>NC_090803.1:20630833-21347500 GCF_036512215.1 Solanum lycopersicum | reverse complement strand
AAAACAAAATCTCATGAAATCTCGTAAAATAAATGATGATTTCAAAAATACCATCATGTATTGAGAGATTTCTTGAACTAATCGATAGATCTGAACAAATTGATATGAACTTGAATAATTATTTCTTTTTCAACAATGAGAGAGAATAATGGTGAAAATGGTAAAAGAGAAAAAAAATTGAAAACATTAAAGATGAAAATAAATTTAATGGTACTAAAGTCTAGAAGAAGTCTAAATGGGTAGTGATTATATTTAATGTAGGACTATTTTGAGAAATAAAAGGAAAGATAAATAATAGTATTTTGATACACATTATTTTTAAAATATTGACATTTTGACATTTTTTGAATAAGTATTTTAAAGTGTAGATTTTTTTTACTAATTAAGTTAGAAATTGTGACTAGTTTACTGATTCTTTCTTTTAAAATTATAGTGTTCAGAATTAGAAAATGGGTTTTAATTTTCTTAAATTGACTAAAAGATAAATTATTAGAATTATGACCTCCATAATTCTATTAACGATCACGTACTAATAATATGTTCCTTGATTATTCAGTAATTTGAAGTAAAAAAGTGTGCAAGTTAATAACACAGTAGTTTACAACTTCAGTTTTATTAATCAGAACTTGAAGCTACACAACGATTACACACCTCACTAATCTAAGAAATTATAAACTTTAGTTCCTGTACCCAAGACGAAATACCTAGGCTTAAGTCTTCTAAGGTTGACAAGTTGCACCAACTTTTTAGACCCACCTACGCTAAGAGCTCACCTGTAATTAAAACAATTAACTCCAACTTCAGAGAAGGCTAGTCCCTTTTCACATAGTGACACCAACCCGAATGTTAAATCTCCAATATCTCTGCGATGACGGAAGGTGTGAGAGTGAGTGGATTTCCCCTAACACTACTAGACATCGAGGAGGTTGATCTAGTAGCATTAATATAGTTGTAAAATATCGTAACTCAAAATAACTAAGAAAAAGAAAAGAAATTAAAAATAATCACTTTTGGAAAGAAAGCGAAAAATCTGGAAAAAATTCTAAGTTTAAGAAGTGAGTTTTGGTCATTTTCAAACGACCATAACTTCTATCTCAAGATGAGTTAGAGATAGTTCTTGATATGACTGAAAATCCGTTGGAGAGATCTTTCCAACACTATCGAGTTTGCACATTTTTGATATCATATGAGGGTGATATGGCTATCGGAAGTTGGGCTGTTGGATTGAAAAAGGTCCTAATCCGGGTTTAAGAAAGGGCAAACTAGTCTTTTCACCCATTTATTTCCTATTTCGTTTTAGGGATTTATTTGGGGTAAAAATAAGTTTTAATTAAGATTAGAAAAGTTATTTATGCTTAGTGCATGGACAAGCAAAAAGAGAAAAAGGAGAAGGGAGAAAGATCAAGGTTTCGCCAAGAACGCCAAGGAATTGCAAGTGGTTCGTTGAGGGTGATTTCTATTAAGGTATGTGAGAACTTTCATATTGGGTTAATTCGTCCGCACACCAATCTTGTTTCAGTTCAGTGGTTTTAGAGTTGTTTACATAATTATAAGTGAATTCTTGATGAATCTGTCGAATCCCTATTTAGTTGAGTTGTTTGAATGCCCATTGATGTTGATTCATATTTTCCAAGTTGTTTTTCGAGTTAGATCTACAGGGTATTGAAGATATTAGTAATCCTAAGGGTTTGGGAAAAGAACTATGGAGGTTTATGGGGTTTAGTGTTGTAAAACGAAGAGGAGAAGTTCATCAACCACACCCGGGTAGAACCAGGCGCGACACCCCCCATCTACGCCAGGATGAGGTCCCAGACCAACTGGTCTGGCGCGGCGCCCCAAATGTAGCTGAATCGGCATTTTCAACTAGATTTCGTAGTTTAGCCTTTTTATGTCCTTCTAAGATATATTAGCACCTTACAATAATTCTAATTAAGTCAAATAATTTTTGAACACCAAGGAAAGTTAATATCAAAGTCAAAGAAGTTAAGAGTCAAGTCTAAAGTTAAAAAGCTAGTCCAAAGCAAAGTCCTTAAAGATTTTCAAGAGTCTTTACTACACATTTGAACTTTGTTTTAACGCTCAAGTTTCAAGTTAAAGTAATGAGTAAAGAGTTAAAGTCTTTCCTTCAAAAAAAATATAAGGGGACTAATTATTCCCTAAGAGTTGACTTAAGACTCAAGTGTCGAGTTAAGCAATGAGTAAAGAGTTGAGATCATTTCTTAAAACTTATAAGGGAACTAAGTATTCCCTAAAAGGTTATAAATGTTTTCACATTTAAGGTTTGAGGAAACTAAGATTTTCCAAAACAGTTTTGAACAAGAAAAGGGAACATTGATTTCAAGAGAGCTTTTTAAATCTATGTGTTGAGAAATTATGTCAACCCAAAGAAAGGAAGTTGTTTCTACAGCATGAGCTAAAATACATTTTGGGAGTAGTATTGAGCACCGATATATGGGTATGAGAGTTCACAATTAACTCAAGTCTCCATGAAAACCATGTAGGCATCATGGGTGTTAACGAGTCATACTTTTTAGATGATCAAGAAAGTTAAGCTAATGAATTTACTAAGTTAAGTAAGGTCCTATATCGATGGCAAGATATAGGATGATCCTTGGCAACGTGAGGTAAAATGTTGTACCATCACTTAGACTCGTAGTGATGGCTGTTGGTTAGATAATCTCCCACAGAAACTATATTACTTTCATATATAAGTAAAGTTAAGTTTGTTATTGCATTTTCTTCAACGAAATAAATTGTTTAAACAATTTTACAATGTATATTGCATGTGTCATTGTTTCTTTATATTAAGTTCAGTATTTCATAAGTTGAGCAAAACAAAGATAAGTGTCTCTTTTTACTCTTTTCAAAATTAAGTTTTGTGAAAATTCCAACTCGCATATTCAATGTACTAATTCCAGTTGTCCTGCATCGTATCATGATGCAGATGTAGGTACCCAGGAACAGCACACAGCGCCTTGTTGATCCAGTTTGAGCACTCTGAGTCAGTGATGAGTCTCCTTGCATTTAGTAGGACTCTTTTATTACTTCTAGTCTTTACTTATAGGATGTTGTGGGGTTTGTCCCAACATCTATCTTAGTATGATAGAAGCTTTATAGGCAGATAGTAGTCAGACAGTTTAGATTTGACTCTCTATTTATCTACATTTTAGGTATTTTGTCATGAGACTTAAGTTCCATTTTGGCCAAGACATTATAAGTATTCATTATGAGAATCTCATTTTATGTTGAGTTAAGTCTTCCGCTGAGTTAAGTAAGCCAGACCAAGGTTCCTCTCAAGGCCAAAAAAGGTCATTGGATTCCGGCCATTTCCAGGGTGTAGACTCGGGCGTGATAATAATATTTCCTAGTTTTCTTCTCATCCTATTTTCCTTATTTTATTTTCATGAAGGAACAACTCTGACCATCCTTGAGCATTAATAATTATCATTGGTTCACCCATTTTAGCCCCATCAAACCCAGTTATCATCCATCCCTGGATTACATTCCTTTGATAAAAGTTTAATATCCTACGTGTACGGATGTCTAGAATATCTTTAAAATTTTCTGTAACATCCTCATCCCCTATGTTTTCTTGAACTTCCTCTGAGTCATCGTCCCCTAAAGTGTTCAGAAGATACTAACTTTTTTTTCACTCCCAATGTTCTCAGTAGTCTCATCAACTAACCCCCCTTTTAAAATCCTCTTTTAGATCTCCCTATTGATGTACTATGTTGGATTTTTTCCCTGTGTTTGGGAGAATATATCTTTCGCTTTACCTTTCAAGTTCTCTTAGAATTAGAAGTTTCATCATGTATCTCAATCGGATCAACTGAAAGAGTGAACTTTCCTGAGGAGGAATGTCATCTTTTACCAGTACTCTAACTTTTTCCTTGGGTGATAGATGTAATTCCCCCTTACTCTTAACACTAGTAGTATCATCAGAACCCTTTGTTTGTTCCCCCTCAATCAAGGGGATCATCCTAGAATTCTTGATTTCACCTAACATGTGGATGATAAGTTCCCCCCTGAGTTGAGCCCTTTATAAGTATGTGGTATGCAGTGTGAGATTTGCCTAGGGCATCTATATAGAGAACATCAGGTGTGTGGTTTAGGTCGGATTGTATATGAAAGGTATAAGAGCTAGTTCATGAGCGGAATTTACTTTCGGAGAAAATTTTGATACTCATCTAAAGATTTGATGGAGAAGATTGTTTCTCTTTTGGGTAGATGGGAGAACTTGTGGGGTTTTTACCTAAGTAGTAGTGTGATTAGATTTTGAGGAACGTGGGAAGGATCAAGTTTATGTATTAGCTTTTTAGTATTCTCAATTTGTTGAGATAGAGTAATGTACACACCTAAACAAATTTACATGACATGTGTTAGAATTATGTCTTAGGCGTAACTCATGCTCAAAAGGTAGCTCAAAGGGAGGAGGATTTTCCAAACATTATAAAGAGTTTACCCATCTCATTTACCACCGATTTGAGAGTTTTTCATTCTTTAACACCCCATCTCACGTCCAGTGCTTAGCTTCTTGTGTATGGGACATTTTGACTTTGGAGGTTCCAACATTGGGTGAGATGGGCCCTTGTCTAATACTATGTTAAGTTGGGTCTTAGTCCTAACTCACCCCCCCAAAAAAACAAAATTAGCTCAAAGGGAGGAGGAATGATCAAACTTGTAATGAGTTCATCCATCTCATTAACCACTAATGTGAAATTTTTGTCATTATTTAACAATGTGTGTGCGGTCCTGACTCTAATTTTTCATTATTTTCTATATGATTGTAAATTCGTGATTATAATGTATGAGTAATTATATACAAAGTATTGAAGTAAAACATAAATAGTGGTGAATGTAAGAGTATCAACATCATGAAGACGTGACCAGTCCCTTCGAAATCTTGATCACCCTAGTTGCAACCTGTTTCTTTCAAATTGTTCGCTTTCCAATTCCTTGGTGAAGTTGTCATCGATTTGTTTTTCAATGGTACAAAAGTTGATAATGTGGTATTTTTCTACATTATATCTTAGAAAGTGATATCTGATGTTAATGTGTTTTGTTCTCTTATGTTGGACTATATTTTTCTTGATATTAAGTGTTCTTGTGTTATCACCCAAAATTGGAACACATTCAATGCCTAGATCAGATTTATCATCTTCATTAGTAGCTTTGAGCAAGATTTTATCTTTATTTCCTTCGCTTCTCTTGGCACTTCCGATATCATCTCATATGTCTTTAGATATTCAAAAATCCCATCTAAGGTCATATTATTAAGTCTTTTGCCTCTCTTATTGTAGTCACTTTGATTTCCCATGATCTCGGCCAGAGTTCAAAGATAACTTGTCTACATGTTCCATCTTTTTACCATAAATGAATTTCCCCTTCATTTATTTTACAGATATGGATCTTTTTGTAGTGTATATTTTTCCCAAAGTAATTAGTTCGTTTATCACTATAGTTAACTTGTGATCATATCCTAAAGCGATTCTACATTCTTCATCTTTAAGGACTCGTTGTTTGTACAAAGTCTAGCAATTCGAAACATTCTGACTTGAAAAGTACCTTCATGTGAATTTAGAAGTGTATCCCATCTTTCTTTGGGTGAGGTACATTGTGATATTCATTTTAACTTTTCATGTCCGAGCCCACTTACAGGAATACATTTAGCCTTGACATTTTTTGTAGCATCTTGAAATCAACAAATCCATGTTGAGACTTAAGTTTTGGAATGTCCTTTCCTTTGTTGTCTTTGATTGTAGGTATTAGAGGTCCATCCGTGAATCTCATCCATAGTTCATAGTCTTCAACTTGAATGAAATTTGTCATCCTTGCCTTCCACATTGATAGTATTGTCTGTTAAATAAGTGTAATACCATATATAAAAAAAATATGGGCATGAATTTTGTTTGGTACTCTTTCAAGAAGAAATAATATCATCGGTTGTTCTTTTTACCCAATGGAGTTGTTTATTAAAAAATTGGGCTAAAACCCTATTTGGAATAGTTGCGCCTGCTAGCAATCAAAAGAAAATAAAGAAATGGGAATCAGGAATAGGGGGTCTTCATCAGCGACTGGAAGAAAATAAAAGAGAAAAAAGATAAATCTTTTTTTTTGTTTTAACAAGAAAGAATAGTGAAGGATAGCAAAGAAAGAGAGGAAGTGTAAGTGAGGGGCATAACAAAGAAGAAGGGAGTACATGTAGACTTTATCGGGTTGAGGTATATCTTTTTTGTTTTTCATTCTTCTTCATCCTATCTAATATTATTGGCTAAAGTCATTCAAATTAGGTGTGTTGAAATCTAATTACTAGAGGTTAATAATTGAGCAGCACAACTAGGGGTGTCAAAAATAGGTCCAAACTTAAGAACCTGTCCAACCCGCCCATACTTTTATGGATTGGATTCAACATAATTTAGATTTGGGCCACTTTTCATTCCAACCCAATAAACCCGTTCTAAATTAATTCTGAGTTGAGCCCAATATATTCTCCACTTCAACCCGCTTCCGTAAACCTATATTCTAAAGTTAACCCTTTGGTCTCACTTTTTCACAGAAAGATCACAACAAATTCAGAGTTCTTCTTTGATTTTGGTTCCGACCATCTATCTTGCTTGGTGCAGTGAGAGTTCAAGTCGATTTTCCCAAGTTCAGATCTTCTTCTTCCCATATTCAAGTTTTCTCTTGCTTTTCCTTATGGCTTTAAACTTCTTCCCAAATTCAAGCTTAATGAGTTGAATTTAATATTTTTTTGTGATTTCTCTGTTAATTGGAGGTTTGTATACTGTGTTATTCTTGTTAACTTGAATTGACTTTTCATTTTTTCTTAATGGTATAAAGTTTGGTATTTGGGTTTCAGTTATTCCTTCTTGTAATTGCTTCTCTAACTATCTATGACAAATTTATCACTTTTGTGTTGGATGGTTGACTGCTTGTGTATGTATGTAGAGTATGTAGGTGTGCACTTTGTATATGTATGGAGTATGTTTTGTAGTGTTGATATACCGTAGTTTCATGGTATTATTAATACTTTTTCCTTAAGTTTAGTGTATCAAAAAGCCTTTTTGTGCTAATTTTTATATAAGTTTCTCTTTATTTTGCAGGAAATCTGTCTAAGGATCAATGCAGAGATTTTGAGTGAAGAAATGCAGAAGAGACCACCTACCGAGCTTGTAACGGTCCGTCGTGCTTGTGACGGTCCGTAGGTGGCAGCATAGTGCAGCTGCAGAAGGAAGATGGGGAAGTTTGACCAAGTGTGGGGTTACGAAGCTTGTGACGGTCCGTCGTGTCTATGACGGTCCGTCCTGCAGGTTCGTCATGAAGTGCAGAGAAGTAATCCCAGTACCCATATTCCAAGAGTTGAAGTGTTTTCGAACGAAGACCCTCGACGAACCGTTGTGCCTATGACGGTCCGTCATATTTGCCGTCGAGGGTAATGAAGAGAGCAGCAGAAGAAATTGCATAAGTATGGGACGACGGAGTCCAGACGGTCCGTCGTGACCACGACGATCCGTCGCGAGGTCCGTCGATCCAGCCGCGTTTTGGAAGATTTCTAGCAAATAGAGTCCTTGTTTAATTAGGTTTTTACTTTTTATAAATAGTTCGAAAAACCTCATTTTTGGGGTTAGACTCCGTATTGATAGACTTTGTATTATTAGACATCATATTACTAGACACTGTATTGTTAGACTTTTGAGAATCCTTAGACTTTTTTTGAGATTATTGATTACTTTGATATTCTTGCAAGTGATTATTGGTGATTAATCAAGCAAACTTTCGGATTTTACTCTTTCTCATTGAAATAAGTACATGAATTCTTATATCATATATTTGAGTATTGTGATTATGACTATGGGTAACTAAACTCCATAACTAGGGTTGTGGGAACCATAGGCAAATAATGAGGTAAAACCTAACTAAAATAACAATTCTAGAATAGTGTCTTGCATGTATTAATAATTTTTTCGCTTAGAAGTCTTTTTAATGCATGGCCAACGTTAGAATTCGCCTTGATGCTGCTTGCCGGACCAAGGAGGTAGATAATAGGAAAAGAATTATCAACATAGATTTAGTGTATACTATATAATAGGCTAGTATTGATTGGTACGAGGTAATAACTTAGTCAAATATTGAATACGATGCTTAATATGAGGTAAAGATAAGGGTTAGGAAAGCAACACACGTAGCCGGACCAAGGTGCGGAGTGAGATTTTCTAGATGCGGGACAAAGGATTTAGAAATACATAACTTATCACTTTGCATTCAAGATACTAGGAAAGAATTATTATAGTTAGTATTATCAAGTTATGAACATGTGGGGAACATGTAAACCCTAGTTACTTTGATTAATTGATTAAAATCCAACATTCTAAGCTGTTAAGTGTCTCTTTCAATTAAGGTAGTTATTTTCATTCATTTAGAAATAGAAACCCCCTTTTATTGTTTTTACTTTCCAAGGAAGTAATTGACTGAACAAAAGTAATAATGGATTGAAGTTAAGTCTAGACTATTTTCCTCGTGAGAACGATCCCAACCTCACTAGTTGGGTTATTTACTTGACACGACCGCTTTACTTCTTATTTGAGAAGTAAGTTTGAGCGTATCAAATTTTGGCGCCGTGTCCGGGGAAAGTAGCTTTTAGATTAACTTGAACTTATTACTATAATTTAGTTGATATTTTCTTGATTTTACTTTGTTTTATTATTTTTGATTTTTTTCAAAACTATCCTCCTTGTATGCCAAATACACGGAGAGGAAGAGAACCCTTGTTTCCCTACGATCACAAATTAGAGCGTAAACTGCGCAATATTAATCGAAACTTGGGAATAAATGATGATGATACGAACCAGAACATCCCAGCTCCGGTTGATGTTCATAGTCAGTTGTTAACCGATGCTCCGGGTGAACACCAACAGAAGGGACAAAATCTCGCTCCACGACCCCAAGCATACTACAGAGGCTATCATAACATAGCAGACTTCCATGGGCCACTGGTTTTGCCTCCTATACCCACAGGCCATACTTTTGTGGTAACTAGTAGCCTGATGCAAATGATCACTGCCAGAGGTTTGTTTTCAAGGCTACCCTCTGAGGATCCACATGCCCATATAGCTAAGGCAAGGACAGTGTGCAAAAACTGTGTAGGGAGTTCTGATTTGGATTTAGATGTAATAGGGCTCAGAGTGTTTCCTCTCTCATTGACGGGAGAGGCTGCTATATGGTTCACTGAGCTCCCATACAACTCAATCTTCACTTGGAACCAACTAAGGGATGTTTTCTTAGAACACTACTATCCGGTCTCCAAGAAACTATACCACAAAGACAGAGTGAATAACTTTGTGGCACTACTAGGAGAGTCAGTTAGTAGTTCTTGGGATAGATTCACCTCGTTCTTGAGAAGTGTCCCAAATCACCGTATAGATGATGAGTCACTGAAGGAATACTTCTATCGGGGGTAAGATGATAATAATAAAGCGGTGTTGGACACTATAGCAGGTGGATCTTATGGGGAGTGCCCTTATGCTGAGATTGCTGAAAAATTTGAGAAAATCTCTCGGAATAATAAAGCTTGGAGTACTAGGAAGTCAGATACCAGGAGAAACACCTTCGCAGTGCAGTCCACTCACAACCCAGCCACAGATGAGATTCGTGAAGAAATGACTCAGATGAGAACTGAGCTTGGGTTGGTACTAAAACATGTCACTAGGGGTGCAGAAAAGATAAATGCAGTCAACTACTTGGCTAAACCACCACCTCCTAATGATGAATGCTATTATGCGGAGGACACCTATGCAGTAAATGAGCAGACGGGGGATTTCCGACCAAGAGCCCAATGCTAAAATAAGGATAATTGGCGCCAAGGTCAAGGGAATTAAGCTCGGAACTATGGTAACTACAACCGTGAGGGTCATTATATCGGATATGGAAACTACAACCGCGACAACAACTTCAACAGGGCTACGGTAACAAAAATGATAGGAATGGCCCCTATGTCCCTCCCCAAAATCGTGAAGTTACTCCTAGGGATGGTGGAGATAGTATGGCGCGAGTTTAGGATATGTTGCACAAAATGATGAGGAGGTTAGATGCTAGTGATGAGCACAATAAAGAGTTAAGGTGTGATTTAGCTAGTATTGGGCAAAAACTTGATACACATGCAATATCGATTAAACAGATCAAGTTGCAAATGACCCAATTATCTGCGACAGTGAACACACGGCAACCGGGTACTCTTCCTAGCAACACTGTCCAAAATCCAAAAAATGATGCGGACTGTATGGCAATAACTACTTGGGGTGGTAAGCAAACCATTGACCCACCTATGCCGTCTAATGAGGAAAATGTGAGAAAGGATGATGATAAGGTGGTAAAGGGTAGTGGTGAGGAAGAAGAGAGCAATGGAAAAGATGCAGAAGTCCCTATGAAGGTAATTCCCATGCCTACACCACCACCACCTTTCCCTCATAGATTAGTGAAAAAGACTGAGGATGGTAAATATTGGCGTTTTATAACAATGCTGAAGCATCTCTCTATCAATGTCCCTTTTGGTAGAAGCTCTAGAACAAATGACCGGTTATGCCAAATTTATGAAAGATCTGATCACCAAGAAAAGATTGGTCACTTTTGAGGATAATGATAGACTGCAGCATTGTAGTGCTATTGCTACAAGGTCCCTCGTACAGAAGAAAGAAGATCCTGGTGCGTTCACTATTCCTTGTACAGTCAGGTCATTACATTTTGCAAAAGCATTATGTGATCTGGGGGCAAGCATAAATATCATTCCCCTCTCAATCTACAAGAAGTTGGGTTTGGGGGATCCAAAACCCACTGCGATGCGGCTACTGATGGCTGATCGGACAGTGAAAAGGCCTATAGGGATACTCCATGATGTGCTAGTAAAAGTGGAGTCATTCATTTTTCCGGGTGATTTTGTTATTCTTGATTGTCAAGTCGATTTTGAAGTTCCTATTATTCTTGGGAGGCCATTCCTTGCTACAGGTAGAGCCTTAGTTGATATGGAAAAGGGGCAGATAAAATTTCGGTTGAACAATGAAGAAGCGACCTTCAACGTTTGTAGGACCATGAGGCAGAGTGGTGAGCTCCAATCGGTATCAGCCATATCCCACAAAGAAATTATGAAGAAAGAGAATGAAGAAAAAAGTGAAAAACAAGAGTTTATGGTTGGGGATTTGGTGCTTGTAGACAGTTCTGGGGTGCCTTGTCTTCCGGGCAAGCTCAAGTCTAAATGGACTGGCCCTTACTTGATTACCCAAGTATTCCCTCATGGAGTAGTTGAGTTTAAATCCAAGGAGGGAGTGCGGTTTAAGATGAATAGAGAACGAATAAAACTCTATTTTGGGCATAAAGCATCGGGGAGTGAAGTGATAGAGGCATACTATCTTGATGAAGTCTGAGTAATCAAGTGTCCTCAGTTGTGCCGCGACATTAAATCAGGCACTTGTTGGGAGACAACCCAATACTTATAGTCTTTTTAGTAATGGTAGCATTTTTCTACTAATAAGTTTTTAAATTTGCAGGCACATCACCAGGAAATTCTGCAGAAAATCACTCTGCAGCAGTCACTGACGGATACAGTGACGGACCGTTTCACCTACGACGGACCGTCGTATGCATCCGTGGTGCCAGGTATGTCTTTCTGTTATTTTCAAACTAGGGCACACTCGACGGACACAACGACGGATCGTCACAACTGAGACGGATCGTCGTCGGGTAGTCGTCGCGTCATTAATGAGGCGTACCCGACCCGACCCGGTTGGAGCCTTTTTCAAAATCATACCGTTTAAACTCCCCCAAACCCCTCATTTCACCCCCACTCCTTCACTATTCCCCCTAATTCCTTCCCTTTTCAACTTCCACAATCTCTCCATCTATCAACCGATCATTGTCCCCCCCAAAGCCCTAAAAGTTATAATCTACTAGTCGGAGTTGCTGTTGTGGGTGTCTTCTTGGTCACCGAGTACTTGCCCATCTTGTTTTTCTCCAATTCTAAGGTATGTGTCTCTAATTTCTACTCATTTGTCTTGCATTTTAGTTTATTAATTAGTATTAGCTTAGTTGTTCGTGATATGTTCGTTTCTTTTATATAAGATTCTGTCTAATCTAGGTTAAAAATGTTCGAAATTGTGGTGTTTACAACCCTAGACATAGGTGCTTTTGCATTTCTAATTTCCTAGGTTAGACAAATGTAGGTCCAAAACACTACAATATCGATTTGGGTTCATCGGGGATAAATGGGGTACCCCAGTTCTGTCACTGATATGCAGAACGAGACCCCGATGACGGACCGTCGTACCCATGACGGACCGTCACAGGGTCCGTTCCAAAAGCCTTAACACCCCACTGCCCATTTTTTCTAAGTGTCCCCCAACAGAAAGATGTGACGGTCCGTCCTGCACAACCGTTCTGGTTGTCAGAGATCCTGTTTCTAAGGGTCTCTCTCCATTTTTTCCAAGTGTCCTCTGACGGACACCTACGAAGGACCGTCGTATTTGTGACGGTCCGTCCCGCATGACCGTTATGTCGGTCAGAGACCCCTCTCCTAAGGTTCTCCATTTTTTTCCAAGTGTCCTCTGACGGACACCTACGACGGACCGTCGTACTTGTGACGGTCCGTCATGCACATACCGTCATACTAGTCAGAGACTCTCATTCTGGGTTCTCCATATATACATAGTCTAAGTAAGACACGACGGACCCCATGATGGTCCGTCATATTCACGACGAGCCGTCACCTGGCCCGTCGTGTTTCACTGTTACTATAGAAATATCATATTCTTTTAATTTTTTGTGCGGTTTTGCTTGTCTTGTTTGCAACTACTCGTACTAATATTGATCCTTTACAGGTACTATCTACTATGACACCCAAGAAAGATCGAATCTATGCACGCAGGCGATCAAAGTATGTCGCCCCGTCTGCGCGCATGGTCATTGGCTCTGATAATGAGCGTGAACCCGAGTATGTGCCCCCAGGCACTTCCACCCTTTCCCGTGTTACACGTGCTCCTAGAGACACACACAAAAAGGTGGTGTCTGGCGTAGTCACTGCCTCCCAGTCTGATGAGGCGCGCACACTGACCGGTACACCCTTTGGGTCAGCCACAAATGAAGAAGGACCGTCTGGCTCCTTAGGAGTATCGTGGTCAGAGGAAGCCTCCGGCTCTGCTGAGGTTCCCGCACCCGCCACTGCTACAGCGTCGACCTCTTCTGATGAGGCTGATAGTTCAGAATCCACATCAGGTTCACCATCTCAGGCCCCCACCTCAGCCACTGACCAGCCCAACCGGTGGTGTTTTGACGGGCAATTTCAAGTCTACTCTGATGCCAAGTTCCTGACTGACAAAGGAGTTATGAATCGAATACTCACCTTGGAGCGGCGGGTCCTTACAGGGAGTCTCCCGAAGATGCCTGAGATCCACAATCTCTTCACTAGGCGTCGCCTGGAGTGGACAACACGTCTGTTGGGACGTTACATTAAAGAAATGGTCCGAGAGTTCTACGCATCCTACGTAGTGACTATCCTATCACAGATAGATAGGCGGGCTGCCCCCCCCCCCCAAACAGGCCCCACTGGAGCAGGTCCGAGTACGGGGCGTGCAGGTTGACATTTCCCTGCCTGCTATCCGCCGGTTTCTAGCCCAACCGGTGGTGTGTCGATGGGCAATTTCAAGTCTACTCCGACGCCAAGTTCCTGACTGACAAAGGATTTATGACTCGAACACTCACCTTGGAACGACGGGTCCTTACAGAGAGTCTCCCGACGATGCCTGAGATCCAGCATCTCTTCACCAGGCTTCGCCTGGAGTGGACAGCACGTCCGTTGGGACGTTACAGTGAAGAAATGGTCCGAGAGTTCTACGCATCCTACGTAGCGACTCTCCTATCATAGATATATAGGCGGGCTCCCCCCCAAACATGCCCCACTAGAGCAGGTCCGAGTACGGGGTGTGCAGGTTGACATTTCCCTGTCTGCCATCTGCTGGTTTCTATACAACGAGGGTGTTGAGGCTACTCGGACCCCTCTCACTGCTGAGTTTGACTCCCGATGGCAGATTGTTAAAGATGGCCAGTTCCTGCGCGAGCCATCTTTGAGAGAGACCACCAAGAGGTGGATGGCCCTGCACCTGTCAGTTGATGGAGAGGATGCCAACTGGGTGACCGAGCCAAAGGGGGCCATCAAGAAGGCCAACCTCACTTTCACGGCGAAGTTCTTGTGGCTGATTGTCCGCCACTGCCTTTCCCCCACAACCGCTGATAATATCGTTACATGGGATCGAGCAGTGTTGATGGAGGCGATGATAGCCGAGTTTGAGATGGATTTCACGTGGCTTCTACATGAAGTCATGCACGAGAGGGATTTCAAGGTCACTACTACTTACCCTTTCCCGTGCATGATCTTTTCTCTCTACAGGTCCGTAGGTGTGCCTATATGGCACGTAGATCAGCTCAAGACCCCGCAGGGCACTATTAACGTCGCCCTCATCAGAGATGAGGCCAATGAGTTGCCTCCACGTAGAGGGCCCCGTCAAGAGCTGCCCTCACTTGCTGATGATCTTGCTGATACGGTAGCCCAGGACCGCACGGCTACGCAGGCGGCGTCCACTGACACTACCCCGGTCGAGTCTATCCCGGGTAGTAGCACTACCCCAAGCTCCTCTCGCACAACCCCTCTACCGGTCGTGGATGCAGAAGTCTATTACTGAGTAAGAAGAGCGCCTAGAGAGGAAAATGGTCCAGTATACAGTGCGGAAGATCGCTGAGGTTCACCAGCGCTTGGTCTCCTTTGAGTTGAGGGTGCTAGCCCGGCCAGCCCCTCCGGTGGATGTGTCAACTCTTCAGGCTGCGGTCGGCAGCATTCGCGCAGATATTGACACGATCTTAGAGGCTAGGGTGCCTGAGTCTGAAGCCCCTTCTGTCAAGCCTGCTGAAGACACAGTGTCGGCGGCCCTATTCGCCACCTCAGAGATTCCACCACCTCCCCCTTGAGAGCATGACAAGAGGCGTAGGGGTCGAGCAGAGGACGAGGCGCGAGCACGGAAGAAGAAGCGCCGTGAGATGGAGGCTACGAGGAGAGCCTCACTTGCTGAGGAGGGGGCGCACCAGATGAGAGCATCAGAGTTAGCGGCTGGGGCGTCTAGCTCCCGAACCATGGAGATAGCAGGAGGCACTACTGATAGTGCGGTTGTTGCTGAGGACACCACTGAGGGTGTCCAGATTGCATAGGATCTGGGTTCCGAGGAACCGGACCCTCTAGCTTGCTGATCGACGGCGCTTTGCACCACAGGTTTGCTTCACCTACCACTCTAGTATTTAATTTTTTTTATGCATTGGGGACAATTGCATGTTTTTTTGGGGGTGGGGTAAATTGAAAGTGAGTGTTAGGGGGAAGTCTTAGTAGACCAATTCATTATCCTCTTTTGGGGTTTTCTTGCCAGTGTTCTTTTTCCCCAAAAGAATGATTACTTTTTCTGTTGAACTGGCATGTCTATATCTTTTGTACATAGTATAATTCTGGAGTATGATGGCTAAAATGATATCCTGATAAATTGGAAAATGATGCACGACTAGGCATAGTAACTGATAAATGTGTGGCTCTAAGAATGACATAGATGTACACCATTGCATTACCCTGAGTCTAAAATTCGAACTAGGTGTCTGATAATCTGGTAGAGTGATGAGATATCAAGTGAGTGTGAGGAAGACTTGAATAGTCCACTATTTGTACTGAGCTAGAACTTGCCTGGTTAGTCCTGCTAAAAGTAAGTTGTAATAGACAATTAGGAAAGGATCATAGTCCCTTATTCAATATAGCCCATTTCTAGCCTAAATAAAAGAAAATCAAATGAAATTTATCCTTCTTTGGTCCAAATAATCTGAGCTTAAATTAGACCTTTCTTTTTCACCCCCAACTGATCTTTTCTGGGAACAATGTGTTGGCCATGGTCCCTCCTTGGACATGTGCACCTCAGCTTATGCCAAAAGCATAAGTTGAGGGTGGCTAATGCAGTAAACAACCTTCGTTATGGACCTGACCCAACTTTGGGTATTGTTTACCTTGACTCATGGCAAAGCCATGAGTTGAGGGTGGCTATTGTGAGGAATGCTCTGGAAAGTGGGGTTGAAAGAACAAAGAGAGAGAAAGAACAAAAGTAAAGTGACTCAAGAATTAGTTAAAACAAAAGTAAAGAAAAAGAAAAATATACAAGAAATACAAGCAAGAAAATAAGAGAGTCACTTACACAAATGAAGAAAGAAGAGAAAATGGGAAG
This sequence comes from Solanum lycopersicum, assembly GCF_036512215.1. Lineage (NCBI taxonomy): Eukaryota > Viridiplantae > Streptophyta > Magnoliopsida > Solanales > Solanaceae > Solanum > Solanum lycopersicum. Next base: position 21,331,214 of record NC_090803.1, on the reverse strand, counting down.
GTGAAAAAAATATGAGAAACTGGGCGAGATAAAATGATAGAAAGTGGTAGGTTTAGCCGATATGTCAAAGAGGGCAAAAGTCACTAAAGTATACCTAAATATACCCTACCTAACCCTGAGCCTATGTTACAAGCTAAGAAAGTCCTATCGTGATCCTAAGGGTTGTATAGCGAACTTAAGGCAGTGAAAATAAGGGCAAGCTTATGGCAATTGGTATGAATGAGTGTGACTTTGTTCTGAGAGCGAGTGTTGAAAAATAATCTTTATACTCAAACTGAAATCATGGTGTGAAAAATGAGGATTTTGTTTCAAAGTGAGGACACTAGTTGCAATATCGGAATTGTTATCACCTCGGTGAGAAATTGAAGAGGATAGGTGTTAGTGCATGGTGAGTCTGTGTCATGTTATGATCCCACATAGTTCAAGCCTAATAGTGATAGCATGCATAGATACGATGAGATTAATCGGGATTGATAGCCAAATAATTGCAAAGGATAAAACATGGATACTGTTGTACAAAGATTTTGTATTGAGTCATAGTGCGTCGCTTGAGGATAAAAAACGAATTTAAGTTGAGGGTGTTGATATACCGTGGTTTCACGGTATTATTAATACTTTTTCCTTAAGTTTAGTGTGTCCAAAAGCCTTTTTATGCAAATTTTTATATAAGTTTCTTTTTATTTTGCAGGAAATCTGTCCAAAGATGAATGCGGAGATTTTGAGTGAAGAAATGCAGAAGAGACCACCTACGGAGCATGTGACGGTCCGTCGTGCTTGTGACGGTCCGTAGGTGGCAGCGTAGTGCAGCTGCTGAAGGAAGATGGGGAAGTCTGACCAAGTGTGGGGTTACGAAGATTGTGACGGTCCGTCGTGTCTATGACGGTCCGTCCTGCAAGTTCGTTATGAAGTTCAGAGAAGTAATCCCAGTACCCATATTCCAAGAGTTAAAGTATTTTGGAACGAAGACCCTCGACGGACCGTTGTGCCTATGACAGTCCGTCATACTTGCTGTCGAGGGTAATGAAGAGAGCAGCAAAAGAAAATGCATAAGTATGAGAAGACAGAGTCCATGACGGGGTTAGACTCCGTATTGATAGACTCCGTATTATTAGACATCATATTAGTAGACACTGTATTGTTAGACTTTTGAGAATCCTTAGACTTTTTGTGAGATTATTGATTACTGTGAGATTCTTGCAAGTGATTATTGGTGATTAATCGAGCAAACTTTCAGATTTTACTCTTTCTCATTGAAGTAAGTACATGAATTCTTATATCATATATTTGAATATTGTGATTATGACTATGGGTAAGTAAACTCCATACCTAGGGTTGTGGGAACCATAGGCAAATAATGAGCTAAAACCTAACTAAAATAACAATTCTAGAAGAGTGTCTTGCATGTATTAATAATTCATTCGTTTAGAAGTCTTTTTAACGGATGACCAACGTTAGAACTCGCATTGATGCTACTTACCGGACCAAGGAGGTAGATAATAGGAAAAGAATTATCAACATAGATTTAGTGTATACTATCTAATAGGCTAGTATTGATTGGTACGAGGTAATAACTTAGTCAAATATCGAATACGATGCTTAATATGAGGTAAAGATAAGGGTTAGGAAAGCAACACACGTAGCTGGACCAAGGTGCGGAGTGAGATTTTCTAGATGCCGGACCAAGGATTTAGAAATACATAACTTATCACTTTGCATGCAAGATACTAGGAAAGAATTGTTATAGTTAGAATTATCAAGTTATGAACCTGTGGGGAACACGTAAACCGTAGTTACTTTGATTAATTGATTAAAATCCAACATTCAAAGTTGTTAAGTGTCTCTTTCAATTTAGGTAGTTATTTTCATTCATTTAGAAATAGAAACCCCTCTTTTATTGTTTTTACTTTCCAAGGAAGTAATTAACTGAAAAAAAGTAATAATAGATTGAAGTTAAGTCTAGACTATTTTCCTCGTGACAACGATCCCAACCTCACTAGTTGGGTTATTTACTTGACACGACCGCTTTATTTCTTATTTGAGAAGTAAGTTTGAGCGTATCAAGTGTATGCATGAGGCTATTTATCTGGTATATGTTACTTTAAACCATCAAAAGTATTTTACTTCCCCTAATTTCGTAATAGTCTTTCTTTGATTGCTGCAAATTTACTTCAAGTCTTTCTTTGGTATATGTGTACAACGTAGGGACTTTGAAGCTCAGTCTATAATGACAGTCATTGTGAAGGAGAGTATAAACCATTTATCTATTAAGCTTGAATTTCTATAATGAAAGTCACAGTGTCACTTTGATTTTAAGAATTGATTTTTTTCTATCCAAACATCAAATTCTTAATAATAATGTAGGAAGATAAAATGAATTCTCAATTTCTTTTGGAAAAAAACACCATGTTCTCATCCCAATTCATTTTCTTCCTTTGGAAGGGACCACGGGTGACATGAGCCGTGGCTCGATAAATCCCTACCTTTCAACCATATCAGGGGGACATCAAAGGGGAAATGATGGATTGCAGAACCTGTAGATAATATATTATTATTTATTTGAGCCTTTTCCTTTTTCCCTTTCAGTCATTCTATTGCTGTCGTTATCATCCATAGGAACTGTCTCAGTGACTAAGATATCCATGGAATACTTTTTCACCCAAAAAGAAATGAGCATACTCGCTAAGATACCGATTAAAGAAATGTATTAGATCTAGAGTCGGATGATACATCAGCACCGACTAGACTGCCAATAGATATGTTCTATAGGATCATTGTCAGGCAGCCAATTGTAGTTGGAAGTAAGAAATCCAGGAAGAACCTAACATTGGTTGCTGCTAAGGCATAGTTAATTACAAGAAAGGTAAATACTAATGAAAGAAACATCTTGTGGGAGTTATAGTGTTTCATTTTACGTCATAGTCAACAATCTTGTCTCCTTGTCATTTCTATTGATTTTTGCATTGGTTTTCTCAACTCCATTACAGTGCCTTAGTATCAAACTTCAGCATTGGGAACTCATTAGCATGTGCTATGATGGGATCGTGCGCGTTATTCTCTGGTACTTTGTTTCTAAGAATGAGATACCAAATTAATGTATTGTGATGCATTATGTATCACTTTTTAACTACCTTTTTGAAGGATTCTTAATTGTGATGCATTATGTTATATTAATTGTGCATTTTGATATTAATGTGCTAGAGTGCGTTTTGTGGTGTTGATATGTTTTTTTTTCTCCATGAATGTATTATTCATGAGCTACTTTTGATTTTATAGGTTTTGTTACACTTGTTCAACTAAAATGGAGCGTATTGATATATTGCCAAGAATTGCAAATATTGATACGTTGAAGAAGAGTGTGTTGGATCAAAGGACTGTTCTTGTTATACCATTTAGTGAGTTCAGTTGTGTTCTTCACTGCGTCCAGCCTTGCCATGTTGAAAAGACTATGTTTCACTAATCCAATTGCATAATTTGATATATTAATGTGGAAGTTTTATTATTGTCATATATACAAACAAATGTAGTATTCTTTTGTGGTTTTCCACTTAATATCCTATTGTATTTCTACTTATATCGTGTAATTATTGCTACTTAATATCGTGCTATATTGCTTTTTAATATCTTGTTGTATTATTTTTTAATATCATGTTGTATTTGTACTTGCTACTTAATATTGTGTTCTATTACTTTAACATTTTGCTTAGATTAAGTGGGGCCAAATTGGGCGAGTCATAAACAACCCAAATTTTAGCTCATTTGAGCCCAAAATTAATTTGGACAGGTTATAACCCAACCTATTTTCTGATACAGCCCATTTTAACATTTTAAATTTCAATCCACCGGCCCATTTGACACCATTAAGCATATCAATAGCCGATGACTGCTTATAGCTTCAGATTGATCAAGTATTGCGAGAAATTTGAAGAAATTGAAACTCCCCACTTGCTTACGGTAGAAAAGCTCATGCTGCAAAAAGGTCAATCTTTGATTAATAAATTTTCCATGAGTTATCTTTTTATTGTTATGGATTTTTATTTTTGAGTACAAAGTTAATATTTATATCGTTAGAAATCAATTTGCAATGGGTTGTTTCTTGGTCTTAAGCACTAGTTTGGTATACTTCTCAGTAAGGAATGGGATGAACTTTTTAAGTATGTTGAAATTTCCAAGTACATTAACTTTTTAATTTGTTCATAACATTAATATATATGATTTGATGAATGAAGAGTTAATCGTAATAACTTGAGGTTTGTGTATTCCACATTTATAATGAATTAGCTTTTAAACAAGATTTTAACATGAGACTGATATGATGTGATTATAGATTAACAAATAAAATTCATATGGATTACTAGAGTGACGAGCCTGGTATTTTGGCATGAGTACTATGAGCAATAATCTCACCACAAATAGTATTTCATAAATTTCATGAGTTTTACATGATTTATAAAGTAAATGTGTTACTGAATGTTATGAACTTCATGTGGGACAAGTGTTTTAGTTGATATGAAATTGAAATGATTATTTCAGAGGATCTCATTTTTACATGATATGATTACTATTACAGAAAGGTTTTACACTTACTTGAGAAATATTGTTTTGGCAAGTGTGTGTTAAACATTGAAATGATATGATTTGATAAGATTTATATGAGTTGTTCGATTTTGAAATGCTTCAAAGAACACGAGAAAAGTGTAAATGAGAGTAGACCTTGATGAATTCCGTAGCTAATGATGCGTTCATTCGACCTGGTGCACCTTGTAGTTACAGATTACCGATAAATTTCTTGAAAGTGAGAAGCTAGAACTAGTATACTATTACTGATATCCCTCAACTAGGGATCTACTGCTATAAATATTTAAATCCTTTATGAGGAGTTTAATGTTATTTTTTATTTCTTAAAGAGAAGGGCACACTGAAAAAAGGATACCTCCTAGCTGTACGATTTGATGTGAAAATATTTTTCTGAATGTACTATCAAGTATTAACATTTATTCTGCTTATATGATGCACATAACATTGAATATTATTATTGTTTCTGAAAAGCTTTATTTCATCATTATGATTATTATACTAGCATATTTTTGACTTGTCCCTGAGTAAAATGGTTGTGCTTAACTATTAATACTCACTGAACTAGCATCTCACTTCCCCCTAATTGTTTTACAGAGAACTCAAGTGGTATTGAGAAGCATTTAATTTATTAGAGAGTATAATTTGGTGTCATCTTGTGAGCCCGAAATTGCCTCGAGAGGCAAGAGATCTATTGATTTTTCATGTATTTTTAAACTCTTAGAGTCGCTCCATTTATCATTCCTTTTATTTGAGTCATGATTAATATTTCGTATTGTAGTAAAGTGACTAGTTTATAACTTTTTTTTCATATTTGGAGATGAATTGATTTTATCGCGTACCAATCAGATCATTGGTGAATATTATGTCGTGGGGTATAGTTGCTATCAGTTGTGTTGTGATATTCTAAACACAGAAAACTAAGGATAGGCCTAGAAATAAAGGAAACTCTGCCCACATTTCTGTACAATTTTGATAATTCTTGCTTTGTGATTCTCCCTCTTAGAGTTGGTCACGTTATTAACTTGGGTAGTGACAATAAAGGTGGTGTGTTGATATGTAGCTCTTGACCATGTCCAATAGGAAGTGTATAATTTATAGTGATCTTTTCTTGAAATTTTAGACTCTTAATTAAGATAACGTTACTCTGATGTCATTTGTTGGAATTATGACCTTTATAATTGTACTAAGCAAGATTTACTAACTATATGTTCCTTGATTATATAGTAATTTAAAGTAAATAAGTGTGCAAGTCAATAACACAACAATTCAAAACTTCCCTTTTATTAATCAGAACTTAAAATTAGACAACAATTACACAATTTTGTAATCTAGGAAATTATTAACTTTAGTTCCTATACCCAAGACGAAAAGCCAAGGTTTAAATCTTTTATAGTCAACAAGTTGCATTAACTTGTTATACCCATCCACAGTTAGAACTCACTTGGAATTGATATAATTAACTAAAACATCCAATGAATAATTATACTATCAATATATCTTACGCTGCACTCCAAGACAAATTTAATCATGTTTTGCTTGTTAGTGATATTCTAAGTGCACAAGTCATTTTACAGAAAACCCTTCTCTTTATATAGATTGACAAACCTTTCCTTCTTCGCCTTGAACTTGATATGTTTGAAATGTTTTTTACTCCTTGTAGGACTTAGAAGCACTTCAAACTACTTCACATTGTTGCGCATGTATACGATCATATTCACATTTTCCTAATCATATTAGGTTAACACAAGTTCATGTAGAATCAACTTGTTCCACGCATAATGTCTCTCTCCAAAATTCTAATTTATGTGAATCTAACAAATAAACTGACAAATTGAGCAGTTTTATTAACTTCATGTCCTAATTAGGATATTTAAATTATTATAATCACTTTTATTGATATATACTCAACACTCACCCCATTTGATCATCCGTTTTCATTGAGTAACATAAATTTCTCCTTGCAATCACTTGGTGTTAGTATACATTAAGCATCACTCCCTCGATTGTTAATTTTCATTGCATAGTAAATATTTATTCGTTTGAAATGTTTTTTGAAAACTTAATTTGCTACAATCACTAATATTTGTATATATTTAACATTCACACACTTTAATTCTTTAATTTTATATAGTAGCATATATTTCTCCGCTTGAAATATATTTGTAAAAAAGTCTTGCAATTAATGTTGCAGTCAACGCTACAACCACCTAATTACTACATATTAAATACTACCCCTTCAACTGTTTTCATTATTCACAACATAAAAAATTTCTTCATTACTACACTCTTGTAAAAATGGTGAGTTATTTTTTATGTTCTTGTTTCACTTTTGAAATGAGAATAAGCGTTTTAGACTGAATATATGTATGGATTGGTCTTGGTTTGTAATTATAGTTATTTGTGACACTAGGTTTTATTAGAGAAATAATGCCTCTGAGCATGTCGTAGATCTTCGTTCATAAATTCAGTTATTTGTGCGATCATATACTCTTTTTTTTAGAGAAATCATGTCTATCTGGCCATGTCCTTTGATCCATGACAATTATTCTTGTCTTTATGTTTTGCTGTTTGATTGAGTCATTGGTCAATTTGTTCCTTTTTAATTTTTTTTTTTGTGTACTTGCTTATTCAAACCAAGATTATTAAGTTTTAATTTGTGCTTCTAAATTCACACAAGTCTTTCTCTCAAAGAGGCAAATTTCATGGTTAAGATTCAAATTTTATGTTATGATTTTTGCGTTATTTTTTTTAAATTAGGACATTTTTGTTTATTCCAGAATTAATGGTGTATCTTGCCTTCGTTTTGTTATCTCATAAAAAATGTAGACAATTATATAACTAATTTATTAGAGACTAATGTTTCTCGTCTTTATTCTTGCTGTAGACCAGTGATATTGACAAGACTCTTTGATTTTCAGATTTTTCAAAGTGACAAAGGCGTTGAGTGATTTGTAGTATATTCAGTCTTACCTTATTAAAATTGTTCAACTAGCGTTCACCATTTTATGAAATATTTTGTTGAGGTAAAATTTGTTCAGTGTCCCTATATGAAGGTTTTGAAACAATCATTATAAATGAAAAATTACAATTTATTTGGCAACTGATTTTCTTGTGAACATTTTCATCGATCGTGTTTTATAATTTTCATAAATTTAATTTAAGTTTAAAGTGTATTTTAGTATTATAAATGATTATTTCTCTAGTTAATAGTCAATGACTCTATAGACATGTCATTTTAACTTTTTTAATTATAATTTGTTAATTTTTTTATTTTAATATCTGATTTTATGGCGAAACAGGGGTGGGAGCAAGGGGAATCTGACCTAAATAAGAAATTAAGTCTGTGTGTATTTTGGGTTAACCAGAAAAAATGTGTTACTAATGCTTTAAAAAGGATCTTTGACGAAAAGTTCTATCCTTTAGAAAATAGACAGTCTCACTACAAACCTCAAATCTTTTCTTAGATCTATATTTCGAAGATTAATTATATAAAAGAGAAATTTATTTATTTTTCTTCACATAGATTTTGGGATTTAGCTTTAGTGGTTTAATTTTCTTTCGTATTTAATTTAGTTGGAGTAAATAATGTCAAAAGAATTTTGTTTTTCCTTATTTTAAAATCTAGAATTTTCTCAATTCACATGACATTTGATTTAGTTTAAAAAATTGTTTTCTATATATAAAAAAAAAACTAACTATAAACACAATATTTTGTGGTTAGGTTATTAGTTTCATGTACGCAAGATTATGTTCTGCTAAATTTTCAGAATTTTATTATTCTTGTGAAGCCAATTTCATGCTAATTTTTTTTTCTAAAGTTTGAAGGTTATGTTCTACTAAAAGATTTTACTAGAGCAGGTCTTCATTCAAAAGTTATACTCATTTTAACACGTATATCACTTCAACAAAATATAGATTTAATGAAAATAAATTTTTATTCTGGAGAAAAAATATTAAGTAAATAAATTAAACTAATTAATGTCGTTGTATTTCTGAAGTGTTGGTTACAAATATTAACATATTTATTATAGCTGCTAAATATGATATAGTCAATTCTATTATTGTAGCAAAATATTTGTTTCTAAGTGATTGTTTATAGTAGTGTATTAAAATTTTAAAGAATGATATATAATTCTTGGTTGTATCACATAAAATTTTGGAACATCTTGAGTTTACTCAAATGTTAGTGACTGTCAGTTTTCATCAAACTTATTCTTACATCCTTGTGTATGACATGTGTAAAGAGAAAGTTTACTCATAAGTGTCACATGCATTAGGCCTTCTTATTTTTTCACCTATTTTATATTCTTGAAATTAAACTAGTATATGAAGAAGATGTGATTAATTTTATTTGTAAAGTCATGTTTGAATGCGTTTTTTTATATATAAATAATAGAACAATATTTTAAGGTGCTATTTCAGATATGTTGGGCAATTTCTTAAATTTAACTTTGATTGAATTGTTTAGCTGTTTCAGGAAATTATTATTTCTTATGGATTCAGAAATGGGAAAAATACAATTGTAACGAGAGAAACGGAGTCTTCAATCAAATATTATAAAAATATCAATTTGAATTTAATCATATTTTACTGATTGCACCGAGGAAAATTCAATTGACTTAAATGAACCCAACAATTATGCCAGAGGAGGTACTGAAACTTCTCACCTCGTAAATAGTGTTAAAAATATTGATCTCATTTCATTAGAACGTCTGCTCTTCCGAAATTCATAATTATTACATGCTCTGACAACTTCATTTTTTCAGAGTACACACTTTTGATGGAGCTTCTCACACACCGTAAGTGAATTTACAAGTGGTGTCACAAATACTGACATCAAAGTCTTTCAAATAATGGTAGAATCTCTCTTCAAACAGAAAACTTTTGGCAATTTATAATTTTAGAATACATACTTCCATGGACCTTCAAGTATGGATTTTGTGGAAAATTTTACACACCAAGCGTTTTTTGAGCAAAATACAAATTTTGGTGGTGGTAGTTCATCTACCTCAAGAAGTCAGTCTAATGCTCTTATCCAGCCTTCAGGCGATCCAGTGAGAAATTTAAGAGAACATGAATTTGGGATACACGTTTGTTTCTTGAGAAACAATATTGATCCTCAATCGAGTTCTCCTGTAATTAGTGGAAGAGTCGCGATTAAATATCTATCATACCATGATTGTTGTCTGCATTACTACTGTTTTCACTTATATTTTTCTACTTATATATGAATCATACTCTTTATTTTCTTATAATTATGAGCTTCTTACCAATTTATTTGGATATGTAGGGTGACAATATTAGGGATGATCCAATTATTATTGAGGTAAGCATTCTATAATATCTATTATGAATTTAGTTGCCATTTTTATCTGTTCTCATTCTACTATCGACTTCTTTAATAGTAATATTGTATGATGACCATGTAAAACATGATATCCAATTGTTATTAAATGCATCTTTTCAATTCATATTATACATGTATGAGTATTTTAAATTGTTAATTAGTCTAACTATATAAGATATGTACATTCTCTTTGTTTTCATTTACTTTTATTTTTCAAAAGTAACGTTGACATGTTGAATATGTTATTTCATGACACACATACCTTTGATGCAATATGTGATAATGATACTAAGAAAAATAGGTCCATTACTATTCAAAATTTAAAATGAAGAAGATGAACACGATGATGCTCAAAATGATGAAATTATCAAAGGGAAATGTCGTTGTAGACAATAAAATTCGTGTCGAGAAAACAATAATCAAGAAATTATAGCAACAATCGTTTTATTATTTCAAATGCGAGTGTTACAATCTCTATAATTCCTCTGAATTCGCCTTTTCAAATATAAATTCAAGGGCTTTAAAGCTTGTTCTTGAATCGATGATGAACTTGAACTTGAACTTTATTTTGATCTCAACTTTTATTTGAATTCAAGGGCTTCGAGCTTGTTCTTGAATTCGGTGGTCTTGATCTTGATCGTTCTTGAACTTGAATTCTTGAATTCTTAAACTTTTAGCTTTGTAGAGAATTAAATGACGTTTGTACCACAGAGTTTCTCTAGCTTCTTGTTTAGAATTTTTTGTCCCTTTTCTGACTTATGAGGACTCCTATTTATAGTTTTAGAATAGAGGAGTTGCGATTGGAATAGGATTCCGTTCAGCCAATCAGATTTAAGTGACATGACATATGGGCTTTATGGAGCGGGCTTGTTATCTTTGACACATGTCATGATTCTATTGGTTTTCTTATTTGACTTGGCATGACACATCATTTGCACACGTGGCGCCAAGATGGGCTCTAGAATGAGATGTGATTGGGTTTAACAAATTGGGTTCATCCAATTTAGCCCAAATCAATTAATTTAGACTTCAGTTAAATCCGTATTTATTGGACTTAAATATTTAAGTCAATTATATTAATCCACAATATTTATTTGAATTAATATATTTATGAATTCAATATAATCCGAATCATTTACATCCCCAAGCCATCTTATCAACTTTTGAGCATAATCATGATAAGGTTGCAATTCAAGCTTTTTTAACTCATAACTTCCTAAGAGTTGATTAATCACCAATCGCGAGTCACCAAAGACCTGTAAATGTAATTGTTTCATGTCAACGGCCATTTCAAGTCCAGTATCAGTGCTTGATATTCAGCGACATTATTGGAAACATTGTTTTAGAGTAAAAGAGAATGGTAGAATTTCTTCTTGTGAAGTGATGAACACCACGCCAGCACCATCTCCGCTGATGTGCAACCCCGTCAAAGTACATTTTCCAAGGAGGTTGAACTTCAATTAACATTGCATCTTCCTCAGGAAACTCATCAGTTAACTCCCAATCATTTGGTATAGGATGGTCTGCTAAGAAATCCGCTAGTGCTTGTCCCTTCACAGATTTCGAGAGATGTACACAATCTCAAATTTTTGGAATTGGAGGTACCATCTTGCTAGTCGGTCACTAAGGACAGGTTTTGATATAACAAACTTGATGGGATTTACTCTAGAAATAAGGCGGACAACAGGAGCTTGAAAATAATGCTTCATCTTTTGAATTGAGAAGACCAGCGCCAAGCATAACTTTTCAATTGGTGAATAATTTAGCTCATATGGCGTCATCGTTCTGCTTAAGTAATAACTAATATTTTCTTTGCCTTCACTATTCTCTTGAGCTAACAGGGCTCCTACAGACCTTTCTTGTGCCGCAATGTAGAGTATCAATGGTTTTCCAGGTATAGGGGTTGCCAAAACTGGAGGTTTCGCTAGATACGATTTGATACTTTTAAAGGCTTCGCTACATTTTTGGTCCCAATTAAAAGGAGCAGCTTTCTTCATGAGATGACTGAATGGTTGACATCTCCCCGCTAGATTTGAGATGAACCTTCTCAAGTAGGCTAACTTTTCTTGGAGACTTTTTAACTCATGAATATCTCGAGGTTCAGGCATCTTTGATATTGCATCGACTTTGTCTTGATCAATTTTAATTCCTCGATGTCTCACAATAAATCCAAGAAACTTGCCGGAAGTAACTGCTAAGGCACATTTCAATGGATTCATCTTAGTTGATATCTTCGGAGTAACTCAAACACCATCCTTAAGTCTTTCAAATGATCACCCCTCTTCCTCGACTTTACTACCAAATCATCAACATAACATTTAACATTTTTATGGAGCAAGTCGTCAAAGATATTTTGTATAGCCTTTTGATATGTGGCGCCAACATTCTTTAAACCAAATGACATCACTTTGTATCAATAAATACCTTTTGGCGTGCGAAATGCAGTGAATTCTTCATCTTTTGGTAACATGCGGATTTAATTATATCCAGAAGAACCATCCATGAACGACATTGCCTCATAACCAGTGGTGGCATCAATCATCAACTCTGGAATGGGAAGAGGAAATTCATCTTTAGAGCATGCATTATTGAGATCTCTAAAGTCAGCGCAAACTCGAATTTGAGCATTCTTCTTCCTCATAGGAATAATACTTGAAATCCATGTAGGATATTTGACCTCACGAATAAATCCTGCCTCAATAAGTTTGTTAACTTCATTTTCTATCAACGAAATCAAGTTTGGTCTAAAATGTCTTTGAGCTTGTTTAACAGGACGAGAACCATTTTTGACTGCCAATTGATGGACCGCTACTCTAGGATTCAATTCAGGCATTTCTTTGTAACTCCAAGCGAATACATCTCTATATTCTTTGAGTATATTCATGTAAGCGACTTCTTCATCAATTTCTAGAAACGCACTCAAGTAAGTTGGCTTCATATTTTCATCAGTACCAAGGTTAACTTCCTTCAAAGGATCTATTGTGATCTTTACTCCTTCTTCAAGTTCTGGTGGAGCATCTTTAGCATCTTCCTCTTCCACAGGATCATTGTCATTGACTGATATATGACAACATGAGACAATATCTTCTACGTCTTCCACAATCTTCTTTTGAGGCAAAGAATCGTATTCATTTTGGATTGTAACATGATTTGAGGAACCTACACTTTCTTCATCTTCCTCGCGCTCTTTGGTGTAAACCACAGTATGAACCTTTGCCTTGAGTTCCTCTTTACAGGAAACCATAAGTTCCACTCGTCGCCTCATTCTAGAAGGAATCAAACTTCTGAAATCCTTTCGAATCAAATGTGAAGTAGGCTTTGTAACTTTCGAATAACTTCTCAGGTTCTTGTTATTCTTCTTCAGAAAACCTAACCTCTTAAACACAGAAATTCTTGTTGTCGCTTCACCAAGTCGATTAAAGACAGAAGGACTTTTATTTGGAGCAGTGACGTCATCTTCAAAAGTTATATGATTATTACTGGCCCTTCTTATGGAAATGCGAATTGGCGGTGGTTGGATACAACCTAGGCCTTCACGCGCTTTCCTAGTTGTATCTTCTGATGGGAGTTTCCCTAGCGCTGATGGCTCGCTAGGGTAGTATCATGCCTTCACAAATGACTTGTAGGCATTGGGATCAAAACCTTCTCTTGTGCGCTTTGTAGGGAGAGCCATATCTAGCACTTGATCTTGAGCGACTGACTTTTCTGGCAACTTTGCAGACAAGTTTATTGCATCAATCCGTCTGATAGGAAGATTTATCCCTCTTAATGCATCTTCTTCAAGGTTAGATGGTTGATCTTGTTTTTTCTTCTCTTTTGGAACATAGCAAAGCCTAGAAGTCTGCTTCTTCTTTGAAGACATGATCTTCCCTTCATCAAAATGGGACAAGAGTCTTTAGTGTCAATTTTTACCTTTTTGATAGCTACATCAATTCTTTTACTTACGATATTATCAATCTTGATTGATTTGACGTCATTGGATTTTACCCCTTTAAAAACATAACTTCTCATATAGAATTTTGCATCCGCAAAGTGTGTCTCCACTTCGGTGAAAGGATTATCATCTGCAACTATCTTTCTTTCAATTCCACCTTCAAGATATTTCAAACATTGATAGTAAGGAGATGAGACAATTCTGTTCTCATGTACCCACGGCCTGCCAAGTAATATGTTGTATGATGTCTTTGCGTCAATCACATGCATCCATGCGCCTGATCGCAAATCTCCCATGTGGATCTCTAATTTAATAGAGCCTATGGACCTCTACCCACCTTGATTAAATCCTTGTATCAACAGACGACTTTCACTAAGTTCCCCAATCGTGATGCCAAGTTCCTTCAATGTGTGGATAGGCAAAATGTTGACTCCAGATCCTTCATCTATTAAGATTGTATTTATCTTCTTCTCTAGCACATGACCTACCATATACAAAGGATGATTGTATAGTGTTTCACCAAATAAAAGATCGTTATCCGTAAATGTGATTTTAGTATCAAAGACATGTGCTTCTTGGGAAGAAAGTTCAATAGATTTTTCAGAAGATGAAAGAGACATCATTTCTGAGATTTCCCTTTTTTCTTTTTCTTCTTCCCCAAGAGACACTTTTGGTGAGGATTCACTCGTTGTTCCTTCTTTTACAGTAGGAGACACCTTCATTGTTTTTCCTTTATCCACATTGAAACATGATGCCTCGACATTGCCTTGAGTAGACTTTGTACCGAACGAGCTTGGCAAGAACTCCTCTAGAGTCACAAGACGTCGAGTTTTTTGGTAGTGATGCACTTCAACCTTTGACCTTTTGGGGTGCTTGATTGATTTTTGCTTCTTTCATTTCTTCACCATTTTTCCTCTAACCGGTTGCTCGGATAATTATTTTTGTAAGCTTGGCTTGTTGCGTCTTCGCCTAGTCACAAGAATCCAACCCTCATCACCATCTATGTCAACGTCCTGATCTACTAGCTTTTCTTCATGCTTTTCAGAGATATACATTTGGATTGGATCCAATGACCCAAACGTGATAGAGATCTGGTTAGAACTAGCCTTCTTATCATCAAGGATAATTTTATTTTTGTTTACCAATCGCATCACTCTATCCTTAAAGACAACATTTTTCAAGGGGATGACTCACAAGTCTGTGATACTTGCAATAATTTAAGTCATCAGCTTTTCCAGCTTCATTGGGTCGCTTCATCTCTGGCAAGTCAATGATCTTTAACTGAATCAATTCATCAAAAATTTCAAAAATGTCAGAATCCAAGAAGGGATACTTTTTCCCTTGGATCTCCCTTAGCGTCGACTTTTGATTTGAACGTGCTTGGAAAGTCGTTCTCACATTTTGTTTTACGCCCTCATTCGTGGTGAACTTTGCGGGTGATACATTTACACTCATGGATTCTTTGTTGTCATTTCTAAGCAGAAACTTGCTCCATCTCTTTGGTTCCTGCTTGTCCCTTTCTTTGCGAGGATCATGGACAATAGTCATATCTTTTCCGGCAGATGAGATGCTAAACTCCATATCATGAGCGTGAGTAGCTAAATCCACAAATGATTTTGGTTATATTCCTTGCAAGATGTAAAGAAGCTCCCAGTGCATTCCTTGAATACACATTTCGATTGCAAAAGCTTCGCTAAGCCTGTCTTTGCAATTTAGGCTCGCGTTCCTCCATCAATTTATCAAAATCTATGACCGGTTCTTCTTTCCTTTGGTGAGTATTCGTGAGTTCTACCATGCTCACCGTGTGCCTTGTGCTAGCGATTGAGAAACTCATGTTATAGTTGCTCCCAACTATCAATAGAGTTAGGTTCGAGATCCGTGTACCAATCAAAGGCATTTCCTTTTAGAGAGCGGACAAACTGTTTGACAAGATAGTCTCCATATGTTCCAGCATTATTACATGTCTCCACGAAGTGCGCAACATGTTGTTTCGGATTTCCTTTTCCCTCAAATTGTTGAAATTTGGGAGGTTGATAACAAGCAAACATTTTAAAGTTATCAATCCCAGTAGTGTATGGCTTAGCGTACATATGAGAAGTCTTGGTGGAGACTTCATACTTATCTTTGATAGTGCCTTCAACAAACCTCCTTCAAGCGATCGAGTGGGATCATTCCTTCAGAAGAAGCTGTCATCTCTTTAACAAACGGGGCTTTCTTAGCAGGATCTTCGATTTCTTGAACTTCAATGCCCTTTCCAGGTGCATGGCTCTCATCTCCATCTAAAAGTCCTTCTATCCTGTCCATCAACTTGTCAATTCGAGATTCTTGGTGTTGTACATGCTTCGTCAATCCTTCAACCAACTTTGTCAGATTTGCGAGTTGTCCCTCAGGAGAGGAAGCAACAGCCACCATAGTTTGCATGATCATTGGAGATGCAGGAGAGTAACATGGATTGTCGCGTAATTTAATTTTTAGTGGACTCACATTACGCGATATACGTGGAGATGATTCACAAGGTGAATCACAATTCTCCTTTGTGGTAGAGTTCTTGGAACCAGATTGCTCAAGTAGATCCAATGTCTTCTTGATCTTTTCAGCAACACTACTCCCTCCTTCTAGAGAATTTGTGGATGAACTTGCTTCTTTTGGAGTCGAAGATCCAAAAACAGGAGTTGCCACAGACTACACTTGAAGAGTTTGTTGCCCTAGTGTAGCAGCCTTGCTTCTCGTAACGGCTCCAAAACTTCCAAAAGGTAACACCAAGGATGTCTTCAAATTCAGTACAGAACTTGGAGCTAGTGACCTTAGAGGCGGTTGATCGAGAGTTGTTGTTCATGGAAGTCATCTTGATATTCTTTGACGTTTGAAAAGTTGAGATGAGAGGTTGAGATTGTCCCACTGGGCGTGCCAGAATTTGTAGACAATAAAATTCGCGTCGAGAAAACAATAATCAAGAACGGAAAGTTATAGCAACAATTGTTTTATTATTTCAAATGCGAGTGTTACAATCTCTATAATTCCTCTGAATTCGCCTTTTCAAATATAAATTCAAGGGCTTTAAAGCTTGTTCTTGAATCTATGATGAACTTGAACTTTATCTTGATCTTGACTTTTATTTGAATTCAAGGGCTTCGAGCTTGTTCTTGAATTCGGTGGTCTTGATCTTGATCGTTCTTGAACTTGAATTCTTAAACTTTTAGCTTTGTAGAGAATCAAATGACGTTTGTACCACAAAGTTTCTCTAGCTTCTTGTTTAGAATTTTCTGCCCCTTTTCTGAATTATGAGGACCCCTATTTATAGTTTTAGAATAGAGGAGTTGCGATTGGAATACGATTCCGTTCAACCAATCAAATTTATGTGACATGGCATATGGGCTTTATGGAGCGGTCTTGTCATCTTTGACACATGTCATGATTCTATTGGTTTTCTTATTTGACTTGGCATGCCACATCATTTGTACACGTGGCGCCAAGATGGGCTCTAGAATGAGATGTGATTGGGTTTAACAAATTGAGTTCATCCAATGTAGCCCGAAACAATTAATTTAGACTTCAGTTAAATCCATATTTATTGGACTTAAATATTTAAGTCAATTATATCAATCCACAATATTTATTTGGATTAATATATTTATGAATTCAATATAATTTGAATCATTTTATAAATTTATATTTAATAAATTTTAAATGATTACACCCGTATCAGCTAATACACTGAGATACAATACATGAACATGTGATATGATTAGAGTAGTCAATCTATTATTTTTTTTTCAAATAACATTGAAAAAGAGCATTTTTTATAAACTGATGAAGCAGAACAAGTATCAATCAACCAAGATGAAAATTTATAGTGACTCTTGCTGCATATGTTTGGTAAGGAACACACCTTTAGTTGTTTCCCATTTCACTTTAAAGCTTCTCGAAAACCTTATTCAATTATATGTTTTCCTATTTTGGCATGTATAGGGTACTTCTGATGATGGGGGAGAACTACGAATAACCAACTGTGGACATAAAAATTCATTTTCAATGCATCAGAAAGTGGCTGAAGAGAAACAATTCTTGTCCTGTTTGCAGAAAATTGTTTGACTCTATAGGATATGAGCCTTTGGTTCTCATTTAAAACAAAAAAAATTCTCAAGCCACATTTTCAGTTGATTAACTTGGTGGAGACACTACATGCTTCTGTGTCTTGTTTATTGATGGAGTAGAATTATTTAAATGATAAATCTATGGATATTTTAAGTTTGACATATTTTTTTTCTTTCAACATAGCCATCAATCAATCATTTTATCAACATTAGTCTGAAAAATATCATTTCTTACTTTTTCAGTGTGGTGTATTTTCACTACGAACCATTGTAGTATTTAATACTTTTTGAGATTTTTGATTTTACCAACGTACTAGTAACATTGTTACCCTATGAACTTTCTATTGTTTTAATTACCATTTCAATTTTTTTGGCATATAAAAAAAAGAGACGTTATTAATTTTGATAGTTGATGGAATTCTATAACTTTGACTGATCATTTTATTGATAGTTGAAAATGACGATGTGTCATGAGTCAAAATTATGAGGTACTTCTTTACATTTTAGTGAAGATTCTAATGATCAACTCTGCCAATTTCTAATTGTTATTCATCTCAAATGTCTTATTGAAAAGTAATTTTTTTGTGGGGCTAATATAGAATCGGTACAATGATAGGACTTTAAAATTTGAATATAGACTATTCAATTTATCCATCATGTTTATTTATTGAAAAATCTCATTAAAAGGGACAATCCTATGTACTAAGTGTACGCTATGTGTGAGGCCCGGAGAAGAGTGAATCACAAAAATTAATTTTACGTAACTTGTTTTGCTTTGTTTAAAGAGAGTACTTTCAAAATTTGAATCTGTAATTTTTTAATCACATAGAAATAACTTATCAATTATGTCAAGACTCCCTTAAATTGAGTCAACTTGACTTCTTTACATTTTTTATTAATTAGTTTAGAGCGGGACGGACCATTACATTAAACAAAAGCTTTTCGCAAAACAAATTACTGAGTAATTTGTGTTATAAAACATGGTTTTCCCACCACTTTCCGTTATAAATCGATCACCAAAGAAATTCATGCGGAAAAAGATATTCTTAATGAAATATTGGTAACCTTGCTAATTTTTCATATAGAAATATTATTATATTTTATTTTCTCATTGTTTTAGTTAAAATATGTGTGGAAATATCGATCGAATATTTTTTAGTGAATCTTTTTTATAGTAAAATAGTGATAATATAATAGTGGACACTTTTTTTTAAGTCTGCAATAGTTCTATTGTAGATAAAATATTTTTTTCATAAATTCGCATCATAATGATTTATTTCCATTTCAATATTTGAGGTACTTGATTGTATTTTTGAAAAACATTATTTAACAGTGAGTATAAACTTATGTTCGATTAGAAAAATGCATACATTTTGTTTATCATTTTAGATTAATTGGGGATAAAATACTTTAGCTCTTTTTAGGTCATCATTGCCCCTAAATTGTGAGGTAGATTGGTTGCTAAAAACATAAATATGTAAGTTATTATTTTTACCTATTATTCTTCATTGTGCTATAGTCAAACTATATATAATAATTTAAGCATGAACTTTTTTTTGTGCATCTTATCATGTTGATTTTGAATCTAAAATTTATTTGCTATAATGTAAAAGAAAATGGTGATAGTATTGAGGCTCACTAGGCTCTTGAGCACAAGACATTCACTATTTCTACTAGAGTTGTAACACCTCAGAAATTGGAAAACTAACGATGGAAAAGGAAGGTCTCATTTTAGGCTACTTTTTGTGTTTTACGAGACTGATCTATCGACCGTGGAAGTTCTTACAGGTCGTAGATGATTGTTGCTCTCCATATACACGCATGTGTATATGGTCGCACAAGTAATATTAATTTTTAAAGAACAGAGTTATCTTTCCCAAGGGACTTATGATTAACTTATATCAGACACTCAATTCTACAAATAAAAATAAAAGTAACCTTTCCAAGAGTTGGTTATTAATTGTTAACTACTACTAAGTATGAACTAAATAAACGTAACTAAATGTGAATGACTTTAAGATAGCGTTTCAAACAAGTAAAAGAGAATTCTAGGGATGCAACATATACTGAATCTCATTTATCATATTATAGGTTAAATGTATGAGTCAGGATATACACCTCTCTTCGCCTACTCTATATAGCTATCTAACTATATCATTGAGCTGAGATAAATAGACTAACTGGTGAGCATTTATATTTCTTCCTATTTCCTAACCAAGCAAGTTGTATGTCTGGGAGTCATTGCTGAACACTAATCACCTCAATCTAATGGGTGAACCAATCTCTCTATATTATCTGGTCTATCTAATTTCTTCTCTCTCAATTTTAAGATTAGATAATATATTTATCTCTAGATGACCAATCAAGAAATACTAAAATAAGAATATCGAATTAAATTACAATGAAATCAAAACTAAATTCAGAATGCTTTTAATAATCAGCATTCAATTCGTAGCTACAACCCCTATACAATAGTGTTTAGCCACTCATGCTAATGAAAAAACAAAAAATACAATTGTTCATGCAACTTCTGAAAAATACAAGAGTTTAGAAGATCAAAACCTATTACAAATGATGATACTTGCTCTCTTGCACACCAAAGAAAAGTCAAACCTTAACAATGGAGACCAAAGGGTCTATTTATAAATAGTTAGAAACAGTAGAGTCGCCGCGCTGCCAGTGCACTCAAATGTGGCCTAAATTAACAGGAGCTTAGCGCGTCGTGCCCATGGTGCGCCAGTTATGATGGGGCACCGTGCCTCGCCTTTGCTTATGGCTTCACTTATCATCTTGAACTCCTTTTCTTCCTTGACTCGATCACTTCCCTTGACCAAAATATGCCATTTATATCAGTGAATGTCGTAAAACTTACGTTAAAGATGTGTAATTTGTAGTAATTAGGCATATAAATATGCTCATGATCACCAGCCCACACTTGAACATTTGTTAGTCCTACAAGGCTAAATGGGGCTAAGCTAAAGATATTTTATTGGGTGGCACACAAAGAAAATTCAAACATGGCTATTCAAAGAAACTCCTCAATCATATTCTATAATTCACACATTTCACTCCTTAATCACACGGGTCATGTTCTAGATGTTATTCAATACAGAAACTAAACAAATATCCTCCACACATGGCATCACAACACACATAAGGACCCAATACTTGTAGCATGCTCACATAAAATGCATTACAGTGTTTCCACACAATTAAGACCAAATTCATTATTTTCCATTTAGAGTCAAGATAAAGAGATAATGTTTTTTTTCAAGATTACGATCTTACTATTACAAACAAAGTGTTATTACCCATGACGTCTAACCAACTATCTAGAAAAGGTGTCAAAGTGCCAAAAGGTAGGTTTCATACTTCTACTCCTAATAACTAATTTCCCTTAAGACGGGTGTCATCCACCCATCATCATGAAACGTCACTCCTAGACGACTCTAAAACTCGTTAACGTAATAAAACTAGTCCTATTCGTTCGATAGGACTATCATTGGGAAAATAACCAAAAACATAATCCGAGGAACCCTCCTAAAAATAAAATAGACTCGATAAAGTATTAAAGTATGTACAATGAAGTTCAACTTGCACCCCACACTTAAACAAAATATTGTCCTTAGTGTGCACACTAAAAGAAAGTGCAAAGGTAAGAGAACTCCCTGTCGGCCTCAAGGTCACGCACTTCAACACAATGGGTTTCCATATTAGCGGCAAAATCCATAGACATCGAGGCTACATTCTGCATCACCTGCATACGTATCATCATCTTCAAGTCCAGTAGCATCTGACTTATCCTCATCCAATTCATCCTCATCATCATCAGCGACATCATCACCATCAATGGATTCTTGGAAAGCCGGGCCCATCTGACATATGTAAAATGCGCTATCCTTCAATAGGTAACTCCTCGCTAGTGTCGCCATTTCATCCTCAGTCACCGGACGACCACCTATCATAAATTATAACTCAGCCATTCCAAACATACACCCCATCCAACTATCATCACGAGCTTGACTATCAATAGTAGTCAACATAGGCTCATGGGATGGATCGTGCGCTATAGTGCATGTGACATCAACCAAGTGGAACACTAGATTAGGGGCACCACCGGGGCTCACATTATGGACCTCCTCTTCAACCAGTAACTCCCACATGTACTTATTAAGGATGCTCTCATAATAGCACTACTCTGTTGTATGCTTACATGCATGGTAGTAAGGTGCTACAGACATTTTTCAACCAAATGCGAGCCTCTAAATTGAAATGCCCATAGTGGATAGTCAACTGATGTCCCATATCTCTAACCTTATCCTACCTCGCAACAGAAGTCACCCCACACTAGGTATGACTAATATCACAAAATCATTCAACGCTTCCACACTAAACCTTACCAAACTATCTCGAATAAAACCATTGTTTATGTCAACACAATATACATTCCAATTTGCATAAAATTCTCGAACCAAGTTTAAATTGCACTCACCTTGATTCATGAAGACATATTGGAGTCCTAAGGCATTGATTTGGGCGTGAATGTTGGGAAGTTGTTGTCAGAATCGCCTCTTATCAATATATTCATCATCGAGGTACTTGGATTCTTGTTGAAATCTGTACCAATCCTTTCTATAATACATCAAAGATTGCTCGTCAAATTTTTGGGGCGGTATATTGGTGGTTTCACAACTAGAATTTGCGAAAGCCGCTCCGTTCCTACTCCTCTTGGTACCCGAACCACTAAAAAAACTATTGACTTTAGAAGACATATCAAACCCAACAATGGAAGATTAGAAGAAAAGATAAAAAAATTGGGGGGAAAATGAAGGGGGGAGGAGTCGGGTAGGGGCGGGAGGTTTAGTGGGTTTTGAAAATTTGGTACATTAGAGTGGATTTTAGGGTCTTAGAGTTTAGGAAACGGGGAGGGATGGAGGTTTTCTTAAACTTCAATGGAGGAATGGATGATTTTGGGAAGAAAGTAGGTAAAGAAAACGAAGAAAGAGTAGGAATTTGGAGAGAGGATCGGCTAAAGACATACTGGAAAAAGAATATGAAGTAGGTTTTGTGCTAGGTGAGGTATTTAAAAGCTGATTTTATTTTTATTTTTGTGGCGCGATAGGGGCGCAGCGTGCTTCTATTACGGCAGAAAGCGCTTCCAGTGAAATTCCCCCTAGCGACATGCTAATCCTGCGCCAGCACCCCTAGCGCGATGCACCCTTCTTGTGCCAACATCGGTGTTTTTGCTGAGGCTTAGAGTGATGGTGGCATGGTGCGTTGCCAATGTGCCAGAAACAAGCCTCAGTACTTAGCGTCGGTATGGTGCACCTGTCTTGCGTTTGAACTCTATTTTTCAGTTTATTTCTTCAATTTTTGGGCAGCATGTTCTCCTTCGACCTGCGCATCAACCAAACAATATGACATTATAATTGTGTGTTGCCTCCCACCCAACACCTTAGTTTTGGTTGTGGTGCGACCCATATTTTTGTATTTTTATTTATGAATTTTAAGTTCTATCTAAAATTATGAAAATAAAAAATCTACATTAAGGAATTTGAAACTATGCTAAAATTTCAAAATTAAGCACAACTACTACCGATTACACTTGACTAAACATCATGGCATGAAAAAACTTGGATCATTGATCATTTAGCTTTAGAGCCTCCAGATCACGATCTAAAACCTCATCGAAGTAGTGTTTAACCCTTTACCCATCGACCAAGAACATAAGGCCAATCTTACTTTTAAGTTCCACACCCCATGTTGAGTCATTCTTACCACTTTGAATGGGAAAATCCACTTCGACCTTATTTTTCCAAGGAATAACCTCAGTCCAGAGTCAAAGAGTATTACTTCATCACCTGGATTGAAAGTGCGTGCACCTATTTACCTGTCGTGCCACCTCTTCATCTTTTATTTTTAAAGCATGACTCTTTCATAAGCATGGAGCCTAAACTCCTCAAGTTCATGCAGCTGATTCACTATATTTTTACCAGCTAGCTTGGGGTACAAGTTCAACCCCTTAATTGCCTAATAAACTTGATGTTCCAATACCTCAGGAAGATGACATGCCTTCCCAAATACTATGTGACAGGGAGAAGTACCTATAGGTGTCTTGTATAGAGTCCTACAAAACCAGAATGCATCATCTAATTTTTCGGACAAATGTTTCCTTTGCGTATTCACCGTTTTTTGAAAAATTTGCTTCACCTCTCTATTCGAAATATCCACTTGGCCACTCGTTTGAGGATGGTTAGAAAAAAGGTTCTTAACAACATGTTAATAAAATACTTACCTCCATCACTAATTATTGCCCTTGGAGTGCCAAAGCGAGTGAAGATGTTCTTCCTTATGAACTTTATCACCACCCTTGAATCATTGAAAGGAAGAGAGACAACCTCAACCCAGTACTAACATAATCCACAACCACAACAATATATTTGTTTCCACTAGATAGTGGGAAGGGACCCATAAAGTCAATAACCCACACATCAAAGATTTCCACATCTAAAATGTTACTTAGCACCATCTCATGCCTTCTTGAAATAGTACCCAACCTTTGGCATTTATCACAACCCTTCACAAAAGCAATAGAATCTTTAAATAACGAGGTCCAAGAGAAACTAGATTGTAGTACCTTATGGAAAGTGCACTCTCCTTCATAGTGGACTCTATATGGGCTATCATGAAAACTTTTGAGCACTTTGTGAACCTCTGAATTTCGAATGCATCTTCTCACTACCCTATCCACATTTTGCTTGAACAAGAATAGTTTATCCCAGATATAGAACTTAGCATCGTGATTGAGGTTTTTCTTTTGTTGGGTGGTTGCACCAGAAGGATAATCTCCGCTCACTTTCAAATTCACAATGTCTGCATGCCACGTCACTTGAGAGATATCTAGTGAAATCAATTGTTTATCCGTAAACTCTTCCCGTATTTGGTTATGCTCATTCACATGGGAAAGATCTTCCAACATGGACAAGTAATTCATTATCTAACTTCCAATACCTTTTTTTTATCTTTGATTTCAAGGTCAAATTCATAGAGGAGCAATATCTATCAAATCAACCTTGGTTTAGCATAAATTTATTAAAATTTTTGCATGGTTAGTAAAAAAATCACGTTAGTACCTACCAAATACTATCTGAACCTGTCGAAGGCGAATACTACAGCCAACATATCCTTCTCAGTCGATGTGTAATTTTCTTGTGTAAAGTCAAAGATCTTGCTAGTATTATAAATTGAGTGCAACACTTTATTCTTTCTTTGTCCCAACACTGCACCCACGGCTACATCGCTTGCATCACACATGAGTTTATATGGTAATTACCAATCATGAGAAATTATGATGAGAGCTTCAATTAAGTTCCTCTTCCACATCTCAAAAGCTTTCAAACACATCGCATCAAAGTCAAACTTCACCTCCTTCTCTAAAAGGCTGCACATAGTTCATGCAATCTTGGAAAAAATCCTTGATTAATCTCCAGTAAAAGCCTACATGACCAAGAAAACTATGCACCCTTTTTATAGAAATGAGAGGGGGCAATTTTTCAATAACTTCTACTCTAGAATTATGAACCTCTAAACCAGACTTAGTCACCTTGTGTCCCAACAGTATCCCCTGTATGACAAAAAAAAGACAATTTTCCCAGTTTAGAACTAAGTTAGTGACGTCAAATCTAGCAAGTACTTTATCAAGATTTTGGAGACATACCTCAAAAACTTCCCAAAGATTGAGAAATCATCCATGAACATTTATACAAAGTCTTCCACCATATCATGAATAATGACTATCATGTACCTTTGAAAAGTCACTGGTGCATTGCAAAGTCTGAAAGGCATGCGTTTGAATGAATAGGTACCATAAAGACAAGTGAACGTGGTCTTTTCCTGATCCTAGGGGGATATTAATATCTGATTGTAATCGGAATACCCATTGAAGAAACAACAGTACTATTGCCCTTGTAGTCCATCAAGAATATGATCAATGAAAGTAATATGATAGTGATCTTTCTGGATAGCATCATTTAGTTTACAGTAATCCATACAAATCCTCCACCCGCTTACTCTTCTAGTAAGAATTAACTCATTATTTTTGTTTCTTACCACTATCATACCTCCTTTCTTAAGAACACGTTGCATCGGACTTACCCACATACTATCAAGGTTGGGTACACAATTCCTACATCGAAACACTATATGACTTCCTCTCTTACCACTTCTTTAATCAATGGATTTAGCCGACGATGATGTTGTGACCCTGGTCAGTGATCCTATTCGATATAAATTATGTGCATTCATAAAGGCAGACTAATCCCATAAATATCAACCATCTACATCCAATTACTTTGTTCCTGCGATTCAAGATCATCAATGATGCATCAACCTGTAAATCGGACAACTCTGCAGAAACTATAAAATGCAAAGTTTCATTAGTTCCCAAAAAAGCATACCTCAAGTGTTCTGGCAGAGTTTTTAGTTCCTGCAAGGGAGCTTCTTTTATCGATATCGTTGGTGGGGGCCTAACTCGCAAGATTATGACTCCACTTGAGGCTAACGAGTGTCAACTAGTGCTAGATTCAAACATGATAAAATCTCTCAACCCTCTATATCTCCTTTCACATTATTACCTATTTAACACTCTATCTAAGGGATATTCATGAACAACTACTTGTGATGATACTATTATATCAACCACAATATTAGTATACAACTCTTTATTGATAGAAGACAATTTTAAAGCATGGTAAACATCAAATACATCGACCTCATCATGTGCCCTCGTAGTTAGTTGACCAGATGGTACATCAATAAATTCCCTCTACCAAGGGCCATAATGGTAGTCCCAAAATGAATGAAACTTCTTAATAAGGTTAAAAATCTATTACCACAAAATCTACAGGAAAAATGAATGAACCTACTTGAACTAACACATATTCCAGCACCCCTTAGCCTAGCTACTGATCTATGAATGAGTTCAAGAATAATAGTGGTTATTTTTGGACTACCCAACCCAAGTTTTAAAATGATGATAAGGGCACCAAATTTAAAGTTGCCCCCAAATCCCATAATTCGCGGGCATGAACATTTTTCCAAATTCTAATTTGTACAGTAAAACTGCCTAGTTCTTATAACTTTTAGCGAAGTCTATTTTGAAGCCTAGAGTTGCACTGTTGAGTAAGTTCTACCATTTCATATTCTGTGAGCCTCCTCTTGTTATCCACAATTTCCTTCACGTATTTAGCATACTTGGAGATACCAAAATGTCAACCAAAAGAATATTAATGTGAACCTATTTAATGAGAGAGAGAAACTTACCAAAGCATTTATCTTCATTATGCTTTTTTAGTCTTTGTGGAAATGGAGGTGGTAATTTCTTTTGAGGAACATGTGCCACAACATTAGAGATTTTTACTACCTCTCCCACTTTATTTTCTTTGTTACTTACCTCATTGTCTCTCTTCTTTATATCTAGTTCCTCTAATTGTAACCGACTTCTAGTTTTTACCATATGCAATTGATTGGGTTCGATATCACCGAACATCTCCCTTGGGGACGCAGGATCAAATAATTAGCTACTTGTGCAACTTGTTTCTCTAAACTCATTTAACACATTTGGATGTTTTTTATGTTCTCATCTTGCTAATATATCCTAGCATTTATTTTTGTCCCTACTTTAGTCATGAGATTTTGGAGTAGCTCTTCATTAGTCATCCCCCCGTTTAGTGCACTGGGATTTGCACCTTGGTTCAGATTATGGTATTATTTCTCATCCCCTTGAGAATGGTATTGGTTTCATACCCTGAGCCTACACCCCGAATATGGCTGGCACTCGAAGACCTTTGATGGCCTTGAGCAGACCCTTGGTCTGTCTAACTAACTCATCGGAAGACTCTATGCAATATTTTAATGATCAAATGAACTTATTCAAATAGCTTTACAATAAAACATGGAATGTTTAAAATTCAAACATTCAACTTGACCAATATTGCAACCCAAGTCTTTAATATATGAATGATAATGTAAAGACTACTTAACTACTAACTGTCTATGAAGACTCTAAAATAAAGAAGGATATAAGGATAGGACCTCCGATCATCCTAACATTTGAAGCACTACAAAGCAAATAAAGGAGTCTTTCAGAAAGCAAGTAGGCTCACCAACTGACTTTGAGTGCTCAAACTGGATCAACGAGGCATTGGATGCTGATCTTGGTTACCTGCATCTACATTATAAGATGATGCAGGCCAACTGGCATCAGACTATTGAATGTATGAGTATGTGAGTTGGAATGCTAAGACAAGATATAGGTTAAGAATTACAATAAACATTTATCTTGGCTCTTCTATATTTCTGAATAACTTAACTCAAATGTAAAGCAATAATGCACATACAATATACTTAAAAAATTATAAAACAGCTGAAAACAACTTAGTTGTTAAGAATAAAATGATAACAAACTTAATTTCTCATATAAGCAAATAATATAGTCATCATGGGAGATTATGTAATCGACAATCACCACTATGAGCCTAAGTGGTGATACATCATCTTGCCCACGCTTCCAGAATTGTTCTATACTTTGCCGTCATATAGAAAGCTTAACTTAGGTGATGCACTAGCTTATCTTAAGGAGTCATCTAAAAAGTATGATCCTTTACAACCCATGATGACTACATGGTTTATGGAGACTTGAGTTAATATGAACTCTCATCCCCATATCGGTACTCAATACTACTCCAAAAGTATGCTTTACTCATGTGTTTGTAAAAATAAAACTCTTTCTTTGGTTTTAAATACTTACTCAAACTTAGCTTAAAAGCTCTCTTGGAATCGATGTTACCTTTCTTTCTCAAATGTGAAAACATCTTAAACTTCTTGGGAATACTTAGTTCCCATATACTTATTTGAACAAAAGAACTTATAATATTTACTCTTTTATTAAACTGAACTTTATTCTTAAAACAGATCTAAAACGTTTGTGACAAACTTTTGAAAACTTAAGACTTTATCTTGGCTTCACTCTTTGATATATTGACTCGACTCTTAATTTCTTGGCTTGAATCTTAACTTTTATTGAATTAACTTATGGATTCAAGGATTAGGATTTATGATACGAAAGATCTCATGATGTTTAGGAATGGTTTTAGATAGCGAAAAATTAGAAAAGATCGATCTATCAAAATGTGAGGGTGGGTTTGTGACGTGGAGATCCAATTAAATTTTTGGTTTCAAAAATACAATGCCTAGTGACGGATCTACGACAGGAAATGACCTTTCTAAAAACTGGGAAGCAGCTCCGCAACGTTCCACCACAGTCATATTTCAACCGACAAAATTTATTCTTTGTTTTCCAGCCCCAATTCACCAAAACATAGTTCTTTTTCTAATATTTCTTTAGATACATATACCCAACAAATGTGCTGTAGAACATAACTAGAAATGACTCTATAATACGACATAACAATCTTATAAACATTCTAAAACAGTCGAATTTGAGAACAACATCAAAATCAAGAATAGGTATCAAGATAATAAACTTTCAAACTCTTTTAGGACGAATCCATTATGAAATAAATATATGTGGCACATGGGAGAATTATTCCAACTTTATGAACGCCTCACATACTTGGTAGGAATAAATCCTTGGCGAAAAACCACAATTAGATTTATCAATCTTGATGAATGTAGCCCTTTCTTCTTCTTTCTCCCATTTTATCCTTTCTCCAAGCCCTAGCGTAAATTTCATATTTCTAAAACTGACTAAAATATGATTTTACCCATATTAAACTCCAAAAAATGGATTAAAATAATAGGCAATGAAAAGACTTGAATACCATTTAAAAATCCGGATCAGATATTTCCTTATTTGAACAACCCAATGTACAAAGGGCATATCTCACTTACACGAACTCAGAATTTGCGCAAACTTGGTGGTGTTGGAAAGATCATTCCAAGAGCTTTCCAACCATATATTGAAGTACACCTAAATCATTCTGAGATAGGATTTATGACCGTTTGAAGTTTACCAAAACTAATTTTTCCTAACTTAAGACAAATTTCTAGATTTGTCATTACTTCCAAAAATGATTATTTCAAGCTCTTAGTTTCTTTCTAGGTATTTCAAATTGCGATATGTTACAATATCTCCCCCTTCGGAAAATTCATCCTCAAATGAGATTACTCCTACTAGTCTAAGTGTGGTAATATCAAGTTCAAATACCCAACAAGCAAAAACAAATAAACAACATGCTCACTCATAATTTAAAGAGTACTAAGAAGATATTAGTACCTTGCTCTGCATTTTCTCCATATTCAAAGACATGCGGAATATCTTCTTCATATCCTATTCATATTACCAAGTAGATTCTTCAACAAATTGGTTCCTGTAAAGGACTTTGACAGATCCAACCTCTTTTGTCCTCCACTTGCAAACGTTGCAATCTAAAATCTGAACCGAAATCTCTTCATAAGATAATCTATCCTTGATTCCAATATTCTTAATCAATGAAAGATTGCCCATCCACTTCTTCAGCATAGAGACATGAAATACAGGATAAACCATTTCTAAGTCTTGTGTTAGCTCTAACTCATAATCTATATTGCCAATCCTCTTGGAAATTCTACAAGGACAAACATACACGGGACTAAGCTTTCCCTTCTTACAAACCTCATAACACCCTTCATGGGTGAAATTCTCAAGTATACCTAGTCATCTTCTTCAAAATCTTACTCCCTTCTCCTAACATCAGTGAATGATCTTTGACGACTCTGCGCCATTTTAACCTCTCCTTCATAACTTTCACATTCTCCATAGATTAATGAACTAAACTTGGTCGTATCAATCCTGCTTCACCAACGTCAAACCATCCGATAAGATATCTACCTCTTCTCCCAAGTGCTTCATATGGAGCAATTTGGATGCTATAGTTGTAACTATATTATAAGTGAATTCAATAAAGGGTAGGTGATCATCCCAATTAGCTTTAAAATTAATCACACAGACCCTCAAGTTCTTAAGTACTTAAGTTCACCTTTGAACCCAAGCGTTTCTTAAAAGATTTCCATAATTGTGCAGTAAATTGTGCACCTCTATATGAAATAATAGAGATTGGGAATCCATGAAGTCTTACCACCTCCTGAATATATTACCTAGCACAATATTTTGTTGAATGGGTATTCTTCACCTGCAAAAAATGGGTTGATCTTTTTATTCTATTGACAGTCACCCAATAGAATCATGTTGTCTGTGAGACCTTTGCAATCCTATGACAAAATCCATATTAATCATCTCCCACTTCAATTTTGGAAGTTCTGTACTCTACGCCAAACCATCGGGCCTTTGGTTCTCTACTTTAACTTGTTGGCAATTTGGACACTTAGCAATAAATTTTGCAATGCCCTTCTTCATACAATTCAACCAATACACCTCTTTAAAATCACGATACATCTTTGTGGAACCCGGATGAGTGGAATATCTGGATATATGATCTTCCTCCATGATCCTCTCTTGGAGTCCATCAACCATTGGTACACAGAACCTACTTTGATATCTCCATACATCATCTCCCCTTTGTTCAAAAGTTAATATTTTTTTCTTATGAACATTTGCATTCAATTCAAGAAAAATAAGGTCTTAGTATTGCTTTCCTTTTACTTCTGACACTAATGATGACTCATCCCCATTCATTCACCACTATTCCTCATTCTATGAAATCCACAAGTCTGACTCCAAAACGTGCAAGTCTGTGCATATCTTTTGCTAACTCTGTCTTTTTTCCTCAACATAGGAGGTACTAACCATAGACAACTTGCTTAAGGAATTAGAAACAACATTAGCCTTAACTAGTGGTAAAGAATACTCATGTCATAATCCTTGAGTAACTCTAACCACCTTCGTTTTCTGAGATTAAGCTTTTTCTAAGTGAATACATATAGCAAACTCTTGTGATCAATCAACACATACACATGAACAAAAATACAAATAATGGCACCATATAGTCAAGGTGAAAACTACAACAACCAACTTTATATCAAGAGTTTGATAATTCTTTTTGTGAACTTTCAAGTGTCTAGAGCCATAAATTATAACTTTTTCATTTTTCATTGATACACAACCTAAGACAACTCTGGATGCATCACAATACACTACAAAACCTTGAGTACCTTATGGTAAGGTCAAAATTGGGGCAATAGTCAACCTCTTTTTCAATTCCTGAAAGCTTTTCTCACAAGCTTCAGAATATTGAAATTTAATTATCTTCTGGGTCAACTTGGTCAAAGGAAAAAAGATAGACGAGAATCCCTCTAAAAACCTTCTATAATAGCCAGCTAAACACAAGAAATTCCTAATTTCAGTTGATGATGTAGGTCTAGGCCAGTTCTACACTACCTCAATTATCTGAGTATCAACTTTAATTCCCCCACCAGAAACAACGGCCTAAGAATTCCACAGACTCCAGCCAAAACTCACACTTACAGAACTTGGCATACAACTCCTTATATTTTAAAGTTTGAAGATCTATTCTAAGATGGCTAGAATGATCTTTTCATTTCGTGAATATATCAGTATGACATCAATGAAGACGATGACAAATATATCGAGATAATATTTGAACACTCTATTCATAAGGTCCATGAATGTTGTTGGTTCATTTGTTAAACTAAAAAATTTGACTACAAACTCATAATGACCATAATGCATCATGAATTCTGTTTTTGGAATACCACATTTCCTAACTTTCAATTGATGGTAGCCTGATATGAGGTAAATTATCCAGAAACATAAAGCACCGTGAATATGATCAAAAATATCAAATCTATACTCATCCTAAGGGAGCCATCCTTCTTCCTTACAAAAAAGACCAGAGCGCCCTTAGGTGAGACTGGTCGAATAAAACCCTTATCCAGGAGATCCTTTAACTGTTCTTTCAACTCTTTCAAATCTTCTAGTGCTGTCCTTTATGGCGTAATAAAGATAATATGAGTATCTGGAATGATGTCTATGCCGAAGTCTATTTCTTTCTCAATAGGGACTCCAGTAGATCATCAAGGAAAACTTATAGAAACTTTCTCATTATAGGAATTGAATGAATGGATGGTATCTCAACACTGGAGTCATAAACTCAGACCAAGTCATAGATACGACATTTTGAAAATATATTTCTTGCCTTAAGGTACGAATTATAGAGAAACTTAGGCACTGCTGATTTACTACTCTACTTTATAGATGGATCATTAGGAATCTAGAACTTGATAACTCGAGTTCTACAATCTATTGATGCATAACAAGCATAAAGCCAGTCCATACCTAAAAAAACATCAAAATATACCATGTCTAACTTAACTAAATCATCCATGTTGCTCTTGTTATTGATTGAAATGGGACAACCATGATAGACTCTTTCTTCTAGAATAGACTTCCCAATAGGTTGTCGAAACAAAAAAGGGTTCACAAAGTTTCTTAGGATGAACATCAAACTTATTTGCAACATAAGGGGTTGAAAAATATAAACTTGATCCTAGGTCTATAAAATCATAAACATCAAAATTAAAGACTTTGATCATACTAGCAACAACATTTGGAGAGCTCTCTTACTTTTGGCGACTAGTGATCACATAGAGGCAACTTGTTCCTCCACCAATACTGGAAATAGCTCCTCTAGGTGTAGCTATTTTTAGTGGATAAACTTCTGAAGATTGGGATCTATGTCCATGATTTTCACTACCTTGCATGTTTTAAGGACACTCTTTCATGAAGTGACCCTCTTGACCACAATTGAAACAACCTGTCTAGCCATCACGATACTTACCAGGGTGGATATTACCACACTTAGTACATATAGGAGGCAAGTTACCTCCTTATGACACACTACCTTGAGGCAATGCAGTTCTAGCTCTAAAATTCTGTGAATTCTAGCCATTGTACTCATCTTTGTTTAGGGGTGCGATGCTTTTGAAGATGATTAAACAAGTCCCTTTTTGCTTTTGCTGAAAGTCCAAACAATTCACATTACCTTTTTGCTGCCCAGACTCATTCCTTGTCTTCAATTTCTTACTTCTAAATTCTTCCCTATCCCTCAACTTCTCTTCCTCAACTTGAAGCACATAAATCATCAACCTTGATATGTCCATATCACCTATTAGCATCGCTGTCTCGCCCTCTTTGCTGGCTTGATGGGCCAACCTAACAAAAAACAAGTGCATTCTACTCCTCTTGTCCTTAACCATTTCCAGAGCATAACGAGATAGTTGAGTGAAATGCAACCCATAATCATGCACACTTAGATAATCGTTCTTAAGTGTAAGAAATTCTCGTACCTTAGCCTCTATCAATTCTTGGGGAAAGAAATGCCCCAAAAAAGCATCTTCAAAACAGTCCAACCTCACAGTTGGTGCATCCTCAACTTTACCTTCTTTCCATTGATCAAACCATGTCCTAGAAACATTCTTTAGTTGATATGAAGCTAGGTCAACTCTCCCAATATAAGCAACATGAATCACATTGACTACCTTTTTCAGTTCCTCAATGAAGTTCTCTGGATCCTCAGTAGTTCTTGAATTAGTGAAACTTGAAGGATCATCCTTAAGAACTCACGAATCCTTGAAGTGTCATCCTTTTTTTTGTCGATCTCCTCTTTGATACCGAACCTAGTTAGTCACAACTTGGATCAACATTCGTATAGCCTCACGAAACTCAGCATTGGTGACTTCTCCTTGAGGTTGCACTTCAGGTGCATTTAGCTCTTGTTCCTCGACATTACATCTAGAAGGACGACCTCTGACAACTCTTTGCGAAGACATGATTATCTGAAAACACAAGCAAGCATGTATTAGAAGAAACCTTTTAGAGATCAAACTCTAACACACGAAAAGAGTGTGAAAGAAGAAAGATAATTTACTAAATTTTTCTTCCTCCTAATTATAGATGTGGCACACTTCACTTCGGTAACTTAAAAATACAAACACGGATTCATGGACTCCCTAGAAATCTTGTACTCTATGTTCTGTACCAAGTTTTTCTAGACTCCATAGATATGGATGGCACTTGAAGACCATTACAGACCTCGATTGGACTGTTGGCCTGACTTCCTAACTCAACAAAAACATCTATGCATTATTACAATGATCATATGAACTTACTCAAATAGCTTAAGAATATAATTTGGAATAACATTCAAACATTCAAATTGGACAAAATGGAAACCCAAGTCTTCAGCATATGAATGATAATGTAAAGACTATTGCACTACTGACTGTCTATGAAACTTATAAAACAAAGAGAGATGTCAAGACAGGACCTCTAATTATCCTAACATCTAAAGGACTAGAGAGAAAATAAATGAGTCCTTTAGAAAGAAAGGAGGCTCACCCACAGACTCTGTGTGCTCAAGTTAGATGAATGAGGCACTAGATGCTGATATTGGTTACCTGCATCTACATCATAGGACGATGCAGGACAAATGGCATCAGTACATTGAATATACGCGTGTGCGAGTTGGAAAATATATATATATATATATATATATATATATATATATATATATAAAGCGTATAAAGCAGTTGAACACAACATAGTTTTTAAAGATAGAGTAATAACAAAATTTTAGTCATAACCATAACGACCACTATAAGCCTAAGTAGTGATATAAAATCTTGCCTACACTTCCATAAATGTATTATATTTTGTCCTAATATTGAACGCTTAACTTAGTCGATCCACTAGCTTATCTTAAGGATTCATCTAAAAAGAATGATACTTAACTATCCATGATGACTACATGGTTTATGGAGACTTGAAGTAATATGAATTAACATCCCCATATAAGTGGTTAATGCTACCCCTAAATATGCTTAGCTCACGTATTTGTAAGAACAAAACTCTTTCTTTCGTTTGAGATAATTACTCAAAACTTAGATAAAAAGATCTCTTGGAATCAATGTTCCCTTTCTTTCTCAAATAGATAAAAAGATCTCTTGGAATCAATGTTCCCTTTCTTTCTCAAATATGAAAACATTTTAAACTTTTTGCGAACACTTAATTCCCATATACTTCTCTAAAGAAAATAACTTTAAATCTTCTCTGTTTTCTTAACTCAAACTTATGTCTTAAAACAAATTTAAATTGTTTGTGAAATACTTTTGAAAACTTTAAGAACTTATCTTGGATTAACTCTTTGACTTCTCGACTCGACTCTCAAATTCTTGACTTGACTCTTAACTTTCCTTGAATTGAATTATGGACTCAAGGATTATGATTTGTAATACAAAATATTTCATGATGTTTAGGAATGATTTTAGATAGTTAAACATGAGAAAAGACCGAACTATCTAAAATAACTGACGAAATTTCTTCTTTGGTTTCCAACCGCGATTCACCCAAACTCATTTCTTCTTCTCAAGTTTATTTTAGATACAGATACCCAACAAATGTACATAAGAACCTAACTTTAAAATACTCTATAATACGACGTAAGGATCTCAGTCAAAATAAAGAATAGGTATCAAGATTATCAATTTTCAAACTCTTTTAAGACGAATCCATGCTAAAATAAATATGTTCGGCTCGTGGGAGAACGATTCCAATGTTATGAAAGCCTTACATACATTGTAGGAATAAATATTTGGTGTATGTCACAACAGATTATCGATGTTGATGAATCTTGCCCTTTCTTCTTCCTTCTCCCATTTTCTCCTTTCTCCAGGCCCTAGCATATATTCCAAATTTATAAAACTAAGAAAAATCTGAATTTATCCATATTAAACTCCTAAACATGGATTAAAATAATAGTGCAATGAATAGACTAGAATACAACTTTAAATTCCGGATTGGACATTTTTTTATTTGAACAACACAACTTCCAAAGGGCATATCTCACTCATACAATCTCAGATTGCTCAAACTCGGTGGCGTTTGGAATATCATTCCAAGTGCTTTCCAACCATATCTGAAAAAACATCTAACTCATCTTATCTAAGAGGTATGACTGTTTGAAGTTGACAAAAAACTAATTTTTTGAACTTAAATAAATTTCCAGATTTGTCATTATTTCCAAAAAAATCTATTTCAAGTTCTTATGTTCTTTCAAGATATTTGAAGTTGCGAGATTTACAATTGGTTAATACCTTGCGCATGATTTTGGTTCCCATGAGAAGTTAGGATGGTTCCTCTCACCAGGGTTGTAAGTGTTATGATAATTTTGTTGCAACTCCACCCTTTGACAATACCCACATAGTTTACAGAATCCGAGTTCACCTTACATTATTTAGTTTCATGAGCTCCACTACCACATACCTCACACCAATTAGTTTTCGATTGTACCAAATTTATCGGTGCACGATGTAAAATATGTTGTTTAAAATGTAAGGCCATGTCATGTTACATTGTATCTAATTTAGCATTTAATGGAAGTAGCTTGATCTACATATAAGATCCCTGCAGCCTTTTGGGTTGTAGTTCTAGGCAATTTCCCCTTATATATTGGGTTCCCTTTGTAGCGTCTATTGATTAAGTTGAGCAACTCTTCACTTGGTTTAGCTTGGGCCTGTCGACTTAATGCAGTATTAAGCAGCACAGTAGCATTATAATCTATAACTTCAAAGAAAGTGTAAGAAAGTACGATATTAGTTTACATGTGGTGATTGCAAGCATTCAACATTTTTTTTGAAACGAGCTCATGCTTGGTACATGTCCTCCCCTTGATTTAGCTAAAAACATAATATCTCACTCCTTAACCATGCAGTTTTCTTGGATTGAAGGAACTACTCAACTACTTTCTTGCTAGGTAATCCCATGTAGTGATGGAGTTTGGTGGCTCAATATCTATCCAATGCTTTGTATGTCATAACAAGGAGAATGGAAACAACGTCACCACACATAATCCGATGAGACTCCGATTGGGATGTATGTAACAGTGATCTTTATAAAGTTCCTAAGATGGATTTGGGGATCCTCGTGAGGGAGACGAGCGAATTTCCCATTGGAATGTAGGAGTTGCACCATGTCCTATTTTAGTTCAACTCTACCCCCCTGGTGGAGGTTTCAAGATACTAGATGCCGCGTTGGAGGAGAGTGGGACTTCCACATTATAGACTATTCTTGGGTGTATGATCCGTAATAGACATGCAAATGTATGTGGCCGCGCAAGTAATATGGATTCTTAAAGAACGTGTTATCTTTACCAAGTGACTAATGTTCAACTTATATTAAACACTCAATTCTACAAATAAAAATAAAAGAAACTTTCCAAGAGTTGGTGATTGAGTGTTGACTACTACTAATTATAACTAAATAAACGTAACTTAATTTGAACGACGTTCAGATGATAATTAAACATGTAAAAGACAATTCCAGGGTTGCAGTATATATCGAATCTCATGTATCAATTATTTGCTTAGAACTATTTTCAGGTTTCATGTTACTCATTTATTGGAAATAATTACATGAGTCGGGATATACATCTCTCATCACATACTCAAATTCTCTATCTAACTACACCATTGAGTGAGATTAATAGACTAACTAGAGTTTTTATCTTATTTCGTAACCAAGCGAAGTGTTCATCTGGTTTTCACTCTTGGACACTAATCACCTCAATCTAATGGGTATTTCTTGGTCTTACCTTTTCTCTCACGATTTTAAGAGTAGACAATATATTTAGCTTTACATGTCCACTCAAGAAATACTAAGATAAGAATATAAAAGTAACTTATAATGACAACCAAAATGAAAATGTAAACACCTTTAATAATTAACATACAGTTCGTAGCTAAACTCAGAACATAGGTGTTTAGCCACTCATGATATTATAAAACCAAAAAATACAATGGTTCATCTAATTTCTGGAAATTATAAGAGTTTAGAAGATCACAACATGTTACAAACAATGATACTTGCCCTTGAACACCAAACAAAAGTCAAACCCTAACAACAAGAAAGCCTTAAGTCTATTTATAATAGTTAGGAACAATAGAGTCAAATTATACTTCAACTAGGAGTCATTTTATATCAACTTCCGCTTAAAATTGTGCACAACAATGGGACGTTGCACCGTTTTCACGCCTGACAGGCTAAAGCGCCGCGCTGCCAGTCCGCCCAAATGTGGCCTCAGTTAACTTGAGCTTGTTGTATCGCGCCCGTGCTGCTCTAGTTATGTTGAGGCACCGTACTTTTCCTTTGCTTTTGGCTTCACTTATAATCTTCAATCCTTTTATTCCTTGATTTGATCACTTCCCTAGACAATCTGCAAAAAGCACTAATAATGTATATTAGTATGCAATCGTCACAATCCTTCACCAAAACATTCTAGTTAGATTAGAGAATGTCCTAAAACATATGTTAAATGTGGGTAATTTGTAGTAATTGGGCATATAAATATGCCTAAGATCAATGGCACTCATAGGAATGATGTTGAGGTTTCAAAATTTTTAGTTTTCTTATGTTGGACCTATGAGTAGCCAGGATGGTTGCGTAGAAAGGTTCCAGGAAAGGTCTAAGAATTTTATTGGACCTTGGAAAGGCCTCGCGGAAAGTAAGGTAAATTGGAGTTTCTGAAGTTAGTTCTGCAATTAACCAATACGAACAGTAGAAATTTCTATGTGCCACACCCCAGGTTTTTCTAATTAACAATCATTACCATGAGCCTGTCAATGATACAACATTTCACCGTTATTGCAAGGTACATCCTATACCTTGTCGGGATATTTGATGATACACTTACTATGGGTTCATTTAATAGGCCTTCTTACAGGCAATGATGAGTTAGACGATAAATTTGTGTGATCCTATCCTATATTGGCAAAGTAGTTTCATTAGTCTTGAGTTAAAAATAGAATCTTACCCGATTTTATGCTTGATACTACTCCCAAAATATTCAATATCCTTTATCCTCAATCACTCTTTACATAGAAAGAGACAATTATTTTACTTTACTTTTCACTTTCTAAAGTAATTTTCAAAAAGATCAATCACACTCTTTCTCTTTCTCAACTATCAAAGTACATATGAAATCATTTTATTCTCTTTCTCAAGGATCCTGCTAAAAACATACACTTTTAAAACATATGCACATGAACTTATCTTTCTAGTCCAAAATCAATATATGATCATGCAATTTATTTTGAATCATAACTTTACTTCATCAATATGATTCGTGTGATACTAAGCATAAAGAATATAATAAGAATCACATGTAAAAATAGGAATCAAAACCTCAGCTATTAAAAACTCAATTTACTTACCAAGAACTATGAATATATCTTTCAAGTGTGTAATTTTCTCACTGAATTGATATGTAGGGCATGAGGATAAACTAGTTTAACACTATGAATACTCTTACAACCTGATTAGCAAGTTATTAGACCAAAAACTTTGGTGGAGACATGATTTTTCTTGAGCTCGAGTAAGAATACTACCTTACTTTGTTAAATCTTTGGTCTTGGAATCTTTATGCTTAATCTTGATAAAAAGAAATTCATTTATGAAATTTTAGAGTGTAAGAACTTGGGAAAAGCTGGGTGGAAGGTTTATCTTTGCATCTTCAATTTTTGGCATGAAAGTATTCGGTTTCTTTATGGAGAAGAGGAACCCTAGGTGATTTTTAAGAGAATTTCTTGATACTTGAAGGTTTAGATTAATGAATTTGAGAGAAAAATTGTTACTTGAATGATATACAATGTTAATACACTCAAAAATGACATTGAAGGGTGTAAAAAAACTCAGGAAATGATCAAAACAACTTTAGGATGTGTGCAGGAAGTTGCTGATAAAATATTGCAAAAAGCCTTCTCTTGAGGGTCTAACAATCATCGTAAAATCTACCTATCCTAGTTCTACAACTGTCTAAGAGGGCTTCGCTAAAATGAGTATAACTTTTTCCTCTAAACTCGAAATGATAAAAGTTGGTTTGTTGGAAAGAGTATTCAATGATCTTTAGTTTAGTAGGCCATGGGCTACGTAATTGATTTTATGCTGGGAGATATGAACCTTTAAAGTGGACCTATGTAAAACCTTACGTCAAAACATACTCTGTAAGGAAGCTTTCAACTCAACTTTGTGTTATGGGTTTCTTGTGACCTTAATTCAGCTCCCAATTTATTCTCATGCTAAAGAAACTCCCCCATGGGATTATTCATCCTCAAATAATGGTTAAACTAAGAAAAGAAGGGAAATGAGTTACTATTACTATTTGTATGTTTTATAAACTTGCATACTAACATAGGCATAATTGATTAATACTAAGAGTTTTGGAATTGGACTAGAGAACGTTTGGCATACACGTTCAATAAGATTTCAAGATTGCATTCCATGAAATGAGCTCTCAATGAATCAGAATAGGAGCATCAAATCTATCCATTTATCATTACTCAACTACTATCGACTAAATTGCTACTAAAACTAAAAAGGATTATTGAAAGAGTTTAGTGACAAAGATCATAATCATGATTCATTCAAGACATTCCTAATATAAGCATAGGTAATAACACATTCCTAATATTAGAAACATCGACATGATGTTGAAAGGATTGAACTATGAGGAATAAGCTAGAGTATGAATGGATTGATATATATTTTTTCTAAACATATCACTATCTTATTCTTAACATTGGACTTGGTTTCTCATCTTAACATCTCTCCCTTAGGCCTGAAGTTGATACTCTAAGGGTATGGATATAATGCATCTTTTTTAAACTAATGTGCACTTATTTTACTATAGTACTCAGAAAGTGCGAATCTCCTGGCTACGGTACTCTTCATGCGCAAGTACTAAGATTCCTTCAAGAACTTCTTTCTAAGGTACTTCTCTGAACATCTTCTTGTTTTTATAGAAGTCTTCCTATAATTGTTACTCACATTGGCTTATAAAGCTACCTAATCTAATTCTTAATGCTCTGACTTCTCCTTCTTGTCCCACTAACATCACCCTCCTAAGTTCATAGGTACCCAACTAGATGAAAGTTGAACTGTATTTAAAAGGCTCATCATTGGCTATATATGATCCCTCCGATAAAACTCTTAAGGGTTATAAATAATACTTTGATCAGCTTGCTCCACATTGACAACTCAAATATACTATCTAGGCACACAAGAAAGATCATAAACTTAATTAGAACCCCATCACACTACATATGATCTCGGTACACCTCTTAATGCTCATGTTAGTCTAATGACTTATCCACACTTCATTGCTATAGTATAATGTTCATAATAACACACTTGTACCACTCAAAATCATTGCAAACTAACACCTTAATGCCTCATCTACTCTATCTCAAATATACCCAATCAAATCTTAAAACTAAATTCATCATTTTTATCACGAAACTCATCTCAAACTCAAGCTTATTGTTTAGTACTAAACACATATATAAATATAATTTCTCACATATTATATTAACTTAAAAACACTAGATAAAATTATGAAGCGCTTTTCCACTAAGACCTTATGACAAGTAGTCAATCTTTATCTCACAACCTACATATTTTACAAATTATCGCTACATTCCCTTTCTTAATTATAACACCTCTGAAAGTTAAACCTAGATGAAAATATGTAGAGGTAAATCCACAAAGGGTTTAATGGGTTGTGATGAGGTTTATAAACCGTCACCTTATCTGTATAGAGTTGCACCCAACTATTGTGAAGGGCCATAAACGCCTAGATGGTCTGTGAAGTTTCACATGGACAACGAAGTCACCCGTAAAAGGTGAAAAAACTCCCAAGAGTCCCTTGAAGGACCATGGATACTCAGACAGTCCATGAAGCTTCACACGGACCGTGAAGTCGTTCTTAAAAAACATCATCAGCTTTTCAGTTTTGGTTCAACTTCGAGCGATCATATCTCTCACCATAAAATGAATTAGGTGCCCATGACCTCTCAAATTTAAGGTCTTTGATTCCTATTTCCAATGCCATTAAGTTTGACTGATTCTGAGCTCAGAGAAAAAAATTATGCCCTTTTAGTAAATCCATGTTGGATAGGGCAACATCATGACCCACTAGACCCCCCGTGTATCTGTATTTCTCCCTATGTTTGTGATACTCAAAATACGCCATATTAATCTTGTTCTAAGACTAAACTAAGTCTTTCACATTGTCTAAGACTAATTGATTAGTCAAAAACAATATAAAACATTCATTCTCCTAAAATCATCAGACTGAGAAAGAATATAAGAAAAAGAGGTGACAGTTTCTCTCTAGAAGAAACAGATCTACCTGCAAGTTTAGCCCCAAAATTTAACAGATTTTTCTGTAATTTCTTTTCTAGGTATGTAGATTTCACTAGTGGGTTCCTTTCATCCATTAGGTCCCTAGAGATTAAGTAATATTTTTAGTTCTCAATGAATTGTTTCGACCTAGGTTTCCTAAATCTTAGGAATTCATTGTAATTAAGTGGCTATAGTTTCTATGATATTAATTACATGTTTCTTGAATACATAGTATATTCCCACGTATAGAACTCATAAACCCTACTTTGTGTTAAGTATTCATATTTCTTGAATTATACTTGCTAGGAAGATTAGTCAGACAATCACTTTTCAAATTCTAATGTCATATCTTTCTATGTATGATGCATTCTCACATAATTATAAGTATTTTGAGCTATCTATTATTAAAATCACAATTTTAGCTTTGTATTCAGTTTGAAGTAAACTTAGCACCGAGCAAATAAAGGGATGGAGGTTCAATTATCAGTTCGGATGAGACCTTTACTACAAATCCATGAGTCCCAAAACTATATCGCCAACGTAGATTTTAAAGGCGTCACCTTTAAGATTAGTCTTTAAACCCTTGTTCCTTGTGGACATCTGTTAGTGGATCAAAGTCTGAATTGTCCATACCCTTGTCAAGGTATGCATACCCTTCTATCAAGGGATACATATTGGCCCATAGTTAGCTCAACTTGGGGTATGTCGATAAATAACATCTCCCACAGTCAGATTCATATTGCATCTACCATGTATTCAATATTTATTTTAATTTTCAGATCAAGATGTTATATCTTCATGATTAGTACTCAGCCATTTTATCTTATTCAACTTTAAGATATGCTTCAATATATCTATTTCTATGTTATGATCAGTTTCTATATTGGTAAACTTAGCACATATACAACATGCTTGGTAAATTCAAAGTATTAGTTCATCCTTTTGTGCTACAATGTTGTAGATGTAGGCTCAGGCGCTCAATATCCATATTGCGCTTAGCTTGAATTTAATCCGTATTCAACAGCTTCAGTGGTGAGTCCTCATAGTTCGAGGACTATTGACATGCTTTACTTTCAGTATTTACTTTTTAGTTTCGGACATGTTTGAATTAGTTGGGGGCATGTAGGAGAAATTCAGATCAATTAAAGGCTTTCAGACCTAGATAAGATTCAGCTTGAGTTGTTAGTGTTGTTTTTAGTCATCACTACATACTTCATAGCTTTTATAAATATTTTTAGATATTTTGTGAACTTCCCATTCTGTTATTAAAATGTTTTTTTGCTTCCGCAGAATGTATGTTTTAATTAAGTTTGTATAAATATGTCATACCATGGGTTAGCTTGGAGTCACTTGTGACACTAAGCACTGCATTTCATCTAGTAGGTTAGCCTCGAGGTGTAAAAACAACTTAAGTACTATTTACCCATTCATTATAAATCATTGCCTAATAAGTTATATAACCCTTTGAATTCCATGGGGTTCCTACTTCAAAAATCATAAGCCTAGCTTAGATCTATCTCCTTA
The DNA here is from genome assembly GCF_036512215.1 of Solanum lycopersicum. Classification (NCBI taxonomy): domain Eukaryota; kingdom Viridiplantae; phylum Streptophyta; class Magnoliopsida; order Solanales; family Solanaceae; genus Solanum; species Solanum lycopersicum. The sequence continues at coordinate 21,286,530 of NC_090803.1, read as the reverse complement.
TAAATACTCTACTCTCATATTCAACACCTATACTTATTCTTCACTAACACCATGACACATCGACATAAATTCATTTCTAGTTAAATTATACTTTTATTTCTTTTAATTAGTAACTATTCATCTACTTTCTATCACGAAATCCACATAATAGTATAACCTTTTATCGTACATAAAAGGGAAAATTCCTCATTAATGACATACTGGGTACATGACTACAACTATACACTTTACTCAATAACTATTTGCATTTATTAGGTTACTACTCCTCTTATTGCGTACTTCTAAATTTGGGCACCTTTACTACTAGTATTTTTAACTTATTAACTCTGATTATTTTTTCATGTGAAAATACTTGTCAAGCATTCCATAAAAAACTTCTCTTTTAAAGATCTCATCTCGAACAAGGTTTGGAGAAGAGAATCTGAGGGCACATCTTTGTTTTAACTTGAATGCACGATTCATATGAAGAAGGGTGAATTCTTTTTAATCAATACATGTGATGCCATTAAGGAGCTTCTCTCAAGCCATGTGCAATATCTTTACTTTCTTAATATTTTATCTTAGATTAATCCATCAACAAGAATTTAGGTTGAGCTACCACCTTGAGTATGAGGGGTAGTCAAATAGATTTGCAAAAAAGTTCAAGTATAAATAAGTTTCTTATGGTATAGTTCTGTTGCACAATTTAGAGTATGAAGGAAGGGGAACTTTTCATCAATGTGTGGTCCCTTATAAAAGTGGGGATTTCACAACCATAAACAAGATCCTAGTGACACGACTATATAGACACCCTAGGACATTTGAACTCTATGTCTTGATATCGGTTTTTGCAAGCCCCAAGCTTATACATTGGATGTCGTTACCACTCGAGAACTATTTTGGGTCCCCAAACGAACTCTTGGCTTGGTTAATTACTTAGCGGAAGACTTACACATGTAATAAAAGGCTTTAAATATTTATAACATTAAAATCAAAGTAAATAATCAACTCAAATTGTATGTAAAGTACTCAATGACATAAGTATAATAGTTTGCAAAAATATCTCAAGGAAACTAAAATATTGAAAGACTCCTAAACTCTATAAACCTATGAAGCCTCTATATCTCAAGATGGATGTCAGTACAAGACCCGCAACATCTCAATACAACTTAATAGATAATAAATGTGAAGCCCCCCCAGAATGCAAGAAGGCTCACCCAAGCTATTTGAACTGTAAAGTGATCTTAAAGAAGCACCCATTAATGATCTTAAACACCTATATCTGCATTATAAAAAGAGGAATGTTAAGTGAAATCAGTACATTAAATGTACAAGTATGTAATATGTTGAATAAGAAAATAATTAAATTGAGGGACGGAAATCAACTCAACTGAATCAATACATGAACAATAAGTGAAAAACATTTAAACATTATAATAAGATATGTAATAAAAGAAATAGGAAAATATATTGTTTAGTTTTTGGGGAGTTTCTCTATTAGACAACCATTAATATAAGCCTAAAATTTGTAGAACATTAAGTCCATGTTGCAGGGTCTATCATATACCTTGGAAGGGTATAAGATGCTATTGTAACTATGATTCACCTAATAGGCCTTCTCAGAGGCAATAAGGATTGACACGATAAATTGGTACTCTCCTATCATACAGCGACTACGTAGTATTATAAGACTTCAGTCAAAAAATAGACTCTAACCCAATGCAGTACTCGATACTACTCCCATAATATTCAATATCTTTTATGCTCAATTACCCATTACAAAGAAAGGAATTAGAATTTACTTTACTTTTACCTTTGCTCAACCACCCTTACCAAAGAAACTGACTTTAACTTTACCAAAGTACTTTTAAAAAACATCAATCACACTCTTTAACTTTCTCAACTTTCAAAGTACATATTAAATCATTAGATTCTAGTTCTCAATGATTTTGTTCAAAACATAAAATTTTAAAACATATGTGCATGAACTTATCCTTCGAGCCCAAAAACAATATATGAGAAACTTTCATGCAATTTCCTTTGAAAACGTAACTTTACTAAATCAATAGAGTTCATGTGGTACTAATAATGAACAACATTATAAATTTTATGTGTAAAAAAAGGAATCAAAACCGTAACTGTTAAAAAACTAAATTCAAATACCAAGAACTATGGATTGATATTTTATATGTGATCATTTCTTACTAAATTGAGATGTAGATCGTAAATACGAATTAGTCAAACACTACTAATAGACATACATACACTGTTATGAAGATATTGGCAAAAAACTTTGGTAAAGAATTGATTTTTCTTGAGCCTGAGTAAGAATACTACCTTTCTTGGATGAAATCTCTCTTCTTGAAATCTTGACGCTTGATCTTGATAAAAGAAATTATTTTATGGAGTACTTAGAGTGGAAGAACTTGATAAAAACCTTGGGTGGACTGCTTCTCTTTGTATCTTCAATTTTTGGCATGAAAGTGTTAGTGTTCTTGATGGAGAAAAGGAACATTAGGTGAGTTTTAAGAGAATTTCTAGATACTTGAAGGTTTAGATTAATGATTTTTAGAGGAAAAATTGTTACTTGAATGATATACACCATTAAAAAAATAAAAAATGTCTTAGAGTAGTGTTAAAATTTTTGGGAACGGAATAAAATAACCTAGGATGGGTGCAGGAAGTTGGTGAAAAAATATTGCAGAAATTCTTCATGGAATGGTCTACCAGTGGTCAAAATATATAAAATTCGCAGGTCTTTTCATAGTTCTACGACTACATGATATGGCTTCATTGAACGAGCATAATATTTTACTTTGAACTCCAACTAAAGCACCCTTAGTGGCATTGGAAAAAGGACTAACGGGTCTTTAATATAGTAGGTCACGAAATACGTATTTTGTAACACGCAAAATTCAAAAAAGGAAAAAATCAAGATTTTCAGAGGTTGTAGATGCCACCGATAGAGGCCGCCTACAGACCGTCAATCAACTCAAAGCACGTCAGTCAGCTTCGTTGATGGTTCAACTGACTTTTAGATTCAGAATCCAGATTTTTGACAAGGCGGACCCGTTAGTCAACTCGCGGCTCATCAATCAGCTCAGTTGATGAGCCACTCAAATTTTTAGTTAGGGGTAGTTGGGTCTTTTCCTAATTATTTTAACCCTAAGCTATTTCGTTTTAATTAGTTTTCGCCTATTATTCTAGTAAGATATTACCCTATACCATTATTCTTTAGACTTCACAATGCTTAGAATAAAAGAGGGGAAAATGTGACTGAAAATTCTTCCAAGAACACTACAAGTATTCTTCATATTCAGCCCCAAAATGAAAAGTTTTCTTGTACATTTTGTTAGTAGGTATGTGGGATATCACTGGTGGATTCCTCATGCACTAGATCCCCAGAATTTAGTGAATTTCTTGAGTCTCTATATCATGTTTAGATCTAGGGTTTCTATAAATTTAGATAACTATTGTGATTTAGTTGTTAGAGTATTCCTATTTAGATTTTAATTTTTTTCAAGAACGTTGCTTAGTTATTTGCATGAAACTCAGAACCCTAGTTGTGAAGATTCTCTTACTTCATGAATTACACATGCTAGGCTTGTCAAACAGATATACATGCTCAAGTTTCTAATGTCACATTATCACTATGTAAATGTTACATTCTAAGATTTGCATGTTAATATTTTAAGCTATCAATATTTCAGTAATAATGTATCATATACATATTAAGTTGGTAGTAGGCTTTTAACCAAGTGGACTAGGGTTTGAACTAACCCTCAGAGTCCCAGAACTATGTGCCCCCGAGGTATAGCACCCTATTTGTTGGGAATCAACTTTAGTAATCATGTAATCCATGATTTTATATCCTTGCAAGGTATATTAGGTCCTCTCGATGGGACGTATAATTCAAACAGTCATGCCTTTATTCCCTTGGAAAGATATATTGGCTCCTCTTGATGGGGCATACATCCGAATCAAAATTTAGCTCACGTGGTTTTATGTCAGTTAATAGTAGATCCCACAGAGAGTCTCTAGTGAATTTGACTAGGATTTCGATTATACTTTATTATTCAGTCTCGGCATATTATATACTTTGCCACTACATTCAGTTTAGTTCTTTTCAGTATATTGCTTTCATGCTCACATTATTTAAATTGCTCAGTTATGCTATGTTCCGATTATATGTTTTGTTCAGCTTTTATCCTATCATACATGCTCAGTACCTTCCGAGTATTGAAGCATACTCCGTGCTACATCTATTCATGATATAGGTTCAGGTCCTCGGCAAATAGATCACGCGTTGATTAGTTCCTGACCCACACTAAAAAAACATAAATGTTAAGTCCTCACACTTCGAGGACAATAGACATGTTTTTATATGCTAGTCTTTCATTTAATTTTAGTTTTGTTAGATTTAGTTGGGGCATGTCCCAGCATATCTACTCAATTAGATTCTTTATTCAGACACAATTTAGATTTATCATTAGTTTTTGAGTGATTGTTAAGTATTACTTAACTATTAGAATTTCATATATATTAAGACCAGTATTTGGTATTCCCCATCATGCAGTTATTTCATGATTTATATTTTTCATTATTTATCTTTTCATAGATATGTTTAGTTTTCTTACGATATACAAACTCAGGGTTAGCTTGTGGTCAATTGTGATTCTAGGTCCCGTGTTTATGTCCAAGGGGTCGTCTCGAGTCATGACAGAGTTCATTATGTACTGGTACATGCGAACGTTTGAAGTTTATCTAAGTAAAATCTTATGGTAAGTCCTTCATGTATGTTGTCACCTTAGGGAAAAGTTAAACCAACTTTTTCTTCAAATATAAATACATTTTTTTCTTCAAATCCCTTGTGAAATTTTAAAAAATGGAGGGTTGAAGGCTTTTTTTTGTGAAATCTGGAAAAAAAAAACTTGATGTTTTTTTCTTCAACTGAGGTTATAGCGGAAGAAACTTCAAGTTTGAAATTTTGAGGTTTTCTTCTTGAATCTCTTCTTTTGTCTTCATCCTTTGAGTTAGTGTCGTTATATTTGGTACATTTTTTCAGATTGTGGATTTTCCCCATTAAATTGTAGCTACTATGGGTTTAAAATTTTGTTGATAGTTATGGTGAAGTTGATTACTCTAGACCACATTTCTCTTAACATTGATGTTGGATTTCTTGTTCCATGATTTTTTCAATCATGTTTGAATTTTCTTGCATTGAGGATGTCTTCCTTTATTTGACCTCTCGCTTGAGTAGGATGTGAGTAATTTCTGTTTCATTATTTTTGAAGAATTACGCCAAAGCAATTGGAAACAAGAGATATATTAGCATGAAAATTGAAAAAAACTAAAATTCGTTACTGGTTGGTGTTAGAACTTTTGATATGAAAATCTGAAACTTGATATAATTCTAGATCAAATAACCACAACCAATTAAACTCATAATAATACTTTATTAGCTCAACTCAAAAAAATAGAAGCATGATATCATTGATCCAAAAACATCTTCCAGGGACATTTTGTTAAAATATTAAATAATTCAATGACCTATGAGTTCCTTAATTTTTATGTTTGTTGTAGCATTAGTTAAAAAAAACTTTAAGTTGTTCAAGGAAATCTACTTGAGGATCAATGCCAATGAGTGTTGTGGCGAGCCCCTCAATTTCTTATTGTTGGTATACTAGATGAACTCGCACTAGTAGGATCACACAACTACTTCAATGATTAAGTACATGATTCAATAAGCAATTTAGATATTTATTTTACCTAAGTGTAATTAGTGCTACAACCTTTTTAAGCATCATATTGATGAAAATTATGGATCATGTGAAAGAAAAAGGTAGCAAATGTTTGCTTGGAAAGAATCTAAATATAGCAAATTGAGTTATTTCTACAGTGAACTTGTACATCTGTAATTTTCCTTATAAGTTATTTTAGAAATACCAGTATCAATATGATTAATTAACTATGAATACATGTGTATCAAATATTCTTTGCCTGAAAAATATGTTTTATCACGTTTTAAGAGTAATCTGCCTTGATTTCTTATAAAAAACTCAGTAGGGTTTCTTTTTGGAAATAAATTAAATCCTCAAGGATCGCCTTAGTTTGTTAGAATATGATATGAACTTCATGTGAATTTAGTGATTATTTTCCATTTCTTGAATTTCCATATGTTGTTAATAACATAAATTTAAAAGTATGATTAGATTTTTATGATTTTTTTACTTTTTCATTTAGTAGTTAAAAGTATATTTGAGATTAGTTTCTTAATGAAAATCTTGTAGTTCTTTAGGATTATAAAAATTAAATTGCTATTGAGTATGAGCTGGTTGGTATGACATCTGATTTTCTAAATCTGTCTTGTGAACATATAGTTTGGTAAATAATATATCTTCTTGTAGGTAAAGAAGTGGTGATTATTTCTTCAATGGAATAAAATGTAGAATAGTTTCATGGTGTACTAGGAGGATTAAAGAAGTTTGGTATTATTACCCAAGAAAAATATTGATTTTGAAACATCACTGAAGCATGTAGTAGAACTCCCAAAACAAATAATTAAGATAACTTCCAAATACATGTATAGATAAACTGTCAATGTGGGATTCAATTTTCATTTTAATACTACAACTAAGGCCAACATATATCGAACACTCCATGTTGTAAATGACACTGTGATTGCTAGGAGTTTTAAGATACATATTCTCCATGTACTTTTTGAGATATGTTTGTTCATTTCTAAAATATTTTTATCTTTTTTATTTTATAGTTTTATCATAAATTTGATTCTTTTTATCTTTTTGTTCCATATAAATATCAATGAATAATTTAGATAGAAATTGGATGAGTCTCAAATGAAGTGAATGCAGTAATGTTTTCTGAAACATATCAGATCGTATGGATGTGGAAGAGATGAAAATATCAACGTACAAAAGCTATATTTCTTAATCCATTTTTAATTACAACTTTTTGTAGTTGAATGTTGAGTTTTCTAGAGACTTTTTTTGTCTAGATTTATCTGGATCAACCCCTGTTTTGAGTTTTTAGGATAATGTTGGAAGAGAAGCTTGGAATCTTCGTTTCCTTTTCCAAATGCTTTTGTGGTGAAAAAATTAGTCTTTAAATCATTTTTCCCTCATACTATTCCATCTTGAACTGAAATTATTGTGGCTCTTATTTGTTAGTGAAATTATTGAACAGATGGAAACAATAAATCTTTAGCATTAAAGGGTTGATGTATGGCCGACACGGATGAACCGTTGTTGTAAGTGCCAGTTTGTAGACAATCTGTTTGTGTATTTCAGCTCCTTTTACATGTATTCATTTTGGGGGGGAAATCATTCTAGGATCTCTAACTATGGTAGATCATTGCCCTCAAGTCGCAGCTACTATCTGTACTTTAATTCTCTTCTTATTTAAAATAAAATTTCATTATAGGCTGAGATGGAGAATATTTAAATCCAAAAAAATGAAGATTGTAATGAAACAATTGATGCATTTGCTTCTGGAGTATTGAACTAAACTACTTTGAAAGGAAATGTGGGACATAGTTTACTTTTTTTTGCATAGTTTAGGAGTATTGAATTAAACTTAAAAAATCAATTTCATCATTAAGGATATTAAATTTGGAATACATATTTTCATTTTGCTGGACTTGGGGACCTTTTTTTACGCAAAATGATCTATGTTTCTTGCACCTGAGGCCATTTAAAGAATAAGTTTCTTTTAGGTTTTCTGAATTAGATGTTTGAGGCTAATGTGGAATTGATCACAAGTGAAATTTCTATGATCTACCAGATATATGACTTGTTTTCTTCCAATATTCTGACTGATTTCTTATCTAATGATTGATTTCGTATCTCAATTCTACCACTGAATGCATTGTCCGCAATAATGTTTCTTTTGATTGTTTCTACAATTCAAACTAAAACTTTATGTTGAAATATCTATTGTTGGTGTATTTATTGAGGTTTAAGGTTATGATTCTTATTCTTTTGCCCCTACTACTTTATGGACTAAATAGATCTGATACAATTGTTAGGGACTTGTCTAAGCGCATTTAGCAATTTAAAAGTTGGATCATAAGAATGTTAATTTGTGTGATTTAGCATTGAGAATACCAAGATCATTTACATCGCTTTCTGTCTTTTTTACTATTATCACTTATGACCGATATATTTAGATATCTTTAAAAGGTTATACTTTCTTCTCAAGAATAATTGTCTTGTACTGACATATTGAGATTTGTTTATTAGTTTCTTGATCACACAACATACCTTTTCCTGACTAATGAGTCTATACCTAAATAATAATTGTTTTCTTGTTCCATTGATGTAAATTTCAAATCTACTTAGTTGGATCAACGTCTAAAATTATTGTTTCCCCTTGGCGGATTGTTGGTTACACGTTTGGTTTTCCGATTGTCGATGAAAAGATTTTGGCATCATTTTCTAGAGTTCCGTGTGGTAATGAGAAGTAAGAATTTACCTGGCACTTTATATAAATACAACTTATCCAGTATAATTTTCTACAGAAAAGGTTTTTTTTTGAATAATTTCTCTAGATATAACATTAAATTTAAATCTGGAACTGGTGTTTGCTTATTTTTCTTCCATAATCTATTGTCCTTCCTGCAAAATCACAAGTTCAAAAAGTATTATGCCTAACCCGCTAAGTTGCTTCAAGATGTGTGTGTTCCCTAACAAGGGTTTAAAAGAAGCTAAGTGGAACAATTTGACTCTTTGTTAATAGTGCAAATCAAAATTTTATTTGTGTAAGCATTTCATTGAAGATGAACCTTTATCTACAAGTCAGAGAATTCTTATTTGTTGTTTAGTGAGGCAAAACAATTTGCTAATGATGTATGATATACTTAAATTATTTTAGCTTTCCCTGGTCTATAGAAGTGTCACACATGTTGGCACGATTTCTAGTACTCCTTAAGTTAATGTTGTTATGGGAAGGTAGAGAATCCAATTAATAAGTACCAAGAAGGTAGTCGAGAAAGTACATCAGAAAGGGGAACATCCTTCTAAATATTTGAGGAACACAAAAGAACTAATAGTTATAGAAAATCATATACAGGAGTCTTCCTATACCATATGTACATATTTTTAAGCACAAGAATTTGATTTAGATTGTTTGTACTAGCTGTATTTGGAAGTTTTATGCATCCTGGCATGACCCAGTGAACACCAAAAATGGTAGGTAACATGGTCCAAGTCTTTCTAGTAAAAGCACAATGGAGAAGTAGATGATTCAAAGATTCAACTACTTCTTCACAAAGGGGTCAATCAATTTCTTTTATTAACCTTTTCATGTGGAAAAATTATGCCCCATGTATGAGAGAAATAATCATTTGTATTTTTCTTTTTTAAAAAGAATTTATTAGGTAGTATAGATTATGTCCAGAAAGACTAAAAATTAGGAATTCTATGACTTCTTTTCCCTTTTCATTGTTGGACTTCATCTTTCTTTAATTGCTGATCCTTTTGAAATTGTAGGTGAAAAAAATGAGGAAAGCGGAGATGAATGTAATGAAGACCTTACTGAATGAGAATTGGTTTATCTATGTCTACAGACACTCTAGGACTATTTTTACTTTTTGGCCTTAGTTTTATGTCTTAAATGAATGCGAAGTCTTGAACATTTTTTAGGCCTATTTTTATGTTTAGTCATAATTTTTGTGAACGTCAATGTATGTTAACTCTTGAATACATATTTATTTAATATTTTATATCATTGTATTATAGTTTATTTTAAAAAATGCATATCTTTATTATATGGATCCAACTAGTTGAAGTACATATTGATTTAATATTTTATATTACTGTATTATATTTTATTTCAAAATTGCATACTACATATGATAGTTACAATAGCCCGTAATAAGAATTTAAATAACCTATTGCAATAGCTTATTAATATTCTTGCATTAGTTTAGAAAAACCGTTGTAATAGCTTAGACCGAGATGTATAATAAAGTTGTTGTGAAAGATCGGTTGCAACGGTCTCAAGTCGTTGGAATAAATCTGCTACAACGGTTCGCAACTGTTGCATTAATCAGAAAAAAGTGTCGTCATAGACTAAAAACTAATTGTTGCAATAGACAGGTGTGTTGCAACAGTTTTTAAACTGTTGCATAAAACTTTACTACAGACATATCGCAATAGGCTTGTAAGCTACACACCCTTTTCCGTTTCCATAATGCGATTGCAACACACATTGAGTCTATGCCAATGATTTTTTATCCTTTGGCCAAGAAAGTGACTCATTCCAAATTTTGAGTTGCTTCCCAAGTGTTGTCTCAAGCTATGATGACCAAGCTAATTGACTTCACTAGGATGAATCCTTTGGTGTTTCAAGGTTCTAAAATTGATGAGGATCTCAAAATGTTCATTAATGACATATATAAGATAGTGGGAATTATGGGATTGTCTATAGTGGAGAAAGCATAGTTGGGATCTTATCAACTTAAAGGTGTGGCTCAAGTTTGGTTTAACCAACAGAAGGAAGAGAGGGGGTTGATGTGGGACCTCTTGATTGGGAAAAAATCAAAGGAGTGTTTCTTGATCATTTCATTCCATTGGAATGAGAGAAGTGAAATTACTTCAGATCATCAACCTACGACACGGGAATATGAGTGTGAAGAAGTATGTTGTGAAGTTTATTCAATTGACTAAGTATGCTCCAACTATGGTTTTCTACTCTACGACAAGGATAAGTAAGTTTTTACTAGGTATATATTAATTGGTTGTAAGGTATATAATACCACCATATTTATTAAGGATATGGATATCTCTCATGTGATGATACATGACAAATAAATTGAAGATCAAAAGCTCAAGGAAACTGGTGGACTTTTCTTATTCTAGGTCCAGTTGACATGGGCATCCTTAATTTTGGCAAAAGTTTTTTGGTCAAGGACCTTGACATTCTCTGACTCCCAAGTTAAACTAGGATATGGTGTATAACAGTACACCCTAAGAAGGTGGCAGTAATAGATCTTCTATTCACCCTTGCCCAAGGTATGGTAAGGGTCACATAAAAAAATTCTTAGCCGATATGAATTGTTTCTTTGGTTGTGCAAAAAGGGACCACAAAGTGAATGACTATCCTTTTCAAGATAGCAAGGGTAAGAATGGAAAGAAAACTCAACCTAGTGATTTTGGTTTAGGTTCTCCTTGTGTAATAAGTTTTATACTCTTCATATTCGACAGGATCACGAGGGATCTCTGAATGTTATGTCAGGCATGTAAAAATTCTTTCATTTTGATTTTATTCTTTACTTGATATGGGTTCCACCTTATCATTTGTTACTTATTATGAGTATGAAGGAGCCTATTTATGTAGGATGCTAAAAACTCTTAGGAAACTTCACTTTTTTCATTACTCAAAGTTCTTTCACAGAGTCTAACTCTATAAAGATCCTTATCCTAATCTAATCCGATGTTTTTCAATATGGACCCTCAGGTGGCATATGTGAGAAGGAATGCAAGTTATAATGTGGAGTCTAACCTTAGGTTCTAGTTGATCTCTTGGATGAGCAAGTAACTCACACGAAATTCTAATCTTTATTTAAAGTGTTGTCTTATGGTATGATGGCTCAATCTAATACAGAGTCCATTTCTCCCATAAACCCAAATGTGTGTACAATGGTGATTAGGATTAGGTACTTCAAAAGGATGAATCCTCCGAAGTTTCATGGGTTGAAATTTGTGAGGACCCTCAAAAGTTTACTGATGAGGTGTAAAATATAGTCGAAATTATTGGGTTGTCCACTGTAGAGAAGGTAGAGTTAATTGGTTATCAACTTAAGGGTGTTACTCAAGTTTGGTTAACCAATGTAAGGAAGAGAGGAAGGTTAATACGGTACCTCTTGATTGGAAGGATTTCAAAGAATCTTTTCTTGACCATTTCCTTTCTTTTGAACTAAGGAAAGAAAAAGTGCTTGAATTCATTAACCTCTGGCAAGGAAAAATGAGTGTGAAGCAGTATCCTTTTAAGTTGACTGAATTGGTTAAGTATGCTCCAAATATAGGTTCCAACTCTACGTAAAGGATGAGTAAGTTTGTGTCGAGTTTTTTCGATTTAATTATCAAAGAATGTTGAACAGTCATATTGATTAAGGAGATGTACATCTCTTATTTGATGATACATTCCAAACAAATAGAAGGGTATAAGATATAAGATAGGTCTAGGGAGTCCAATAAGACAAGAACCAGAGATGAAGACTTTTCTCATTCTAGGTACAGTGGACATCGGTGTCCTGATTTTGGCTAAGTTATTCTGGTAAGGTTGTTCCGATGCTTTAACTTCTTAATAAAAAAACATAGGGTGTCAAACCCTAAGCCTAAAAATGGTGGAATTGAGTCTTCTATTCCCGCTTAGAAAAGGTGTGGTAAAAGTCACTCAACAAAACATTTAGCCAGCACATATTGTTTCCTTGGTTGTGGAAAAAGTGGTCACAATGTGAAGGATTGTCCGTTGCAATATACAAGGTAAGTATGGTAGGGAATTTTAGCCTAATGGTTTTTGTTCAAGTGCTCCTTGTCGAAATAAATTTATATCTTTTATACTCAACAAGATCATAAGGATTCTCTGAATGTTGTTACCAGTATGTTTAAAATCTTTTATTTTGATGTGTATATTTTGCTTCATTTGGGTGGTATGTTTTATTTTCTTACTCTTCATGTTTCCATGAGATTTGATGTTGGTTGGACAATCATGTCTAATTAATTTTATGTATTTACTCTCTTGGTGATTCTATTGTATCTAAAACAGTTTATTAAAATTGACCCAGTTCCGTTTCTCATAGAATCACTTATATTGATCAAGTAGAGCTTGATATGTTAGACTTCAATGTCATTTATGGATGGATTAACTTCATGTATGTTATGCTTCCATAGATTGTAGGACCCGATTATGCATATTCAAGGTTCCAAACTAACTTATCATGTCATGGAAAGGGGAAATTATTTTTTTAAGGGTTAGATTATTTCTTGCCTTAAGTCTAGGATAAATATTTCAAAAGGGTGTATCTATCATCTAATTTGGTTTAGGGGTAGAGATTCTAAAATCCTTATTCCTTAGTTCCGATTATAAATGTGTTTCCAGAAGTTTTTCCGATGATCTTTTGGTATTTCTCCCAAAAGGGAAATAGTATTTGGTATTGACATTCTCCCATATATCCTATATCTAATACTCTCTATCGTATAGCCCTTGTAAAACTTAAGGAATTGAAGGATGATTTGAAAGACCTATAGGATAAGGGATTCATTAGACGGAGTATCTCATTATGGGGTGTTTCGATGTTGTTTGTAAGAAAGAAGGATTGAATTTTTTTGATCTGCATCGATTATGAACAATTAAATAAGATTAAAATAAATAATAAATATCCTATTCCAAGGATTGATGATTTGTTTGATCAACTCCAAGGAATGAGTTACTTCTCTAGGTTGACCTCTAATCAGGCTATCACCAATTGGGAGTGAAGGACAATGACATTTCAAAGATGGTTGTTCAAACCTAGTATGAACATTATGAGTTTTTTATTATAGTTTTTGGTAAGACTAACTCCCTAGTGGCATTCATGGATTTGATGAATAGGGTCTTCAAACAATATCTTCACATGTTAGTGATTGTTTTATACATGATACCTTGATTTATTCATGAAATGCAAATGAACATTTGAGGATTATGATTCGAATTCTCAAGAATAAGAAATCGTATGCTAATTTTAGCAAGTGTGAGTTTTGGTTGAGATTTGTTTCCTTTCTTGGCCATAATATCTTCGGAATATGGATTCAAGTCTATCTTAAAAAAATTGAGATGGTTAAGAATTGGCCTAGACCTTTTTCAGCATTAGATATACATTGTTTCTTGGGTTCAGTCGGTTGCTATAGATGATTCGCGAAAGGATTTTTCTCTATTTCTATGTCTTTAACGATATTGACTCAAAAGAAAGTGAAATTCCTATGTTTGGAAGTTTGTGAGAAGAGATTCAATAGTTGAAATATGACTCAATTCAACCCCTATTTTAACATTATTGGAAGGATTAGACGGTTTTGTGGTTTATTATGATGTATCATGAATTAGTCTTGGTTGTATTATGATACAATATAGAAAGAGAATCACTTAGCTTTGAGAAAGCTGAAGGTGCATGAAATAGATTATCCAACTCATGATTTGGAGTTAGCGTCAGTAGTGTTTTCTCTAATTATTTAGAGACATTATTTATATGGTGTCTATGTAGAAGTTTTTACCGACTACTAGAGCTTGAAATATGTCTTCACTCAAAAGGATTTGAATCTTCACCAAAAGAGATGGCTTGAATTATTGAAGGATTACGACATGAGTATCATATATCTTTCTAGTAAGCCGAATGTGGTGGTAAATTATCTTAGTCGACCATAGATGTGAAGTGTTTCTCATGTTGTGGATGATAAGAAATATTAGTATGTGATGCTCATAGATTGGCCCAATTAGGTGTTTGTTTTGTTGATTATAAGGAAGGTGATTTAGTTATACAAAATGATTTGTAATTATAGTATGCATCGGATGTGAAGGCTTCATCCTCTGATAGTTGAGTTAAAGAATTCGGTTTCTGAAAAATCCATTAGGCTTTCTCCCAATAGGAACATAGAGTAATTCAATATCACGGTTGGTAATGTTTTCTAAATTTTTATAAGGTGGGATATAATATTTTGATTGAAGCTTTTGGTTCTTAGTATTCTATTCACCCGAGAACACCATGGTGTATCGTGATTTCCAGAAATTCTATCAGTGGAATGGGATAAAAACGAATATTATGGAATTTACGGCAACATGTTTGAATTGTCAACAAGTGAAGTCTTAGCATCAAAACAGTTGGTTTGGCTCAAAAAAATTAGTATCCTTTAATGGAGGTGACTATATTTAAGTATGGACTCCATTATGGGTTTACCCCGCACTCGATGATAGTTTGATCAGATTTGGGTTATTATGGATCAAGTGAAGAAATTGGATCACTTTATTTTTTGAAGGGCTTTATTCTTAGTGGAAGAGTATGCCGAGATTCATATCCAGGAAATGGTAAGTTTGCATGGAGTGATGTTGTCTACTATCTTCGATCATGGAACTCAACTTACATCTCAATATTGGAAGTAACTTTAACATTCCTTGGTACTCAAGTGAAATTTAGCATGACTTTATACCATTAAACCACTAAATAAGTCTAGCATAATTAAAACATCAAAATATATGTTACGAGCTTGTGTGATTGATTTTAAATGTTATTCGAATAATCATTTACCTTAGATTGATTTTACTAATAATTATAGTTGTCATTCTAGCATTAGGTGTTTGAGGCTCTTTATGGTAGACGGTGTAGGTCTCTTGTATGTTGGTTTGAATTTAGTGAGGTTGTCTAATTAGGTCCTGATTTGATGCATAAGGCTATAGAAAATGTTCGGCTTATTTGCAAAAGTTTGAAAATAGCTCAAAGTTGAAAAAAGACTTATCACAATGTTAGAATAAGGGAGCCTGAATTCGATGTTTATATTGGGTCTTCATAGAAATTTCACCCATCAAGGGTGTAGTAAGATTTGGAAAGAACGGTAAGCTTAGTCTTCGCTATGTGGACCCATATCAGATTTTAAGTTTTATTGGAAAATTTTCTTATGAAATTGAGTTGCCTAATAATTTAGCATTGGTAAATCCAGTATTCGATTTGTATTTGTTGAAGAAGGTTGTTGGAGATCCAACATCTGTTGTGCCTTTGGAAGGTTTAGGAATTAAAAATCTTAATATGCAGGGGTTTTGGTAGAGATTTTTTATCATCAAGTTTGGTTGTTAAGTATTAAAGTAGTTACTTCCAAGAAGGTTTTTTTGGAGATAAAAACTAGTTGAGAATGCTACTTGGGAGGTTGAACAATACGATGTCTCAGTATTCTGATTTCTTTCCTTTATCTTTAACTATAGCTTGAGATATTAGATCCTCATGATTCACTCTTTCAAATTCATGGACTTTAGTTTTTCTCATGTTCACATATCCACGCGTGTTCATGAAAAGTAATCTTTATTTTTGACGTTATGATTTAGCTTGAAGTGATTCTCCATGTTTTTGTGCATTATGATGAGGTTTTGCATTCATGTTTGGCTATTAGTCTCTCTCTCCTAAGCTATTCATATTAGTTAGAGTTCCATTCAAGGGTGGATCTTCGCAAGAGGAAGATATGGTAACACCACGGAAATTGGAAAACCAAGTTGAAAATAAAAGTTTAGATTTTTGAACGTAGTGTTCTACGTGTCCAATCTACAGACGTTAGGAGTCCTATGGATCGTACAAAGGCAATTGTTGAAGTTGAGTTAAATTTCTGACTTAAGTACAAGTAGTAGAAATTTTCACAAGTCGTAGATTTCCTTCATAGAAAGGACTCAGAGATTTTATTATTAGACATCATGTCAAAGAATGTTTTAACAAGTCATAGTTGGTTTTATGGATCATAGAGTGGTCCCATAGAACTAATCTTGACTTAGTAAAAATTTTGTACTTGGACTTGAGTTCTACAAAAGAGGCATACTGACCATATAAGGAACGATAGATCGTAAAAAGGTCTCGAGGGAAGTTAAACGTATTTTGAGTTTTTGAATTGTTCTATGGTTGACTAGTATGGTCCATATAAAGTTCTATCGACCATCGGTCCACACGCGTAAAATCCATCCAATAGTTATTTTAAGGGTATTTTGGTTGTTTCCATGCATTTAATGTTTATATTTTGTCTTTTCGACCCTAATTTTAGGTCCTGTAACTACCTCTATTCCTAAATCTACCAAAACCCTCCCATTCTCTCAAATTCTTGATTTGACTTTATGATTAACAAGTAGGATATCCCTTTTGTAGTTGTCACAACTCATTTGATTTTGTTGATTTTGAGACAAGCTTTAGAAAGTAAAACTAAAAAATTGTAGTGATATGCACAAGTGAAAAGGAAATGGAAGCATTAGGTCTGTATCTTAGTCACTTTACCAAATAATATCCTACATTTTGCAAAAAACTAAGTTAAGCCTGCAAGTCTTTGAGGATTTTGAGTCTTGTATATATACATTAGTGGCAATCGTCTATGTGTATATACTGGAATTAATTTATGAGTAATTTTGCAGGATCTATAATCCCTTGAATTAACATTCTTAATTTTGTGTGTGATTCACTTTTGTTTGAGTGGCATTGCATCCTTCATATGAATTGTGATGTCTTGATTTCAATTGAGTTGTGTGAATGTGACACATTCGTGTGAATCTTTGGGCAACCATAGAAGGTTAACACTATTGACCTAAGATGTTATGAGATTTGTACTTGAAAGAAAGATTGTCTCAGAAGTGCATGTTAAAAATATTTTGTTTGAAAAAAAGGAAACACATTTGTCTCATAATGGTAGAACCAATAGTGGATTGTGCTTATATAAAGTCTTTTTTTATTTTGGAAACCTTTTGTTGTCATTTATATGGAATCAAAATTGTAATAATACAAATCATATACGTCTTGGGTGTAGTTGAGTTTTAACGCTATTCTTAGTAAGCGTTTAGCTTGAGAACAAGCAATAGTTCAAGTTACAAGGTTTGATGAATTTTTATTTTACCAATTCATTAGACTCCAATTTATGAATTATTGTCACATTCTAATGCTAATTGAAGGATTTTCAGGCCTTAATTAAATTGGATGCATAAATATTTTGGAAAGAGCAAGTTTGATGAATTTGAAGACAAAAATCATTAAAGTATAACAACGATGAAATTGGCATCTTGTAGGATCCAACAAGCATCTCGCTGGATTAATTGGATATGTGTTACCTAAGTACATGCACTACTATTGGTTTGGTACAATAATTGATCAATAATTGACCATTTCCAACATAGATGACCATGTAAGAAGTGAAGGTCGAAACGAATAAGTGATCCAGCACAAGTTTGGAGATGGATCCTAAAGGGGAAAAATGTAACTATAGAAAATATTGCTTCATCTGGATTATTTCAAGGATGAAATAGAGATTTGTGTTGTTATGTACCATTAGCTTCTTCCCAATTAGGGATAGACAGAGGCCTAATATTGTTAAAATTATAGATAAAGAATAGTGAAGAACTTCTTTGCTAGTTAATAAAGAAGCCTCATATTTGTGTCAATCTAAGATTGGAATTCAATTTGTGTTCATCAAATTAACTTACAGTGGAGATATTCTACTTGGTTGTTGTCTCTATTTCTTCTTTTATGAGAAACTAGACCCTAAACTAGATGTGTGTGTCCGAGATAGGGGTGTAAGACTTCAAATAGTGTATTGATTAATTGATTATAATATTGATTGTACGATATGAATCTATTGTTCTCTAGAAGTTTTAATCCTAAAATCTGTGGTTGTAACCATTGATTGACCTCTCTAACATCGTTTTGCCTAGGAAAAATAAAATAGAGTTGGGTAAGACTCAATAGTGGGGACTTATTGAAATTACTCTATGAAATTAAGATAGGGGTGGGATAATACGAGTGATTTCACATTCAATGATATGAGCTAGGAATAGTCTATCTACTCAAGAAATATTTTGTGTTTTATTTTAAAGTGTCTTCGAGTTTTGATGAATCCAAAGGATATATGCTTGCTAGTTAGAGAGAATATAATAGTGTAGCCTAGACCAAGCACTATTCATGTATTGATCGATGTTGTTTCAGTTAATATTTGCTTATTCGAGTTGTAAGTACAAACATTAAGCACACGCCAGCTCTCAGTCCTTTCTAAACATGTTAGGTCTTATTTTTAGTTATATTTTTGTTTTATTTTTTAATATTGATAAAAGTTTTGTTTGAAAAACTCCATTATTTATGTGTGTGTCACGCCACGAGGAACCCTCTTTGATGTAAACACAGGACCTAGTATCATGAGTAACTCCAAGCTAACCCTGAGCTAGCATAACATAAGTATACAAACATTTTCTTAAATAAGAGATCATGTGTGGATGTTTAACACATGAGATAAACTGAAATGGTGGGGAATACACAATACTATTCTGAATGTAAATAATGGATGAGAGTTTATTACATTGGAATACAACTCCAAAAACTAAAGTTGAATCTAACTATATCTAAAATAACCCTCTAAATGACTAGAGATGATGGGGCATGCATCCAGCTAACTCTAGCATAGTTGAAACTAAAATGAGAGACTGAATGTAAAAGAACATATTTATCATCTTCGATGAATGAGGACTCACCATTTATACTTAAGAGTATGGATCGGAAACCAAAATACACATGATCTAAATGTTGGGAACCTAAATATATATCATGAAAAGATATGGAGTAGAGTATGCATCAGCACTTAAAATGTACTGAGCATGCAGAATAAGGAAAATTTGAACAAAATATAACATAATAAGTATATTGAATGATGAATAATATAAATATGAAGAAGATACTTATATAAAATGAGTATGAACTAAACTGAATACAATGACCAAGTACATAACATGTTGAGAGAAAATACTGAAGTATAATTGATAACCTAGCCAATGTAATAGAGTCTGACTGTGGTAGATATTATTAACCGACTTAAACTATGTGAGCTAAATGTGGAGTGTGATGTATATGACCCATTGAGAGGACCCAATATGCCTTGTCAGGGGTATAAAGGCATGGCTGGCGTGATCACTAAATTTGATGCCCACATATGGGACTTATAAACCTATGGGGGTACTTAGCTTTTGGACTATGAGGGTGACTAACCCTAGTTAAACTTTGTTTTAAGCATAATCCCAACTAGAAATGTGTTCTATACAACATAACTGAAATATATTGGATAACTCAATATTCTACCATATGAACTGAAAATGCAACATTTAAAGACATATAATGAAACATATGAGAACTGAGGCATGTATATATGTTTATATGTCCTAGCTAGTGTTATTCATGAACTAAAAGAACTACACAACTAGGGTTCTGAGTTTGACGTAAGAATCTACCCAAAAATGTTATTAAGACATTACAATCTAATTAAAGACGTTCAAATAACTAAATCATATCAATTATCTGAAGTTGTATAAACCCTAGGTCTAAGAAACATATAGGGGATAAAGATTCCAAATAAATTCTAGGGACCTAGTGGACGAAAGGAATCCACTAGTGAAATCCCACATACCTTGTGACAAATTTCATAGAGAAATATTCGATTTCTCAACTAGAATTGACAAAAAAAAATTTGTGTTCTCTAAGAGAGTTTGGTCAACTGCCTTTGCGTCTTTTCATTCTAATTGGGTGAATTTCAGAGAAAAAATTACTTTTGGTAAGTTCTCATTTAGTTACTAGGGTTAAATTGACCACAATAACGTAGTTTATTAATTAAACAATGTAGTTTAGGTTCCTAAAGCATACGGGAAAAAACAAAATGATCCCACTTATATTTAACAGGGCCCGACCACAGACACAAAGATGGATCGTCAGAAAGACCACGGTCTATCATACACGTTGTGGTCTGCTAACCATTGTCTACTGGTTTTGGGGAGGTCCGACCACAAGCTCTACCACGACTCGTGTGGAAGACCCTAGATTGTGACGGTCATTATGGCTTTTCACTTGGGCTGGTGGTCTAGTGGCTCAGGTCCGCGAACCTTCAATTCCCATGGCCCGTCATCCAGACCATAGCCCATGGAGGCAATGTGGTATGGAACCAGAGCTTGGGAGATTCTGCCTCACTTCCACGAACCTTTCCACGGCTCGTGTGGTGGTCCACAGCCCGTGAAAGGTTCGTGGTCCACTATTTATGGGATGGTGTGACTCACAATGAGGGTGATGGACCGTGGTTCCTTTCGGCTTTCACGTTCTGTGAACTGTCCGTGTTTCACATGTGTTCTGTTGTTCTGTCTTATTTAAGTTTTGAGGTTTGAAATTGTGTGTGCGCTCCCGTTCATGTGTCCATGTGTGTGTATGTTAATATATCAATTTTCTAATTTGTTTCGAATTTTGCAATCAGTTGAAGAAGAGTCTAATATGTTAATTCTTGTGGTTTGACCCGGCCATCACAAGTTGGTTTATTATTTCTCATACAACCATCTTTCCCCTATAATATTGGACATAGTTGAGAGTTTATTAGAAGTTTTATCCAACCATACTTTTCTTTCTTAAGTGAAAATAAACTTAATAAGTTCAACCCAAAAGTTTAACTATTGCTTTTCCTGGAGCAAAGCATTCAAAAAGCATATGATTGATGCTCAACCACATATGATATATGTTATTTGGAAACTAAGTACCATAACTCAAAATTATCAAAAATAAAAATACTCATAGCAAAAGACTTTTTATACAAACACAACTCACAATCGATTCCACCATTATCGAAAGTCATCTTTTTTAAACCATTCTCATTTACGATCAACTTCTCAATTTAAATTGAGGGGAAATATTTTATTTAAGTAAAACTCAAAGCATCTCAATTCAATAGCATCAACCATTAATGATTGCCTAATAATTCACACAAACTTATCATATATTCATGCAACTTAGTTGAAATAAAGACCTCACTGTTCACATGAAGGATGCAGTGTCACTGACAACAAGAAAGATTTCCACTCAATATCAGGAATATTATATCAATGAATTGTAGATCATGAAAGTTCACTCACTCTTACAAGAAAATTTAAGCATGCACACATTGAACCATAGGATTATTTAATATGTAAACTTGACATTAATGTAGATTGGTAAAGCCTAGGATCACCAAAGACTAACTAGGGGAAATAGTAGGATATCCTTTAAAGTCAAAGGATTTTAGAAACCTTCCTAATGCGATCAGATCTCACTTTGAGCATATCGCTCACATCGTTGACTTGTTTTCACCTGAATTCTCTCATTTATGACAACAATCATTTATTGAAACGTTCATTTTTCTTTTTTACATAAGGCATTTGCACAATACGAGTTAACATCAAATCATTACTTTTTATTCTTTTGCTCTTTCATACAAAAGTTCACTATACGAGTTAACATAAAATTTTTATTTTTTATTCTTTTGCTCTTTCATCCAAAAGTTCACGAAAGGATATACAACTTCTGTTTCTTGTTTGGGTGTATAAGATACTTATGACGATGGAGAAGAAATTGAAAAAACTTGATTGCTATTGTAAATTAAGTTATGATTGCATCTGAAAGTGGCTGAATATTACTTGTAGTTGTCCTGTGTGCAGAAGGTGTGCCTTGTCATCATGATGTTATAGTTTCTTATTTCATTTTAATCAACAAGTTTTCTTGTATCTAGATAATTCTCAATTACACTTCATCCTATTCGAAGTGTAGGCAATCTCTAACAAGTATTAACTCAACTAAGAGTTGGGGTCGATCCCGTCAGGAGTGATACATATAAGAATTCAATTAAGTAAAAACTGTTAGTTTAAAAGAGTCCGGTTAGTTAAATAAGAGTTGGTAGTAAATAAGACTCCTATCTGATAGGTTTATCCTGGTCTTTAGGAAGTTGTTTTTTATATGTGGGTTGTTGTCTAGTTTTCAGGAGAAATCTTTGTAAGCTAATTCCTAATTTTTAGTCCAAGTCTTTTTTTTATTTTGCTATAAAAAAGACTATAGTAACAGCATTGAAGAATATCAGTCAAGCAAATTTCTTTCTACGTTTACTGCCTCTCTTACTCTACTTTTGCTTCTTGAATCTGTTTTTGATATCAGTGGCATTAGAGCCAGGTTAGACAAAAAAAACAGAGAGAAATATTAATAGCTTATGGATTCATAGAGCAATTAAGTTCAAGCAGTTATTCCTCATTTTGATAGTCACTATGACCATTGGAGAATGCTGATGGAAAACTTCTTGCGTTCAAAGGAATATTGGTCAATTGTCGAGAACGGAATCGTAGCTCCGGTGGAAGATGAAGCGTTAATGAATTCTCAAAAGGCGAAGTTCAAAGAAAGAAAGTTGAAAGATTTGAAGGCAAAGAACTCTCTTTTAAGCTATCGATCATCCAATCATAGAAAATATTCTTTGCAATGAAACTTCTAAGGATATTTGGGATTCGATGAAGAAAAAGTTTCAAGGTACTGGTAGAGTGAAGTGTGCACAGCTTCAAGCCTTGAGAAGAGATTTCGAGACATTGCAGATGAAGGAAGGAGAGTCAGTAATGAGTTACTGCGCTAGAACAATGGGGATTAGCAACAAAATGTGATTTCATGGTGAAAAAATGATTGATGTCACAATTGTGGAAAAAATATTGTGCTCCCTGATGCCAAAGTATGACTATGTCGTTTGCTCCATTAAGGAGTCAAAAGATATAGATGAGTTATTGCTTGACGAGTTGCAAAGTTCCTTATTGGTATATGAGCAAAAAATGAACCGTATTTCATCGTCCGAAGAGCAGTCTTTAAAGGCTTCTACTAATACTCGTGTCTCAAATTTTAGAGGAAGGGATAGAGGTATAGGAAGAGGAGATCGAGGATATAGAGATGGAGGCAACACAGACGACAATAGAAATTTTAGAGCCAATGATGACCATGGTAAAGGCAGAAGAAGGAATTTTGATAAATCCAAAGTAGAATGTTATCGATGTCATAAATTTGGTCATTATAAGTCTGAATGTTATACCAGGCTGCCTAATGACAAGGATGAGAAGTCAAATTTTGCTAAAAGTAACGAAATTGAGATATTGTTGATGACATTCCAAGGAGAGAAGAAACCTGAAAAAAAATGTTTGGTATTTGGATACGGGCTGCGGCAATACATGTGTTGAAGTAAGTTTTCTTTTTCTTCTTTGAATGAAGACTTCCGTTCGACAATTAGTATTGGCGATTCTTCCAATGTGAGTGCAATTTGAAAGGGTGATATTAAGGTTAGAGACAAGAATGGTTTTGAAGAAAAAATCTCAAATGTATTTTATGTTCCTGCTTTGAAAAGCAATCTTCTAAGTGTTGGTCAATTGCAAGAAAAAGGATATGTTATAACTATTGAGAAAGGTGCATGTGAGATTTATAATCCTACTAGAGGAGCTATTGTTGTGGTGAAAATGATTTCAAACAGATTGTTTCCGTTGAGGATACCGAATAGTCACTGGTTGTTTGAAAGCAGAAGTTATAGATTCGTCATGGTTGTGACATTTTAGATATGGTCATTTGGGTTTGGGGGAATTAAAAGTTCTCCAACAAAAAATATGGTTATATGTCTTCCTGAAATTACAATTCCATCTGAAGTTTGTGAGGAATGTGTTGTTGGCAAACAACATCGTTCTCAATTTCCTAAAGGAAAGTCGTGGAGAGCCAATGTTGTTTTGGAGCTAATACATTCAGACATTTGTGGCCCAATCAAACCAGTTTCTAATGGAGGTACACAATACTTTTTTTATTCTTCATGGTAACTTTGTTCAATTGGAAGTAGTCGATGCACATTCTAGTAAACCCATATTTCTTTCTAATAAACAACATTGGAGAGCCCCATGGAGAAATACTTGGACGAAAAAAACCCTTGTTTAGAAAATCCTTCAATCGCTCTTTCAAATCAGCCGCATCAATTCTATAAGGAGGAATGGAGATAGGTTGTGTATTCGGCAAAATATCAATGCCAAAATCAATTTCCCACTCGGGAGGAATGTTGGGTAAGTCATTGATAAAGAATGCTGCTTATAATAACATAAGTAATTTAGAAAAATAAAATAAAATAAAATAAAGAGAAGCGGAAAGAAAATTGACCTGTGGCGGCGACATCGAACGAGTGCAGGTATGTATCATCCTGAATGGATTCTTCTTTTAATTTCTTGCTTGTTTTCAATATTATATATTATATATTATATATTATATATTATATTATATATATATATATGCATAGGAATATATGGTAACTAGAAAGAGAAAGAGTAATCGATTAGCTCCCTTTAAAGTTTTAATTATTGTATAATATTTTGATTACTGAAAATAAAATATATAATACTAATAACCTAGTCATTGCCAATGATTAATAGGGTATGATCAAATATATATATATATATATATATATATATATATATAATCAAAATATTATAAAATAATTAAAACTTTAAAGAAACAATTCGCAGACTTACTGCATCCAACCGATTCAATTTTTATTTTTATTTTCTTTTGTTTTATTTTTCTTTTCTTATTGTTTACACTAGAAAATAAGATATTATTAAAATGGGTTGTTGTAAGTGATTGGAAAAAAATATATGTAAACATTTGTGCTTTTGCAAAGTTGAGAATGTACGAGTATAATGATCTCTACTAATTAAGCCTTTAACTAGATGGGTAAGTATTGGAGAGTAAATTTATAGAAATATCGTTACTATTGTTAGCATGTTATAATTCAAGTTTTGTTGTACTAAGATAGAAAATTGATTATTGGTGCATTATATCGTCTGTGAATTATTAGAGATGGAAAATATGGTGGTTGAAATGTTAGTTGGCATCAAGAATTAAGAACTTGATTATAAATTTGGGTGAATTTTTTTGGTCAAGGTTAAACACATAATAGTGTGGGTATAGTTAGTTCCTCAACCTTACTGTGAATATACATAGTTGAATAGATTCCATTGATTCGAAGCTCAACGGAAAGGGAAGGCTCAAGTCCCGAAGTGATTATTCGATTGGCTAAGGCAAGTGGATTTCTAAACCCTTGTTAAGAGTATGAAATTTGTGTTTTTCCTTGTGTGATGTTGAGAATGACTTGGAGACTTGTTGCTTATTTTTTGGTGTTGTATTCCTTGTTCTAAATTGTGCTTTGTTATCAAAATGGTTATCTCCTCGTTTCGTTTGAGCATGTCATTTGTATTGTATCTGAGACATGGTTGTGGTAAGAGGATGTACCATTTCAAGGGTCTTGTCGCGTGCCGTGATGGATATTATATTTCGATGGACGTATCATGTGGCGTGAAGGTTACTTTTATCGAGAGTCGTGTTATGCGCCGCAATAGATGCATGGACAGATATGTCCCCCATGGGTCCCAATCTGAGAGACAGCAGGTGTGTATCGTTAGGGAAGAGATGCATCAGTTTACTTGACATTGAATCTCATGGAATTACACATTTTTATTATTGATGAACTTGAATACGTGTTTTACTGATCTTGTGTGTGGATCTCTGTGAAAATTGGGGGTCAAGTCGCACTAGTGGTTATTCTAATAGAGGATGAGCAGCATAGGTATGAGAGATTTCAAGAGATGGACCCTCCTTAGTTTCAGGGTGGGGAGAGTGAGGACGCTCATGAGTTTCTAACTACATGCCAAGAGTTACTAGAGGTAATTGGATTAGCTGAGTCACATGGGGTTCGATATGCTACACTCCAGCTTCGTAGGCCAGCGAGAGTGTGGTGGAGGACTTATTCGAGGGTTTTACCAATTGGATCTCCTCCAGTGACTTGGGAGCATTCTTCTAGTGCATTCCATGATCATTTTATCCCTTAGAGCGTGAGAGAGGATATTTGCTTGAGGTTTGAGAGTCTTAGATAGGATAGTTTATCAGTCACAGAGTATGAGCCGCATTTTTGCCAGTTGTCTAGGCATGTGTTGGCCATTATTCCAGATGAGACAGAGAGGATCCACAGATTTGTGAGGGGATTGACTTTTTCTATCATGTCAGCAGTATATTGGGAATCTAGAGAAGGGGATTCTTTCCAGTCCATTGTGAGCACCGCCAAAGATGTGGAATTGATGGAGAGAGAAAGGAGTTTGGGGACCCTAAAATGACTCGTACATCAGGTTTGTTTCATGAGTGAGTGGTTTCTTTCAACAGCGAGGACTTATTCATGCATCTATCCCGACATTTTAGGGTGGTCAGACATATAGGGGTTCTTATAGCCCGGATCAGGGTTCGTACAATTCACAGCAGTTACCTACATGGAAACGCAATGGGTTTTCAAGGTCCACAGCAATTCCCAGGTCAAAGATTTTGTTTTACTTGTGGAGATCCCGATCACCTGATGCTGCAGTGTACTTCTCAAAGGGGTCATGGTGGGCCTCGACCTAATTTTTCATTTCAGACGAGACCACCAGCACCATAGGGTAGAGACCGTGGAAGACTTCAGTTAGTTAGAGTTTATAGAGTTTCTAGTAGTGGTGATGCAACTCAGCAAAGTTGGGGTAGAGGTACCACCCAGGCAAGAGGTAGACGAGGGGGCCACTATTATGCTTTCCACGGAGACTTGAATCGGACACCTCTGATGTTGTTATCACAGTATCATCCTAGTATTTCGTCGACCTGTGTCTATACTGTTTGATCCAGGGTCTACATTCTCGTATGTGTCTACCTATTTTGTTGTTGAATTTTATATGATATGTGATAACATGATTGTACCTATTCGTGTTTCTACACCCGTGGGTAAGCCCTTAGTGCTGGATCGAGTGTATCGATCTTGTATTATTTCTTTGGCTAGATATGACACTTGTGTAGACTTATTAATTCTGGAGATGATAGACTTTGATGTTATCTTGGGTATGAATTGGCTTTCTCCTTATCATCATGTCCTTGATTGTAATGTTAAGACTGTGACTTTAGCTATGCGTGGTGTTCCGAGGGTTGAGTGGAATGGTGTTAGTGCTTCTTATCCTAGCAAGGTCATCTCTTTTATCCATGCTCAGAGATTGGTGGAGAGAGGGTGTTTGTCTTACTTAGATTTTCTTCGGGATACTAGCATTGAACCACCTCCCATGGACTCTGTTCCCGTGGCTTAGGAGTTTCCCGATGTATTTCCTTCTGATCTTCCAAGTGTTCCTCCCGATAGGGATATTGATTTTGCTATTGATTTGGAGTCGTGCACTAAGCCTATTTCTATCCCTCCATATCGTATGGTTCCAGCAGAGTGTAAAGAACTGAAGGATCAGTTGCAGAATTTATTGAGTAAGGGTTTTATTCTCCCTAGTGTATCACCTTGGGGTGCCTTGTATTATTTGTGAAGGAGAAGGATGGGACTATGAGGATGTGTATTGATTACAGACAGTTGAACAAGGTAACGGTGAAGAATAAGTATGCTCTTCTGCGTATTGATGACTTATTTGATCAGCTATAGGGAGCATCATTGTTCTCTACAATTGACTTGAGGTCTGGGTATCATTAGTTTAAGATTAGGGCATCAGATATCCCTAAGACAACTTTTCGGACCCAGTATGGGCATTATGAGTTCCAAGTGATATCCTTCGGATTGACTAATGCCCCTGCAGCATTCATGGAGTTGATGAATGGGATGTTTCAACCATAATTTGATTCTTTTGTGATTGATTTCATCGAGGACATCTTGGTTTACTCCAAAACTGAGAGGACCATGTTTGACATTTGAGGATTGTACTTCAGAGGTTTAGAAGAGGAGTTTTATGCCAAGTTCTCAAAGTGTGAGTTCGTGTCCAAGGATGATATTAGTGTAGATCCGTCC
This sequence comes from Solanum lycopersicum, assembly GCF_036512215.1. Lineage (NCBI taxonomy): Eukaryota > Viridiplantae > Streptophyta > Magnoliopsida > Solanales > Solanaceae > Solanum > Solanum lycopersicum. The sequence continues at coordinate 21,258,163 of NC_090803.1, read as the reverse complement.
AAGATTGCGGCAGTTAGAGGTTGGATGCAACCTACTTCACCTATTGAGATGCGGAGTTTTGTGGAATTAGCAGGATATTATTGACGATTTGTTCAGACTTTCTCTTTTATTGCAGCTCCATTGACTAGATTGACTCAATAGGATGTGGGTTTTCAATGGTCTGATGAGTGTGAGCAGAGCTTTCAAAATCACAAGACTTCGTTGACTTCAGCTCTTGTGTTGACTCTACCTGAGGAGGGTGTAGACGTTACAATGTATCAGGAGTTGGATTGGGTGATGTATTGATGCAGAAGGGGAAAGTGATTGCTTATGCTTCTAGGCAGTTGAAATCCCATAAGAAAAACTACCCTACTCATGATTTGGAGTTGGCGGTTGTTGTATTTGTACTTAAGTTATGGCGTCATAATTTGTATGGGGTGCATTGTGAGATCTTCACTGATCATTGTAGTCTTCAATATATCTTTAGTCAGAGGGATTTGAACTTAAGGCAGCGGAGATGGCTTGAGTTTCTGAAGGACTATGACGTGACCATTTTGTATCATCCAGGGAAAGCCAATGTTGTGGCCGATGCTCTGAGTAAGAAGACTCCTAGCATGGGGAGTCTTGTAGAGCATAGTATTGATGAAAGACCTTTGGATAGAGATGTGCATATATTAGTTAACAGTCTTTTCCCCTTTAAGATTTTGGAAGAGAGTGATGGGATGATTGCATTTATTGAGGATCGGTCTTCTTTAGTCGAGCAGATCCGTGCACACCAGTTTAATGATAAAAAGTTATGTCTCATTCGAGAAAAAGTATTGAGATGGGAAGCTAAGGAGGTTGTCCTTGATTCTGATGGTGTCTTGAGGATCGGAGGCAGGATTTGTGTGCCCAAGACAGGCGATTTGATTACATTGATTCTTGAGGAGGCCCATTGTTCTCGGTATTCCATCCATCCGGGATCGGCAAAGATGTATCATGATCTTAGTCAATATTACTGGTGGTGTGGGATGAATAGGGATATTTCATACTTTGTTTCGAGGTGTTTGACTTGCTAGCAGGTCAAGTGTGAGCACCAGCGGACCGGGGGTGTATCTCAGAGGATGTCTATACCTACTTGGAAGTGGGAGCGGATTACCATGGACTTTGTTGTGCGTTTACCTACCACAGTGGGTGGTTATGACTCTATTTGGGTCGTCGTTGATATGTTGACCAAGTCTGTGCACTTTATTCCAGTTTGGGTGAAGTATACGGCAAAAAAGTTAGCCGAGCTATATATCAGTAAGATTGTACGACTACATGGATTTCTTATTTATATCATACCAGATCGAGGTTCACTATTTAGTTCTCACTTCTGGAAGGCATTACAGTATGGTCTGGCTACCCATTTAGGTATGAGTACAACCTTTTACCCTCAGACAGATGGTCAGTCTAAGCGGATGATTCATGTGTTAGAAGATATTATCCGAGCGTGTGTTATCGATTTCAAAGATAGATGGGATCGACATTTACCCTTAGCGGAGTTTGCCAATAATAATCTGCTTGCCAATAATAACAGTTATCACTCTAGTATCTTGATGGGCTCACTTGAGGCGTTGTATGGAAGACGATGTAGATCCCCAATTGGTTCGTTTGATTTGACGAAGATGGACTCTTTGGATACAGACTTGCTTAGAGATGCTATAGAGGAAGACCGTATGATTCAGTATAGACTGCAGACATCCTAGAGTTGACAGAAGAGTTATGCAGACCGGAGAGTTAGAGCCTTAGTTGTTATGAAGGGTGATAATGTTTGGCTCCGAGTATCACCCATGAAGGGAGTGGTGAGGTTCGGAAAGAAGGGCAAGCTTAACCCTAGATTCGTTGGACCTTTTGAGATTTTGCGCCGAGTGGGAGAGGTGGACTATAAGTTGACCTTACCACCTAGTTTGTCGGCAGTCCATCCTGTTTTTCATGTTTCTATGCTTCGGAAGTATATTTCGGATAAATCTCATGTGCTTTCACTTGATTCTGTGGAGTTGGGACCACACTTGACATTTGAGGAGGAGCCTATAGCTATTCTTGATAGGCAAATTCGACAGCTTAGGACCAAGGAGATCGCTTCAGTGAAGGTGCAATAGAACCACCGATCTGTGGGAGAGGCAACTTGGGAGACAAAATCTGACATACATGCTAGATATCCACAACTTATTGAGGCTTCAGGTACTTCCTTTCACCTTATGTTTGAAGACGATATGATTTTTAGTGGTGGATAATGTAATGACTCGGACCCGAAAAAGTTATTTTTGATAATTTTGAATAGTCATTGAACTATATTAATTAATTTAGGGATGATTTAGTTATTTTTAATATTGATGAGTCAAGTCTGAAATATTAATATAGGTTATAAGGAATGCTACTTTTAATAACATAAGTAATTTAGAAAAAAAATAAAGAGAAGCGGAAAGAAAACTGACATGTGGCGGCTACATCGAACGAGTGCAGGTATGTATCATCCTGAATGGGTTCTTCTTTTGAATTTGTTGCTTGTTTTCAATCTTACATATTATATATTTTAATTATTTTATAATATTTTGATTGTTAAAATAAAATATATAATACTAATAACCTAGTCATTGACAATAATTAATAGTGTATGATCCAATATATATATATATATATATATATATATATATATATTTTCAATGTTTATTTTTCTTTTATTTTATTTTATTTTATTTTATTTTATTTTTATTTTCTTATTGTTCACACTAGAAAATAAGATATTATTAAATTGGGTTGTTGTATGTGATTGGAAAGGAAAATATATGTAAACATTTATATTTTTGCAAAGTTGAGAATGTACGAGGATAATGATCTCTACTAATTAAGCCTTTGACTAGATGGGTAAGTATTGGAGAGTAAATTTATAGAAATATCCTTACTATTGTTAGCATATTATAATTCAAGTTTTGTTGCACTAAGATAGAAAATTGATTATTGATGCATTATATCGTCTGTGAATTATTAGAGATGGAAAATATGATGTTTGAAATGTTAGTTGGCATCAAAAATTAAGAACTTGATTATAAATTTGGGTGAATTTTTTTGGTGAAGGTTAAACACATAATAGTGTGGGTATTGTTAGTTCCTCAACCTTATTGTGAATATACATGCATGAAGAGATTCCATTGATTCGAAGCTCAATGGAAAGGGAAGGCTCAAGTCCCGGAGTGATTATTCGATTGGCTAAGGCAAGTGCATTTCTGAACCCTTGTTAAGCATATGAAATTTGTGTATTTCCTTGTGTGATGTTGAGAATGACTTGGAGACTTGTTGCTTATTTGTTGGTGTTGTATTCCTTGTTGTAACTTGCACTTTGTTATCAAAATGGTTATCTCCTCATTTTCATTTGAGCATGTAATTTGCATTGTATCTGAGACATGGTTGTGCCAAGAGAATGTACCATTTTGAGGGTCGTATCGCGCGCCGCGATGAATATTATATTTCGAGGGACGTATCACATGCCGCGAAGGTTACTATTATCGATGATTGCGTCGTGCGCCGTGACAGATGCATGGACAGATATGTCCCCCATGGGTCCCAGACTGAGAGACAGCGTGTGTGTATCATTAAGGAAGACATGCATCACTATACTTGACATTACATCTCATGTTATTACACATTTCTATTATTGATGAACTTAAACACGTGTTTTGTTGATCTTGTGAGTGTTTCTCTGTGAAAATTGTGACTGTTGAGTATTGAGTTGTTATTGAGAATATGTAAACTGATAGAGTGTGGTTATTGAGTTGTGTGTTTGGTAAACTGTGAGTTGTTTGTAGTGTGGAGGTTCAGATAGGGTGTAAGGAGTACTCGTATTTTGTTCACTTATCTTGTGTTTAGAGGTTTGCTTGTTGGGTACCGCCTGGTTTGGTACTCACCCCTTGCATCTACAAATTTTTGTAGGTTACAAGCCTCGATCTTCGTGATACCTCTCATTCTTTTTGTTTCCGACGCATCTAGTGGATGATTGTAAGGTAGTTGCTTGTCACCTGAACGAACTTTTCTACTCCAGTTTATGACTTTGTTTTTACTTGAAAAAACAACTTCATTTTAGACTTCTATTTTATTTCAATTCTAATACGCACGTGACAACCTTGTTTTGGGGATTGAATTTAGATGAGTTGTTTTCATAATCGAAATTGTTGTTGGATTGTTATTTACTTTCACACTTTGTTAGATATGGGGTTTTAGGCTTACTTGTCTTGGTGGGATAAGACAAGTGTCATCACGTCCAATTTTGGGTCGTGACATAGAATTATTGAAAATTGGAATTTGACAACCCGAGTCCTACAATCCATGGAGGCATAACATGCATGCAACTAATCCATACACAAAATCACATTAAAGTCCAACATGTCTAACTTCACTAAATCCACTAAAGTGGCTTTATAAAACAAATAAACAAGAAAACTTCTATAGACTTTTTTTTCACTACCAAGTCACCAACCCGGATAGAAACCGAAAAATGTTATACTAACACTTCGGGAGTATTTCAAAATTCATAGCTACAAAAGGTGTAACAAAGTACAAAGTGGCACCGGGATATAAATGTATATATATCAATAGAAAAGACTTATAATGTACTGGTCACCACATCTGGGGAGCTCTCTTGGTCACCTCGGTATTGAAGGGCATAAAAGTGTTTAGCTTTTGAGCATTGGAGTTGGAACCGCTTGGAAGATTTTGTTTGCGTTCTCTTTCTCGGCCATGAATACTGGGAATCTCTCATCTTCTGGCCACTCTTTCCACACCCATAGTACCCATATGAGCCGACTAAACATTTACCTTCATGTTTTCTATCACATTTTGCACAATTAGGCCTAGCAACATCTAAAACACAAGTATTGCCTCTTTGAGGTTTGTAGTTGGAAAACCTATCCTTGTCAACCCTTGTAGTAGTAGAGGAGCCTTTATTGGAGAATATTTTCTTGAAACTTTGTCGACCTTACCCATTGGACTTAGCATTGGAAAAATTCCCTTCTCTAGGACTAGATCTTTTCACCTTCTTATTGTTACCTTGGAGTTTATCACTCTCTATTTGTTGGTCAAACACCATAAGATGTGAGATATTCATGTTATGGAAGATCATTACCATGTGGTATTCTTGTCTTACCACCTTAAATGTACCCGTCACATACTTACTCATTTCATCCCCTGTATCCGCCACTATATCCGAAGCATACTTGGAAAATTAGGTGAACTTAAGAGAATATTCTTGAACACACATGCCTCCTTGATGAAGGTTGATAAATTCTTCTACCTTAACTTCCCTTATCTCTCGAGGAACGTACCTATCAAGGAATTCCTTCTTTAACACCTCCCAATCTATGGGACCCGCTCTTACCAGCCTATTCTTCTTCCATCGAGTATACCATACTTGGGCCACACCCTTCAATCGGTAATCGGCTAGATCTGCTTTTTCTACCGAGGTCACCCCATAGCATTAATTATCTTGTAAACCTCTTTTACAAATTCTTCAGGATCTTCTCCCATTTTGGAACCAAAGAACATAGGAGGGTTCATTATTGTGAAATCTCTCAACCTTGAAACCATGGAGTTTATACTAGGGTTTCCATAAGATCCAACATCCCTATTGGCTTAGGTTGTCATGGCTTGAGCCAATGTTAGAAATTCCAACCTAATCTCCACATTTGTCATAGCCGGAGGATCAATCGGAGTTTTCTCTTCTTGAGGAGTTTCATTATCTTGAGGAACTCCTTGATTCACTAGCTCCTCTTCCACCCTTGTAGCATTTCCCTTCGTGTATTCATTTCCTGAAGATGCAAGAGAAGGATTAGGAGGACTTTCTTAGAGTTAAACTCTATGGTATGACTCAAGAGTAATGAAAGAAGTGTAACTTCCTAAACATCTTGTAGCGTCTTACTCATAAATGTGGTGCGCTTCACACTCATGAACAAGACTCTACTAGACTAGCTTATGAGACATCATCCTAAAATCATTCTAAACATTTTGATCTGATTTTCAAGTTTGTTACAATGTTAGGGTACCCCCTAAACGTAACATGACATATAACACCCAAAAAGGCACTATGTAAGTCACTTAGAATCTCATCGTATAAGTAAAGAACAATAAAGTGTAAAAGCATTTTTTTATCAAGTCCTAATAAGTTTTCATAAAGAAAATCAGAAATCTAGACATAGTCTCATTTAGCCATCTATTACAATTGAAGTCTCAAAATAGGGTCACATCCCTTACAACAGAAAATTCAAAAGTCTAGTACAATAAAAGGAATGGAGCAACAAGACATCACTCGTCCTCGGAACCATGACGACTCACCACAAGCTTTGGAGAATAGTCAATCCAATATTTGAACAAGAAGTAAGATCATCTCAAACGTCGGAATGTACACTTTGTAGAAAATGTAGAAAAAATATGGATTACTACAAAAAATACACTAAGTATGACAGTCATGCATAAAAATCCTTGAAATCATGCTAAAAAGGGCATTTTAGTTTAATGTATGCATTTTACCAAGTTAAGAGTTCCTCATGAAAATTAGTGTAAAAAGCATACTATACAGTCATTTCAACAAACTGATCATCACATCATAATTGAAACAAACCATAAGTACCCTCAAAGCATCCTTGTGCAATGTATGAATAAGATCCATACTCTTAAGCACACTAAGGAAAGCTTATGAAGTGATTATAGTTCATAACTCCAATTTTAGTTCATACTATAATACTGAATTATCTTTACACATGGAATGCAGTATCTACCCCACCAAAAAGGGGTGTCTTACTTGCCTAAGAGAACATTCAAATATTAGCTTAGGATGATCACTTAGCTAAAAGTCCTATGAGGGCACATATCGGATAAGGGGATGGTAACTAGAAAACCCGATCTATACTAACTTAAGGGCTTCCAGAAAACCTCGCCTCTACTAACTTACGGTCTTCCCCATCCCAACAGATTGTTCTTAGAAACCCGACATCTACTATCATGAAGTCTTCTATTTCATATCATTATTCACTGGTGCTAAGCATAATTCCCATTAATTTTACATTAAGTCTTGAATCAAATTGATAATTATGAAAAAATGTCTTGACACTCAATCCAACAAACTCATGTTAAAGCTCATAAACTTATTAGGGGAGACTAGTCTTCAACCCTTAGAATCACTACATCAGACAAACATTTCACATTGTATGATATTCATACCTAAGTATACAAATGAGGATAATCATCCAATAAACACAACAAGTTGATTATAATGTATTCACTTTACTCTAAAATAAATCTAATTGTTTACACACAAGTCTCATGCGCATAGCTAATTCCCATGTTTTTCCCTTTAAGGGCTATAGATCACATTCAACCAATCAATCTAGAATTACTACATAATACATAGATGGTGACATGATTCAATTAACTAAACTACTATAAGTACAATTGCATAATTACTACAGTTTACCTAAATTCACAAGTCATAAATTAGGGTTATGGGAAATTCAGGGATCCATGGGATATTTTATCATAAAACCACTATAAAAAGAAATTCGATCATAATATAAGTTAATTAAATAAGTTAAAACAATATTAGAAAGAATCCATGACTTGGAGTGAAAACCCTAGGTTTTGGAGACCTTTCTACTTTGAAATTGAGAGTTTGAGGACTGATGGATGAAAGCTAACCATGAATCAAAAACTACCATGCCTTAGATACAAAAAATCCACCAAAATTTTGTGATCTCCCTTCTTCTTCTTCTTCTTTTTGGGGTTTAAAGAGAGAAGATTTTGGAGAGATTTTGATTTGATTTTGAGATTTTATGTATTATGATATTAGATGGGCTCTTTTAGGTGATTAAAATACTTATATAATTGTTTAAAATAGGCCTAAAACGACACCACATAACCATTAAATAAAAAGGAAATTACAAAAAGACTCCTAACCTTAACTGTCAAAAGCCAGTTCAGGTGAGATCTAGAACTAGAAACCCAAAGACCATAGGTGGACCTACTGACTATCTGCAGGTCCATAGGTCCATGATATGGAGCTTGATTTTTAGGGCTTGACCCACGACCCCGGCCCACCTACGGAGCGTGGGTGGACCTTTGGGGCGTAGGTGTCCTCTTGGGTCACTACCTAGGTCAATAATTTTGGTTCTTTCCTCAAGGATGCATGGTTGGTCCTTGGAGTTTAGGCCTTGACATCCTAACACCAAACCATGATTTCAAGGTACGAGAAGGTACTTTTAAGGCTCTAATTCTAACGTCAAGTTCTAGCTTAGCCTACTAATTTTATTTTGGACACTACTTTAATATACAAATTTCTAAAATGTTACAAAAGAGAAGGTCGTTGAATTGTCTGTTTCGAAAAACTATCCTCATAATAGTGATTTGGAGGAAGAAATTCCCATTGCCAAAATAGATTAAACACTGAATTTAATGGAGCTACAAAATTGTCTGAAAAGGTACTTATTTTTCTTGAAAAGAAATCAGAGTTGCATTTTTTTAATCCAAACTAAATTGGACAACCAAATCGTTATGAATCTTCATAGATGAAGATGGATCACTCACTACATATTTGAGTTCTACATGAAAAAATAGTTCTATCCACAACCAATTGGGAAGCTAGCTATACTAATTATTAAGCCTTTGTGTTTGGTGTTCACATCATATATCACTCCTTCAATATTGTATCCCCGTACTTACCTTTGATAGATTACAACTTATTAATCATTCTCCAAAATAATAGTGGAATTATTAAATAAGAATACATATATAATACAATCAAAATTAATATAACAACAACAACAACAACAACAACAACAACAACAACAGCAACAACAGCAACAACAGCAGCAACAGCAACAACAGCAACAGCAACAGCAACAACAACAACAGCAACAGCAACAACAACAACAACAACAACAACAGCAACAGCAACAGCAACAGCAACAACAGCAACAACAACAGCAACAACAACAACAACAACAACAACAACAGCAACAGCAACAGCAACAACAACAACAACAACAGCAACAGCAACAACAACAACAACAACAACAGCAACAGCAACAGCAACAGCAACAACAACAGCAGCAACAGCAACAGCAACAACAGCAACAACAGCAACAACAACAACAACAACAACAACAACAAATTTAATATTTTCCAATTTTGTTGTCTATATACAACCCAAAACACACTATCAACTCCACCAGTATATGTACCCAAAATTTTTTACCAAAGTTGGTGTTTATATATGTATGACCTCAAACATAACAATTACACCGAAAAAAACTCTTGTATTATGATTTTTATTAAAAAAAATATATAATATAGGCTATCTATTACACTAAATCATCTACACTAAGTACACTATCAATTACACCTTATATTCTACCAAAAATATTCATAAAATTTGACGTTTATACACAAATTAAAATGGACCATCATTTTCGGATCCGGCTCTTCTTTTGTTTCTCTTCTCTTCATTTTCTCCAAGATCCCTATTTGGATTAGTGACACATGGCATAGGTTAAAATAAATGATTAATATTTAATTTCCAAAGTAAATACATTATATATTATAACTATCTTAGCAACATATTATCTTATCCATAAATATAGGGGGGAAATTCTCTTCCTAAATTTCTTTTATACGTCAGATTTTTTTAAAATTTTCTTTTAAATAATCTTTTTATCTAATTAACTGAATAGAAGTATAGAAACTATAATTAACTACCGTATGAAATGGTATCACCGTATTTGTAATCTTATTATGAAATTGAAATTAGTTTGTTAAAATGGTTTGATTATCACTAGATAATTTATAAATCACGGATCAATATACTTTTAACAAAAGATTACAATAAAAATGTTATATAAACGGAAAAAAAAGATCCTACGATTAAAAAAAGAGAGGAAGAAATTCTATATTTATGGACAAGATAATATGTTGCTAAGATTGTGAGATTTTAATAATTTTAATACTTGATATATAATGTATTTATGAACTAAATCATGATTAGAGGTTAAATTTAAAAAATTAAATCTCAACCATTTATTTTAACGTGTGACACGTGTCATTTTCAAATAGAAACTTGAAAAAAATGGAGAGATGTAACGACCTGTGGGTTAGTCGTTTTGAGCAGCAGATTTTATTTTGAGAAAAACAGGCTGAGGCGACGGACCCCACGACGGACCGTCATGGGCACGACGGACCGTCGAGGGTGTCTCGTCCCAAAACACTTAGAAATTCTGAAATTTGGGTGCTGAAATCGACTCTCTGAACTTTGTAACGAAATGGCAGGACGGACCGTCACAGACCCTTGGTGGAAATTTGGGTCTCTGAACTTTGCGACGACCTGCAGGACGGACCGTCGCAGGCACGACGGCCCATCACAGGTTGCGCAATCCCAGTCCGGGTCAGATTTCTTGATACGTTTTAAGGGACGTTTTTGACTATTCTTGCCTTAATTATAAAGTTAGTGGGTTAATGTTAATAAGTCTAATTACTTGGGGGTTAAAAGAGGTAACCTTAAGTTAATTAGTGGGGCATTATTGCCATCTTTTATCCTTAATTATACACTAATTAGGGTAAAAGAAAGAGGGTTTGAATAAAGAAAATAGAAAGAACAAGAGAAAGAGAGAGAAAGTTGAACGAGAAAGAGGAGAAACGAAGAGGACACAAAGCTTTGGGAATTTGCTTGCTTGATTTCTAATCTTCGGTGGAGGTAGGTTATGGTTTTCATGCTTTCATAGTAAACTCTTAATAGAGAATGATATGTATTGATAGTATTGTAAACCCTGCTATGTGCTTAATTGTATGCATGCATGAACGTGATTATATAATTGTGATTATATTAAGCATGATGAAGTTATTGAATCCCAAATCTTGATAAAAACCTAATCTCTTTTTAATGATGATGCCTTGGTAAGGGAGAAGGCTTGATGAACTAAAGTAATGAGATTGATGATGCCTTGGTAAGGGAGAAGGCTTGATGAACTAAAGTAATGAGATTGATGATGCCTTGGTAAGAAAGAAGGCTTGATGAATTGATGGAAGGAGATTAGGGGATCGGGTGTCACGAACCGACACGTAGAATTAGGGGATCGGGTGTCACGAACCGACACGTAGTATTAGGGGATCGGGTGTCACGAACCGACACGTAGAATTAGGGGATCGGGTGTCACGAACCGACACGTAGAATTAGGGGATCGGGTGTCACGAACCGACACGTAGTATTAGGGGATCGGGTGTCACGAACCGACACGTAGAATTAAAGGATCGGGTGTCACGAACCGACATGTAGAATTAGGGGATCGGGTGTCACGAACCGACACGTAGTATTAGGGGATCGGGTGTCACGAACCGACACGTAGTATTAGGGGATCGGGTGTCACGAACCAACACGTAGTATTAGGGGATCGGGTGTCACGAACCGACACATAGATTTAGGGGATCGGAGTGTCACGTACCGACACAAGAGGATTAATGAATATTGAGGGAGCGGAGTGTCACGTACCGACACGAGAGAAATAAAGATAATGAATCTTGAAAGATGTTAATATACTCAATCTAATGAACATGATTCCCACATGAGTATGGTATTGAGGCTTGAGCCCTCATATGTGAATTTGACGGTAATTGTTAATGATATAGTATTTTTTTGTTGCTACATGTTGAGTATCATAGTTGATTTCATGATATTACTTGGTATATATTGATTTCTATTTTGAGTTGGCCGATGATATCTACTCAGTACCCGTGTTTTGTACTGACCCCTACTTTTATGTTTTCTTCTTGTTTATTTGTGGAGTGCAGCAAACGTGCCATCGTCTTCAACTCAACAGTAATTCAAGCCAGTCTTACTACATCGGAAATTCAGGGTGAGCTAATGCTTCTAGCTTGGACTGGATCTTCTTCTTCAAGTCTTGATGCCTTGAACTTCCGGCATGGACTAGCTTCTTATGTATTTTTAGCTTTTAGAATACTCTTAGTTTAGTTATTTGATCGTAGATGTTCTTGTGATGATGACTTCCAGATTTTGGGGAATAATAGATGTTGAATTTTAGAAGTTAATGAATTGGTCCTTATTTAATGAGTTTAAGTCTTCCGCATTACTTTCTGTTGATATTAGATTGAAATGTTAAGGTTAGATTGGTTGGTTCGCTCACATAGGAGGGTAAGTGTGGGTGCAGTCGCAACCCGGTTTGGGTCGTGACAAGAGAAGAGAAATAAAGAGGAGCCGAATCCATCATTTTTATTAAATCATTTACCAAAATAAAATCATCAATTTTGTTGTATTTGAAAATCCCAAAACACAACGAAAGTTGGTGTTTACATACTATCTAAAATATAACAATTACACAAAAAAAATTAACGAAGTTTGGTGATTATAAAAAACATAATATACGATATCAATTGCACCACGTGATTGGGTACACTATCAATTATACTGAATAATCTTCAAACAATATTCATGGAATTTGACATTTATACACAAATTAAAATTGACCATCTTTTTTATCGAATTATTTATAAAAACAAAATCACAAAATTTGATTTTTGAAATCAACCTAAAAGACCTACAAAGTAAATCAAAACAAATACCAAAAAATAATCACAGATTTGTTGTTTAGTACCAACGTAATATACACTATCATTTATACCACTCAATCTACCAAAATTCAATCCATAAAATTGATTTTTAAACGACCTCAATCTTAGTATGGTCAGATTTCGAACTAAAATTTAACAACTAAACGCCTAATGCCGTCTATAACACAAGAACATATACCAACCTAATTGATTACAAGATAAAGATCATGAAAAAATCGTCAAATATATTAAATAGAGTAAGTAAAATAATCACATCAAAAAACACAAATTCAATCGTGATTTATAAAATTTGACACGTCTCATCATCCGTTGTGTTGAATTAGAATTGAAAAATTGTTGATATCCATAACTGAACATCGATTAGAATAGGGGAAAAGAGAGTTTTATGTTTATTAAAAAAACTTTTTGGTGAGAGAACAAATAACTTATCTGAGTAAATCGTGAAAGGTAAAAGTATTAAAAATATTAGAGAATGATAGAAAATCGTGGCTGATTATTACCACGCTACATTTTTGTATATTAATTCCTATTTTTGAAAAAAAACACTATTGCTATGTTGGTGAATAAATATATTTATTACTATATAATGGTTATTAATGTACTTAATTTGTATGCTCAAGTTTTTTGTTCAGGTTTTTTTAATAAGAAGAAAGCTAACTTATAAAACTGAAAAATATCACATAATTAATCTTATTAATCCAAAATTGAATTATTGAAACCTGACCAAATTTACTTATTTAGTCTGATTATATAATTTGCCAGTTCATATAATGAAATAACACAAAAACCAAATCGAATCGAATTACTCAATAGACGAAATGCTCAATAGCAAAATCATAATTTCCACTAGAAAAATTGCAATATAATAAAAACACTTGAAGAGATAAAAAAAAGTTCAATCTACTATATACATATACTAGATGGGGGAGGCCCGTGGCAAGCACGGGCCCAATAGTCAAAATATCAGTATTAATGAATCATTGATGATAGTTGTTGTAGAAGATGGTTAATGTGATATGTTGTATACTATTAAAGATATTCAAAATATATGTACAGCTGATATTGGACATCAATTTTTTTTTTTTGACATATGAGATCAACATGCAATTGTTTATCATATCATATGTAGAGGATGCTGCTGTTCATTTTTAGTTGCTGAATTTTCACATGAGTTTCTTCTCCTCTGCCCTTTTTTGTTTGATTTGCTAAGAATTTTTAGTTGCTGATCTACTTTATCTAATTTTCACATAAGTTTCTTCTCCTCTGCCCTTTTTTGTTTGATTTGCTACGAATTTGGTTTCCATTCTGTGCTAGCTACTTTGTCACAATAGACCACAAATACATAAAACAAAGTTAATAATTACCACTCCAACACAGGCTAAGAAGTGTAGTTGAAATGAAATTAGTAAGTCAAAATAGACTCCAAAGGAGTAATAGAAATGATCAGTCTGGAAATAACTAATACTCAACACTGAATTACATGCGCTACTCCAAGGGCATACCTTAGATTTTCCTCATGGATTGTATCCTCTTAAATTTGAAACAGACCTGATTCGGGCACTACAAATGCAAATTAATGAATAGGATCAGTTTGACATTGAACAACCTGGGAATGGAACCAGCCTGCATTGATGCCCATCCACTACTCTTTTTGAAGAACCACCTGCAAATGTAGTGGATACCTATGATACCTACTGATAATGTAGGAACCTACTTCCTAAGGAAAATAAAATATAATGAATGGTGAATCTTATAATTTAGAAAACCTTAAGCTCCACAGCAGCATCAAGGTAATGACCAAGTTTTATCATCCTCAACTCCAGATATATAGAAGTCCATGCATAGACATTTTGGCTAGTCGTAGGGAGATATTTCGTCAGGAAAATCTTCAAATTATGACCAAACAAAAAGTCATACCAACCCATTGAATTTCATCCATAAATGGAACAGTTCTTATGAATATCATTTATGATGACAGAGGAAGTAGGAGCTTTGAATTTGATATGCAGAGATATCCACCCCATTCATGAGATGGTGTGTAGGAGGAGACGATGTATTACATCACAAAATGTTCTCATTTTGCGTAATACAGAATGTGTAAACCAAGTTCCTTAAACCGAGCACCAACAAATGGAGTCATTGAAATGCTCATAGAGTCTCCAGTATCCAAGTGAAGTCCTATTTTCCGAAGGCATAGTCTCGACAGGTTAGCTAGTAACCTTCACTGCACTTTTGCTCCAATTGTGAAGGAGACTGTTGGCATGAAAAAAACCTTTCCACGGTCAACAGGCGATTCTCCCATTGGGTTTGGGAGACACTCGTAAAGTTGTCAGCCAATTAGCAATTTGTATCGAACAAAAGGAGAAAGTTATAGTGACAGGACTTCTTACCTCAAATAAGATCTTTGATGGATCAAAGGTATCTTGTGCAGATACTATCTGTGGGAGGGTTTGATGTGTAGATTTTGTGGCAACTAATTTCATGTTTCTAATTGATCAATTATCTGCTCAACTTATAGATGGCTGACGACGAGGATGAAGATGAGGATTGGAATGATGATGGATCACCAGAGGATGAAGCAGCATTTATGAGAGAACTTGAAAATTTTTACAGGGAAAGATCCATGGAATTTAAACCACCCAAGTTTTATGGCATTCCTGTTAATTGCCTGAAGTAAGTGCCTGATGTTTTCCGATTGCACAGATCTTTCATTTAGCCTCAGGTACATATATGATTCTTACCATGAAATTGCTTGATAGGTTGTGGAGATCTGTGATCAGATTTGGTGGCTATGATCGGGTAGGTCTTTGTCTTCTTAACTTGTATGTGACAATATTTTATTTCTATTATAAAAGTTTATAGGGTCCCTTACTTGACAATTTAAGCATTTTTTCACTTCAAAAAAAATTCCACATACCAAAATAAATAAATTCCAGGGGTGCTGTAAAGGTCAAGGTCAAACAATTCAATTTATTTGACAGTTTGGCATCAGAATGCACTGTAAACCTAAAATAAATGAACAAAATGTCCTTTTTTGTCAAAAAAAAAAGATTGTGTGAATCTCCTCATTTTTATTTTTATTTTCGATTTCAAAAACATGAGGCGATGAGGGAAGTGGGAGTGAGACGGTTTGGACATGTGAAAGAGTTGTGAGAGGTTGGCTATATCATGTCTAAGGAGGGGTAGAGGTTTAATTCACTGAGGACATGACTCTAGACAGAAAAGGTATGGAGGTTGACGATAAAGGGTACAAAGGTAGACAAGTGTTGTCGTAATTTCATGTGTGAGAGGCAGCGGGTCAGTTTCCTCTTCTCAACTTTTCCTTATTTAGTAGTATTAGATGGTATTCAGGTAGTATCTTTTTCTTCAATTTTCACTACTACATGTTGCTTCATTTCCACTGTTTATCTTGTTATCATTAACCTTTCAATCCCTTCTATTACAGCAAACAGTCTAAAACTTCAGAGATTCCATACACGTTCTATTAAAGCATAGAACCCTCACACAGAGTTCTAGTCGAGAAATCTTTCAATTTTACTCAGTGAATTCAATTGCCAAAAAAAAGATCAAATTGAATTAATCAAATAAAAACATATCAAATGAATGAACAGAGTAAATAAAAACCAACAGTTACCTGTTTAGCCATAGATTTTTGTTGATCAAGTGTCGAAACTTCCTTTGATTTGCAAAAACTACGCCCTAACAACGGCTCCACCATACATTCCAGCAATGCATCAACTACTTCCTCTGTTGCACACATCTTCTCCGTCACCTCCATTTTTTCCGTCATCTGATTCTAGTTCTAGTTCTAGATTTTAGTTGATAGAGCAAAAATCAATGATCGAAAACGTGAATTTCAATAAAAAAAATGCAATGGGCATGCAAAGAAGCATGGGCTTTTACGCCCTGTGATATTTGGGGGGAAATTGGATTTTTCCTCTTCTTTTTTTTTTCAGGGTGTTAAAAAAAATCTCACAAAAAAAGTCACTTTTACCCTATTAATAATTGATTAAATATAGGAATAGGTTGGAATAAAAGAAAGTTAAGAATTAGATTTGTTCAATTGCATCCTAGAATGACACGTACACAATGTAAAAACAAATTTAAGCCTAAAGGAGACACGTAGCAATTATACTCAAATGATATCATTTAACACAACAAAATCATGAAAGTTCCTCTGCTACTCTTATTCATTTCATCTTTGATGTACACCTTTTATTGCATAGGGTACCATCCATATTACCGTGTTCGTACTTTCAACTGTCATTTCTAAAATAGGAGGAAATACGAATAACCCACAAGTATCCCTTAGACAATGAAATATCAAAAACACACCTTAACCAAAAAAGATCCTATTACCCAAAAGAAAGGATAAATAATAAAAATCTCACCTTTAAGTTCTCTTATTATCATTATCCCCTATTAGTTTTACAAATCCTCAAAAAACCTCATTTTATTAATGTATTAGCGTGCCAAACTAATGTATCTCGCACATCAAATAATGTATCTGGCGCATTAGATTAATGTATCTTGCGCATCGATTAATATATCATGTATAAAATGTACATCAGATTAGTGTATCATGTATAAAATGTAATGTATCTTACTTAACGATTAATGTATATCGCGTATCAGATTAATGTATCAGCACTTATATTATTGTATCATTTGAGGGATTTTTGTAATTATAAATTTATAAGGGACAAATGATAATTTTACCTTAAAAATATGTAATTTGTGTCATTTATCCACAATTTTTTTTAAAGATTTTATACTTGTATATTTTCCTCATACAAATAATATAATTCTACGTCAAAAAATTTTTGAACCCCCTGGACCCTGGCTAGCTCCACCCAACGTAGGTCTACTTCCAAACCCAAACAAAAAAGAAACAAAATAAAATAACAAAAAAGAAACAAAATAATATAAGTTGGTAAGGTTATAGTAGTAATAATATGGTAATAAGATGGCAATTTGTGGAGAGGGTTGGAAGAAAAGAAAATTAAGAAATTTTATATGGAACCATGGTTAGTTTGTAACTAAGGTAAAACCTCCTTAGTAGTATACAGTAGAAACAATCTTTTCTCCTCTTACACGTAAACATGAACACGTGGTACTTTGTGCAACAACACTTATACAATATATATATATATATATCATTGTCAAATACTCATATCCTCATTTGGCTTTATCACTATCCATTTTCCTCTCTCCAGAAAAAATACTCCTCCTCCTCTGATCTCTCTCTCTTACTGTTTCTTCTGTTGAAAGTTCGAATAAAACTCGTCGGTTCGGTGTTTTTTGGTTTTAGCTGTAGATTTTATGTATCTGATAACCTTGACCTCTTCGGAATTCATCGGTTTGTGACGTCAACGTTAGTTTTCCGGTCATCGGAATTGCATGTTTTATAGGTAAGGACCTTCCTCTCCTTTGATCTGCTTTTCCTTTTCTTTTTTTTTTCTGTTGAATTAATGTTTTTAACTGATTATTTGATGGGAACATTGTTGCAGATAATTAAAGGGAAATTGAAATTGAGTTCAGCTTTTTTTTTTTAAAAAAAAAATATACTTTTTAATTTTTTTTGGTGAGTTTTAAGATAAACCAGATGATTGATTTCTAGTTGTGTGTAGATTGAAGAGCGTTCACTGGAAGTGATAATTTTAGTGAGCTGATTTATATTGATTCTCTCGAGAAATTGTTGAGTCCTTTTGAAGAGTTTTAATTTGACCTAATTTGAATTTAAGGTGAGAATTTTTTTGTTAGCTTAATGTGTTCATCGTTCATTCATTTATTACTTGGTTTTACCTGTATCTTGACTTGATAAAATCAATTTAAAAACAAATTATTTGTGTTTTTTTTTTTTTGATCGAGTGTTAGCTTCTCTCTTTTTTTTTTCTTTAAAAAAAGAAAATTTCGTTCCAATTCGCCAGTGGTTTACGTTTACCATTTTTTGATTCTTTGCTTCTCTTACTCTGAACTCTAAGAGGAGCTAAAATGTTTTGCCTTGATATGAAACTCTCAGCATTAAATGGTTATTTTACAGAACCTTGAGATATGTCCTTGGGTATTTTCTTAATTAGGTTAGATTTGTGAATTTTTTTTTACATGCCTTCTCCCTCTATTTTTAAATACATCATGACATTGAATTGTACCACTAAGGGGTCGATTGGTGGGGAATAGGTTATCATGTGATTAACTAATCCTTTATTATATCTTGGAATTATTATACCGTATGCCTCACGTCAAACGGCTCTCAAGTGTATGCTAATGGAAAAATGTGTAATGAGTCATGAAAGTAAATAAATGTCAATATGATTTAAATGAAAACTATTGAAGTAGGGATCTCTTGGTGAGGGTTTATAAGATAGTGATGTATAGGATGGAATCTGGATTAGTAATGCTGACATTATTTTTTATCCACGGCATAGTTTGGTGTATTAAAAATGAACGTCGTACATAGATTATTTCTAAAAAGCATCATTTGTTTAAAAAATACCCTCCGCATTCTTTAGCTTTGTACACTTCCAGGGCATGTGTCTTTAACTATGCCTGTGCCTGTACTAAAAATCCTTTTATTGCTAATACCATGGTTTGCTACGTATTAGTTATAACTTATACACATTACACAGGATACTACCAAAAAGGGTGTGTCACAAGCATCAGTTGTACATTGGTTGAAAAATTGTACCGAACAAGGGATGAGTAATATCAAAACTGATAAATGCACTATTTTCTCTAATACCTTCCATCAAATTTCATGCCATGCATAAAGTGCTACCATGCTGGTGTAGTGTAGGAGGAGAGTGGGCATGTGTTGTAGATAGCTCCCATTGCATTTATGCAAAGAGGATATTTCCTTAATTAGAATCCATGGCCTACAAGCACTAAAGGAGCATGTCTGAACATCGAGATGAAATAAGCCGTGGGGCCGGCAAACGGAACTAAGAGCTGCTCAAGGCACCACCAGCCCTTGGCACAACGATCAGGATCCCCAATTCTTCATTGATCCACAAGACCTACATAATATAGACACATTTATTTGTACCTTCATGAAAATAAGAAGTATGTCACCCATCTGTTTGTTAGGCATTGGAAAAATTAGGATAAGAGATTTCTTTCTCAAAAAAAAAAAAATTGGTTAAGAGAAAATGGGAACAAGGAAGTACCTAGAGAATAATCAATGGAGTATTTTATGTCATTATACTTTGAGAGTTTGAATCATGCACGAGAGTTTGAATCATGCACGCCCATGCACGTAAACCTGCATACCCTTATAGGAGAAGAAAGTGTTATTGTCTAATAGAAGTTCCACGGGTTACGATGGAAAGATTTATGCTCTATAATGCATGTTTAGAAATTCATTAATGAGTTGATGAAAAGGATTTCTCCAATTTGGGAACCCTCAAAAGTTTTGAGGTAGACGTATAAATTCGAAACAACAATCATGTCAAAGCAGATTGATCCGTTAGTAGCCGCTAAAGTTTTTAGTAGTTTGTATGCTTCGCCCAGATAAACCTAATTTAGGTAGTTTGTATGCTTTGACCAGACAAACCTAATTTAAGTAGTTTGTATGCTTCGACAGGACGCACCTAAGTTTTAGAAGTGTGTGTCGACCCGATAAACCTAATATTAGTAATCTGTGCTCATCGATCCGACAAAACTGAATAATTTATCAAACTATGATAGAATTCAACACCTTAAAAGTAAAATTAATACTATTCATAATGTGACAAATGTCAAATTGGATAGTCCAGGAAAAGTGATCAGGCATTTAATTCCATTTTAGCTAATATCCAGCAGAACCTAATATACATATTCCAAGTAATATCCAGTTGAGGTTTAAAACACCCATGGTGATCACACACAAAAGAATCTTGTTTTATGGAATTAGACACTACTATCTGTATTTTCTCGTCGAGTGATTTTCTTTGGTTGCAATTAATTTTGCAAAAAGTGCAGTTGATGCATGAGAAAAAGGCGAGCTGAGCCTAGTGTGAACCAGCATGCTATTTGAACTTCTAAAATGGAAAGATCTGGGTGTGGCGATGTTGAAAATATATTCTTTGTTTGGTGTATCGGGGTTCATATGGTCCATCCATGGTTGCTGTCCTGGCTACACTTCGCTCTAGGCCATAACATTTTTGTATACTTATGGTGTCCATTCTAGGTTTTAAATTGCAGCACTATTGTTCAGGTTCATTAGGTAGTTGTTGCCTGTCGTACATATTAGCAATTGCTTCCAACCCTAATTATATGGTTCACTTTGCCAATGCTCCCTTCCCTTGGAGAAATTTTCTGCTTTGGTCACTCTCCTCCTCTAGCCTAGTTTTAGTAAGCCAAAAGACTGTTTTGAACTACCTTTGCCAAGAAAGAAAGAGAAAAGAGAGACAGACTTACAGTACCATCTCCGTGCAAAACCAGTGCCAACTTGTTCTCAAGTTCAGCGTGTTGTACCTACTGGCTGTTTTATCGTTATTTAGATAATAACAAAGGCAGTATAACTTTAATCCGTATCTACTAAACTTGATATAAGCGCTACACCATATTTGGCAGTCAATGTGACACATTTCTACCTGATAAGAGAGAACCCAGGATGGTTTTTTTTTTTCCATTTTGTATAGTATCTGCTTCCACCCGTTTGGGTAAATGCGCTAATTAGACAAAACAATGTCAACACTTAGGAAACTAACATAAAAGTATGCAAAGTGGTATATTATTGCCTATTGGTCTGGACTCTAGTAGTCTTCTTCGAAGTGAAAGCTTTGTAGTTTGACCATGTAGCTTGTTTCGTACCTGAAATTGGGTTGAAGAGAACTCATGAGAACAATTTGGGAGCTGAGAGAGAAAGTCCATAAATAATCAAGACTAATCTGATGCTAATCGATTGTTCTGTGATGTGAAATCCTTCGACTATATAACTATCTTATTAATCCAAAGTATGGACTCTTATGCTATTTGGGGGAAATCCCAAGTATCACTTGGGAGCTCAGAGAGTAAAAAGGCGTATTGGTGGTGTATTATGCAATTAGTAGTCTCTTCCGAAATGAAGTCCTTGTGGATTGGTCATATGGTATCTATTTGATTCAAACAGTTCCAATAGTCATTGACAATTTTCGGATATAGTATTGGAATAGAAAGGTCCATTACGTAATAATAGTTGGTGTTGGCCCATCTTTTATTTGCTTTCTTTTTTTGATAGGTGTTGTTAGGTGATGTTTTTATTGTTCGTCACCAATGTGAAATCTTTCTCTTTATAGTCCTTATCAATTGGATTTTGGGAGATCTTTTGTATTTTAGAAAGTAGAAAGGATGTTGTTGGTTTGGAAAACAATTTTTTTTATAATGGTGGTATCCGAAACAGTTAACACACCTCGACTGTTTCACAATACCTGCTACGGCACACCAACATATATACTGGTTAACTCTATCCACCAAAGTTTGGGCAGTTGAAAAAGTTTTCTATATTGCCTCGGACAGCATTTGAGCCCTAACCCTGCTATAATATTCATCCCTTTTCATTGACTGCTGCATGACTCCCTTGGGTTTAAGTTGAGGTTTCTACTTTGAATTATATACTAAGGAGATGCAAGACAAGTTGTCGGTGAGACTTAGTAGCTCAGTTGGTTTGCTATGAAAATCCCAACTTATTGGTGAGGGTATGATACCCAACCTTGTAATCCCCTCTCCATTTCCCCTTAATAAATAAATAAAAAAATTGGGAGGAAAAGTTGTCCTTGTTGTTTTGAAGCAGCTTTGGAATGTTTATCATTTCTTTTAATCTGAAAAGTTAAAGGCAATAAATAATGCACCTGAACTTGCCTGTCATCTGGTTTTCAAGTGGCTTCCTTATTGTTTATCTTTCCTGAACCCCTTCGCAGCCTTCTATCCAGTGTATCCGACACAGGAAATAATAGAATTGAAATTGTTTATTCCTCCAGAACTCAAGTCTTTTCAGCTCAAGAACTAGCATGATTGCTACATGGTGGCAATTGTTTGTAAAAAGCCATGTGCTTGTCGTGAACTTTCAATGCCATCACATTCGAAAATTTTTGTTCAATCTGTATGTATCTATGCTTAACCCATCACTGTTACCTGTTAAAATGGGATTGTATTTGTATCTTCTGTATGTTGTATTTGTCAACTTGGAATATTCATTATAAAGGCATTAGAACCGTTGAGTACTGAAGATTATATTTCACTTCATCTCAAATTGTCTAATTGGGATGAATCCTTGGGATAGGGTAGTTAGGAATCGGGTTTCTCCTCTTTGACAATGTTTTCACAAACGTGTAGTAATTATTTTGAGATTATTCTTGCTCAACAATTCTATTAGCCTTTTGTTTTTGGCATGTTTGACATCATCCGCTGGAATCATCTAGACTTAGAAAATCTCTTTTTTTGTGGTTATGTAGACTGCAGGAAAATTTGATTCAGCAATTACTGGGACACACTTTCCTTTGGTTTCACATATCTCAGCAGAACTTGTATGATATAACGTAAGCTAAGTTCTACTTCAGAGACATGGCATCAAGATCTAGTGCAAACTTTTTCGACTTGGCATCTGAGGACATACTGGATATACATCAGACTCCTAGAGCACTTCCGCGTATGATGACTGTTCCCGGGATAATTTCTGATGGCTGTCGCAGCAATGATGGCGATTCAGATAGTATGTCATCTGCTTGTCATGAGCGAAAGATTATTGTTGCAAACATGCTGCCTTTGCATGCTCAAAGGGATACAACAGCTGAAAAGTGGTGCTTTAGTTTGGACGAGGATTCACTTTTATTACAACTGAAGGATGGGTTTTCACCTGAAACTGAGGTTATCTATGTGGGTTCTCTCAAGGTAGATGTAGAGCCCAGTGAACAGGAGGAAGTTACACAGCGATTACTTGAGGAGTACAAGTGTGTGCCTACCTTTCTACCTTGTGAAATCCAGGAAAAGTTTTATCATGGTTTCTGTAAGCAACAACTGTGGCCTCTTTTTCACTACATGCTCCCAATGTGCCCAGACCATGCAGATCGTTTTGACCGTCAGCTGTGGCAATCTTATGTCTCAGCAAACAAGTTATTTGCTGATAAGGTTATGGAAGTGGTTAATCCCGAGGATGATTATATCTGGGTTCAAGATTACCACCTCATGGTTCTTCCCACATTCTTAAGAAAGAGGTACCATAGAGTGAAGCTTGGGTTCTTTCTTCATAGCCCATTCCCATCATCAGAAATTTACCGGACTCTCCCAGTTAGGGATGAAATTCTAAAAGGATTATTAAACTGCGACCTGATTGGTTTTCATACTTTTGATTATGCACGTCATTTTCTGTCATGCTGTAGTAGAATGCTAGGTCTAGATTATGAATCTAAGCGAGGTCACATCGGACTTGATTATTTTGGTCGTACAGTTTACATTAAAATTCTTCCAGTAGGCATACATATGGGTCGACTTGAGTCTGTGTTGAATCGTTCTTCTACATTTGCTAAAGCTAAAGAAGTTCAAGAGCAGTTCAAAGGGAAGAAAGTCATTCTTGGTGTGGATGATATGGATATCTTTAAAGGTATTAGTTTGAAATTACTAGCTTTTGAACACCTTCTACAGCAGCAAGAGGATTTGCAGGGTAAACTTGTTCTTGTCCAAATAGTAAATCCTGCTCGTAGCTCTGGAAAGGATGTTCAGGAAGCAAAGAGGGAGACATATTCAACTGCCGAGAGAATCAATGAAATTTATGGTACTTCTAATTATGAGCCTGTAATTTTGATTGATCGTCCTGTTGCTCGATATGAGAAGACCGCATACTATGCTGTTGCTGAATGTTGCATAGTCAATGCAGTGAGGGATGGGATGAACTTAGTGCCTTACAAGTATATTGTCTGTAGGCAGGGCTCTCCTGGTATGGACGAAGCTATGGGTATCAAAGTTGATTCTCCTAGAACTAGCATGCTTGTTGTGTCAGAATTTATTGGTTGCTCACCATCGTTGAGTGGGGCAATTAGGGTAAATCCATGGGATATTGAAGCTGTGGCTGAGGCTTTAAATGTTGCCATTACAATGACGAATTCTGAGAAAGAACTACGTCATGAGAAGCACCACCGCTATGTGAGCTCTCACGATGTAGCTTATTGGGCTCGTAGTTTCATGCAAGATTTGGAGAGAGCATGCCAAGATCACTATAGTAAGCGTTGCTGGGGCATTGGCCTGGGCCTAGGTTTTAGAGTTATTGCACTTTCACCAAGCTTTAGAAAGTTGTCCTTAGATCACATTGTTTCCTCATACAGGAGGACTCAGAGAAGGGCTATATTTTTGGACTATGACGGTACTGTTGTACCTCAGTCATGTATGGTTAAAGCTCCAAGTGCCGAAGTTATTTCTCTTTTGAATGCTCTAATTAATGACCCTAAAAACACCGTGTATATAGTTAGTGGCAGAGGAAGGACTTCATTATGTGAGTGGCTTGCACCATGCGAAAGGCTTGGAATAGCTGCTGAACATGGGTACTTCATAAGGTAAAGACCTAATCATCTTGTATTCTTAGGGTTACATTTATACTTGTCGTCAGATAGTCCTCCTTGTTTTGCAGTTGGACTGTAGTTTCTCATTTGGAACTTGTGTTCAGGTTTTGTTTTATTTTTATTTTTTTACACATTCATCTACAACATGGTCTCTATTGTTTTCTCTCGTTGCAGGGATTGTAAAACTTCTGAATGGGATCATTTAGATTCTGATCTTGAATGGAAAGAAATTGCGGAACCTGTGATGCAACTTTACACAGAAGCAACTGATGGATCATATATAGAATCTAAAGAGAGTGCATTGGTGTGGCACCATTATGATGCAGACCCTGACTTCGGCTCCTGTCAGGCAAAGGAATTGTTGGATCATTTGGAAAGTGTACTTGCAAATGAACCTGCAGTTGTTAAGAGGGGTCAACATATTGTTGAAGTCAAGCCGCAAGTAACCCTTCCTCCTCTTAACTAATGCCAGCACAATCATGTTGCATAATGCTGTTCAGAAGTTTTGAATTCTTTATTTGACTTGCAGGGTGTTACCAAAGGATTAGTTGCTGCGAAAGTTCTCTCTATGATGATTGATGGGGGGAAACCGCCTGATTTTGTGATGTGCATTGGAGATGACAGGTCGGATGAAGACATGTTTGAGAGCATATTAAGCACTATTTCCAGTTCGTCGGTCAATGCTGCCCCTGACATCTTTGCCTGCACCGTGGGGCAGAAGCCAAGCAAAGCCAAGTATTACCTTGATGATACTGCTGATGTTCTTAAACTTCTTGGAGGTCTTGCTAATGCTTCTAATCCAAAGCCAATGGATACTGCTCAATTCCAGCTTGCCTTTGGTTCTGTTATTTGAGTCGGTCAAGGATGCAGACAACTTTGATATAGAAATTAGAAAGTATCATTAGGGCTAGAGTTCTTTTTAAAATATAGTTTCATAGTAGTGATTGTGCCTGCCTGAATTATTTACAGGCACTGATAACTTAACTTGTACATATATATGACTCTTTAATATGAGAACTTGGTTTATTTTCTCTTAGGAAGCTCCGCGAAGACGCATCAAGTGAGTTCTTCATATCATTGTGAAATGTGCACGTTGTACCGAGATGAGGTACCTTATTAAGTGACTATGGTACAGGGAATCTTACCTTAGTTCAATTGGTTGGCTTCTTGAATTTTTACCTTTTTGGTGACGGGATGGGTTTGATTCCTCTCTGCATATGGCGCCTGTAGTGGTTTTCATACATTCCAGACGTCCCAAGTTAACCCCAGCCCTTAGGCCAAACATATGTAAAACTCCTTTGTCCTTAAATTTCATTGACACTCAACCCCATTTTAACCCTTCAACTCCAATTTTTATGTTTCACTTTAGCACTTCTTTTTATCTCACATATTTGTTATGTGCGTGTTGGACAAGCACAACATATCTGCTATCACCATGTGTTTTATTTTCTCCATATCATCCAGGTTAGGGTAACCCTACTTTATTACGGATCCTTGGAATTATTTCCCTCCAAAAGTGAAAAAGACTTCGGTAATTATTTCTCCAAAATAAACAGTCTCTTAACCTACTCTTTGGAGAAACCTTTCAATACAACAATTCTTTTCCAGATCTCCACCCTTAGAAGAATGAAACCTTCTGCAGTTTGTCAATGATTTCTTCCCATTTAAAGACAAAGTCACATTTGAAGACTACAATCTTCTATTAAAATTGCTTTGGTTGTTGCTAGTAAGCAAATCATTTAACCATGCTTTGGAGTTTTTCCGATGCTGTGTAGGTGCCTTTTTTTCTTTTTCTATTTTAGTACTTTTTAGTGTTTCTCATTAGGCATTTTTTTATACAAGATTTAGATTTTTAATTTCGAAATTCACTGTAAAAATCAGTTTTGTTTGTTTAATAATAGGTACATAAAGTTCTACATAATCTTGCACTTAAACCCTAGCTTATTTCAAAAATGAAACGACACTATAATTCAAGTTCGACCCATTTAAAGTATTTGCATCTATGATGCAATAAGTAAGAAAATAAAATAGATAAAAAAAGAATTGGAAAGAAGAAGAGATAGAGGAAATAAATAGGTAGAATGCCAAATATTAATATTAATGAGATCGCCTGTTAAAGATGAGATGACAAAACTATTCAAGTCAGCATTTTGTGTTAAAATGGAACATAAAATTGGAGTTAAAATGAAACAAACTTGAATTGAAGTGCTAAAATAAAATTTAAGAACAAGTTTAAGGGGTTGTACATGTGTTTGGCCCAACCCTTATGTGTACATTCTCTTTGAATGTGTAACAGTCATTAATTTTTCACTATTTTAAATTTTATATGTGAAAATATTGTCACTTTAGAAGCAAGTTAAAACAACATATTATAAAAATAAGATGATATTCATCATTCAGAAACATGTATGCAAAAAATATACACTCCTATAATTTATTTTAAAATATACTAGTAATTAGTTTGATACAAAACCATCAATATATCACCACTATGTAAAATTGATATTGAATGAATTAGATATTATTCAAAATCTAGCTAGTATTTTCAAGGGGTCTTGGGCAATCGAACTACTAGCTAGATGGCTAGAAGTATTCACTTGGTGGGTGTTGTAAATGGGCCTAGATTACTATTGGCAAAGAAGTCTAATACCAGATTGAGTGGCTATGTGTGGGATTCGGATTGACAAATAGAGTCTTTTGAGGACAAAATATGTTTTATGTATGATTTGACAAAGATTGTGCTTCATCCTTAATTCTCTCTTAGTTCCATCATCCCTTCTTCTTTATCGTTACTATTATTATTCATGTTCTTCATATTGTAATTTTGCATTTTCGTATGAATCAAAAATTATTAGTTTGTTCTCTGTTGTTTGTTGTTGGATTGAGAAAATCACTACAACCATTTTAGTGTTCGTTACCGTGGGTGTCAAAATCTATGGATTCCATCACATTCACTAAAGAAAATATAAAATTATTTTTTCTTGTCTTTTTAAATAATAATAATAATAATAATAATAATAATAATAATAATAATAATAAGATCTACTCCAACTTTTCAACTAAATATAACCTAGTACTCATGTTCGTTTGGGTGGCTGATATAGTATAAATTTAATTTTTAATCGATATTTACTATAGATTTTAAATATTTCTATGCTAGTGCGAGGTATTACTTTATTTTGTTTGAAGATATAATTATTTATCCATATTATCTACTTTACAAGGTTATGTGCACTAAATTATTTGTCCAGCTTTCTAGTATTAATATATGCATAGATGTTTGATAATTATGTAATATTAATTAAATACATATGTAAATGTTTTCTATAAATTTAAACAGAAAAAGGATAAATATATAAATACTCTGTGTTAAATTTTCAGAACAGAAGCAACTTTATCATCTGATCAATGCAGTGTATATATATTCTTTGGACTAATAGGGAAACACGTGTGTCGATGTTAAAGATCTATTAAAAACTTTTTTTATCTTTAACCCACAATTAAAAGATCGAGTTAATATCTTAAAATATCACTCAACTAATAAAATCTGTCTAAAAAGTTATTAAATTTTATTTTATATCAATAAAATCGTTCAAATTAGATTTTTGTATAAAAAGATTAAAACTAAATTTTAATAGTTACTTCTCCTTGTCATTTGTTGACTCGATCATTCCTTTGTCACTCTAAAATAAAATATAAACTGAGCTTCTTTCTAAATATGTATGCTAATTAAAATAACGTCTAGAAAATCTCAAGCTATGGTCTCCCCATTTTTTAATTGAATTAAAATCGCCTAGTACTGTGAATTTTACCGCTATACAAATATTTAAAAAATTCGAAGCTCTTGATTTGTGAAATCTAATAACTTAGATTTTGAAACATTGGACACAATAGAAAAATAAGAATTAATTTCATATATGAATATTTAACTTAATCCGTAAAACAAATTTTATTTTATTTTATTAATTTATTTTAGGAGTTAATATCATTCAATTTTAGGAATAAATAATAATTTATTTTGTCATGATAAATTTTATTTAATGAAAAAGTTAGATGAATGATTTTCTTGATACAAATATTTAAATTGAGTGATGTTATTGATACAAATTAAATACAATGACTTTTTTAAAAGAAATTTTCAAAGTTGAGTGATTATTTGAGATATTGACTTGCTACTGAAGAAAACATGTAGATATATTCTTGTAGTTATGTAGGTCAAATGTTTATT
Source organism: Solanum lycopersicum (assembly GCF_036512215.1). NCBI lineage: Eukaryota > Viridiplantae > Streptophyta > Magnoliopsida > Solanales > Solanaceae > Solanum > Solanum lycopersicum. Next base: position 21,228,811 of record NC_090803.1, on the reverse strand, counting down.
AATTATAATGATAGAACATGAGGATATAAAAATTAATTAATTTTCAAAATACTGTATAATTCATAGAAAAATGGATTATTGATACATTGTTATAAAATCAAGCTCATAAGAATATAATCATAAAGAGAAGAAGACAAGAGAAGTAGATAGAAGAAGAAGAATTTTCTTCTTATTCAAGTGTATTCAAGTCTCATATATATCTATTACAATAGTGAATGAACAACCCTATTTATAGAGTGAGAAATCACTCCAAAGGTCACCATATTAAGTATCATAATAAATAGATACATTCTTATCCAAAAAGGTTCATGTAACCTAGTGAATATGAATGGTTGTTCATGTACCAACCTTATGGACTATCCACTCATTCAATGAATTTATAACACTCCCCCTTGCATGTCCATAAATAATGTGCCTCGTTAAAACCTTACTAGGAAAAACCCTGTGGGAAAAAATTCTAGTGAAGTAAAAAGAGTACACATATCTTTTGATACGCACCATTTGTTGCCTCATTAAAAACCTTGTCAGGAAAACCCAGTGGGAAAAAAACCTCGATCAAGGGAAAAAGAGTGCAACGTGTATTGTACTCCCCTGATTAAAACATCACTTAATTTCTTGTGATGATGTCTCCAATCTTCGTACATTGTGGTTGGTATATTCCTTTTTTAAAGAAAAACCACACATTTCTTGAATATGGTGTGTCATTTATCTGAACCAGATGCACTTTTGACTTGCTTCATGGAGGACTTTTATTTCTGCAGAGCAACATTTGCTTCATTGATCCCCAGGATATTATTGTGCTCCACATGCAAACATATAGCGTGCTTGAGATAGAGCTTTATGCGGATCAGATAAATATTCTGCATCTGCGTAATCAAATCAATTTTGTCTTGGATTCCTCGGGATAGAATAAACTCATAACTATGGTCCTTCGAGGATATTCAATCATGTACTCAACACCATTTCAATGTCCTTTTATCGGGGAGAAACTCAATCTTGCCAGTAAATTTACTGCAAAACAAATATCTGGTCAAATATTGTTAGTAAGATGCACTAGTGCACTGATTGCACCAAGATAGAGTTTCATCACCAAGAAACTCTTCATCCTTCTTTTGAGATCAAACTGAATCATCATTTATGTCAAGTGATCTCATAATCATTGGGGTACTCAATGAATGCGATATATCCACATAAAATTGCATCAATATTTTTAAGTGTATGTGCACTATTAGACAAATATTTTATTTGTCAAAATAACAATCTGTAGGTCTAAACAAAATTTTGTCTTACCAAGACCTTTTCATAAAAATACAAGGAAAATTAGGGTCATTCTTTTGTACCCTTTTTTCTTCCTTGACTATTTCAATCCATATAAGGATTCTTGAAGCTTTATTGGAAAAGTTTCTTTCAAACTCTTATATGCTTCAGACACCTCGATTGTTTCAAGAATTTTCATATAACCTTCATTTTCTAGCTAGACATTACAATTATTCATTTACATGCATTCAAGTTTTCATATGTCGCCAGATCAAAACAAGCCTCATTTCATCCACCAAAGGAGAAAACATCTCCACTAATGTCAGGATTTTTGCGATAAACCTTTATGCCCCAAGGCACAAATCGTATTTGATATCTTACTGTTATACTATCGCATAATAATTTATTTGTACCCCATTGACATTATACCTTGATTTATGGACTACCAGTCCAAAATGTCACTTTTCTAAGTGAAACAGAATATACTTGAATTGTGCATTTTACTTGGCCAACCATTTATCTGTTCACACTATATGACAGATTTGAATTCAAGATCCTCATCACAATTTATATCATTGAGCACTACCTCATATCAAAGATACCGTCGACGGTTATTTGATATCGATTCCAACAAGACATAACTTATCGAGATCTCTTCATTTTTCATTATTTCAGGTACCTGAACCTTTTTCAAGATTTTATGAACTGTTATGTCAATGTGCTCTTTTATAGCACTTGCCTCATTATCATGACCATATTGATCATTTGCTCCTTCTTTCTTCAAGGAATTTTATATTTGGAATCGATTGGTCTATTACGCTTCCGGCGTATCATAGACTCTGTCCTTCAAGGAGTTCACATTGGAGCATTTGCAGCTGAATTATATCATAGAGTCAGTGCATTCATCTGGCAACTGATTTGCAACATTATGCAACTGAATTATCCCTTGAACTTTAAGTTCACATATTTATTTTAACGAGGATCTAGATAATTCATAATTAACCTCACACATAATTTTCAGCTGTCAATCATCTCTCCCCCTAATGTTAGAAAATCTAACATTCATCCCAACCTTATTTGGGAATTCATCTTTGTGCGTGGTGGAGCAATTAAAATCATAACCGCACATTTTAACATTTTAGATGAAAATTATATGGTTCCTGACCCTGAACCAATTTTAATGGGGAGACCTTGTTGGCTTGATGCATACATGTGTTGCTACATGTTAAATAAATTTATCTCACACCAAATTTTGTTTTGGGAGTTCTGTTCTCATAACCATGATTTAGCTATAGTTAGAGGCATACAATTTTAGCTAAATCAACCAGCATTATTAATATAATTTCATAATTTGGAACTGTGCTCTTAATTAACAATTCGAGCAAACAACCTTACATACACCATTTGTAAGTTGACAATAAAACACATGTGATCATCGCATAGACGCATCTATCATATAGTTGCAGATGATCCACATGGAAGGTGAATGGGCCCATATTCACCTTTTTATATGTTCCAAAAACTTCAGGGGATTACAATCCCAACCTTAGCTGGTACAATGAAAACAAGCAATACAAGAGAATTCTTGAAGAATCTTTTATTTCTTCATCATATAAGCCTCATAAATTCTCAATTACGTTTGCATCACATTTAAATCAGAATGGTCAATTGATCATGCCAACTGATTTTTATTGCAGTACACTTATAGTTTACTTTTGCATGTGATTCCATTAGCATGCACATGTTTGCGTGCAACAAACAAGAGGAAAAAATGGGTAATATTTATAACCCTCTTCAATTGTAGTAATTTAAAGATATTAAATTTTTATGATTTATAGTCTCAATATTTCTTTTTAATTCATCCGAAACTTAAAAAGTTTCTTTTGAGACTTACTACAACCCAATATTATTCCATTGATAATAGCACAACTCATTAGAGCTTGCAATTTAATTTTGTGTACTATCACCTATTTCATGACACCATTCCTATGGTGAACATCTCCTTCAAGGAGGAAATTATATTATCATTTTCATGGTCAAAATCATTACGAGCAAGATATGTTTCTTGCTTTACTTTTGTTGTACCATAGGTACACAATCAATGACAAATTTGTATTGCCACACAATAATGACTACAACCCTTATAGGCAAGAACTATTTCTTTCTTTTGCCCTTTCGGTAGTTCACAATAACATACCATAGTGACGTATAAACATACAATACCATTAACTATTTCTGGCAAATAAAATTTATTTCCTCTCAAACCTCCCGTAGAGGTGAATTCTGGTGTATATATCATTTTTTCTCAAACCTCCCATATAGGTGAGTTGTGGCATATATTCAACCCATAATGATTTTTTCACATCTTGACTCATTCTCTTACAGAATGGTCGAACATTCACGATACTCATTACAAGTCACATTCTCTTCAAGGAATGGACTAATCATTTATATGTACTTCATAAATTTGCATTATAAGTACATTGTCATGGTTTTTAAAATTCATCATATTTCCATGACACACCTCAACATCACTTTGAAAGATCAAGTGTATCATCACTTTATCTTCTTGTCTTTTGATGGAGGATTTATAAAACTGTCAAATTGGGTCAACAACATTCACAAGTCCAATGTCCTTTCATACCATTTTATAATAAAAATTGCCTTCACATTTTGAAGGACTATTTGGAGACCCCTTAGTGTTCTTCCTTTTATAATTATCACAATGATGACTATTATAATTCCGTCATTTCATGCCCCTTTTAATATCGTTAAATATTTGTCATCTTTCAGACTAAGTATTTACTGTTACCACATTCATACGATAGAATAGAGCAAGTGAACATGCGATTCCAAAATTATCATATGTTGCTACCACATTCTTTCCAAGGAATGAAGCAAATTCAATAAGACGAATTTCAAGACTTTTCATCAAAGCCTTAGTCATCATTATATCATCACTATGTTGCATTGACTCAAACTCAATGTCTTATCCATATAAGGCGTTTTACGCCATAATTCTATGGGACTTGAACCCAATCACGGTGCATCAAAACCCAAATTGATGTCTTACCCTTTTGGTGCGATAGAACTTGAATCTATCGTCTTATCCTCAAATATTTTTCATTATGGTGCATCCGGAATTTAATCAGATGTCTTACCCTTTTGGTGCGATGAAACTTGAATCCATCGTCTTACCCTTAACCAACGGTATAATAGACCGAAGTACAACATGACTCACCCTTTGAGTCTTTCAAAACAATCAAAATAACATTCAAACTCATGCTATTAAAATTTTATACCTTCATCTATTTAAGAAGTTTTGTATAGCATGTTATATTCAACCAATAGTAGTATATGTCTTCGGTTCTTGATAATTGTTAGTGACTGAATATTATTTTTATTCTAAATCATAAAATATTCTAGAAAATACATACCCGATTTTATGCATATAATACGTTGATTCTCATAACGAGATCAACCAAAACATGAGTTAAAGAAAAACTAAAACTCAATCTTAATTGGCTAGAGACTCGTGCTGATAACGTGTTATAAAATCAAGCTCATAAGAATATAATCATAAAGAGAAGAAACAAGAGAAGTAGATAGAAGAAGAAGAATTTTCTTCTTATTCAAGTGTATTCAAGTCTCATATATATCTATTACAATAGTGAATGAACAACCCTATTTATAGAGTGAGAAATCACTCCAAAGGTCACCATATTAAGTATCATAATAAATAGATACATTCTTATCCAAAAAGGTTCATGTAACCTAGTGAATATGAATGGTTGTTCATGTATCAACCTTATGGACTATCCACTCATTCAATGAATTTATAACATACATAACTTTGTGATCTTCTTATTTTATTTTTTAATTATTATTATTATATTGTCATTATTACTGTTTTTGTTGTTAGATCGATGTTCTTACGTTTTTTTTTTCAAAATAAAATTAAATAACAATTTTATAAAATATTAATAGTTATTGTTTGAAAGAATAAAACATTAACTAGGAGTATATAGGTTTCCATATAGTCAGTGAATTTTCCCTGCTGGAAATCTCTGTTGATTATAATGCTTTATTGCAAAATTTATTATAATTTAATTTTGCAAATGATAATTATTATTATTATTTCAGTTTCTTTTTAAAATTGTGTTTAATGAATTACAAAAAAAAATAATATCTATCTATTTGCATTCTCTACTTCAATATCATATCTCTTCAACTTCTTCTACTAAAATTTTCATAATTAATCAATCTATAAATAGCAATCCTTCATAGAATTGTTTAAAAAATAATGTCATTATTTAAAACAATTAAATGGAAAGCGCAACCAAAGAAGGAAAAAAATTGTACAATACACTATTTTTTTCAAAAGAGAAAAATACTAACAATATTACATAATCATGTAACCTTATGTGTTAATGAACTTAAATATTTATGAATTACCTTTTAACCAATTACATCATCCTAAGATAATCCTTTACACCTTTTCATTTACTAGTTTCACAATAAATTAATCACTGATCTTTCATGATAAATAAATAACGATATAAATCTCCATCTTCCTCCAATTATTTATCAAAATCTTGACACTTATCTTTAACAAATTAAGATAACTAATTCACCATTTAAACAATTAAAAGGAAAGCACAATCAACAAATGAAAAAAATGGTATAAATAACAAAAATGAAATTTAAAAAATCAAGATACACCATTTATCTTCATAGTCACCACCCGCTCATAGTGATCAATTGAGTTAGTTTTTCAAAGGTTCAATATTGCAATACTCTATCTTAGTTTGACTTTAACAAATACTTATACAGAAGTACTACACTGAATAAAAAAATTTCGGATCATTCCCAACAAATTAGTTTGGTGAATTGTAAGGCAAAATATTAGGAATAATTACCTGAATATACAACTTAAGTTTATATATTTTCCATATTTCCCTTGTTTTTTTAAAAATTACTAAAATCCCTATTTTATAATAAATTTAATCTAACAGATACATAAATAAATTAGAATCTTAATTAATACAAACCAATTAAATCGTACCCCTAATTATACTCTTTATTTTCCCCAAATAAAATACCCATACACGACTCCCATAATTAATACTAACCAATTAAATATTATCCCTTATTTTACTCTTTATTTTCCCAAAATAAAGAAACCTTTTTCACCACTCCCACTAATTTATTACTCAACTGTTCATCTTCCTCTAAGTTGTCCGCCATTTTTTCAGTCAGTCTGCCTTTGATTCCGTCCGTCCGCCTTCCTCTAAGTTGTCCGCCATTTTCTCCATCCGTCCGCCTTTGATTCCGTCTGTCCGCCTTCCTCTAAGTTGTCCGCCATTTTTCTCTACCTGTCCTCATTTGAAAATCAAAGTTGTGCTCTCCGTCCGTACGCCGTCGTCTAATCTGTCTGCCTCCGTCCGTACGCCTTCGTCTAATCTGTCCGCCATTTTTTTTTTCTAACAATGGATAACCAAAGTTCGAAGAATCATAAAACACAAAAAGAGGCACATGCTAAGACACCCAAGAAGAGGGGTAGAAAGCTTGCAATGGCCATATCCAGACCTCCACTGCCACCGGTACGTATTTCAATTTTTTTAAAATTTTTTTTGTCACATGCAATGAATATTTGTATTATCAGAAAAAATATTTTTAGATTATTTAACTGATTCTGAAAATACTATTTTTTTTGTACATGTTGTTTATTAAGTATGACTAAAGTATAAATAAGTTGAATTTCAAATTTTTTTTATGTAAATCAAAACTCAGTTGCCCATCATCTTGGTTGTCACCTCCTTTTGGGGTTTATGCTTAATAGATCTTTAATAAGAATATAATTTTAATTTCCTATATCAATTATATTTTTTTGTACATGTTGTTTATTAAGTATTACTAATGTATAAATAAGTTGAAATTCAAAAAAAATTTATGTAAATCAAAACCCAGTTGCCCATCCTCTTGGTTGTCACCTCCTTTTGGGGTTTATGCTTAATAGATCTTTAATAAGAATATAATTTTTAATTTCCTGTATCAATTATATTTTTTAGAGTATTTATCTGATTCAGAAAATGCTAACAGACTCATATTTGTAGTACTTATAAATAAGTTGAAATTCAAAAAAAATTATGTAAATCATACCCAGTTGCCCATCCTCTTGGTTGTCACCTCCTTTTGGGATTTATGCTTAATAGATCTTTAATAAGAATATAATTTTAATTTCCTATATCAATTATATTTTTTAGATTATTTATCTGATTCAGAAAATACTAACAGATACATAATTGTAGTTATATTTATATATCAAGTATAACTTTGAATTTTTTGTATCATTTAGTATCAAGTAGACAAAATTATAATTGTAGTTACAATTATGTATCAAGTACGAATTTGCTTTTTTTTTTTTTGTTATCAAATATAACTTTGCATTTTTTGTATCATGTTAGTATCAATTAGACAAACTTATAATTGTAGCTAAACTTATTTATCAAGTATGACTTTGCAATTTTTGTATCATGTTAGTATCAAGTAGACAGACTTATAATTGTAGTTACACTTATGTATCAAATACGAATTTGCCTTTTTTGTATCATGTTAGTATCAAGTAGACACAATTATATCATGTTAGTATCAAGTAGACAAACTTATAATTGTAGTTACACTTATGTATCAAATACGAATTTGCCTTTTTTGTATCATGTTAGTATCAAGTAGACAAACTTATATCATGTTAGTATCAAGTAGACAAACTTATAATTATAGTTACACTTATGTATCAAATACGAATTTGCATTTTTTGTATCATGTTAGTCTATAAAGTGTCTGTTAAGTATCATTTTGGCTGAGTTATGATACGTTTTTGGAATTATGTATCAATTTTATTTTTGCATTTTATGTATCATATTAAGCTTGCATGTTATATTAAATATCAATATCACCTTTTTCAATTGCAGAATATGAATTATTTGGTTAAACAAATTCCCAAACACTCTCTTAAGTTTGGTTGTACTTACAATTCAAACATATTAAGAGACTTAGAGAAATCAATGGGGGTTAAGGGTATAGAATTATTTAGGAATAGTATATTTGGTTCATATTTGAATATTCCTAAATGTAATTATCAAGGTCAGATCACAAGTGATTACTTCTTTTAGAGGTGGAGCAAGATAATCTAGTCGAGGAGCTTCACATTCGTCATGCTAAAGGAAATATCTTAACCTTTACTATGAAAGAATTTGCAATTATTACTGGATTGAAATGCAGTGGAAATATTAAAAATTTTACATATCAAGATTCAAAAAGAAGTAGGCTAGTTCAGAGGTATTTTTCGGGGCCTAATTACAGTGTAAATAAACAACGTTTGGTAGATCAATTTATGTTGGGTGGTTGGGATGATATTGATGATCAACTTCAGATGGCTATCATGTTTTTCATCCACTCTTTTGTACTATCTCAACTTGGTACTGCAACAATTCCAATTGAAGATTTTTTAATGGTTGAAGATGGCACTAATCGGCAGTATCCGTGGGGTCAACGTACTTTCAGAAGTTTAATGAATTCACTTAGACAAGAGTTCAAATCTGAGAAAAAAATGTATCGATTAAATGGTATGCCGTATGCACTTAATGTATGGATATATGAATGTGCTTCTGTGTTGGATAATGAGATTGCGGTTTAAGAACAAAATGTTATTCCAAGAATTTGCAATTGGAAAGTTGTGGCTGAAAAGCCCAAATTTGAGATGTTTATGAAAAGCGTTTTCACTGAGGTAATTAATATATAAATGTTTAGTATTTTTTTGGTACTTATCGATATATTTTTTGTTCGTTCTAACAATGATTCAATATTTTGTTATTTTTCAGCATAGCTGTACAAATATTCAGCCAACTGGAGAGGAATGTACAACACTGCAATTACCTCAACCCAGTCATGTAACTCATGATGAACCTGGTACATCAAATGTTAATATTGATGTTGGGAAGCCACAAGAGGTTCTTGGATTTGAAGACTTTTCATCTGAACCACCGGATCAATTGTTGAGGAGATCAATACGAGTCTCTAGCACAGGAGCTACCCCACCACCGAAGAGAAGAAAGGTTGTACATCCACATAAAACAAAGGTTTCCAAATCAACAACAGCAGAAAAGCAACGAAGTCAGAATGTTTACACTTCAGATTTACCAACTTCTCAGGCTGAAAATGTATCTAATGTTCCCGTAAATTCAGATTTTGGAAAAGTAATTTTCAAAAATTCACAATTAGAGGGACTGAAGCAATACTTGAAGGGTTATGTTAGTATTACAATCATATATTTTTTTGTGATTATCTTATATGTTTTATAATTATTGTTATTTATTATGAATTCTTTATAAATTGTGTAATTTGTATACAGGTTGACCAACAAGTTGGTTGTCTTGTGGAGTTGATAAAAAAAAATCATTCTGAGTTGATGAAAGTTGTTGGCGAGAAAGACAACAAAACTGAAAAGGTATTATTTTTCTTTTTTTTTGTTTCATTTTCATTGGCACTTATCGATTTTATTTTTTCAATAGAAACATAATGTTGATCAAGATATTGGTGGATCTGCTGTTGATGCTGATGAACAGGTTAAAGATATCAATATTGAAAAAGTTTGTATATGACACTTAAAAACATCATGTTATTATTTTATATGTGATTGCAAATGTTATTTTTATTCATCTTTTTCTTTTCCGCCTTTTAATTTAATAGATTTATGTATTATGTTTTGGTATTGTACAGACAGATAAAGTGGACCAACAATCTGTTTCACCTAATCACATGGATTGTTCAAAGGAACAACATATGGAGGATGCCTTAGAGGTTATACACTCACCACAACGTAGTCATGTTTTGATTGAAAAAGTTTCTCTTAATAATGAAAATGTAAGTACAAATATTATGAATCAGTATACATTAATTTTTTTGTTTGTGTCTGAATTTAGTCTAACAAAATATTTATTAGGATTATACAACTGGTGAAGCCTCTCACTCAGACACAAAGATTTTAAATGCGGATGAACATGATGTTGATACACTTCAGCACAACATAGAAAAACACACTACAAGTCTGTTTTCCGTTGATACATCTACAGAAGTGGAAAACAATGTCCAACCACTATGTTTGATGAGTCGTGTGGAACAAAATGAGAATGCTTTTTGGTTATCTGATAGCCAACTACCCACCCAACTACCAGTAAAGAAATCTTCACTTCCTCCTGATACTGAGACTCCAACACCACGACACAGCATGCCTTCAAGAATTTTACGGTCTCCATATTTGACAGATTTTGGATCCAACGATAGAGGCAAGACAAAAATAGATGATGATGTTCTCCCACTCTATCCATTCGAAGGTTGTGGTATTCTTGAACAATTGCCATTAGGTATGATGGACGAGTTCTCGCAATGGATTGAAAAAGATCTCTTAAAACCACATGCGAACAAGTAAGTTATTATAATATGTCTTGCTGATTTTGTGTTGTATAATATTATTTTAATTTGTTTCTAAAAATTATTTATGTGTGTAGGAAACAATCCGAGGACAAATACAGAGAAAAGTTTGCTTCATTTTGTGTTGATTATATTGACTTTGTTGTCGCATTCCCTATGGACAAGAACTGGTTTTATACTATGTCACAGCCTAATAGATGTTGGACTGATGAGGTATCATATACATTATTTTGTCAAATTGTGATTTTTAGGTATCACATCAAAACTTACTATATTATATGTAGTTAATAATAAGTATCAAATACTATTACTCTTTTTTGTATCATGTTGCAGATTGTTATTAATATTAAGTATCAACTTGATTATTTAAAATATATTTATCACTTAGGGTATCAAATTAGTTCCTGCATATGTTTTCCACTTATCAAATACATTTTACCATGTATTATGTTTTCTCTTATTTTGCAGCAAACAGATGTAATCTTTTACTATCTCCGCAAGAAGTTCAAACAAAGAAGCATGAATCAGTATAGATATACTACAGTCAATTGCTTGTTTAAGTCTCATATAAACAAAGCATATTCAAGGTATTATAATAGTCATGCAGATGATACAATTAGCACACAAGAACACATGATTCGTGCTACTGCCGTATCAATTCATGAGAGGTCTATCATTAACATCATCAATGGTTTTTCTATTCCTGTTGCTTTACCATGGCATTTAGTAGATGAGGTTTACATTCCTGTAAACTGTGATGAAAATTTTCATTGGGTGTTGGCTATTGTGGTTCTAAAAGAAAGGCTTATAAGGGTGTATGACTCAACTTCGGGATCAAGGAAGAGAGTTCATTTTACAGACATCAAGAAGTTGTCTCAAATCCTTCCAAACTACCTTCATGATAGTAGCTTCTTTGAAAAAAAGGAGCGAACAAATTGGGCAGAATTGGATGCATATAAAGACATGAAAACTGGAGAACTTTTGGGTCCACAACATTCGTTTAATGTGGAGTTTGCTCAAGACAACATGCAACAAATAAGTGATAGCCTGTGAGTATTGTTTATTATTTTATTTTATTTTTTGTATCTAATTCGTCCTTATAATTAATGTTATTATTTTTGTAGTGAGTGCAGACTGTTTGTAGCTGTATATGCAGAATTTTTGAGTGACAAAATCAATGTCATGTAATAGTTTTGAGAGTAGCTATCTTCGCAAAAGATATGCGATACTTTTATTGAAGTATGGTCTTGACAAGATGAATGTTGGATATATTAGCAACAGTGATGACCCTCCAAGAATGAAGAATGTATTAAACCCATCATCTGAAGATGAAATTGTTAATGTAGTCTAGTTAGTTTTCAATGTTTGAATTTTTTTTTTTGGAGTTAAACAAGATGTTTGAAGTATTTATTAACATAACAACACATATTGTTAAATTATGAAAGTGTTTTGATTTTTAAAATGGTTTATTCTATTACTTTAATTTTTTTTATCATTGTTATGAATTCAGGAATTATGTATACTGTTAGTGGGACATTAATGCCATTATTGTATCAAAAGATAATAATAATTACACTAATGTAATTATTGTCATAAAAAAACACTTATTATATATACGTAAATATATTGTATGATACAAAAAAAATAAAATTCTGTACGTAATTAAATTATGTATATGATACACGAAATATCAAAATATATAATATCACAAACAGTGATACTAGTTATTACACTTGATACACACCAGTTTTTTTTAAAAAAATTAATATCTTTTGTACAAATAAGATATATTCAGTACTATGATTTATATATATTACGAACAATTAATTTCCCTTCAAAATATGAATTTTTTTTAAGTATCTACACACATGATACTATATTACTAAATTAAATTAAATTAGAACTGAAAATAATTTGGGTGAAATTTCTGCAATTAATATTTATTAAAGTAAGTTTGAATAAGGATTATAAAATAAAGTAGTTGATACATAAATATAATGTCAAATTTAAATAGAGTTTAACAAAAAATAAAGAATTGTATGATACAAAAAAAGAAAATTATATACGTAATTAAATTATGTATATGATAAATGAAATATCAAAATATATAATATCACAAACAGTAATACTAGTTATTAAACTTGATACACGCCAGTTTTTTTTTAAATTAATATCTTTTGTACAAATAAGATATATTCGGTACTATGATTTATATATATTACGAACAATTATTTTCCTTCAAAATATGAATTTTTTAAGTATCTACACACATGATACTATATTACTAAATTAAATTAAATTAGAACTTAAAATAATTTGGGTGAAATTTGCGCAATTAATATTGATTAAAGTAAGTTTGAGTAAGCATTATAAAATAAAGTATTTGATACATAAATATAATGTCAAATTTAAATAGAGTTTAACAAAAAATAAAGAATTAGAGAACACATTTCCAAATGATCAAAGAAATTTATTGAATCAGAATCTCTGTGTAACAGTGGAACCAAATGTTACAGTATTACATTTATTAAAGGAACTCCTGAAACATAATCATTATGAATCTTTTGGAAAGAAAGTACATGTTCTTGTATTGTGACCTTCTTGTCCACATCGTCCATAACAATTTGTGTTTCCGCTTAGCTTTTCATCTGCATTTTTTTTTCTTTTTTTCTTGGTCTACCAGGCATTTTTTTGTATCTTTGTGGCAATACAACTTCTTCCAAAACACTTTCCGGAACTATCCAATCACTTTTGTCCGGCATTGATTCCATTGGAACTGCATTGGTGTTTGCTAATGCATCAGGTTTATAGTAATCAGAACAGTATGGGCGTACATCTTTGATATTTTTCTTCTTCAGAACAGCCATTGCATGTGCACAAGGTATTTCATCATACTGAAATCTACCAGAAGAACAATTCTTTCTCTCAAGGAAAACGATGTATCTTATACCACCTTCATAAACTGAAAAAAATGAATTTTGAAGATGCAACAACCTGCAATAGTTTTTAAAAAGTTACTGTTGGATTTTTTGATACAAAAAAAAAATCTTAAAATATTTAAGCAAGATACATAATATTTGATATATGAATAAATACCTTCATTTTCTAACATTTGGACGCGTTTATAATCAATATCTCTTCAAATTTCCTCCCTAATGTTTCCTTTGTATAAGATGCTATTTCTCTATTTTTGCAGTTCCAAGAACCAAATAGAATTCTGGCTTCTTCCAAAAAGTCCAAAACAGGTAGTTGCCGTGCATCAACAAGACAACCATTGATACATTCCGTTAGATGTCATCATTCTACCCCTATTCACGGTTGCATGAGATCTAGACCACCATTCATAGCCATCCTCTTCAAGATACTTTTTAACTCTGCCATCTACTTTTTCCACTTTAGCCATCCATTTTTTAAAATCCTTTTTTCGATAAGCCTTAGCCATCGAATAAACAGATCACTTAGAGTGTTTTTACTTCTCTTGTAGTATGTATAAACATTTTTCCACAAGTGCCATATGCATGCAAAATGTGGAACATTTGGATAAACTATACTAACACTCTTAATTATGCTTTCGTTTCTATCAGAAACAACACACATTTTTTCTCTCTCACCAAATGCATTTTTAAACTGTGTGAAGAACCATGTCCATGAACAATCATTTTCCATATCGACGATCCCGTAAGCTAATGGTAATATGCAACCTTAACATAGTCAACACACAATATTATTGTACTTGATACATAATGTTGAAACAATGTTATTATTATCATTTTAAAAAAATTATAATTATGCAGCAACATGACATACCTGCCCCATCAAGAGTACTTGCGGATACAAACGTCCCTTTGTAAGCTCCAGTAAGATGTGAACCATCAACAACAACAACAGACCTACAAAACTCAAACCCTCTCATCAAAGGCCTTAAAGCAATGAATAGATATATAAATTCATTTTTTTCTGATTTGTGCATCCGTATATAAGAATTTGGATACACCATTTCCAACATATGTATGTATCTTGACATATTTTTATATGCATCTGCAGGATTGCCCCTTATCAACTCTAGTGCACGTTCTTTAGCACGCCATGCTTGCTGGTAAGAAATCTCAACACCATACATTTCCCTAACATAATCAATTATATCATTTGGAGTATGTTTTCTTTTATGATTTACAAATTTTGGAGCTGTAAAAGTACCAATAAATCCAACAATATCTTGTACTTTACTTAATACCCTATCCCTTAATGGACATGTATGCTCACTGTTGAAGTATCTTACTTTGAATATATCAGTGTTTTTCCTAACATACGCGTTTAATTTCCAACAACAATTCTCCGAATAACACTCTAAAACATAGCTGCAATTATACCAATATAAATTTGCTAGTTAAAAGTAAAAATGCATACTTGAAACTTTAAGATTTGATACAAAATTTTTGATATTTACAGTCAATGTATGTAAAGGTATGTAACATTTACAATAACACCTCATATTATATTCATGTCAAACAAACTATTTTAACATTTATATAAATGTCCACTGTGTTTTACCTCCTACACACAATCACAAACACGTCAACATAATAATACAAAATAAATTAAATTGTCACAATTATAATTCCATCTTTGACTTATACAAAATAAATTTTCAATTATCCAACACCAAGTGATATACTAACCATGTAAATAATCCAAATTTATCTAAAAATATCATTGTCTAAAGTGTGTAAACAAAAATCAAATATGAAATACTTACATACCTTTTTGTATCTGACCGTTTGACTCTAAAATTGAAGCTAGTTTTAATTTTTTATTTCATCATTACATCCATAAGAGTTGCTTTATCCTTGTACAATTGTTTCGTCTCCACATTTGATATATTTGTATCTGATATATAATTTTCTTTCTCCATCTCAAGTATGTAACAAGAATCACCAATGTTTGATTCAACAACGTTTAGATCATTAGCGTCTCTTTGTCCACCTTCAATACACATAATTGCACCACTGCTTGAATTAAAAATTTGTAACTCCTCTGTACTTTTATCATTTGTATCGATGCAAAGCGGATACATACTGAATCCAACCTCTTGCTTCTTTATTTCTATAAACAACTTCACACCCATATCATTCTTAATTATCATCGGAGAAGAATTGTCCTCTACAATATATCGGATAATAATATTTTTTTTCAATTCATCAATATTTAATTCAGTAGCAATTGCTGAGATTAGATTCATATATGAAATATTTTCTCCAACCACTATCCCATCACTTTTGTATTGATTGTATTTAACCTCACTCTCCCATATTCCTGAATGCCTTAGCAATATCATAATATTCATTACGAAACCGGATACAAAATTACCTTCAACGAAAATTTGAATATCGTTTCTGCCAAAAAAATGGAAGATCACTAATCAAAATCAAAAATTTCGTTTCTGCATAAAAGAAGAGAAGATCACTAATGACAAATTTTAAGGGAATATAACTGCTTTTAAAACACACAAGTTAATGCCTTTATTTAAGGGAATAATAACCGTGGCATATAAAAAGTAGGAATTAATTCAAATTTCAATTTTTAATCCACCTAATTACTCAACAAACGGATCCCCTAAATTACTCAACAAACGGATAAAATAGAATACAATATAATGCATCTAAGTGTTTTATTATGTATCAGAAACTTATTAAAAATAAGGAATTTTTTGTAAATTGAAAAAGAGTAGGGATAGGAGGTAATTTATGTTTTACACTATGTGATTTATATAATTTTTATAAAATATTAATGATAATTAGAGCTCTCAAAATGGATTTAGTCCGCTAGGCCTGCCCAATCCAACCCTTGAATTAAATGACGTTGAACTCAATTTTTCAACCCATTTAGGAATGACTTTTTTTAGCCCAGCCTCATTTGGCTCATAGGCCTTGTAGGCCCAATCTGCAAGCCTCAGAGTCTAGCCCAAGGGCTTTAAATTTTAAAAATATTTATTTTATATATTTTAAATAGCATTTTACTTGCTAAAATTTTGTCATAAATATTTTTAAAATATTAATATAAAATCAAGGCTTTTTTTTACATGTATTTTACATTTAGGGTCATTAGCCCACTAAATTTTGTTATTAACCCAAGTCCATTACTCCATTATAACTATGAGTCTTTGACCTCTTCTACTTTTGATTTTATGCCTAATTTTTTACTTCTCCTTTAATTGTCTTGTCTATGAAAATAGTGGTCATGTAATATTTTTTGTTCATATAAACCGTAGGAATGTTGTTTCTTGACTATTATGTAATTGTTTTGTAAACATTCACTTAAGTATATGTAATTCATCAACATTCGTATTCTTTCTAAGAGAAAAATTTTATCCGTTTTTTGGTTGAAGAGTTAACCCGTCCAACCTTAGGGTTGGGTTGGACTGTTAATTTAATATGACCTTTAATTAAAGGAATAACCCGTCCAACCCATTTACTCTCTAGCCCGTTACAATTGGGTTGAGTTGGTTAGACCAACTCAGTTTAATAGTTCTAATGATATTATAACTATATTAAGTTGTACTGCTGTTCAGTTAACAAAATATTTATTTTTTAATAAAGATGCAACTAAAAAATCAAACAAAGCTATTAAAGTGATGTATGCAAATGTTATACAAGAGTGAATTGCATATATAAAAAAGGAACAAGAGCATTGAAAAAATGTATACTCAAGTGAGTTTTACTAGATCAATCTAACAAAGAATGACATGGTCTTTTTCATGTATTTCAATATAATAGGGAGATGAAATAATTTTTGATTAGAGAATACATTCTCGAAAATCAATCTAATAACAAATTATAGGACGTTGTTGATGTGTTTCTTTATGTTTTTTCCTGTTATTATACATTGATAGCCATTTCTAAAACATTCACAAAACTATCTATGTAAGATATTATTATCTCCGTCAACTTTTAATTGTCATAATGTCTTTTCTTGAGTTAAACAGTAATAACTTTGACTAACATTTTATGATGTGTCTTTTCATCACATTGATATGAAAAAAATTAGAATTTATAGTACTTTTCATATAATTTTTAAATATCTCAATCTTTTGTGTAAAATATCAAACTAATTTAACTTTAAAAATTAGTTAAATTGACTTCCAAAAAACGTAACATGACAATTAAAAGTGAACGGAAGGTGTACAATATAGAAATTCAATTTCCTTGGTATCTTAATAAAATGCAAGGAGGAACATCAAAACATACTAACAATATATTCTCCATTCCTTGGAATGGAAATTAAGTAATTTTTAATAGGGCATGTATCATTTCAAATTAAGAGATAATGATACGTCCGGATAATACAAAGATATAATTAATCCACAATATTCTAACACATATCTTATAACCCTCGCGTGAAGCGCGACTATGTTCCTGTCATGATTGTCTCGATTGACACCAACACTACAATTTGGTGGGAGAACCACTACTAGCAACCAACCCAAGCAATAAATCTAGATACTAAAACATTTAATTTACTGAAGCTAGTTAAATAACTAAAGACAAGATTCCATAACTAAATAAAGATCTAATAACTAACTAACAATGTGAAAGATAAACCTATAATGTGAAAGTCAATGCACTAAAACTAGAAACGAGAACCAAATCTAACACGAATTTCTAGTATACTATCTAAGTAATTAAAATAGGGTCTAGGTCCAAAAATGATGGACATAGACTAAAGAGAATTCCATGGCAGCCCGAACGGTGTGGCTCATCCTTGAACTCGAAGCAATCATTGATCTCCTAAGTGAAGTATGCCAACAGTCGCGTGAAGATGCCCTGTACTCAAAAAAAGATAAGAGCAAGTGCAGAATCAGTACACAACCACCGTGCACTGGTAGGTTCATGCGTCTATCCTACTAGTGTAATAGAAACAAGCAATTACAATATCATAACAAAGACATATATATCAACATATTAAATAATATCATAAGAATCAACATCACAATTCACATGCTTCATCACATAGTTGGTCATCTCAAAGAACACAAAGTCAAACGGTTAGCATATCGAAACATGGTAATTTGATCCCATTTTTATGCCAGAAAATGGCAATCGATCCTATTTTTATGCCGAAATATGGCAACCAATCCCATTTAGCCTGCCAGAATGTGACAATTCGATCCAAGTTAGTGTGCCAGAACGTGGCAGTTGATCCCAATCATACACCACAATAACACATCAAGATCACCATTCAAGTCATGATTTCATGGTGTCAACATTCATATATCTCATTCAACATCTATGATCAATATTGCAGCATGCATACATATACAAGTATCACAATGAAGCAAAGCAAGTGTATATCACACAATCATAGAATCACAACCATCACCTACCTCAAAACAAGCTTCAAACCCTCGACAACTTGATCTTTCCCTTTCCGGATTCATTCTGCTTGTTTGTCGTCTACAAACAACAATTTATATACGAGAATCAATAAAGAAACATTGAATTCTCGGGATACTAGCAAACTATGAACCCTAGTTCAAACCCATGACCCAAATAGTCAATTTAGGGTTAATTCCACCATATGATTCTTCAAGAAATCCTTCCCCATCAATATTGACCCATTCTAAACATTCTACGGATCAAATATGAATTTGGGGATTGAAAAGCTTACCTCTAGCTTAAAGAATGGTGGAAAATGAGTTGGAATAGACCAGGGGTCGTTTCTTAACTCAAAAAGTTGGAAAATGCAAAACAAGATCATCTAAGGGTTTTATTTTTAATTTAAAAACTCGCAATCCCGCTACAGCGACACCGATCCGGCTATAGCGTCACTAATCCCTCTACAGTGGTACAAACTGAACCAATTTGAGTTCCATCCAAAAAGAATCCCAAAATTATTTTAATTCAATCTCTGCCTCACCAGCTAAAACGACACCACTCCCGCTGTAGTGGTGTCGTTGCAGCGTCAGAAATCCCGCTACAACGGCATGAAGCAAGGTAGTGAGCTTATAATAGATTATCAATTTCCCCCTTTCACAACATACTATTATCCCACTACGCTTACAAAGTGTGCTTAACGGTAAGTCAATTCCTGATGATCTACTTATCCATATTTGATGTCGTAAAGCCGTACAAATTTCTTAACGAGTTATCTATCCATTAATGTAATCAAGTACACCTTTACTCCACCCGATTGCTACCAGATCTCCCTACCCTTTGATGACTCCAAATCCGTCCAAATCTGGACAAGGTTAGAGAAAATCCTAGTACTATAGAAAAGGTTTTTTGGCCCCAATTTTCCCCATTGACATTTATATAATGACGAAACTCGATTGTTACAATAGATACCAATTTAACCTTCAGTTGCCCCGAGTGATCAACTAAGGAAGGATAGGCTAGAAAAGGAACAAGGTAATACCTAATTCGACGAACAATTGTGGATACTTGTCTCGCATATCTTTCTTGGTCTCCCAAGTAGCTTCCTTAACCAGACAATGCTTCCATATAAATTTTACGGACTTAATCTCTTTGGTCCTCTACTTTCTAAAATCACAATCAAGTAAAACAATTTGTTCCCCCTTATACTGGGGTCCTTGTCTCGCACTCTTGAGTCTCACTTAATGATATAATTATAATCACCGTTATATCTCTTCAATATAGACAT
This sequence comes from Solanum lycopersicum, assembly GCF_036512215.1. Lineage (NCBI taxonomy): Eukaryota > Viridiplantae > Streptophyta > Magnoliopsida > Solanales > Solanaceae > Solanum > Solanum lycopersicum. The sequence goes on along the minus strand of NC_090803.1, from coordinate 21,208,405 downwards.
ATACATTATGGGATGTACACTGAACAAGTTTGGTGATAGAGCCAATCTATACGCCACCAGCCCTACACATTCAAGAATTATCAAAGGGACCAATGTAGCGAGGACTCAACTAACCCTCTTATCAAATCTAATCACCTTCTTAATGGGTGATACCTTGAGAAGAACATTCTCGCCCGTATGAAATTTTATGTCTCTCACCTTCTGATCCGCATACTTCCTTTGTCTACTCTGCAATGACTAGAAGCTGTGCTTGAATGCTCCTGACCTTATCTTGAGTGTCCTTCACAAAGTCAACCCCAAGGTTTTACATCTTCGGATTCAAACCAACCTATGGGCGATCTACATCCTCTCCCATATAATGCCTCAAATAATGCAATATCAATGCTCGAGTGATAACTATTATTATAGGAGAACTCATATAGGGGTAGGAACTTATCCCAATGCCCTCCAAAGTCAATTACACAAGCTCTCAACATGTTCTCCAACACTTGTATAATCCTTTCTGACTGTCCATCCGTCTAGGGATGGAAGACTGTACTAAAAGTGAGTTGCGCTCCCAAATCATCATGCAAATTTATCCAACGCTTTGAAGTGAAAAGTGTACCACGATCTGAGATGATGGAAAGGGGCACGTCATGCACCCTCACTCTCTTCTTTACATAAATTCTAGCCAACTGTTCAGCGTTGTAATCCAACCTTACAAAGATGGTCAACCCATCAACTAAAACCCAAATAGAATTAAATTTCGTAAAGTCATGGGAAGACCAACCAAATAATTCATGGCTATCCTTTACCAATTCTGTTCCGAAATTGTAATCCTTTGAAGTAGCTCCGCAGGCCTTTGATGTTCATACTTCACTTGTTCACAATTCTAACACTTCGCCACAAACTTATCAATGTCTTATGTCATACCTTACCACCAATAAACTCTTTAAAATCTCTAACATCTTGTTCATGCCCGTGTGAATAGAACAACGTGAGCCATGAGCCTCCGCCAACAATCTTGGATCAAATTATCAACTCTTGGAACACATATTCTACCCTTGTAGTTGAGCACACCATCCATATCTAGATTGGTTTTTTGAGACTCAACTATGACAATTTTTGTTATGAGCTCATCTAAATCTCCATCTTATAATTTTTTTTCCCTTGATTTCCACTATGAACATGTACTTAGCTTCAATGCTAGCTAACAACCCACCTCTCTATGAAATGCCCAACTACACGAAATTACACTCTAAGGTCTGTATTTCTTGGACAAGAGTCACTTTGTTCCACTCAAGTGATCCAAACTACCCATACTTATCACTTGTCGACTCAAAGCGTCTGCCATAACATTTTCCTTACCCGGATGGTATTGAATAGTCACATCATAATCCTTGTGTAGCGACCCTCATAATTAAATAGGTCTAACTAGAGTTCTGATTGTGTTTAATGAAATAATAATGTGTTAAAATACTGAATTTTAGTGTTGAGGTCAGTTTTGAAGTCAAACGTCAAGGGACTATCAAGACGTTTAACAACTAGACGTCTATGTGCTTTCATGTGTTCTAGTGTGTCTTTGCATATTTCATGAGTTATTTGGTGTCTAAAATGATCGTTGGTGACCCTAATACATATATGAACATTTATAGGGTTTAAGTTCTGGGTAAGACTCCCCAAGAACCACCCTAGGGGTCCTTGAGTAGGACCTAAGACTTGGCAAGAAAACTGCCAAACACTGCCCAAACGACGCCCTTGTTTACAGGCAGTAGATTGAATGATGCCCCGTCATTTGGTGGCGTATATCCACACATATTGGTGGTATATTAGCCAAAAATAAGGAAGCCTCTGATCCAAATGACGCCCAACAGGAGGGGCCATCGATTAAACGTCACCCCTTAGCTTGGGTCCATTGTTTGGCACTGCAAAAGCTGTTTGTGATTCGTCCAAGCTTGTGGTGTTTTGGTAAATTCACCCCAAGTATTTTATGAAAAATGGATGATTTGTAGGGTATTTATGGTATTTTAAGTTAGTTTATACTCCTAGAACCTAAGTTAGTCTTCATTTTCAAAAATCAAACCCCTACCTCAAGAAAGACTCTCTCAAACCCCATCGAAGTTAGAACTCAAGGTAGATCTTGGATCGAAGGTTTTGGGTGGTTTCTTCACCAAATAAAGTGGTTTTATTCATATTAAGATATGATATTTCATCCTTGACTCTTCTTTCATTCAAGGAGCCCGTTCAAAGACTTTTCAGAATAGGTTTAAAACTCCAAATTCTTCTATTTTGAATTCTAAGCATGGCTCTTTGCATGAAAACGTTTTAATGAATGAAATATGATATTTTCAATGTCAGTTGATGATTTTAAGGTCAAAAAATAAATCAACCCTTGCTCATGCATATCCTCCATGTTTGACTTATGGAGTGGGTTTAATGTATATGTTTAGATAATGTTAAAGTTATGTTTCTTTAGGTTGTAGTGTGAATATTTACTTCCTTATTATATTTTATTATGATGATTTTGTGAAAAATTGAGAAAAAGTGGTAAAGTCTTGGATGAAGGGTAAGTTGGTTTATATTGCTTCGTTCTTATTGTGAAATGATCTTGAGTAGTATGGTCCATCATTGGTGGCAGTGTTTACTTGAAGTATATGAATGCACATATGTGTATTGTGAGTATGGACTTGAAGGCATATAATGTGAAGTAAAGTGATAATTATGATGTATATGCATGATATGTCTTAGGAAGTTGAAAATGTATCTTGGAGGTGTTATGTTTAAATGAAAGTATATGTATATGTGAAACATGATAGTATGTGAATTATGATGAATGTAGGTATGAGCATGTTTAGAAGTTAATGTTATGGATAATAATGATCATGTGAAAGGTGTGCTCATATGCACTCACACACACACTTTGAATATATGAATAAAGTTGATGAATGAAAAAGGGGGATCATCGCTTATTCGTGTCTAGACCATTTCCTACTATTCCTAAAGAACTCTAGTAATGAAAAGGGGAATTTTGTGGTAAGCACTCTTCATGAGTTTAGATGTTGTGTTTAGTAGCAACCTCACTATTCCTAAGAGATCTCTAAGATAGATTGAAGGTTGGATACTCTTGTGAGTTGAGATGGGGTATTCAAAAAGTAACCTCTAGGATAAGTACTCTTCTTTATTTGAGATGTGGTGATAAATAGTTATACCTTAAACTATAGTCAATGAATGTTTAAGACTCCATGGGGGAGTTATGCCTAGCACCGAGAGGATTTGAATAAGGGGTGGATACACATTGTGAGTTGAGATGTTGTATCTAATGTACCTCTTGAGATGAGTGCTCCTCATTAGTAGAGAATGAGTTATTTAGAAGAAATCTCCTAATCCCTTAATTATGCACCCGCGTATGTGTAGCTATATGAGAATCCATATAAAGTCTAAGAGTATGACCTTACCTTAGGCAAGTGGGGATCCCTCATCCAGTAGGGGTTAATACCGAGATTCCATGTCTAGCTCTCATGGTCTATTCTGTTAAAGCTAGCCCCCACAAATGAATGTTATGAACTAAGTCTTCTTAAGGGTGTAATACTTAGGGTAGGTGGTGGAATGATACACTATCTATATGTTGCACAAGTAGACATTTGGAGGGAGTCTTGGTGTGTCCTTATATGACAATGTATGAATGAGTCATTATATGATGTTAATGAAGTAGTGTGACTTTATGTCTAATGTTAAAGAAGCATTTTGATATTATGTATTGTATGATGAAAGTTATGTAAATGATGAATTTTATGTGCCTAGTATAAGGGAATTCTGAAGGAGCACTAAGATATTACTTTCACATTGCACTAAGTGTAACTTGAGGGTTGTCTTAGAGGATGGTCTTCATGTGAAGTTCCTAAATGCATGTATGTTCTTCTAGTATCTTAGTAATGAATGTTGATTTGTTAAATGAAATGAAGTATGATTATCTTTGTTAATATTAAGGATCACTTAGGTGTGTATTAAAGAGGTTATATGTGCATGTGATAACCATGTTTTTGGGGTTTAATTAAGATATCTTTGTTATTCGTCTTTTTATTTGTTGTTAAAGTTTTATTTTTGTTTTAATTATGCATTTTATCATATTTTTTGTCTTTAAAGCTGAATTATCTTGGTTGGATAAGACGAGTGTCATCACATTTATTTTTGGTTCATGAAAAAATGTATCAGAGCCAAGGTTCACGTGTCTCATGTGTGTACAAATAAAGTTGAGTAGAGTCTCGACAATCAGTATAGAGAAGTTTATTGCTTAATACGAGAGACTATTGTGAATTTTAGGAAAATCTCCATGTTTTTAACCTCTTCTGTTCATCTTTGGTCTGACTAATTTTTATATCTTCATTCCTTTTCTCTTACTTATAGTGATGACTCATGCGTGACTCTTCTTGGGAGAAGTTGGTGTGTCATGTATGGATTGGATGTTAGATATGGTACTAAGGTCAAAGTAATAAACTTATGAAATGGAAACATGGTCAAATTCAGAATATTCAGCGATTAAAAGGGGTTAATGTGGTTGAACAATTGTTTGAAGGTCATCATGAATGTGTTATATTTTTCTGATTAGTTACCCAACAAGGGTTTAGTACTTATGTGGTATTGGTGATATCTTTAGTGGTTCAACAATATAAATTAAAGTGGTTTAAGTACGAGTTATAAACATGTTAGAGTTAGTTAGATATTTGTTATTATAACTCATGTTAGTAGATGTTTTTTCCGATAGTTATTTAGATTCCACCGTGTTACATTGTCTTTATGATTTTGTGTATCATCAGATTATGGGTTCGACCACAATATCTCATTGTTAGCTTCCACACACACACACATTATATATATATATATATATATATATATATATATATATATATATATATATATTCATTTTTTCTATTCATTTAAGTAATATTAATATCATGCCATGCACTGAGGTTAGTTTGGGTCACTTGTGGCTGTAAGAACTGTGTCACATCTAGGGAATGTCTCGTGGCGTGAAAAAACTAGTAGCAAAGCGTCAGTTTTGAAGTGTCTTGTTTAAGATGTCTAAAGTCAGTTTAAGTAGATTCTTATTCATTGGTATGAAACACACCATACTTATGAATGAGAGACTATGAGATATTTTAGAAAACACTTCACTTCTTTCATACTGATAATCATGCAATATAGTCTTACTCTGTAAAGTTTACTTCTAACTTATGTTTTACATGTTTGCGAAGTCATGCCTGTCAGAAGAGCTTATGTCAAAATAAACAAGGATAAGGAAAACAAGCACCTCTGACTCTAGTTGGTCCTTTGGATGAACATGTTACTCATGTCAAAATAAACAAGGATAAGGAGAACAAGCACCTCTGACTCTAATTGGTCATTTGGATGAACATGTTACCCATGTTTAGTTTTGGGCTATTTTCCAAGTTCTAGCCTAAGATATGACTGCTCACGATAATCGATAAGTTGTGGCCCAAATCAAACATAATGTTAATATGGTTTAAGTTAGAGTCCAGAACTTCACTCGGATGAAACCTCTGGATTTTCATTGTTCAAAGTTCATTGAGATTATTCAGAAGATCACTTAAAACTATGGGTGTCACTCCTATTGAGAAGACTGATTTGGCTTCTTATCAGATAAAGGGAGTTGTCCAGATTTTGTTCAAGTAATGGAAGGAGGAAAGGGTTTTTGATGTAGGTCGATTTGATTGGAACAAGTTCAAGGGTTCTTTTCTGGAAAGATTCTCAAGTGTCTAAGTTTAGGTAAACCAAAGAAGAACAAATAACCAGAAAAAGGGAGAAATGAATACCATACTGCTACTAAACATTAGTATATCTCTTTGAAAATGTTGGAATCATTACATTTTCTAGATAATTGCTTGTTTGAATTTCACTATAGTTATATTGGATTTTTGGTTCATATTTAGTTATTCCTGAGTAAAATTTATCCTTCATAAGCTTAGGTATGATACACTAATACCACATATATTGTAACACCCCAAAAATTTGAACTCATACTAGACGCTAAAATTTTAGTCTTTAGACTAGTGCCATGGGAGGCATCTACAACTTATAGAAGTATCTATGGACCGTAGGTGGGTTTGTGGAACCATGCTCTAATTTTTTTTCTCAGGTCCAAGTTTCACAAACAGGACTATGAATTGTAGAAACCTTTATCGCCCGTAGAAGGGTCTCGTGGATTCCAAATCTTAAAATACTCTCCGTAAGCTTTCTACGGTTAAGAAGGACGGACCATCAATGTTCCTATGAGCCATTGAAATGATATGTAGACCTAAACTTCAGGGATCTAGAACCCAACTAGGTTTCTAAGAGAGGTTCTACGGTCCATATACTTATTACGCATCGTAGATGGACTTTCATAGATGACTTTTGCCAATTTTTAAGAAAGGTTATCTTTAGTATTTTCCCACCCATGAGAAACCTATGCCCTAGACGTTTTTACACCTATTTAAGGTCACAAGAAACCCTTAGCACAAAGTTGAGTTGAAAGCTTCCTTACCAATTCACTTTTGATACAAGATTCTACTTAGCTCAATTTCAAACAATCATATCTCTTTGAATAAAATGAATTAGGTTACCCATAACCTATCAAATTGAAGGTCTATGAGTCTTCTTTCAGCAATGCTAAATTTTCCTCATTCCAAGTTTGGAGTTAAACGTAATTCCCATTTTAATGAAGTGTTGTCAGCCACTCTAAGTTCTACAAATGATAACTATGGATGGTAAAATGTTGCACGAGCCATAGAGCCATCCGTGAAGGCTTGCTGCAATTATTTTTCAGCAAATTCATGCCCATGTTTCAAGGTTATTTTGGTAATTTATCAAGATTTCTAACCACGTTCTAAGTCATTTTTTAGTGTTTTAACTAAGTATATCAGCCCCTAACTAGTTTTCCCCTCAAAATCGTCAGTCTAAACCTACAAGTATCTAGAAATTTTCTTGAAATTCATCTAGGGTTAATCTTCTCCATCAAGAACACTAAAACCTTCAAGACACAAATTCTAGATACAATGAGAGGTCTTCCACCCAAGGTTTAACCAAGTTCTTCCACTCTATGAACTTCATAAAAGAGTATCTTATTCCAAGTTCAAGCCCTAAGATTTCCAAGCTAAAATATTTATTCTGAGAAAGCTAATGTTCTTCCTCAAAATTAAAATAAATCAAGTCTCCACCAAGGTTTGTAGTCTAAAAGCTTCATAATTAGGTATCCAAGGCTATACATAGTGTTGGACTAGTTTACCCTTAAGCCCTAGATATAAATTTAGCAAGTACAAGTTTAGTCCAGTACTTTGCCTGAGATCAAGTTTGGAGTAAAATGTTACTTCAATTTATGTGTAGGACTGTTCAAAAGGTATAGTTTGACAACCCACTAGTTGGATCGTGAAGCATCAAACGACCAGTGAAGAATTAAACAACCTTTGAGACTGCCATTTTTAGGCACCTTTTCAGTTTTAAAGTTGTGGTCATTTAGGTCTTTCACCTATGTGTTTGGTACTCAAACTACGTCATTTTAACCCCTATTCAAAGCCTAAAATATACCATTTCACACTAAATTATGGGCTGATAAAGTGTTAATCAATTCATTTACATTTAGTAACACTTAAAGACATTAGAGCATGGTTCTAAGAGGAGAGAAGCTAGGGTTCAAATTTTCTTCAAGTTTTTTTGATTTCTCCAAAGAACATTGTTCTTTCAGATATGTAAGGCTATTGATAGAGTTATATTAGTTCATCCTCATGCCCTAAATCTCACTTTAGTCAAAAATTGTTACATTTAAAGGAGATATTCATAGTTTATGATATTTGAATTCGGTTCTTTAGAATTTGAGGTTTCGATTCCTATCTTATGTGTGAATCTTATAATGTTGTTCATGCTTAGTATCATATGAACCCTATTGATTTGGTAAAGTATGTTTTCAATGAGAATTTCCTGAAAGTTCCTCGTATATTGATTTTGGGCTTGAAAGATAATTTCATGAGCATACGTCTTAAAAGTGTAAGTTTTAAACAAGCTTGAAAAGAGAATCATTTCATACATACTTTTTGACAGTTGAGAAAGAGAGAGTATGATTGATGTTTTTGAAAAGTTCTTCGGTAATATAATAGTCCCTTTGTTTGTAAAGGGTGATTGAATAAAGTGAAAGATAATGTAATGAAATAGTCCATTTCTTTGTAAAGGGTAATTAAGTAAAGTTAAAATTAAGTGAAATTATAGTCCCTTTCTTTCTAAAGGGTGATTGAAGGTCAAGTTATGTTGAGTATTTTTTGAGTTACAACATCAAACAATGAATTGGATAAGAATCTATTATAACTCAAAATTCTCATAAAACTTGTCACGACTGGGGAGCACCCCAAAATCGTAACCAGCGTCTTCGTCCTCTTAGAGGCCTAAAACAATCCCTTAACATCATTACACTTCACATGTCAATAAAAATACAGAAAATTAAAAACTCTACATATGAAGTTTGCATAAACTTCTCATTAATTAAAAATACACTACATCTTCTCACACATAACCATCTAATATAGGAGTAAAAGACTTGGGACACGACCCTTACAACATTACAATAAGTCTCATAAGAGAATACGAATAGTCCTTGCAATATAGTAAATGAAAAATTTCTTTAGAATAATCAAATGACATGAACTATAGTACTAGACTTCATCCTCGAACTTGAAGACTCACCAACTTGGAAATCTATCCATGCTTCATCAAATTTGGCCTTGAAACTCTTCAATGGCTTGAATCTACATTACTGTAGAAATAGAGAGAATATGGGTTAGTACAAACCAGATGTACTAAGTATGAAGATATATGCAATCAAAACACATAGAAATATGCTAAAAAGGACATTTGGTTTATAAGCATGCGAAGTTGCTTGAAAATCCTTTATGCACATACAAAGAATATAGCAAAGTTCATAACATAGAAAAAAATAGACATTTTCATACGACATGTTCATGAGAAACATTATAGTAAAGCCATAAGAAACGTTTCGTCAATACATCACAAGACCCTACCCGTAATACCAATTCAATTCAACTAGTGCAATGCCTATGTGAAGCCCCATAACCCCACATAAGCTAATACAACTATCAAAGACACCACAAGCATTACCTTTACATCATATAACATCATGACAAGTATAATCAATCTCATACATGGAAGCCTAGACAAACAATATTTATATCAAGTGAATGCAACATCATATGAGACCAATATTATAAAGAATCAACATTAAGCATTTCATTCATAACACACACACACACACACACACACACACACACACACACACTAGTGTACAGTCTATGAATCCCCTCAAGATCCCATATGTGCAATGTATAGGTGAAGTTCTGTTCCCTTACCTATACTAGTGTACCTCTTAAGTCATCCTAATTATTAAGCATATTTTTATTTTCATTCATTCATTTTACCTTCGGGAACCTCACCATAACCAATAATACACCATGTGAGCTAAACATGGAATTTGGTGTCAACCCCTCACACCTAAAGAAGGGCATCCTACTTGCCAAGGTAGGACATACAACATCATCGTAGCATCTAGGTGGATCCACAAGCTAGGTTTTGTATAGGGGCACATAGTTAAGGAACTAAGAGATTTTTATTATAAACTCTCTTTATGCTAATTTACATTTTAGTTTCCATATCATGAAACATTTGGTGAACCTATGTTCCTCATTGGAAGGGACACCCTTTATTGTCAAGTTCACTCGGTGCTAAGCTACATATTCTGTGTTTGAAGTATCTTGGAGTCTTTATTGTCATTAGTTTATATAATAGGTTTTAGGAATGTAACCCATTGTATAACATGATCATAGAACTTAGTTTCTAGAATGAGAACTTTCTTTTATCACAACCAACATTTAGTAAGAACATTACCATAATCATGGTAATAAAATGAACCTAGGAATCACCTTATATCCCTTACGATAACACACCTATAATCATCTCACAATTCATCACATTCATAACATGCTATCATATTCATAATCTCATTATCTTCCTACCATACTCACATATTCATACTTCAATTGAATCAACAACATCAAGAATATACCAACATAATTGAAGTAAAGTACTCATGATCTTGAAAGTCATACCAATGGCTTCCAAGAATATCATCCAAGATCTTACCCTCAGTTGAATGCTCCTTAACAAAAAATTCAATCACCGTCATCATATATTAGTAAAATATGCAAGAATTATCTTGCTTAATCACAATCAACCTATATCACAAGTTAGGATTAAAAGAAGAAAAGGATTCATGGATCTTTGTAGATATTTAGATCAAGGAATTAGGGGATACATAAATGCACACATAAGAATACATAAATCATCAATAGTAATTGAATTAAGACTACACAATTCCTTATAGAAAATAGACCTACGAAATTGGATGAAAACAAGGTTTTTGATAATCATTGAAATCAAATCTTTGAAGAACCTCTTGGAGAAAAGAGTCCCATGAGTGAATAACCTTGAATCATTAAATAATTGTGAAGGAAATTCTTGATCTTGAAGATCGATAGGCCATGTAATACTTTTCATGAGTCTTAAGTTTTCTAGAGGCATTGTCTATTACCTTACAGTTTTGCATCAATACACATCCAAGCCCAACTCTGATGTATCACAATAAACTACAAAACCCTCTGTACCTTCTAGAAGAGTCAACACTGGGTTGTGGTTAACAGAGTTTTTAATTCCTGAAAGATTTTCTCAAAAGCTTCAGAACATTTAAATTTAGTTGTTGTCTATGTCAACTTTGTCAATGGGGATGAAATAGATTAAGACTTATTGACAAACCTTCTATTGTAGACAAAAAGTCCCAAGAAACTCCGTATATCAACTGGAGATGTGGTTCTCGGCCAATTGTATAGTACTTCAATCTTCTGTGTGTCAACTCGAATTCCTTTGCTAGACACAATATATCCTAAGAATGCCACAAATTCAAATAAAAACTCACTATAAAAAACTTGACATATAACTGTCGATCCCAGAGAGTTTGGAATAGTATTCTGAGATGACTAACATAGTCGTCCTGATTCCTCAAACAAATCAATATGTCCTTAATAAAAAAGATAAAGAACATGTCGAGATACTTATAAACATAACGAGCCCTGGATATTCTATTTGTATGGCACTTTCTCTCACCTTCAACTGATGATATCTTGATCAAAGGTCTATCTTATCGAAACAAGTTTCCCATGAAGTTGGTCAAAAAAGTTCATCAATTCTAAGATCGGATACTTATACTTTATGGTGACCTTGTTCAACTAGTGGTAATCGATACACATTCTAAGGGAACCAATTTTATTTTTCATGAATAAGACAAGAGGGCTCTAAGGTAAGACACTTTGTCAAATAAAACCCTTACAAATAAGACTACTTAAATTCTCTTTTGACTCTTTTAACTCTGTTGGATCTATTCAATAAGGTGGAATAGAAATAGGTTGAGTATCAGGAAGAATATCTACTCTGAAGTCTATTTATGTCTTAGGAGGGACTCCTAGAATATCGTGTCGAAACACCTCTAGAAACTCACTCACTCCTTGAATTTATTGAATAAGCGGTGTCTCAACACCAGAGTCATTAACTCGGACTAAGTGATAGATGCTCTCCCTAGAAACTAGCTTTCTAGCTTTAAGGTATGCAATAAAATGATCTTTAGGGGTTGTTGAACTACTTATCCACTATAAAACTTGTTCATTAGGTAATTGAAACTTGACTAATCAACTTTTGCAATTAGTTGAGGCAAAACAAGCATGAACCTAATCCATACCTAAAATAACATCAAAGTCTCCAATTTCTAGCTTAACTAAGTCAGTCATGGTACATTTGTGATTTATAGATATGGCAATGTGAGAAAAGAGACTTTCTATTTTGATATATGAAGGGAAGTTGAACTTCAATGAAAAGTTTAAAATTTTCCGCTTTTATTGTATATATTATCCAATGATAAATGCTAAGGACTTATCTAAATCATCTTTGAGGACGAAGAAGCCGGTTACGACTAGGGGGTGATCTCGGGTCGTGACAAACTTTGTGTCAGAGCATGAGATTGAATAATTATAGGAATGATATCTCATAAAACCACGTTTATGTAGAGTCTTGTTGATAGTTGTGAAGCGCACCACACTTATGAATGAGAGGCTATGTGATGCTCATGAATTTTTCACTTCGTTTGACATTCTTAAGTCTTTCCTAAGATCCTTAAGTCTATGTGTCCTTTCCTTCTAATACTTTTCTTCTGAATATATGCTATGACTACTAGAAGGGAAGCCGCAAGAAGTGCTGAAGAGGATATTGCAAATGTGGGAGTTCCTCCCAGGGCAACCAAGCTCCTCCTCAAGAACAGGTTCCTCTAGGTATCCAAGCTCCAGTCAATCCTCTAGTCATGACACATGAAGAGATAAGGGTGGCATTTCATAAACTTGACTCAAGCCATGGATAATCCATCTCAAACCGTAACTACTCAAGCTCAAGCTATGACAACACAAGCAAATCGAGAAGTTGCACCCCATGTGAGTCAAAATGCTAGTACCATGGATTCACGTTTGAGGGACTTCAATAGCATGAATCCTCCAATGTTATTTGGGTCTAATGTGAATGAAGATCCTCAAGACTTCCTAGATGAGGTTTATAAGATCATGTATTCTATGAGGGTGAGTTCAAATGAGAAAGTCGAGTTAGTCACGTATCAAATTAAAGATGTGGATCAAACTTGGTAGACTCAATGGAAGGACAACAAGGATTTGAGAGCGGGTCCTATAAGTTGGGAAGTCTTCAAGAAGAGATTTCTTGATAGGTTCTTCGAAAGTGAGAAACAAGAGGAAAAAGTGGAAGAGTTCATCAACCTTCGTCAAGGAGGTATGAATGTTCAAGAATACTTATTAAAATGCATGAAGTTGTCCAAATATGTCTCGTCTTTGGTGACTAATAGTAGAGATGAAATGAGTCATTATGTGACGGGTGTGTCCGATGATCTTCTGGAAGTGTGTCATGCGGCAATGCTTCAGAATGATATGGACCTATCTAGTTTGATGGTTCTTACTCAATAAGTCGAGGAGAATAGGATTAAGAATAGAAATAGTGATGCCAAGAGGGCTATAACTATGATAAAGGTACTTGTAAGGGTAAGTTTGAAATCTAAGACAAACCAAAGATTAATAAAACATTCTCTAACAAAGTTCATTCTAATTTCTCAAGGTCTAAAAAGGATAGGGTACCTAACTCTAAGCCTAAATGGGGAAAAATTAGTGGTTCACAAAGTCAGAAACACAATTGTCCAAATAAGAGGCATATGGGTAAATGTCTAGTGGGTGCTGACAATTGTATTGGTTGTGGAAAGAAAGGCCACATGGTGAAAAATTGTTCCATGGAAAAGAATCAAGGAAGGAAGAGTAACCAATCATAAGTAATTGTTCATAAATCCGATTCTCCTAAGAGAACCACTTATAGTCTCTTAAATCTAGAGGTGATCAAGAGGGTTCTGTCGATGTTGTTACCAGTATGTTGCAAATATTTTAAATTAATGTTTGTCTTTTCTAACTCCTTTTGTGGATATGAAATTTAATATACTCTCTGATGCCTTAGATGAACCTTTTTCGGTTTCTACCCTGATGGGTGACTCCGTGGTTGATAAAAGAGTCTAGAGGATTTCTACATGTTATTTTTCAATAGAGTCACATTGGTAGAACTTGATATATTAGACTTTGATGTCATATTGTCGATGGATTGGTTACATGCTTGTTTTTCTTCTATTGATTGTAGAACAAGAGTAGTTAAATTCCAATTTCCTAATGAGGCCGTGTTAGAATGGAAATGGGGAAACTCAATCCCTATGGGTCAAATTATTTTAAGTCCAAAAGCTTGTAAGATGATTTGTAACAGATGTATCTATCATATTGTGAGGGACAACGACCTTGGGTCCAAGGATCCTCCTTTAGAGTCGGTTCCCATAGTGAAGGATTTTCCAAAAGTCTTCCTCGATGACTTTCGCGAAATTCCTCCCGAACGGAAAATAGATTTTGACATTGATTTATTGCCGGATACTCAACCATATAAATTTCTCCTTATTGGAGGTCTCCGGCCTAGTTGAAAGAATCAAATGCTCAACTCAAGGATTTCTAAATTAGGATTTTATTCAATCAAACATATCTTCATGGGGTGTTCTGATATTGTTTGTAAAAATAAAGATAGGTCTCTTAGGATGTGCATTGACTACCGACAATTGAAAAAGGTCACTATAAATAATAAGTATCCTCTCCCTAGGATTGATGATTTTTTTGACCAACTCCAAGGAAAGAGTTACTTTTAGAAGATTGATTTAAGGTTGGGGCATCACAAAATTAAAGTTAGAGGAGTTGACATTCTAAATTGACCTTTCGAACAAGGTATGGTCATTATGAGTTCCTAGTCATGTCCTTTGTCTAACTAATTCGCCAGTGTCTTTTTATGGACCTTATGAATAAGGTGTTTTGAAATTATCTTGATTCTTTTGTAATTTTCTTTATTTATGATATGTTGGTATATTCCAAAAGTGAGGATGAACACGTTAGTTATTTGAGGATAGTATTGCAAGTCCATAAGGAATATTACCTCTTTTCTAAATACAATAAGTTCAAATTTTGGCTTATATTGGTTGCTTTTCTCTGTCACATTGTGTCTAGTGTGGGTATAGAGGTTGATTCGAAGAAAATGGAGGAGGTCAAGAATCGGCCTAGACCTCTAACTCCCACCGATATTCAAAGCTTTTTCAGTTTAGTTAGACATTATAAGATATTTCTTGACATATTCCCATCTATCTCTTCTCCATTGACGACCCTAATGCAAAATAAAGTTAAGTTTGAATGGACAGAAGCTTGTGAGAAAGGTTTCCAGAAGTTGAAGGATAAGCTTACCTCCGCTTTGGTATTGACCTTTTGGGAGGGTGCCAAAGGGTTTGTGGTATATTGTGATGCTTCTCGAGTAGGTTTGGGTTGTTTACTCATGCAACATGGTAAGGTTATAGCTTATGCCTTAAGACAACTCTAGGCACACAAAAACAACTTCCCAACACATGACCTTGAATTAGCGGCCGTGGTGTTTGCTTTGAAAATATGAATACACTACTATCTATACGCAGTGTATGTAGATGTGTTAACCGACTACAAGAGCCTCTAATATATGTTCACCCACAAAGAGTTAAACCTCTGGCAATGTAGGTGGTTAAAGAAATTTTGAAGGAAAATGATATGAGTGTCCTCTACCATCACGACAAGGCCAATATAGTTATGGATTCCTTGAGCTATATGAACATGGATAGTATTGCTCGTGTTGAGGATGAGAAAAAGGATTAAGTCCACAGTGTGCATAGATTGGCCTGGTTGGGAGTTCAACTAGTAAATTCTGCTAAGGGTGGTGTCATGACCAACATAGCTCCAAATATTTTTTAGTGGTCTATGTGAAATTCCAAGAAAAACCTTGATCCTATCTTGATGGAGTTGATAGACTCCATACATGGAAAATTCATAGAAGATTTCTCCCAAGGGGGATATGGGGCACTTAGGTATCAAGGTAGGTTGTGCATTCTGGATGTGGGTGACTTGAGAAGACAAATTTTGAAAGAAACTTATGATTTGCGAGATTCCATTCATCTGGGATTCACTAAGATGTACCATGAATTGCGGGAGATATATTGGTTGAATGCTTTGAAGAGTTATATAGTAGGGTTTGTGGATAAATGTCCTAATAGTCAACAAATAAAGGCCAAACATCAAAGATTGGGAGGTTTGTCTCAAGATATAGGTATCCACACTTGGAAATGGTAAGATATCAATATGGATTTCATTGTGGGTTTTCCTCGTGCACAAAGTCAACATGTTGCGATTTGGGTCATTGTTGATAGGATGAGAAAGTCAACACATTTTGTTGCTGGCAAGGCTACATATTCGCCGGAATATTATTCCAAATTGTATCTTAAAGATATTGTGTGATTGCATGAAGTTTATTTTTCTACCATTTTGGATAGGGGTATTCAATTTACTTCTCATTTTTGGAAAGCATTCCAAAGTGGACTTGGTACCAAGGTGAAACTTAGTACTGCATTTCATCCACAAATAGATGGTTTGGACAAACGAACTATCCAAACCCTAGAAAATATGTTGAGGACATGTTTCATTGACTTTAAGGGTAATTGGGATGATCATGTACCATTGATTGAATTTTTCAACAATGATAACTATCACTCAAGTATTTCCATGACTCTTATTGAGGCTCTTTATGGGACAAGATTTAGATCTCCAGTTTTCTTGTTTGAAGGTGGGGAGTTTGCTCTTATAGGTCCCAAAGTAATTTATGAGGCCACGGATAAAGTTTGGCTCATAAAGGTTAGATTGAAGATGGCCCAAAGTCAGAAAAAAATCTTATGCTGATAATCGAAAGTGGGACCTTGAGTTAATGGTAGGTGACTTAGTCTATTCTAATATATCACCCATGAAAGGGGTGATGAATTTTGGTAAAAAAGAGAAACTTAGTCCCTGGTATGTGGGGTTAAATGAGATTTTGAAATGCACCAAAAGTTTTGCTTATGATTTGAAATTATCTATTGAGTTGACTCCAGTAAATCCAATGTTCAATGTATCTATGTTCAAAAAGTGTTTAGGCGATTTGGTGTCTATCCTTCCTCTTAAATTCATAGGGGTTTATGCTAACCTTCCCTATGAAGAGGTCCCGGTCGAGATTTTAGACCGGCAAGTGAAGAAGTTGAGGAATAAGAAAGTAGCTTCCATAAGGTTCTTTAGAAGAATCATGTTGTGGAAAGTGCTACTTGGTAGCCCGAGGCCGGTATGATGTCCCGATATCCTCACCTTTTTCGTTCCTCTTATATTCAAAGTTGAGGTAAGTAATTCCTCCTAGTTTTGATTTATGAAGAGTCTGTGTGTTTTGAACTTGACATGATTTCCTTTATGTATGCATGCTCTTGTGAGAATTCATGTTTCACTTGTGTCTTGAACATCCATGAAATTATATGTTCTTCATGCTTTATGGAACTTGATATATTGTTGGTATATTGGACTTCATGTGATACTTCAAATGAAAATTTGAAAGTATAAATTGATGAAAGGGTGTGTTGGATCCTTTTGGAACATGTTGAGACATATGAGATGGAAAAGGAAATTCCTTTTTGTTTAATGTGAAGTGATGAAATTCATGAATTATTGGTGGTTGATATAGTTCCTACCCCATTATAATGCTTTGTTGTGTTTTGATAATGGAGAGGAAGTTTCTCCCTTGTTGTTGAATTACTATTATGCATCATGTGTTAGTTGGACTGCTAGTGTTGAGTCGTTAATTCTAAAAAGACGTTTAAAGTGTCATTCGAGGATGAATATTTCCCAAGGGGGGATATTGTTACAGCTCGTAAATCTAATTATTTAAGCTACACATATATATGTAGTTCAATGACTTAAAAAGGATTATAAATATGTTAGTGATCCTATCGTATGCTAACCAACTTAGTTTGAGAAGATAAGCTCATACGGAAATGAAAATGACCATGACATCCGGTGAACTAATAACCTAGACTATTGTGGTGCTAGTTTTAGTGGCATGGCTTAAAAAAGATGTTTTAGAGGATTGAAAATAAAGAAGTAATATACCTTTATATAGGTATCTAACGAAGAGTTTAAGGGGTCAAGGCCAAAGGAGGAGCACACACCTTTAGGGGCAAGCCAAGGAAAAATGCCAATGCTTCCCCAAAAGGGAGGCTACTGGGTCAACCTTCACGAGCATCACCATGACTCATGGTCAAGACCACGAGCAAGTAGGGATCTCCTGAAGTTGCCTTGACAAATAAAAAAGGAGGCATCTTGGGGTGGCTAATGTCCAAGGAACCACGAACCAGTTCACGACTCGTGGTGCACTTGACGAGAAACCTTGCTTGGTATTGAACTTCACTTGTATGTTTGGTCAAGAGCCATGTTGGGGAAGCTACTGCCTAAGTCACCACAAATATTTTTTGACTAATGGTGCTTGACAGAAAAGGGGCGTAGGTTGTTGTCTTCACTTGGCATTTTGAGATGGTGGAATGTTGTAGGGGCTACTGCCTCACTTTTCATGAGTCACACCATGATTCGTGGTGTCCGTCACGGCTCGTGAAGGTGGTCATGGACACAGGACGGGAACCTTAAATAAAGGTCAAGTTGGACTTTAATTTTAAAAGTCCAACAATGTGAGGGATGTTTTGTGTAATTTGGGGCTTAGTATACATTAAATTTAAGTCATTTTACACCCATTCCCACACCAAAACAAATCTCCAAATTGAAAACCCAATTGCTTTCACATCTCTCTATATTATCTCACTAACCAAAGACAACATTGATGTTACATCCTAAAAATGAACTAAGGTAGCTAGATCCTCACTTGTGCCTAAAAGATTAATAAAAAGTTAATAAAGGGTTGTACATATTGTATTATTGATTTGAAGAGGTTTGGAGATCAAACATACAAGAACGTCCAAGACGTTCGAAAGTTGGTCTTTAGACGAGCTAGTCAGTCCTTGTATGTTTGCCTTGTTTTTATGTACTTTTGGAGTCGAAAAAAGTGTAGTTGACCCTAGTATCTTAATAGAAATGTTAAAAGTCAAAACGTCTGGGTACGAGTCCCGAGGACCACCCTAAAAGCCCCAAAGGAGGACCCAAATGTTGGATAAGGAAGCTGCCAAAGGCAACGAGCAGAACATAGATTTGGATCTTCATATGAGACACCGCCTAGCATGCATTCCACTGCCTCAAAATAATTTGGGGAAAAATTTAGAGGCTTCCCCGCGATGCTCATCCACTTCCCAGATTCAGTTTCATCGTTTTAAATCAATTTTTACATGTCTAAAAGTGCCAATGATTATGGGGGTATTTTGGTAACTTAAGGGGACATTTATTAACTGTTTTAGGAACTTTTGATACCCTTTCACAAGCCAAAAACCCAACATCCATTAATAAATCAAAATCTCCAAAGCTCTCTTCTCTTCAAAAAACCCCAAAACCTCCATTGAAAACCAAACTCAAGAACAAGCTATGGAGGTGGATTATTGGAGCTCTCTTCTTAGATTTTCATGGGATTTTTAGTTTATAACATTTATTGGTCCCTAGACAACCATTAATTTATGGAGTCCTATCAAAGGTTTTCAAAACATGATTCTAAGTCAAAAATCCTATCTTTAAATCTAGCCATGGGTTCATTCTGAAATTGATTCCCAAAGCATTTTAATGATGAATATATGTTTAGATACCTATTTTATGAGACTTTTCTATACAATTTTATGAAGAACCTATGATACTCCTTATTTCTGAAATTGCCTATAATGTGGGTCTTGTGATCTTTATTTTATGTTTATAAAATTGTGATTAGATTATATTGAATCGCTTATTGATTTTACTATCGATATCAATTGATTATGAATTGTGGAGGAATAATTAAAGGCGATCAGAATCTTGGAGATTCGGTAAGTTAATCTATTTCCTCTAATTGCTTAGAATGTGTATTGAATTGTGTTGATTGGTATAGTACACTTAAGGTGTTGGTGTTTCCATTCTTTTACATGTTTATGTATTATGATCATGGCCTTTCAGGCATTCTATGCAAGATGAATTGATTTGAAGATTTGTATGTTAGGAAGTTGAAGGATTCAGTCTTGATTTTAATATCATGTTCTAAGTGAATTGATGTTATGTGAAGTATATGAATATCCCTCAAAACTAGTTGCATGACCTACGGGTGGAAATTATGTTATAAGTATATCTGGGATGATCGTGTTAGGGTCAGGTGTGGTCTACATGGGTAATGATGATGAATACACTTGTAGCATGACCCCTACCTAAGAGACCCATATATGAATGTGTGATCAAAATATGCTAGAAGTCTTCTATTCTAACGTTAAATGTGATCTTGTCACCTATGATGTAATGCGAGTGTGTGTAGTCTATCGTTCTTAATACTCTATAGGTGTGTATGACTTGAGACTTGAAAGAATGTTGTACATGTGTTGTGACCTTCAGAGGGTGGCTAACTCCATGGTATGTGTTAATCCATAATGTGATCATGTTGACCAATGTACACACACACTTCATGCATTACTATGAATAGGATATATTTCATGATGATCAAGGAAATGGTAGTTCTCATATGCATCATTTCCTATTTCTATGCATGTAAGGTATATGCTTTATGAAGTTATGAACATGTGTGACTAGGAGTGATATGTGAAGGTAAATCTCACATTATACGCACATAAAAACATGATGTCTGATTGTATGAATATGTGAAAGGACATTCCCACATGAATTAAGATCTATGATGAAAGGACATTCTCATATTATAATCCTTTAAGCAATATGATGTATGAAAGAGCAAGCCACTAAGGACTTCTTTAAGAATTAACACACTAAAGGTTTAAATGTATTTAAAAGATAGAAAGAGCCCAGGACAGAGTGAACACGAATATATGAGAGTTGGAGCTTCATGGTAGTAAGTGCGGTTTCCCACAAAAAGAACCTTCACATTCAGTAAATTGAGTTCCCAACATAGATATTGTCTCATGAGATGGAAACCTCCATGATAGTAAGTGAAGGTTTTCTAGAAGCAATGTCCTTGTTCTGTAACTATGTGCCCCCGTAGGTTTTAACTATGTGGATCCACTAGAATAACTATTTTGTATAAGGTCCTACCTGGAGAGTCATACCCTCTATTTTTGGTGTGGGAGTAGAACACCGGATTCCATATAACTCACATGGTCTATGTCTGTTATGGATATGTCTCCTGAAGTTTATTAAATTAACTAAGGCACGAATATGAATTCTAATCTAAATTCCTTGAGAGTTGTACTTAGCATAGTTAGGACTATGGACCCTATCTATGCATTGCACTAGATTACTTCAAGAAAGGATAGGATTGGAGCCTCTTATGAAGTAAAGACTTATGTTATGTATGAATTGTACGAATACATGTTAAGTGACTTTGCTATGTAAAGATATGAATTATGAGTATGCGTGTGAATTGCACTTATGGCTCCTAAGTGAGCTTAGTTAGTATATGTGGAGGTATGAGACGCCATGTGTACATTGAACAAGTAATATTGTGAAGGGATTATGAGGGTGGTTTACCTATGATATGAACTAAATGAGTTATGACTAAGGTTGTAGTAAAGTATAGATTCTTTATATGATGCTATGAAGTATGTGGCCTTATGTTTAATTGTAAATGAAAGTGTTATGACTTGTTAAGCATGTTATAATTAGTGTAGGGTGAGTTCTTAGGTTCACTTGGTGGAAGTAGTATTATGTGATGCTCCCTACAAATTGCACTAGTGTGACTTAGGAGTAGTTTTATGTGATGGTCATTATGTGAAATTGATGTCTATGATGTGCTTATGAATTGTGAATATATGTAGTTGTTTTTATGAAGCATATCTATGAATGACTATTATAAGATGACCTCAAGGTGATACATTGTACTAAGTACACTTGAGGGTTACTTAAGGAATGAAACAAGGTAAAAGAGAGGTATTTATGGTATGTATTGAATATGCTTTAAAGTATGATAACTGAATTTAGGTGCGACTATGAGCATTATCCATGTCTATATCATGTATGTGAGATATATTGAGCTTATATGTGCCTATTTTCATGAAGTTTACTAAAAGGCATGTTGCATGATTTTAAATAAAATGTCCTCTTTAATGCATGTTTTTTTTCATGGTTTACATACTTAATGCATTCTTGTACTAATACCATTCTTCTTAATCTTTTACACAAAGTGTACGTGGTGATGGATAGAGGATTTATCCTAATTGAAGATCTTGGATAGATCAACCAAGTTCAAGTAAAGTGACCCTTATGATTCAAGGGTTGCCTATATCAATATGTACTTAAAGTTATTGTAATAGCTTAGAGTTATATTTTATGTTGTATAGGGTCGTTTCCCTATTCTATTATATTCTATTGACTTATGTCTTAAGATGGCAAAGAGAGTTAGAGTCTACTTATGTACTTATGCTATTTTATGTCTAAGGGCTTGTCTTAGAACTCCGATAGGTCTACGACACCGTGTGGTGATCTAAGAGTAATCTTACTTCTAGGGGGTACTTTGGGTCATAACAAACTTGGTATAAGAGCATAATTTTTAGGGATTTGTCTTTAGGTTTAAAAGTATCGTATTGCCACATCTAGTAGAGTCTCGTTCATCGGGTGGTGTGTCGCGACACATCTATGAGCGAGTGACTATAAAACGATAGAGTTTTACTTCTTCACTATCCTCATGTCGTGTCATAGTACTTAACTCTATAAGATCTCTCTCTTATGTTTTTTTGTCTGATATTCTTTTAGATGTGATTGCTTGGAGTAGATGGTATCTATATGCTTGGGGGAGTAAAGGTGAGTTTTTTATGCTTACCTTGGTTTATGGTTTGGTGAATATATGGGAAGGTGAATTTAGTATATGTTGATATGATGCCATTTATGGCTATAGTTGGTTTATAAGGAATGAGATGTTAAGTTAAAAAATTATGACATGATATGGCCATAACTTGTTAGTAATTGTTATGGTTGGATGTAGTTCCCCTTGAAATGATATAATACCTTATTATTATGTAGGCGGGTAGCATGATGCGATTATATAGGCTTGAAAAGTCTTGGAGAATGTGGTAAATTATGAGAAAGATGAATGTTACCTTTGTATATGTGAAATGCTTCATAGTTGTACTTGTGTAGATTGGATTATTTTGTGTGGGCTTTCTCCTAAGGAGGTGAGATAGTGTGTTGAGCCTTGTAGGCGATTATGAAGTATTATAGTTAACGGGAAAACCCTTATGACTTATTACTAATTTCCTCTATGAACCTAGTCTAAAAGTTGTAAGAACGGGGGAAAAGGGGTTTTATTCCATAAGTTGGATATATGGGTACCCTAAGGTGGCTTGGGGGATGTATAATATGTACCCCTTAGCTCTTAAAGAGAAGGGGAAATGCAGTAGGGTCAACTTCAAATGGTCATAAATCATAGAACAAAATAAATTATGTCTCCCATGACCTACGCATAGATAGATAATTAAATTATATTTCCATAGACATTGATCTTGCTAAAATAAGATCTCCAAGTAAAAAGCTATGCCCGTTTTAGTAATGGCTTGTGGAATAAGCCCTGACGATGGACCCAATGATGGGGCATCAGGAAGACGAAGGACCGTCAATGCCGACCGTCGTTTGGTCCGACAACAACCTTTCCAAGGGTCTTTTGGACCTTTCCCGCTTTGTTTAAACCCTAAGTTACATTGTTTTGACCCTAAATCATCATACTTTAGTCAGTTTAAGCCTAGATACATTATTAAAACATATTTAAGTCAAATCATTGAATCAAAAGTTAGAAAATTAAAAGCAAGGAAGGAGAAAAAGCTCAACAACCCTGGTTCAAGAACAAAGAATGTTTCCAACAGTTCCAGCCCAGAAATCTAAGTATTTTTCCATGGATTTCATCACTAGGTATGTGGGATTTCATTAGTGGGTTCCTTTCACTCATTAGGTCCCTAGTTTTCAGTCATATTCTTTATTCTCTTATCATAACTAAACCTAGATTTTCTAGACATTTGTTAGAACTTCTTGAATTTATTGAATATATGTTCCATATAAGATTGTCATGTTATCATTCAGTTTATGGCATGAATTTCAAAACCATAGCTTTATTACTCTAGATCTTGAATTACACATGCTAGGTCAGATATTTCAGACACTTCAGATATGCATGCCTCAGTTAGAAATGCATAATTACACGATTAGTTGTTGCATTCTCAAATTGCATGTTCAGTTTCGAGCTATTCAGTATTTACAGAAACTCATAAATAATCAATAAATATACATAATTCATGGGAGTAGCATAACACCGAGTTGGACTAGGATTGAGTGTACCCAAATAGTCCCAGAACTACTAGCCAAGTACGTTTTAAGTCCCCTATTCGGGAAATTAGTTTAGTGATCACTCCAGCATGCCTTTATACCTTTGCAAGGATATATTGGGTCCTCTCAATGGGGCATATACATCGGAATCCACATTTAGCACATGTGGTTTTATGATCGGTTATTAGTAGCTCCAAAGGATCATCAGACTCTCTGCATTGACAATTTATCAGTATATTAAGTATTCAGTTTCAACATATTATAAATTAGTCATTGCTTCCAGTTAGCTCAGCATTCAATTTATCATGTCACATTATTATACTTGTTGTTATGCTTGTTCAGTTATGTTTTATTTCAACTTCACTCAATCCTACATGCTCAATACCTTTCAAGTACTGACGCATATGTGCGCTATACTTCTCGTGATGTAGGTTTAGGTTCTCAACATCCTGATCATGCATAGATCGATTTTTCGATCTCGAGTTTAGCATATTCAGTTGCGAGTCCTCATTTTCCGAGAATAAGAGTCATAAATTTCTTTTTAGTATTTAGTCTTTTAGGTTTGGTTTTTGCTATATTTAGCTGGGTCTTGTCCCAGTATTTCTAGTCCAGTTTAGTTTCTTATTTCATACAAAGTTAGATTCATCTTAGTATTGAGTTAATATTTCCTTTGTATTATACTCATTGTTTTCAAATATCTCAGTTATAGACTATGGGTATTCCCTATCTTTACATATTAAATTATGATTTAGCTTCTGTATCAATTTATTATCTTTAATATGCTCATGATAATGCCAGTAGGGTTAACTTGGGATCACTTGTGGTCCTAGGTTTCGTGTCCACGTCTCTGGGTAGCTCGGGGCATGACAAACTTGGTATTAGAGCACTAGGTTTATGTGTCCTAGGATGACTTAAAAGTTGCACTAAGTAGATTCCTTTTCATGGGTCTGAAGTGCACCACATCTAATGAGAGGGAGGCTATGAAGTGTTTTAGAAAAAAATTCACCTTCTTGTTACTCTTATCGTGCGTAAGGTATGATCTAATTCCATTCTAACTCGACGTTAGCGCTTAAGATCATGCCTTCTTATAGAGCTTAGGCATGGAATGCTTATGCCTGCAATACTAAGGCTGTTCCTCTAGTACCAAATAAGGAAGTTCAAATGCAGAGTTTCAGAACGCCAATTCAGCTTTGTGCTAAGAGTATGACCAACCAGAACAATCAGAAGCTTCTAGTTCCCACTAATAGAAATGACCAATTAGTGGCAGCCAGAGTTTGTGATTTTGTTAGGATGAATCCGCCTAAGTTTTTAGGGTCGGAAGTTGGTAAGGACCCATAGAAGTTCATTGATAAGGTTAAGAAAATATTTGGTGTGATGTCAGTATCTGGTAGTGATAGGTGAGATTGGCATCCTACACACTCAAGGATGTGACTCACATATGGTTCACTCAGAGGAAAGACAACTGACATGACTTTGTCTTTTGTAACTCAGCATAGCAGTCCAATTCAATGTCAGTCCAAAAAATCTCTCAGAATTCTTCTAAGTCTCTACTCCAGTTGGTGATCCAGTTATAGCTAGAAGGGTATACAGAAATTGCTCCATCATAGTTTCTAAGAAAGTCACCTCAACAGATCTAGTAGAGTTAGAAATGGTAGACTTCAATGTCATTCTAGGCATGGATTGGTTACACTCATGTTATACCTTAGTCGATTGTAGAACTAGGATTGTTTGTTTTCATTTTCTAGACGAACCCATCATAGAATGGAGGGGTAGTCGCTTAGCGCCTATGGGTTGATTTATTTCTTACCTTAAGGCTAGAAAGATGATATCTAAGTGTTATCTCTATCATCTAGTTTGGGTTAACAATTCTAGCCTTGAAACCCCAACCCTTAAGTCAGTTCCAGTAGTCTATGAATTTCAAGAAGATCTTCCCAAAGTCCCTCCCGAAAGGGAAATCGACTTTTGAATTGATCTCCTTCCAGATACCCAACCTATTTCTATTCCGCCTTATTGAATGGATCCAGCAGAGCTTAAGGAGTTGAAAGAGCAGTTGAAAGACCTTCTAGATAAGAGCTTCATCAGACCTAGTATTTCACCATGGGGTGCACCATGTTGTTCGTAAGGAAGAAAGATGGTTCTCTCATAATGTACATTGACTATAGACTGTTGAACAAGGTCACAATCAAGAATAACTATCCAATCCCTAGGATTGATGACTATTTTGAACAACTTTAGGGTGCTAGCCATTTCTTAAAGAAAGACCTCAGATCGGGTTATCATAAGCTCAGAGTCAAAGATAGTGACATTCTAAAAACATCCTTCAGAACTCGGTATGTTCATTATAAATTTGTAGTTATGTCATTTGGACTAACTAATGCTCCTACACCTTTTATGGATTTGATGAACAGAGTTTCCAAATAGTACTTGGACTTGTTCGTTATCGTCTTCTGTTATGATATCCTCATTTACTCCACGAATGACGAAGAACATGGGAGTCATTTGAGAATTGGTTTACAAACTCTCAAAGATCGCCAGTTTTTCGCTAAGTTCAGCAAATGTGAGTTCTGCTTGAAATTCGTTTCTTTCCTTGGTCACATTTTAACTAGCAAAGGGATCCGAGTGGATTAAAAGAAGATAAAAGCAGTGAAATAGTGGCCCAGGCCTACCTCTGCTACAAATATTAGATGTTTCTTAGGTCCAGTAGGTTATTACAGAATGTTCGTGGAAGGATTTTCATCCATAGACTCACCATTGAGTAAGTTGACTCAAAAGATGGTCAAGTTCCAATTGTCAGATGACGATGAGAAAAGCTTTGCAGAATTGAAAATTAGATTGACTAAAGCATATGTCTTGACTGTACTAGAGGGTTCAGATGGTTATGTTATCTATTGTGATGCATCAAGAGTTGGCCTAGGTTGTGTATTGATGCAGAGAGGTAAGGTGATAACTTATGGCTCTAGAAAAATTATGGTTCATGAGAAAAACTATCCAACTCATGACCTCAAGCTTGCAGCAGTGGTGTTTGCACTCAAGATCTGGAGACACTACTTGTATGGTGTTCACGTAGATGTGTTCACTGACCATAAGAGCCTTCAATATGGCTTGAGTTTCTTAAGGATTATGATATGAATGTGCATTACCATCATGGTAAGGCGAATGTAGTAGAATATGCTCTTATTATATTATCTATGGGTAGTGTATCCTATGTTGAAAAAAAAGGAAGGAGCTAATGAAGGATGTTCACAGTCTTGCTCTCTAGGGAGTTCCCCTTATGAGCATATTAGACAGTGGTGTAACAATTCAGAATGGGACAGAATTGTCTTTGGTAGTTAAAGAAAAGCAAAACAGTGACCCAATCTTGATTGAACTTAAGGGTACAGTCCATAATCAGAGAGTGGAGGTTTTCTTCCAAGGGGAAGATGGTGTACTTTGCTACCAGGGTAGATTGTGTGTTCCTGATGTGGGCGAGTTGAGGCAATATATTTTTGCAGAAGCCCATAACTCTAGCTATTCAATTCATCCAGGTGCCACTAAGATGTACCGCGATCTGCGAGAAGTCTATTGGTGGAATGACATGAAGAGGGATATAGCATATTTATGAGTAAGTGCCCCAATTGCCAGCAAGTCATGGTAGAACATAAGAAACCAGGAGGTACGACTCAAGATATCGATATTCCTACTTGGAAGTGGGATGTGAACAATATGGATTTAATCACAGGGTTACCTCGTACTCGTAGACAACATAACTCCATTTGGGTGAGTTTATAGGATGACTAAGTCTTCTCGCTTTTTAGCGGTTAAGACTACAGATTCGGCGGAGGACTATGCCAATCTTTAAATCAAGGAAATTGTGAGGTTGCGTGGGGTTCCTTTGTCTATCATCTCAGATACAGGTCCTCAGTTTAACTCTCATTTCTTGAAGTCATTTCAGAAAGGTCTTGGTACTCAAGTAAGTTAACCTTACTACAACATGTCATCCACAGATGGATGGCCCGACATAGCGTACCATTCAGATCTTAGAGGATATGTTGAGAGCTTGTGTGATCGATTTCAAAGGTAGTTGGGATGATCACCTTCCTCTTATTGAGTTTGCCTACAATAATAACTACCATTCCAGCATTCAGATGGCCCCTTATGAGGCTTTATATGGGCGTAGATGTAGATCTCCTGTTTGTTGGTTTGAAGTAGGTGAAACAACTTTAATAGGTCCAGATTCAGTCCTTTATGCTATGGAGAAAGTGCAACTCATTAGAGATAGACTTAAGAAAACCCAAAGTCGTCAAAAATCTTATGCAGGTGTAAGGAGAAGGAAACTAGAGTTTCCAAGTTGATAATTGGGTTTTTCTAAAAGTCTCACCTGTGAGAGGGGGGATGAGATTTGGAAAGAAAGGGAAGCTCAGCCCTAGATATGTAGGCCCTTACAAGATCTTGAAAAGGGTTGGCAAGGTGGCATATAAGTTATAGTTGCCAGCAGAATCAGCAGCAGTGCATCCGGTCTTCCACATCTCACTCTGGAAGAAGTGTGTGGGTGATCCAGCCTCTGTAGTGCCTTTAGAGAGTGTGACGGTGAAAGATAGTCTTTCTTATGAGGATGTAGCAGTTGAGATTCTTGACCGTCAGGATAAAAGGATGAGAAACAAAGAAATCGCTTCAGCCAAGATTTTGTGGAGGAGTCAGTCCGTAGAGGGAGCTACTTGGGAAGCAGAATATGCCATTAAAGACAAGTATCGTTATCTCTTTTCTTCCGATTCCACTTCAGCTTGAGGTAATAGTTCCTCTTCAGTTTTACAGTCATTCATGCGCAAATTCAGTTTTAGAATCATGTTCCCACAGTTTGTACTTGCATTTTAAGCGTAATTGCATGTACTCACAACTCAATTTAGTCAGAAACTCAGTTCCCCAGTGTTTAGTAGTGGGGTTTTCAGCTCTCTCCCTCTATTTCCGCTAGTTTAGTCTTCATTTGAGGACGAATGTTCTCAGGGGGAGATAATGTAACACCCCATAGTTAAAATAGATCAAAAATTAGTTTTTTAGAAAAATCTTCAGGTGCTACCAATGGTGGAATCAACGGACCGTAGTCTTATTAATGGTCCGTCCTTAACAACCACCGATGGGATTAGAAACTCCCAAAAATTTCAGCCCAGAAAAATTGGTTAAGTCTTGGACGACGGACGGACTTATGGTTCGTAGGTCAGATGATGGTCCGTAGTCCGTGACCGTCGATCGAGACCCCCATTCACCCACTCTATGACAAGAGCTACGGAATACCAGTACAGTCCGTAGGTGGAAAATTTGCAGAGAGTTAAGTGGAAATGCAGTGGGTCAACTTCAAATGGTCATAACTCTTAGCACAAATCGAATTAGGTGTCTCATGACCTATCCACAGATAGATAATTGAATTATTTTTTCCATTGCCACTGACCTTGCTAAAATCAGATGTTCGAGTAAAAAGTTATGCCCATTTTAGTAAAGCCTTGTCGAATAGGCCGTGACGACGGACCAAATGACGAGACGTCAGGAAAACGATGGACCCTAAGTCTTGGCCGTCGTTTGGTCCAACAACAACCTTCCCAGGGGTCTTTTGGAACTTTCCCACTTAGTTTAAACCCTAAGTTACGTCGTTTTGACCCTAAATGATCATATTTTAGTTTTTTTTAGCCTAGATACATAATTAAAATATATTTAAGTCAAATCCTTAAATCAAAAGCTAAAAAATTAGAAGCAAGAAAGGAGAAAAAACTCAAAAACCCTAGTTCAAGAACGAAGCAAGTTTCCAGCAGTTCCACCCCAGAAATCTAAGTATTTCTCCGTGGGGTCCTTTCACCCATTGAGTTCCTAGTTTCCACTTAGATTCTTGATTCTCTTATCATAATTAAACCTAGGGTTTCTAGAACTTTGTTAGAACTTTATGAATTTATCAAATATATGTTCCAAATGAGATTGTCATGTTATTATTCAGTTTATTACATGAATTTTAGAACCCAAGCTTTGTATTTCTTTAGTTCTTCAATTACACATGCTAGGTCATATATTTTAGACATTTATGCGTAATTACCAGATTAATTGTTGCATTCTCAGTTTGCATGTTCAGTTTTGAGTCCTCCAGTATTTATAAAAACTCAAACATAACCAATAAATCTACAGAATTCATGGGAGTAGCATAATACCGAGTTGGACTAGGGTTCAGCGTACCCAAAATAGTCCAAGAACTACTAGCCAAGTAGGTTGTAAGTCCCTTCTGTGGGCAATCAGTTTAGTGATCACGCCAGCATGCTTTTGTACCTTTGGCAGGGTGGTCCTCTCGATGGGGCGTATACATTGGACTCCACATTTAGCTCATATGGTTTTATTATTGGTTATTAGTAGCTCTGACAGATCAGTCAGGCTCTCTCCATTAACCATTTATCAGTATATTGAGTATTTAGTTTCAGCATGTTATAAATTAGTTATTGCATCCAGTTAGGTCAAAATTTAATTTATCATGTCACATTATTATACTTGCTGATATGTTTGTTCAGTTATGTTTTATTTCAACTTTACTCTATGCTACATGCTCAATATCTGTCAAGTAATGATGCATACATGCGCTACATCTTCTCGTGATGTAGGTTCAGGTTCTCAGCATCCAGATCACGCATAGATCGATTTCCCGATCTTCAGCTCATCAAATTCAATGGTGAGTCCTCATTTTCCGAGGAAAAGAGTCATAAGTTTCTTTTCAGTATTTAGTCTTTTAGTATCAATTTTTGCTAGATTTATCTGGCACTTATCCCCAAATTTCTAGTCGTGTTTAGTGGCTTATTTAGACATAGTTAGATTCAACTTAGTATTGAGTTAATATTTCCTTTTTATTAAAGTCATTATTTTCAAATATCTGAGATATAGACTATGGGTATTCACCATCTTTTCAGATTTAACTATGATTTAGCTTCCACATCAATTTATTATCCTTAGTAAGCTCATGATCATGCCATCAGGGCTAGCTTTGGATCACTTGTTGTCCTAGGTTACGTGTCCGCGTCTCAGGGTAGCTTGTGGCGTGACAAATGTAAAACACACTAAATAGCCAAGTGCATTGGATGTAATTATGAAAAACAAATGTGTTAAAATTAACGAATGAGGTGATAATATGATAAGAGGTTAATGTGAAAGATGAGAGCAATCTCAAATGAGCCTAAGTGAATGTTACCAAAACGTACTCACCCATGAGAGTGTAAAGTTAACGAAGAGACCAGTCTCTATGAACAATGTAATGAACGTAATGAAGTTAATGCATACTTAATACTAATGATGAGATGAGAAATCATCTAATGATATATGATTTCCTCATAGTAGATACCAGCTTCCTGATGAATGAGTTTAATATAATGAAACTTTATACTGAGCGCCGATAGGCTTGATCTGAGCGGTGATGCCTTCCTTCGGGAAGGGTCAAGGTTCACGTAACTCTTATGAGATGAGACTGTCCGACATGCAGGGTATGGGTATCCTTATATCGCCTAGTCTTTGAATCTATACTGCCAATATATGGATCTAGAAGAGTTCGACTCCCTATATATGTTAGCATGTTAGGGTCACTTTGGCCGGTAATTCCACCTTTTTTCATTTTAGGGCAAACACTGGATTTCATGATGCTCACATGATCTTTGTCGGTTAAGGTTAAAGTTCCCAAAGAAAGAATGAGGCCAGCCTCAAAGAATACACATAATAAAATGAACGATACCAAATGTGTTAGGATAGGATAATAAATAGGTGAACTAGACTTAAGTAATGACACTAGGTTATTTTTGGTCATTGCATAGCGAACCCAATAAGAGTCTTAAACTACATCCTAGGTATGAATGGTGGTTGCACTAGTATATGAAAGAAAGAAAATGAAGTGCGTATGAATGAATGATGCAGACTCTGTGTTTGCTAAAGAAGACTAACTTTTTGAGGTCTCATATGTTGAACCCTCATTTTGGGAAGTCCTAATGTCAAGTCCATGATTCCAAGGTCTCATGGCATATGAAAGAACGATATGAACTATGTGATATCATATGTGCAATATGTTATGTTCTATTTGTAAAACGATATGTATGATAATGCATGTTACTCTCATGGCATGACTTTCCTAATCCGAATTTTGCAAGTCCACTAACTTGATTATCCATAATTGATATTGTTAGGAGAGAGCTCTTCTTAATCAAGCATGTCCTTGGTGCGTGCTTGCATATACCCATACTTATTACAAGTGTGTACTAATCCCATAAAACTCTATACTTTTAGGTGCAGGCATAGGAGGATGCTACAA
Organism: Solanum lycopersicum; assembly: GCF_036512215.1. Lineage (NCBI taxonomy): Eukaryota > Viridiplantae > Streptophyta > Magnoliopsida > Solanales > Solanaceae > Solanum > Solanum lycopersicum. The sequence goes on along the minus strand of NC_090803.1, from coordinate 21,176,152 downwards.
CTTACGATACGATGCTGCAACTATCCGGAAGTGAAAAATTCATCCGGACTTGGTACGCCCTGATGCTTTTGAGGATGCTTGACCATTATATTCTATCTTAGATATAGGTTTGATTTAGTGGAGTATGTTCCACTAGCGTTTATTTCTCATTTTATTTCAGACATTGTATTGGTGCCATTTCGGCAAGTATACACTTAATGCTGTATTGAACTACCTCTTTCATTCGATGATATTAATATTAGATGATTGATTGTGAACGTTTATGAGTTTTTGTAGAATATATTTCATCTGAATTAAGTAAACAAAAAGTTCCAATTTTCTGCTAAAATTAACCTAGATTAAGTAACGATAATGTAAGTATGCTTGCCTGCGACCTCTGAGAGGTTAACGATGCTGGTCTCGTCTTGGATCTAGACTTCGGTCGTGACATTTAATTTAGAAATATTAAATATTTCTTACATTATTGCATACTATATATACAATACACACGTGAAACACACGTGTCGTGAAACTAGTATGCAAGTAAGTGAGAAACTCATTAGAATATCTAGAGTTTCTTTAAGATGAGAAGAATACTTTACTTTTATCGTTTACTAATATAATCATATTACCGGTCAAGAAAATATAATTAAATACATGTGATATTTCACATTTGCTCAAGAAAAAATCAACTTTCATAATGGTCAAAACTCGTTGTTTTACTCAGTTGTCAAAAACAATTAGAGGACTGCTATTGTGTCATTTATGAAAATATTATTACCATTTAAGAAAAAGTCAAATTAATGTGATACTAGATAGAATTCAACATTAATATTTTTTGGTGACAATTTTGTATTGATATTTTAAAACTAATTTGTTGGTTAGATTTGCTTAAAAATTGAGTGAGGTAAAAATACTACCAAAGAAAAGTCACTTTATCCCTACATTTAATGGTTGAATGTACTTTGAAATGGTTCAATGATGTTTGGCAATTTTTGTTTCAAAATACAAAATAACTCTATGCCTATTTGTTTTAATTACTTAAAAACACCTGTCCTAATTATTAACTAAAAAGCTTTAGTTGAGTAATATTAATTGTATTTTACAACATTGTATACTACATATACAATACACATGTGAAACTAGTATGCAAATAAGTGAGAAACTCCTTAGAATTTATAATGTTTCTCTAAGATGAGAAGGAGATTTTACTTTTGTTGTTTACGAATATAATCATATTACCGTTCAAGAAAAAATAATTAAATATATGTGATGTTTCATATTTAGTCAAGAAAAAAATAAAAATTTATAATGGTCTAAATATGTTGTTTTGCTCACTTGTGCAAGATAATTAAAGAACTGCAATTGTGTCGTTTATGAAAATATTATTGCCATTTAAAAAAAAAATTAAGGTAATATTATATAAAATTCAACATTAATATTGTTCGGTGATATTTAAATTGATAATTTTTCAAAAAATATGTTGGTTAGACTTTCTTACAAAATTGAGCGAAGTAAAAATACTAATAAAGAAACGTCACTTTTCCCCCACATTTGACCTTTGAATGTATTTTGAATGTTTCAATGATATTTTGTCATTTTGATCTCAAAATACAAATAAATCTATGACAATTTGTATTAATTACTAAAAAACATTTGTCCTATGTTCTTTCAAATATAGTTATACACTAAAAATCTTTAATTTAGTAATATTAATTCCATTATACAATTTTATATACTATAGAACCATACACACGTGCAACACACGTGCCGTGAAACTAGTATGAAAATAAGTAAGAAACTCATTAAAATTTATTGAGTTTCTTTAAGATGAGAAGAAGACTTTACTCTTGTCGTTTGCGAATATAATTATATTACCTGTCAAGAAAAAATAATAAAATACACGTGATATTTCACATTTATTGAAGAAATCAAAATTTATAATGGCTAGAACACGTTATTTTGCTCATTTGTGCAAAACAATTAGAGGAATGCTATTGTGTCATTTATGAAAATATTATTACCATTTAAGAAAAAGGAAAATTAATTTGATATTACTAATTCCATGTCTTGGCCCTCTTGTTCTTAGACTTTTCTTTATCCCTAAATTTCTCTTCCTCAACCTGCTGCACATAAATCATCAACCGCGAAATATCCATGTCGTCTATCAAAGCCCTACCTTCCTTATTCGACATATAGGACAAACCAACAAGAAACAATCTCATTCTACTTCTCATGTCTGCAATAATCTCCGGAGCATATCGGGATAATTAAGTGAACTTCAACCCATATTCATGAACACTCAACGACTCAAGGGTAAGAAATTATCGTACCTTAGCTTCTTTCAGTTCTTGAGAAAATAAATGCTTCTACAAGGCCTCCTCAAAAAAAGCTTAAATCGCATGTTGTGTATCCTCATCTCTTCCTTTTTCAACTGATCAAACCAAGTCCTAGACATACTTTTCAGCTGATATGCAACTATTTCAACTCTCTCGGTATCACCAACATGCATTATATCGAATACCTTTTTCATCTCTTCAATGAAGTTCTATGGATCCTCAGTATTAAATGAACCAGTGAAACTTGGAGGAATTCATCCGCAAGAACTCTTGGATCCTTGAAGTATCAACAACTTCTAGCCTAACTCCTCTCGGTTTCCCAAACTGATTAGTCACAGCTTGACTGGGCATTCTTCTTGCCTCTCTGAACTCATCATTGCTAGGTTCCCATTGGGTTGCACTTCAGGTGCATTGGTACCCCTTGTTCATGAGGTTCAACATTCCTCCTAGGGACGACCTCAGACGACTCTTTTTAAAGGCTTGATTATCTGAAACACGCGCAAGAATTAGAGAGAAATTTGTTTGAGATCCAATTCTAAGGCACGAAAGGAGTGTGAAAGAAGTGAATTTTTTTCCTAAGTGTTCCATTCTACTAATTATAGACGTGTTGCGCTTCACACTGATAACTAGGAATCTAGAGACATGTATTCTTAGTATCCCTATGACTCTTGAACTTTGTGCTTGAATACTATTTTTTCACGCCCGAGCCTACACCCTAGTGGGAAAGGCATTCAAAGACCATTATTGGCCTTATGTAAACCCTTGTAAGGACTTACTTGCTTGGTGAAAGAATTAAACACAAGAGATATAAGTCATGAAATAACTTAATAAATAATATCATAGCCTAAAATGACAACACAAGTCTTTAACGAATAAAACTGAAATGAATATGACTAAAGAATTATTACTATTGTTTATGAAGCCTCTAAAAATGGATGTTGTGACAAGACCCCTTATAATCCTAAAAACTAAAAATTAGAAATCAAGTGATAAAAGATGTCCTCCGAAAAGCTAGGAGTCTCACCAACTGATTCTGAGCTGCTCATTGGAACAATGGTGCGCCAGATGCTGATCCTAGTTACATGCATCTTAATCATAATAGGATGCAGGCCAATTGATATCAGTACATTGAATGTACGAGTATGCAAGCTGGAATGCTAAAACACAAACACAGGATCAAAAGAAAATCTGAAGAGCTTACATCGCTCAACTCAAATCTACATGACTGAACTCATTTCAATATAAGCAATTTAAAACAAGTGCAATATAAAGAAAAGTTGTTTAAAAACATAATGTCAACTTTGTATGTATGTAAAGATATAATATCTCTCTGAAATGTATGTAAAAATATGAATAACTGTAGATATAAAATACATTTAAACTCTACGGGAAATTCGCTAACCGACAACCATCACGTAAGAGCTATTGTGATGGTACATCATTTTTGCCTCAGGCTGTTAGGACCGTCCTATACCTTGCCATTAGTATAGATCCTAAACTACTAAGTGAATTAATTAATATATGGTAAAAGACACTAAACGAATCATCTAAAAAGCATAACACTTTTCTATCCATGGTGGCTACATTGTTTATGGGGGCTGTGAGTTGTCTGAACTCTCCCCGTATCAGAGCTCAATACTACTCCCAGAATAGTATTATATTAATCTTTTATGTTGTAAAAAACATAGTTCCTTATTTTATTTGAGATTAATTCTAAAAACATAGCTCAAAGGCTACCTTGGAAATCAAAGTTTCCGCTCTTTCTTTATTATGAAAACGTATACTCTTTTCTGAAAACTTCCTCAAAGGCTCTATAGAAATCTCAGTTTCTGTTCTAATTTAAATGTGAAAATATTATAAACCTTATTGGTAACACTTAGTTCCCATATACTTCTCTGAAGAAATGAACTTTAAATCTGAACTCTCTGCTTCACGCTGAAACTTAAGTCTTAAAACATGTTAAAGTATTTGTGTAAGTCTTTGGAAAACTCTATGAACTTCTTTTGACTTGCGTTTTAAATGTTAGACTTGACTCTTAACTTTCATTAAACTACATCTTGACTTGTTGTATTGTCTCTTAACTGGTCCTTGAATTGAATTACGGATTCAAGGATTGTGATTCATAATTGAAAAGATCGCATGATTTTTAGGAATGATTTTAGATAGCTAAACATGAGAAAAAACTGAAAGCAGAATTTGGGGGTGGTTTTGCGACACGGAGAAAGTTTTAAAATTTTGTTTTGAAAATATATTTTAACGCAGAACTCTCCAATAAAAGCTCTCGGCGCGAAACAGAAATTCCCAAAATTGAGAAGTAGCTCCACGACGCGGAGGCAATGCCATATTTCGTCCAACAAAATCTTTTTCTTCGTTTTTCAGCTCTAAACCCTCTAAGCTCCATGGATATTTCTCCAACTACCAAGAATCGATTAAATGTTCAAAGTTCATTAGATTCTACTCAAGATAAACCTATATTCATGGATTCAAATCAAACAACATCTCAACAATTTCAATGATTCGAGAATTTAACATAACTTTAACAAACCCATCAAGAACTCAATTTCTAACCTTTCAAGAATGTTTGCTGAAATGAACATGACTGACTCGTGAGTGAACTAACGGGGTGCTATGTGATATCTCATACCTTTGTAGGGATCACCCCTGATGAAATCCACAAGTAAATCTCGACGAATCTTGATTGATTTATTGAACGTTCTTGTCCTTCCTTCTCTTTTCTTCTTTTTCCAAGCCCTAGTATGAAATTCAACTTTGAAATACTAACTAAAAGCAAACTTTACCGTAATTAAAATCCTAAAATTATTAGAATAATTAGGTAAAGAAAAGTCTAAATTACCCTTCTAAATTCCTAATTTAGACTTTACTTAATCTAATAACCCAACTTTAAAAGGGCATAACTTCCTCATACGAACTCGAAATCATACAAACTCGGCAACATTGGAAAGATCATTTCTAGTACAATCCAACTATATCTGGAAGTGATCCTAACTCATTCTTAGCTATAAGTTATGCCTGTTTGAAGTTACCAAAAATTCACCTTTTCTAATTTAAGTAAATTTTCAGATTTTAATTATTTCCATAAATGGTTATTTTCAGTTCTTAGCTTCTTCCTAGATATCTCAATTGAGAGATGTTACAACATTTTCTGTGCAACCGAAAATACATATACATTTATTTTCTCATCTAGGTTTGATACCCCTCACCCTAACCCGCTTCACCATAAAATCATACACTAAAATAAAAAAATAAAAAAATTTAAAAGAGTTAAAATGATTGTGAACAAGAGAATGAATTACTTATTACATCAATATCCATTTATACTCATTTTTGTATGAAAACTATAAAACAGAGTCCATGAAGAAGTTCACTAGAAAACTATTTTCCAAAAACAAGTGTAAAAGAATTTTACAATGATTTTTTATTCAAAAACACCATATAGGGAAACTAAAAAATGTTGACCCTAACAAAAAAAAATATTTCATAAAATGATGAACGGTAGTTGAACAGTTTGAATAAAGTAAGACTAAACAGACAACAAACTAGTCAACACGTTTGATACTGAAGAACCTGAGAATGAAGAAGTATTGTCAATATTACTGGTCTACATCAAGAATAAAAATAAGAAACATTAGTTTCTACTTAATTAGTTATATAACTTGATCTCCATTCTGTATGATATAACAAAACGAAGAAAAGATACAATCTCAATTCTAAAGTAAATAAAAAAATGAACGAGTTATGAATGAACAAGGAAAAAATAAGAAGCATAAAATTTGTTGTCATCTCAATTATGAATTTGCCTCTTGAGAGAAGATAAAAATATGTGAGTTTAGAAGCATACATTAAAACTTACTAATTGTGTGATGTTCAAAGTAACATGTTGTCAAACATAATAATCAATATTTGAATAAGCAAGTAAAAAATTAAAATAAAATGAAAAAATTGACAAGTGACTCACTCAAACATCAAAACATATAAATGCAAAAACTTTTATTAATCAAACGATATCAACAGATCGACATGCTTTCTCAAAAAAGTTGGTGGCTCATATAATTAAATTTTAAGAATATCTATCTAAAAAAATCTCTAGTCTTAAACGCTTATCCTCATTTCAACAATGAAACAAAAGCTGAAAATAATAAAGCCCACCAATTTCACAAGAATGCAATATTAAAGAGTTGATTGATGAACATATTAAAAGAGATATATATTTATTATTCAATAGAATGAACAGTTGGGGGGGGGGGACGGGTAGTGTTTTTAATTAATTTGGTGATTGTTACATTATTGACATGATTTAATTTCTCAATTCGTATACATTACACTATGAAAACAAAGAACTAAATTGGGTGAATGTAGACTATATACAAATATTAGTAATTTCAATTACTTAAGTTTTAAAATAACTTTCAAAACATAGAACTATTGTAACGACCTGTTAGTCAGTTTGAGCAGTAGAGTTTATTTCAGGTAATTACAGTCTGAGTCGACGGATCCCAAGACGGACCGTCATTGGCACGACGGACCGTCGAGGGTGTCTCGTTCCAAAACACTTAGAATTCTAAAAAATTAGGTACGGAGAACAACTCTCTAAACTTCACAACGACATGGCAGGACGGACCGTCGTAGGCACGACGGACCGTCACAGGCCCTTCAGTAAATTTCAGTCTCTGAACTCTGTGATGACTCAGCAGGACGGACCGTCGCAGGCATGACGGCCCGTCACAGAGCGCGTAACCCTAACTGGGTCGGATTTCTGTTAAAAGTTTTAAGGGGCGTTTTGGACTATTCCTGCTTATAATTATAAAGTTAGTGATTTAATGTTAATATTTTAATTACTTGGGGGTTTAAAGAGAGAACCTTGAAACAAGTAGTGGGGTATTTTATCATCTTTTATACTTAATTATATGCTAAATAGGGTAAAAGAAAGAGGGTTTGAATAAGAAAAAGAAAAAGAACAGAGAGAGAGGGAGAAACGATCGATTGAGAGAGAGGAAGAACGCAACTTTGGGAAAGTAGATTGCTTCATCATAATTCTTTGGTGGAGGTAGGTTATGGTTTTTGCTATTCGTAGTAAACTCTTAATAGTGAATGATATGTATTGGGTAGTGTTGTAAACCCTTCTATATGCTTAATTATATGCTTGCACGAATGTGATTATATATTTGTGATAAAGTAAGCATGATGAAGCTATTGAATCCTAATTCTTGAAAAACCCTAATCTACTTTGTTAATGATGATGCCTTGGTATAAAATAAGGCTTGATGAATAAAAGTAGTGAGATTAGGGGATCGGGTGCCACGTTCCGGTACCAGGATAGTATATGAGGATCGGAGTGTCACGTTCTGACAACACGATAGTATATGGATCGGGTGCCACGTTCCGGTACCAGGATAGTATATGAGGATCGGAGTGTCACGTTTCGACCCCAGGATAGAATATGGATCGGGTGTCACGTTCCGACACCAGGATAGTATGATGAGGATCGAAGTGTCACATTCCGGCACCAGGATTAGTAAAGCGAATGAATCTTGAAATATGTTAATATACTCAATTTAATGAACCTAATTCCCAAATGAGTCTGATGGGGAGGCGTGAGTCCTCATTGATGTGCTTGGTGTTGTGACCAAGGGTTATGGTAATTGTAAATGCCGCATGTTGAGTATTGTAGTTGATTTTATGATATTATCTGATATATACTGTTTTCTATTTTTAGTTGGCCAATGATATCTACTCAGTACCTGTATTTTGTACTGACCCCTACTTGTATGTTTTTCTCTTGTTATTGTGGAGTGCAGCAAACGTGCCGTCTTCTTCAACTCAACAGCAACTCTAGCAAGTCTTCACCGCGTCAAATTTCAGGGTGAGCTATTGTTCCTAGCTCGGACTGAACTTTCTCTCATTCGTGTCTTGATGTCCTTGAAGTTCGGACATGGAATATATCTTGTATTTGTTTTAGTTTCCTAGACATTATTAGATTTAGTAATTTGAGGATAGATGTTCTTGTGATGATGACTTTCAGATTTTGGGAATAATAAGTATTGAGTTTTTAGAAGTTATTTAATCGATTTTCATTAATGAGTTTAAGTATTCCGCATTATATTATGTTATTTATGGTTGAAATGTCGGGGTTTAGATTGGTTTGTTCGCTCACATAGTAGGATAAGTGTGGGTGCCACTCGCGACCCGTTTTAGGTCGTGACAAACTTGGTATCAGAGCATTAGTTTAGTTGGTCTCATCACACAAGAACGAGTCTAGTAGAGTCTTGAGGAACGGTAGGGGGACGCCTTTACTTTTCTTTGAGAGGCTATAAGACTTTAGGAAAATTCCATTCTTTCTTTCTTTCGTGCTATTACTTGGATCCAATTGGTATCTAGGTGATACAAATTGGTATCTTACCATCTTCACTCTATTTCGCAGATGGTTAAAATTAGAGCAACAACCGTGCCAACCCCAGCACCGGCAAGACAAGAGGCGTCTGAGCCAGCCACTGAGACTGTAGCTCGAAGAGGAACAGTGGCAAGAGGCCGTGGTAGAGGTCGTAGGAGGACATCCTCTAGAGGAAGAGGACAAACACCTTGCCCATCTAGTACTAGGGCGGTGACTCGTCCACTGACTGAGGAAGTAGTAAGAGAGGGCGAGGAAGGGGAAAATGAGCAAATGCAGAATGAGGAATTACCACCCCAACCTACCCCAGAGATGATTAATCAGGTTCTTTCTTATCTTAGCGGGTTAACTGATCAAGGCCAGACACCTCCAGTGTTTTCTGCACCAGCACCTCAGGTTCCGGAAGTACGACAGGCCGCTGCTGAGGCTCCCCGCATGGATGACTCATTGGAAATAGGCACGTTTCCTTGTTTGACTACAAGGCCTATAATGAAAAGTTATCAGCATGAACTCTTCAGTAAGTTCTTGAAATTGAAACCTCCAGTCTTCAAGGGTGATGAATCTGAGGATGCCTACGATTTTCTAATTGACTGTCATGAGTTACTACATAAAATGGCATAGTGGAACGATTTGGCGTTGATTTTGTAACCTATCAGTTCCAGGGAAATGCCAAAATGTGGTGGCTGTCAAATGTTGAGTGTCAACCCGCACAGGCACCACCTATGACTTGGGCATCGTTCTCTAGCTTATTTATGTAGAAGTATATCCCCTGGACCTTGAGGGATAGGAGGAGAGATGAGTTCTTGGGCCTAGAGCAAGGCAAGATGTCAGTGACTGCGTATGAGGCTAAGTTCCGTGCATTATCCACGTATGAAACTCAGCTTTGCTTCAGTCCACAAGAGCGGATTCGCTATTTTGTGAAGGGGTTGAGGTCAGATTTGCGGAGTTCAGCCTTAAAGATAGCGGCTACAGCGACATCCTTTCAGGAAGTGGTAGACTTCGTGATAGAGGTGGAGGGAGTGAAGCCAGATGACTTTACCATGGCATCGACATCCAAAAGGTTTCGTAAGGCAGGTGAGTTTAATGGTTCTTACTCCAGAGGGCAGGGTTTAGGAGGTTATCCGGCCCAACCTATTCAGTCTTCACTACAGACTGTAGTTGGGGGTCCACCGCAGACCGGTCAAAGCTTCTCTGAGTTTGGAGGTTATCCCTAGACATCGCCATTATCACAGAGACCTATGCTTGAATCCAGAGAGTGTTATGGATGTGGGGAGACTGGACACATTAAGAGGTATGGTCCAAAACAGAGTTACAGACCTCAAATAGTTAGAGGTAGAGGTGGTCATGGAAGAGGCCGTCATTCTGGACGGCGTGGTGGCCAAGGTAATGGTGGTCACCAAAACGGTCGGGGTGACGGACAAATGGGAACTACTACAGCGCAACCTTGTAGAGGCAACGGGTAGACAGGTGATAGGGCCCATTGTTACGCTTTCCCTGGGTGGTCGGAAGCGGAGACATCAGATGCTGTTATTACAGGTAATCTTTTGGTTTGTGATTGTATGGCTTCTGTATTATTTGACCCTGGCTCCACATTTTCATATGTATCTTTCGCATTTGCTACTGGCCTTAATTTAAATTGTGAATTGCTTGACATGCCTATTCGTGTTTCTTCTCCGGTGGGTGAGTCTGTGATAGTGGAAAAGGTATATAGGTCTTGTCTGGTGACTTTTGTGGGAAGCAATACTCATGTAGACTTGGTTATCTTAGAAATGGTTGACTTCGATGTAATTCTGGGTATGACTTGGCTTTCTCCAAACTTTGCAATCTTAGATTGTAATGCTAAAACTGTAACATTGGCCAAGCCTGGGACAGAGCCGTTAGTGTGGGAGGGTGACTACACTTCCACTCTAGTTCGTATCATCTCCTTCCTTCGTGCTAAGAGAATGGTTAGAAAAGGGTTGTTTAGCTTTCTTGGCACACCCGGGGATGATACTACCCAAGTACCTTCAATTGAGTCGGTTCCGGTAGTCTGTGAGTTTCTGGATGTGTTTCCTGCAGACCTTCCTGGTATGCCACCGGATAGGGATATTGATTTCTGTATAGATCTGGAGCCGGGCACTCGCCCCATTTCCATACCCCATTATAGGATGGCTCCAGCGGAGTTAAGGGAGTTGAAGGCCCAACTTCAAGAGTTGTTAAGTAAAGGTTTCATTAGACCAAGTGCATCCCCCTTGGGGTGCTCCGGTGTTATTTGTAAAGAAGAAGGATGGGAGTTTTCAGATGTGCATAGACTACTGGCAGTTGAACAAGGTAACTATTAAGAACAATTATCCCATTCCTCGCATTGATGACTTGTTCGATCAGTTACAAGGTGATTGTGTCTTCTCTAAGATTGACTTGAGATCCGGTTATCATCAATTGAAAATACGGGCAACGGATGTGCCAAAGACTGCTTTTCGAACCTGGTATGGGCATTACGAATTTGTAGTAATATCTTTTGGTCTTACGAATGCCCCTGCTGCTTTCATGGGCTTGATGAACGGGATTTTTAAGCCATATCTGGATCTCTTTGTGATCGTATTTATTGATGATATACTGATATACTCCAAGAGTAAGAAGGAACATGAGGAGCATTTGAGAATTGTGTTGGAAGTGTTAAGGGAGAAAAGGCTTTATGCCAAATTCTCCAAGTGTGAGTTTTGGCTAGATTCAGTGTCCTTTTTGGGGCACGTGGTTTCTAAGGATGGAGTGATGGTGGATCCTTCTAAGATTGAAACAGTGAGAAATTGGGTAAGACCTACTAATGTGTCAGAAATAAGGAGCTTTGTTAGTTTAGCCAGCTACTACCGTCGATTTGTCAAGGGATTCTCTTCTATTGCTTCCCAATTGACGAACTTGACTAAGCAGAATGTTCCATTTGTATGGTCGGATGAATGTGAAGAAAGCTTTCAGAAACTCAAGACCTTGCTGACTACTGCACCTATCCTTACCTTGCCAGTGGAGGGTAAGAACTTCATTGTTTATTGTGATACATCCTACTCTGGTTTGGGTGCAGTGCTAATGCAAGAGAAGAATGTAATTTCTTATGGTTCGAGGCAATTAAAGGTGCATGAACATAACTATCCGTCCCACGATTTGGAATTGGTCGCAGTTGTGTTTGCATTAAAATAATGGAGACATTATCCATATGGGGTCAAGTGTGAAGTCTATACGGATCATTGTAGCGTACAAAATGTCTTTACTCAGAGGGATTTGAATTTGAGACAGAGGAGGTGGATGGAACTACTGAAGGATTATGATGTTACCATCTTGTATCACCCAGGAAGGGCTAATGTTGTGGCAGATGCCTTAAGTAGAAAAGCAGGGAGCATGGGTAGTTTAGCCAACTTACAAGTGTTTAGACGCCCATTGGCTAGAGAGGTTCAGACTCTAGCTAACGACTTTATGAGGTTAGAAGTAAATGAGAACGGAGGATTTTTGGCCAGTGTGGAGGCGAGATCTTCTTTTCTTGACAAGATCAAGGGAAAACAGTTTGATGATGAGAAACTAAGCCAAATTCGGGATATGGTGTTGTGAGGAGAGGCTAAAGAAGCAATAATGGATGAGGAAGGTGTTTTGAGAATTAAGGGAAGGGTATGTGTGCCCCGTGTTGATGATTTGATACACACTATTCTTACAGAGGCTCATAGTTCTGGATATTCTATACATCCTGGTGCAACCAAGATGTACCGTGACCTAAAACAACACTTTTGATGGAGTAGAATGAAGCGCGACATTGTGGATTTTGTTGTTAAATGTCCAAATTGTCAGCAAGTAAAGTATGAACACCAGAGGACCGGAGGAACACTTCACAAAATGCCCATTCCTGAATGGAAGTGGGAGAGAATTGCAATGGACTTCGTGGTTGGCCTTTCAAGGACATTGGGGAAGTTTGATTCTATTTGGGTAATTGTGGACAGATTAACTAAGTCTGTTCACTTCATCCCGGTTAAGGCAACCTACAATGCAGAGAAGTTAGCCAGACTCTACATCTCAGAAATTGTTCGATTGCATGAAGTTCCACTTTCCATCATATCAGATAGAGGTACGCAGTTTACTTTCAAGTTTTGGAGAACATTGCATGCTGAATTAGGTACTAGGTTGGACCTTAGTAATGCATTTCACCCTCAGACCGATGGTCAGTCTGAGCAAATAATTCAGGTGTTGAAAGATATGCTTCGTGCATGTGTGATAGAATTTGGGGGTCATTGGGATAACTTCTTACCCTTAGTGGAGTTTTCATAAAATAATAGCTATCACTCAAGTATTGATATGGCTCCTTTCGAAGCATTGTATGGGAGGAGATTTAGGTCTCCCATTGGTTGGTTTGATGCATTTGAGGTTAGACCTTGGGGTACTGATATTTTGAGTGATTCATTAGAGAAGGTGAAATCTATTCAAGAAAAGCTTTTAGCGGCTCAAACCAGGCAAAAGTAATATGCAGATCGAAAGGTTAGAGACGTGGAGTTCATGGAGGGTGAACAAGTCTTTTAGATGGTTTCTCCCATGAAAGGGGTGATGCGGTTTGGAAAAAGAGGTAAGCTAAGCCCAAGGTATATTGGACAATTTGAAGTACTTAAGCGAGTAGGGGAGGTGTCCTATAAATTAGCCTTGCCCCCAGGACTGTCAGGAGTGCATCCGGTATTTCATGTGTCTATGTTGAAAAGATACCATGGGGATGGAAACTACATCATTCGTTGGGATTTAGTTCTTCTTGATGAGAATTTGACTTATGAGGAGGAGCCTGTTGCCATTCTAGGTAGAGAAATTCGCAAGTTGAGATCAAGGGAGATTGCATCCATCAAAGTTCAATGGAAGAATCGACTAGTTGAAGTGTCCACTTGGGAGAAGGAGGCTGATATGCGAGAAAGATACCCACACCTGTTTACATATTCAGGTACTCCTTTTCGCCCTTGTTCTTCTTCTTGTGATCGTTCGGGGACGAACGATGGGTAAATTGGTATCTATTGTAACGACCTGTTAGTCGTTTTGAGCAGTAGATTTTATTTCTGGTAATTACAGTCTGAGTCGACGGATCTCACGACGGACCATCATGGGCATGACGGACCGTCGAGGGTGTCTCGTTCTAAAACACTTAGAATTCTGAAAAATTGGGTATTGAGAACAACTCTCTGAACTTCACGACGACATGGCAGGACGGACCGTCGTGGGCACGACGGACCGTCACAGGCCCTTCAGTAAATTTCAGTCTCTGAACTCTGTGATGACTCAGCAGGACGGACCATGGCAGGCACGACAACCCGTCACAGAGTGTGTAACCCTGACTGGGTCAGATTTCTGTTAAAAGTTTTAAGGGGCATTTTGGACTATTCCTGCTTATAATTATAAAGTTAGTGGTTTAATGTTAATAATTTAATTACTTGGGGGTAGAAAGAGAGAACCTTGAAACAAGTAGTGGGGTATTTTATCATCTTTTATACTTAATTATATACTAATTAGGGTAAAAGAAAGAGGGTTTGAATAAGAAAAAGAAAAAGAACAGAGAGAGAGAGAAACGATCGATTGAGAGAGAGAAAGAACGCAACTTTGGGAATGATATGTATTGGGTAGTGTTGTAAACCCTTCTATATGCTTAATTGTATGCTTGCATGAATGTGATTATATAATTGTGATAAAGAAAGCATGATGAAGCTATTGAATCCTAAATCTTGAAAAACTCTAATCTACTTTGTTAATGATGATGCCTTGGTATAAAAGAAGGCTTGATGAATGATAGTAGTGAGATTAGGGGATCGGGTGCCACATTCCGGTACCAGGATAGTATATGAGGATCGGAGTGTCACGTTCCGACACTAGGATAGTATATGGATTGGGTGCCACGTTTCGGTACCAGGATAGTATATGAGGATCAGAGTGTCACGTTTCGACACTAGGATAGAATATGGATCGGATGTCACGTTCCGACACCAGGATAGTATAATGAGGATCGGAGTGTCACGTTCTGGCACCAGGATTAGTAAAGCGAATGAATCTTGAAATATGTTAATATACTCAATTTAATGAACCTAATTCCCAAATGAGTATGATGGGGAGGCGTGAGTCCTCATTGATATGCTTGGTGTTGTGACCAAGAGTTATGGTAATTGTAAATGCCGCATGTTGAGTATTGTAGTTGATTTTATTATATTATCTGATATATACTGTTTTCTTTTTTGAGTTGGCCGATGATATCTACTCAGTACCTGTGCTTTGTATTGACACCTACTTGTATGTTTTTCTCTTGTTATTGTGCAGTGCAGCAAACGTGCCGTCGTCTTCAAATCAACACCAACTCTAGCCAGTCTTCACCGCGTCAGATTTTAGGGTGAGCTATTGTTCCTAGCTCGGATTGGATTCTCTCTCATTCGTGTCTTGATGTCGTTGAAGTTCGGACATGGACTATATCTTGTATTTGTTTTAGTTTCCTAGACATTCTTAGATTTAGTAATTTGAGGATAGATGTTCTTGTGATGATGACTTCCATATTTTGGGAATAATAAGTATTGAGTTTTTAGAAGTTATTTAATCGATTTTCATTAATGAGTTTAAGTCTTCCGCATTATATTATGTTATTTGTGGTTGAAATGTCGGGGTTTAGATTGGTTGGTTCGCTTACATAGTAGGATAAGTGTGGATGCCACTCGCGACCCGTTTTGGGTCGTGACAACTATTGACTATGTAATGAAAATGAACGATAGAAGGAGTGATGGTTAATATGTATTTAACAACCCGATTATCCATTGTTGTAAAGTTCCATGAATTTATCATTTTGTCCCTCCCAATATCTATATCGAGTCGTTTATGATTGAGTTTGACAAGTTAGTTTTCAACTTTGAGTTAAAAGTTGAGAATTAGGAAGGTTTATATTATTAAGAAATTGGTTTTGGAGCCGTTTGGAGTTTCGAGAGTGGAAATAAAAGTACATTGATTTCGTAATGTGAAATCTAGTATGAGAGGCTTGGTTTTTATTTCTAATTCTTTTGGAAGATTTGAGGTCCTAAGTTGTGAATTAGTAAAAAATATAGCCTTTGGGTTGAATTTAGTAACATTCGATTCGGATGCCCATATCAACATTCTGAGAGTTCAATTAGATTAAGAGGATGATTTTAGCTCTAGGTTAGTTCTTAATTGAATTTTGAGAGGTCTCAAGCTTGTTTTAGTCTTTTTAAGTGCTAGTTAGTTTCTTGCAGTTTTCACAAATATCTTGACAAGGAGACCTCAGATTTGTGTTTAGATGGTTCCATTTAGTCAGGAATATCAAGTACAATTCATTTTCATGTATGGTTTCTTTGTACAAGAACTGAATCCCAATGATCATTTTGATGTTTTGAGAGTTTGCTAATATTTGGTGTATTAAGGCTTTGCTTATGTGAATGTCTTTTCGCTTAATCAACCTCCACTTAAGAAAAGGATCTTTCACTTAAGCGACATTCCCTTTACGGAAGAAGGCTTCAATTTTTGATGCCCGAGCTTTTTGAGGGTCACTTTTGCGACACCTGGAGGGATTTTTTCCTGCAATTTTTTTAATTTTGAGCTTGAGAAACCATTTTGACGATTTTGGAAGGGTTTTGTGAAATCACTTAGGTAAGCTTATATTATCCTAAACCTATATTTCCCATTGATTATTTATGGTTTTTAAAATCAAAATATGAGATTTTGATTGGTGAATAATGATATTTTTTGAAGAACTCAAGTTGTTAACTAAAGTTGATAATGAATTGTTATTAAGTCCCTTTTCGAAATAATTTTCCCTTATAATTTCCTAAAGCCTTGAGTATTGTTTTTAAGTATTAAATTTTAGTTTCAAACCTTTGTTTTGGAATTGAGTTTTGTGTTGATTGATCTGCTTTTCAAGAGACTTGATGTGAAAATTGTTTTTTCTGATAAGTGATTATGGATACTTGATTGTTATAGATTACATGGTTTTGGAAGTGATTTGTAAGGAGAAGACTCAACTATGGAGTGATTTTGATTGATTTAATTCAAGTGAACTCCTAAACGCTGTATTCTAGCAGCATTTATGTACTTCCTTCGTTGTTTGCCTGTTGGGAGTAATGAGAATGTTGCAAAGGGTTTAATTGTCCACTTGATGAATCTAAATGAATAAAATCTTGTTTAAATTAAAAAGGCCATATGATTAACATGATGATGTAAATTTACCTGTTGTGCTTTTATTGATTGATTGATGAAATTCTTGAAAACATGAATGTGGATTTGAATTGTGTAAATTGTTGTTTCTTCGATGTGGTGTGATATTCTTATGTGCATTATTTGAGGAATATGATGCCAAGGTATTTGCCGAAAAGTTTTAATAGGCCATTGAATCAGATCCAGAAATCAAGCCCTTCTCTATTACTCCTTACCATATAACTCCAAGTGAGTAGAAGGAATTGAATGATCAGTAACATGATTTGTTGTGTAAGAAGTTTAACATCAAAATTTGAGATTTTTACTGGTAAATCGTAAGGTATTTCAAGAACTCAAGTTCTAAACTAAAATGGAGATTCTGCACTGATTTTGATCCCTTTTTGAAATAGTTTTCACCATTGAGTTTCCAAAGACTTGAAAGTCTTTTTCCAAGTATTAAATTTCAGATTCAAACCTTCTTTCAAAATTGAGTTTTGAGTTGATTGATTCATTTCAAAGAAATTGATGTGGGTATAATTGTTTCCAAAAAAATATTATGAACACTTACTTGTATATAGATTGTGTGGCTTCAGAAGTGATTCGGAAAGGGAAAACTCAACTCTTGGAATGATTAATTGATTGGTTTAAGGAAAGTTATCTTTTAAGTATTGTAATCTAGTAGAATTGTCTACATCTCTTAATTTTTTGTGTGTTGGGGATAAATTGGAATGAGGTGAGCGGTTTTATTTCTCCACTTAATTAATGTTAATAAACAAATAAGGGGAAAATGAAAAGGTTTCGTGATGATAATGGCAACCTTTTACAACCTTATCGTGATACTGTTTGATTGATTAGAGAAAATGCCTCTATGGAGTGAATGTGGGGCTGAATTACATGGCTTACTGTCTCTTCATATGTTATGATACTACTTGTGGGCATGCTTGTTAAGCATGCGATGCGACAATAATGATCATTGATGTTGAGGTCTTTTCCGAAATGCTTGTGATGTCGAGGTCAGCGAGTGTAATTGGTAGAAAGTCGATGGGAAATGGTTCCGGCTAGATATTTGATATAAGATCGATGAGAAATGGTTTCGACTAGTGATTTGATAAAAATCTTATTAGAAGTGGTTTCAGCCAGTGAGTTTATACAAAGTCAATAGAAATTTGTTCTAGGTGACGATATGGCTTAAAACCAATGTGAAGTGGTTCCAGGGAGAGTTGATTCTTATTTTTTGATTTATTTGATGCTTATTATTAACTTATTGGTTAAATTTTATTGATTTATTTGATACTTAGGGTTCGACTACACGATACGTGTACGTTGTTGGCTTGTGACTTTGTACTGTGAATTTTGAGGCCTTCTGAACTGTATATTATAGAACTATTAGGCTTGGCTACATTCTATGAAGGATGTATTTTGAGGAGTTCGGTTGGGATGAAAAAGAGTATTGAAATTTTATCTAGGTTACCTTATCTATTAAGTTTCTTGTTTGTTACCATGTTGTCGGTTCTCACTCCTTACTTCTACACCTATGTAGGTTCCTAGACGTTAGTCATGTCTTGTTGTTCTTCTTATTCTTCTTCTTCTTCTTCTTCTTCTTCTTCTTCTTCTTCTTCTTCTTCTTCTTCTTCTCCTTAGGATTGTCAAGGATTTCGTGAGATAGTTTCTTGTCATTCTGGCGGGCCCTCTGTTCCCTTACCTTTTCTTTTTTTCTATTGAAAAACAATAATATTAAGACTTGTATTTCAGATTTTTTACATTATTGGATTATAACATGATAACAAAGTTTTGTGGTGTTAATAGAAATAATAGGTTTTTCGCTTTTTTCTTATTCCTTCTCTATCTTTATGCATTCCCTTCAATTTGTTGGGATGAGGTTGAGTTGTATTGGTGGAAATAAAAAAGTGTCATCACAACATCTTTTGGATATAATATGTAGTTTCAGCTTTCACTGACATGCTCAAAATAATCGATTAGTTAAATGATGGCAACACACAATCTCAGTTATAAAATAAATAAAAAATGGATCAGTTAAAAAGAACAAGGAAAAAATGACGAGCACAAAATTTGATGTCATCTCAATCATAAATTTGCGTCTTGAGAGAAGATAGAATTTATGAATTTAGAAGCATACATTAAAACCTATGGATCTAGTGATATTAAGACTAACATGTTGTTCTAACATAATAATCTTGCTTCGAATGAGAAAGTACAAAATTATAAGAAAATTAACAAATCAGTCAGTGATTCAATCTAACATCAAAACATACATATGCTATATTTTTTATGGATCAAACGACATGAATTGATCAACATAATTTTTCCAAAGAACATGGTGGCACAAGTAACTCAATCTACGAATCAATATATATATATATATATATATATATATATATATATATCTATACATATCTCTAGTCTAAAACACTTTCTAATTTCAACAGTAAAAACATGAAAATAATAAAACTCACCAATTTCCCAAGAATGCAAAATTGAAGTTGTTTTTTGTAGTGAAAATGAATGGTCAAAAGAGGTGAATGATAACCATATCCTAATAAAATAGAAATATTTATTATTCAATGAAATGAACAGGGGATAGTGTTGAATTAATTAGCTTATTGTAGGATTAATTCCAACACTGATGACATGATTTAATATTTTCAAATATATTCCAAGTGAAGAAATATATGTTACTTTATGCAAATGAATAATTAAAGTAGGTGAATGTCAAATATATAGAAATATTATTATTTGCAGTTAATTAAGTTTTCAAATAATTTTTCAAACAGAGAACTCTTGACTATGCAATGAAAATGGAAAATCGAAGGACTGATACTTAATATATATTTAATGACCCGGCCAGTCATTGTTGTAACATTCTCTTAAGTTATCATTCTGTCCCTCTCGATATCGTCCACGAGTCTTTTATAATTGAGTTTAAAAAGTTGGGTTTCAAATTTGAGTGAAAAGTTGAGAATTTTGTATGTTTTGAATTTGAAAGACTTGTATTATTAAGAAAGTGATTTTTGGAGCCTTTTGGAGTTTTGAGTGTCGTAATGGAATTCTTTTGATTCCATCCATTCTCTAATGTGGAATCTACTCTATGATAGTTTTTGATTCTTTTTGAAGATTTAAGGTCCTAAGTTGATTTGTGGAAAATATAACATTTAGGTTAAATTTAGTCAACATTCGAGGTTCAGATGCTCGTACAGAATTCTAAGGGTTCAATTAGTTGTAGAGGTTGGTTTTAGGCCTAGATGATATCTTGATTAATTTTTTAGAGGTCGCAATCTTGTTTTAGCTTTTTTAGGCACGAGTTAGTTTCTTGTAGTTTTTGTGGATATCAGGACAAGGAGACCTCAAGTATGTGTTTTGATGGTTCCATTGAGTTTGAAACACCAAGTAGAATCCATTTTCATATATGTTTTGTGAATCCATTTTCATATATGTTTTGTGTGTACAAATACTGAATTTTGAGGGTCCTTTTGATGTTTTGAGTGTTTGCTGAGATGTTGGTGTCTGTAGGCTTTGTATATGTGAGTGACCTGTCGAAAAAGCGACCTCTGCTTATGATGTACCGCTGTTTCGCGGTACTCTTAACGCTTTTTCCTTAAGAGTTTTGTGTGTCTTGAGCATTTTCGTAGTTGTTTTAACATGTTTTTAACTTTTTTTGCAAGAAAGATGTCCAGAACCAAAAACACAGAAGGCAGCTGAAAAATAGTACAAAGGCGACCCACGGAGGCCATCGACGATCCATAGATGGTGACCATCGATTGATGTTAGGCAACTGAAGAAAACTTGGCAAAATCCGACAAAATTTGGAACAATAGAAAGGATCGACGGAAAATTGTGTTGAATGTCGATGTGTTCAGAGATAGTCCCAATACCCGAAGTTTCAGATATTGTAAGTATGGAGCAATGGAAGGCATCGACGAAACATAGATGCATAGACGTACAATGATTTTGGTTGATCGATTGATTCAGAGATGATGCCATCTGAAGGAAGGAAAAAAGATTCTAAGTCTATTCAGATAGATACAGTTGACAATCCGTCATTTCATCGACAGTATGTCTGGAAGAATCGTTGATTACAACCATATTTTGTTGAAAACATTCTTTGTTTTAGTTCCTTTTAATTTAGGACAATATTTTCTATCAATAGAAAACCTCATTTTTGGGGTTTGAAATTATTGTTATTGTTCTTAGTTTGTGTTTGGAGATTGGGTTTTGCAACTTTCCCATTAATTCAATTTTCGGATTTCGTTTTCAATTGTTATCTTGTTATTTCATGTTGGTTTTCTAGATTTTCTTTAAATTGTTAAAGTAAGTTCATGTTTTATTGTTTAAGAACTATGAATTGTGTTCTTATATGAATGAGCAACTAAATGCAGAACTAGGGTTGTGGGAACCATGAGTGATTAAAAGAGCAAACCTAGCTTATTAACAATTCTCAAATAGGCTATTTCATATATTTATATTCTTTGGTTTAGAAGTCTTTTTAATGAGTTGATGCGTTACAACTAGATTTCTTGCTTCTTGCCGGCCAAGGAGGTAGCAATAAAAAGAGAATTATGAACATAGATTTAGTGGGATATTATCTAATAGGCTAGGATCGATTGGTGAAAATTAATAACTACGCCATACATTGACGTTGATACTTAATATGAAGTAAAAGTAAGGGTGAGTAGCTTATACATACGTATCCGAACCAAGGTATGGGGTGAAATTATCTAAATGCCGAACCAAGGATTTAGGGATACCTTACTTATCACTTTGCATGCAAAATACTAGGTAAAGGTTGTTATAGCTCGGAATACAGAGTCATGAACATATGGAGACCACATACAACCTAGTTTTTCTCACAACTTGATAAAATTAAATCTTTACAACCTGTCACTTTGTCACTTGTTTTACCTAGAGATATTAAAGAAGTTTATTTCACAAAAACCCTCTTTAATTACCTGTTTTCCGGAAGAACATGACTAAATAGATGTAATTGTATATTGAAGTTAAGTCTAAACCATTTTTCTCATGGGATCAACCCCAATCTAATAGTTGGGTTCTTTACTTGATACAACCACTTATACATCTTAAGAGAATTTAATTCAATCTTATTAAATTTTGGCGCCGTTGCCGGGGAAAGTGACTTTTAGACTAACCTTAATAACTTTACGGAAGTTTAGTAAATGATATCCTAATTTTACATTTCTTTTGTTTTGGTTTCTTTTATGTCTATCTCTAGTGTATGCCAAGTATACAGAGACGAGGGGAACCACTAATTCCATTCGATCCTTAACTTAACCGTACACTTCAAAAAATGGAAAATCAACAGAATCCATCAAATATAGGTGATGGATAATTCGTCAGCCTCCACGACCAATTGAGTCTCATAATCAAGTAGCTGCAGAAAATGAGGTTGATGATATACTTTAAGGATGCAAGGTCCTGTACCACGCCCTCAAGAGTTCTATAGGGGCAATGTCGACATCACTGATTCTGATGGGCCTCTTGTCTCACGTCTTCTAACCCATGGGCACACATTCATGGTAACTAGTAGCTTGATGTAGATGCTCACCGCGGGGGGTTTGTTTGTAGGGCTACCATTAGAAGATCTGCATGCTCACATAGCCAAATGGAGGTCTGTGTGTAAAAGTTGTGTGAAGAGTCCAAATTTAGATATGAACGTCATCGGGCTGAGAGTGTTTCCTCTATCTTTGACTGGAGATGCCGCGATATGGTTTACTGAGATGCCCTACAATTCTATCTATATTTTGTATCAGTGGAGGGATGTGTTCTTAGCTTGGTGCTACCCAGTGTCTAATAAGCTCAACCACAAGGATAGAGTGAGCAACTTTGTGGCACTACCTGGGGAGTCGGTAAGTATTTCTTGGGAAAGATTTACTGCACATGTGAGAGACGTTCCAAACCACCACATTGATGATGAGTCGTTGAAAGAGTATTTCTATCAGGTTCAAGATGATAACAATAGAACCATACTCGATACTATTGTGGGGGGGGGGGTGTTTTGGTGAGTGCATATATGCCGAGATCGCAGAAAAGTTGGATAAAATCTCTCGCAATTATAATGCTTGGAGTAATAGAAAGTCTGACACTAGGAGAAACACCTTTACAGTGCAATCTACACACAATCGTGTTGCAGATGAGATTCATGAGGAGATGTCTCAAATAAGAACTGAGCTTGGGTTGGTATTGAAACATGCACTGGAGGTGCAAAGAAGGTAAATGTGGTAAATTACTTGAATAAACCACCACCGCTAGCGGATAAGTACATTAGGATACTTATATTGTAAATGATCAGACAGAGTTTTTTTGACCAAACACCAAAGGCTTCAATCAGGAGAATTGGTATAAAAGTAAAGGAAATTAAGGTCAGAGCTATGGTAACTAAAATAGAGAGGGCAAGTATGTTTGTGATGGAAACTACAATTGCGACAACTTCAAGAGGGCTAACTACTATAACAAAAATGTTAGAGTGGGCCCTATGTTCGACCTCAAAAACAAAGAGTTTCCGTTAGGGATGGTGGAGGTAGTATGGCACGAGTTGAGGATATGTTACAGAAGATGATGAGGAGGTTTGATTCTAGTGATGAGAACGCCAAGGAATTGAGAGGTGATTTAGCGAACATTGGGCAAAAGGTGGATGTCCATGCGGTTTCGATTAAGAATATTGAGTTACAAATGTCCCAATTGTCCCCTACTGTGAACCCACGCCAATCGGGCACAGATGTAGAAATTGAAACTGCTTCCGAAATGAAGGGGACTAAACAGGAAAGGGGGGTCCTGTCAAGTCGGTCCGCTAACGCCTTATCTTCCTATTTATAAGCCACAGCCTACTTCGACGTTTCCAATTTGCCATAGAGGAACTGCTTCCTGCGTCTGTTACATTTTTACTATTTTATCATCATTTCATTTCCAGTATCCTTGCATTGCATGCATACTCAATTACCCATCCTATACACTCTTAAGTAAGTACACATGCTGCATGTTATCACTAATTAATGATAGCTCATTTTGGAGTGAAACCTGATCATATCGTCCAAAATACTAAAAATGATGAGCATTGCATGACAGTCACTATTTTAGGAGGTAAGCAAAATATTGATCCACCTTTGCCGTGTGTGATAGAAGATGAGATGAGAAAAGACGAAGAGGTGGTGGAAACTAGTGAAGAATTGGTGGATAAGTACGTGAAAGAAGGATATGTACCTCAGAAAGTGGTCCCATTCCTATACCTCCACCACCATTCCCTTAGATATTAGCGAAGAAGACTAAGGATGGTAAATACCAATGTTTTATCACTATGTTGAAACAACTTTCCATCAATGTCACTTTAATAGATGCTTTGGAACAAATATACTATTACGCTAAGTTTATGAAGGATATGGTTACAAACAAGATCGGTATGTTTTGAGGATGATTACCGAATGCAGCATTGTACTGCTATTGCTACAGGGTCTCTTCTGTAGAAAAAGGAAAAACTAGTCGCTTTCACTATTCCATGTACCATCGGATTTTGACATTTTGATAAAGCACTATGTGATCTAGGTGCAAGCATAAACCTCATGCCTCTTTCCTTTTATAAAAAAATGGGTTTGGGTGACCCAAAGTCCTACAACAATTCGGTTACTAATTGCCGATCAAACATTGAAATGTCCAATTAGGATACTCCATGATGTGCTCGTGAAAGTGGAGTCATTTATATTTCCGGCCAATTTTGTGATTATTGAATGTGAGGTTGACTTTGAGGTTCCTATTATTCTTGGGAGGCCGTTCCTTGCCACTGGTCGCGTATTGGTTGACACGGAGAAAGGGCAGATGAATTTTAGGTTGAACAATGAATAAGAAACATTCAACATTTGTTGGTCCATGAAGCAGAGTGGTGAGGTCCAAACGGTATCTGCTATATCCTACTGGGTTGAGAGTATGTTTGAGGTACAAATCTATGAACACCTAGGTGTTGAGGCACTAGCAGAAGTGATCATAAATTTTGAGAGAGATGGTATTAAATATAATGGGTCTCTTGTTGCGGCACTTGAATGAAATAAATATCGGTCCAAACCAAAGAAATTAAAGTTAGATATGAAGCATCGTGAATCTCCACCCGTGAGACCATCTATTGAGGAGGCTCCAATATTAGAGCTTAAGGCTCTACCACCCCATTTGAGGCATGTATTTCTTGGGTAGAGATGAAACTTTACTGGTAATCATTGCAGCAGATATGAATGTGCAAAAAGTAGAGTGTGTGGTGGATGTTTTGAAGAGGTTCAAACGAACCATATTTGGAGTATTGCGGACATTATTGGGACCCCTCCCGGTATTTGTCTGCACAAAATCCAACTCATGCCCGATCACAAGGCAAGTATTGAGCACCAGAGACGGTTGAATCCGCATATGTGATACGCTCAAACTTACTTCTCAAATAAGAAGTAAAGTGGTCGTATCAAGCAAAGAATCCAACTAATGAGGTTGAGATCGTTCCAACGAGGAAAATAGTTCAGACTTAAGTTTAATCTATTATTTATATTATTTAGTAAATTATTTCCTTAGAAAACAAAAGACAATAAAAGGATATTTTAAATTAATAAAGATAACTAACTAAATTGAAGTAACCAACTGACATAATCTAACCTTGGAGTTTAAGCATTTATAAAAGTACCTAGGGTTTAAGTGTTCCCCACAAGTTCCTAACTTGATAATTCTAACTATAACAATTCTTTCCTAGTATCTTTCAGGAAAAGTGATAAGTTATGTATTTCTAAATCCTTGGTCCGGCATCTAGAAAATTTCACTCCCCACCTTGGTCCGGCTACGTGTGTTGCTATACTAACCCTTATCTTTACCTCATATTAAGCATTGTATTCGATATTTGACTAAGTTATTACCTCGTACCAATCAATACTAGCCTATTAAATAGTATATACTAAATCTATGTTGATAATTCTTTTCCTATTATCTATCTGCTTGGTCCGACAAGTAGCATTAAGGCGAGTTTTAACGTTGGCCATCCATTAAAAAGACTTCTAAATGAAAGAATTATTAATACATGCAAGAGACTATTCTAGAATTATTATTTTATTTAGATTTTACCTCATTATTCACCCATGGTTCCCACAACCCTAGTTATGGAGTTTAGCTACCCATAGTCATAATCACAATATTCATATATATATATATATATATATATATATATATATATATATATAAGTATTCATGCACTTACTTCAATGAGAAAGAATAAAATCCAGAAGTTCACTTGAATAATCAACAAACGCACCAACAATTAATTCCAGAAAAAGTATATCAATTAATGAAATTAATTAAGGACTAAAGATTCTCCAAAATTATAACAATCACAAAGTCTAATATCCAAGAGTCTGCTAACAAAGAGTCTAACATCAAGGAGTCTAACCAACAAAGAGACTAACAATAAGAGACTCTAACCACTAAAACGAGGTTTTCCCAACTATTTATAAAAAAACAAAAACCTAATAAAAGAAGGACTCTAATTGCTGAAAATATGTCAAAACACATTCGAGTCGACGGACCTTATAAAGGGCTGTTGTGGTCACGATGGGCCGTCATGGTCTCCGTCATCCTATACTTTACAAATGCTTGTGCTTCTTTCTTCATTACCCTCGACGAACAGGTATGACGGACAATCAGAGGCACGATGGTCCGTCGAGGGTCTCCGTTCCATAACACTTTAACTTCTTGGAATTTGGGTACTGGGACTACTTCTCTAATAATCATGATGAATAAGAAGGACGGACCGTTGTGACTATGACGGTCCGTCATGAACTTTGTAATCCCACACTTAGGTCAGACTTCCCTATCTTCCTCAGCAGCTTCACTACGATTCCACCTACGGACCTTCACAAGCTCAAGGGACCGTCACAAGCTCGAGGGACCGTCACAAGCTCTGTAGGTGGTAACTTTTCTACAGTTCTTGCTCAAAAATTTCCGTGTTCATATTTAGACAGATCTCCAGCAAATAAAGACAAACTTACATAAAAATCCATACAAACAGGCTTTTGGACGCACACTAAACTTAAGGAAAAAGCATTAAAAATACCTTGAAACCACGGTATATCAACACCCTCAACTTATATTCGTTGTTTGTCCTCAAGCCACGCAATATGACTCACTACAAAATTTTTGTACAATAGTATCCACGTTTTAGCTTTCGCAATCATTTGGCTATCAATCTTGATAAGTCTCATAATTTTTTTTCATATATTCACTATTAGGCTTGAATTATGTAGAATCATACCATGACACAGACTCACCACGCATTGACACCTATCCTCTTAAATTTCTCAACGAGGTGCTAGTATTTCTGGTATTGCAACTAGTGTCCTACCTTCAAAACAACATCCTCATTTTTTACACAATGATTTCAGTTTGAGTATAAGGATTACTTTTCAACACTCACTCTCATAATAAATTCACAACTCATTCATACATATTGCCATAAGCTTGCCCTTATTTTCACTTCTTTAAGTTCGCTATACAACTATTAGGATCACGATAGGACTTTCTTAGCTAGTAACATAGGCTCAGCGTCAAGTAGGGTATATTTAGGTATACTTTAGTGACTTTTTGTGTACATATTGGCATAAGCTTGCCCTTATTTTCACTGCTTTAAGTTCTCTATACAACTCTTAGGATCACGATAGGACTTTCTTAGCTAGTAACATAGGCTCAAGGGCAGGTAGGATATATTTAGGTATACTTTAGTGACTGTTTGCCCTCGTTGACATATCGGCTAAACAAACCACTTTTTATTATTTTATTTTGCCCAATTTGTCATATTCTTTACCTTGCTTTTTGCCATTCTTTCTTCATTTGTATAAGTGACTTTCTTTTCTTGCTTGTATTTATTGTATATTATTTTTCTTTTTCTTTTTTTTATTTCCCTTTTCTTTCAACTGGTTCTTGAGTCACTTTACTTTTGTTCTTTCTCTCTCTTTTTTCTTTCAACCACACTTTCCATAGCATTCCTCATAATAGCCACCCTCAACTTATGCTTTTTGCATATGCTGAGGTACACATGTCCAAGGAGGGACCAGGTCCAACACATTATTCCCAAAAAAGATCAATTGGGGTGAAAAAGAAAGGTCTATTTTAAGCTCAAATTATTTGGATCAAAGATGGATTAATTTCATTCAGTTTATTTGAACAAGGTCCTATGGTCCTTTCCTTATTGTCTATTACAACGTACTTTTAGCATGACTAACCAGGCAAGTTCTAGCTTAGTACAAATAGTGGACTATTCAAATCCTCCTCACACTCACTTGACATCTCATTACTATACAAGATTATTAGACACCTAGTTCGCGTTTTAGGCTTAGCGTCATGCAGTGGTGTATCTCAATGTCATGCTTAGAGCCACACATTTATCAATTACCATGCCTTGTCATGCATCACTTTCATTTATAATATTAACCATCATGCCTCAGAGTTAAACTATGTACACAAGATATAGACATGCCGATTCAACAATAAAAATAAGCAGTCTCTTAGGGAATAAGAACACATGCAAGAAAACCCCAAAAGAAGATAGTGAATTGGGCTACTCAGACTTCACCCTAGCACTCACTTTTCATTTACTCCACCCCCAACAAAACGACATGCAATTGTCCCCCATGCATAAAAAAATTAATTACGAGAGTGGTAGGTGAAGCAAACCTCATGCGCAAAGCGTCGACGATCAGCAAGCTGGTGGGTTCGGTTCCCCAGAACCCACTACCTCTATAGTCTGGACACCCTCAGTAGTGTCCTTATCAGTAACAACACTATCAACAATGCCTCCCCCTATCTCCACATCACTGGAGCTAGATGCCCCAGAAGCTGACTCTACAACCCTTATCCGACGTGCCTCCTTATCAGCAAGCGAGGCTCTCCTCGCAGCCTCCATATCACGACGCTCCTTCTTCCGTGCTCTAGCCTCATCCTCCTCTCGATCCTTGTACCTCTTGGCATGCTCTCAAAGGAGAGGTGGTTGAATCTCAGAAGTGGCGAATAAGGCCGCCATAACTGTGTCCTCAGCAGGCTCTGCAGAAGAGGCCCCAAACTCAGGCACCCTCGCCTCTAGGATATATCAATGTCTGCTCGGAGACTCTTGACCCCAGCTTGAAGGGTCGACACGTCCATCTAAGAGGCTGGCCGGACAAGCACCCGCAACTTAAAAGCGTCCAAGCGATGATGAACCTCATTTTCCGCTCTGTGTGCTGGACAATTTTATGCAGCAATAGACCTCGGCATCCAAGGCTGGATGTGATGCAGAAGTGTAGCCATCATTGTTGCCATCAAAACTGCACGATCCCATGTGACTATATTATCAGCAGCCGTGGGGTAAAGGTAGTGGCGGACAATCAACCATAAGAAGTTAGCCGTGAAGGTCATGTTAGCCTTCTTGATGGCTCCCTTTGGTTCCATTACCCAGTCGGCACGCTCTCCATCAACAGACAAGTTTAGAGACATTAACCTCTAGGTGGTCTCTCTCAGCGATGGCTCACGCAAGAATTGACCATCTTTTAAAATTTGCCACCGGTAGTCGAACTCGACGGTTAGAGTGGTCCTATTGGCATAAACATCCTCGTCGTATAGATACCGGCGGCTGGCAGGCAGGGAGATATCAACCTGAATGCCACGTACTCGGACATGCTCAAGTGGGACCTATTTGGCGGGGGCAACCCACCTATCTATTTGTGATATGAGAGTATCCACGTAAGAGGCGTAGAACTCTCAGACCAACTCCTCAATTTAATGGCCCAAAGAAAAAGCTATCCACTCCAGCCGGTGTCTAGTGAAGAGATTGTGAACCTCCGGCATGGTGGGGAGACTTCCCCTAAAGACCCGTCTCTTCAGTGTAAGAGTCCGTGTCATGATGCCTTTATCATTTAAAAACATGGTGTTGGAATACACTTGATATTGACCATCGGCACACCATTGGTTGGGATGGTCGGCAATGGGGGTGAGAGCACCAGTCGATGAGCCTGGAGTGGAATCAGAATCGTCAGCCTCATCAAACAAGGAAGACTGTGCATATGTGGCGGGGGAAGGGACATCAGCAGACCCGGAGGCTTCCTCCGACCACAAAATTCCCAAGGAGACAGACGCTTCTTCTTCATGTGTAGCTGACCCAGAAGGTCTACCGATAAGTGTGCGCTTCTCATCAGACCAGAAAGTAGTGACTACGCCAGATGCCACCTTTTTGGGGTAGTTCAGGTAGCCCATGCAGCTCTTGATGGAGTGGCAGTGCCTGGGGGCACGTACTCGAGATCATGCTCATCATCAAAGCCTATGACCAAGCGGGCTGATAGGGCGACCGACTATAAATGAACACATGCGTAAACTCGTTCATGTTTTGGTGCCATTAGACATAGTACCTGTAAAGAATCAATATTAGTACAAGAAGGAGCAAACAAGACGAGCAAAAATGACACAAAATAAATATAAGAGCTAAGTTGTAATGACTTTTATACAATAACAGTGAAACAAGCGGACCAGGTAATGGCTGATCGTGAGTACGATAGACTGTCATGGGGTACATCATGTCTTACTTCAACTATGTTTATATGGATACCCCTGAAGGAAAGTGTTTGATAAGTGTGATGGCTATGCAGGACAGACTGTCGTGACAATGACAGTCCGTCGTCGATCCATCGTGGGGTACTTGGAAGAAAGTATGGAGACCCTTAGGAGAGGAGACTCATACCGTAACGACGGTTGTGTAGGATGGACCATCAAGGGTATGCCGATTAGTTGTAGATGTCCGTTAGAGGACACTTAAAAAAAGTATGGAGACCCTCAATAGATGGGTCTCTGACCGTCATGACGGTTTTGCAGGACGGGCCGTCGAGGGTATGAAGGTACGTCGTAGATGTCCGTCAGAGGACACTTCGAAAAAGTATGGAGACCCTAAGGATATATGGGTTTCTAACCGTTATGATGGTTGTGCAGAACAGATCGTTGAGGGTATGATGGTCCGTCATAGATGTCCATAAGAGGACACTTAGAAAATGTTGGAGACCATAAGAATAGGGTCTCTGACAACTAGAACGGTTGTGCATCACGGACCATCATGGGTATGACGGTCCATCGCATATGTTTGTAAGTAGATACTTAG
Organism: Solanum lycopersicum; assembly: GCF_036512215.1. NCBI lineage: Eukaryota > Viridiplantae > Streptophyta > Magnoliopsida > Solanales > Solanaceae > Solanum > Solanum lycopersicum. The sequence continues at coordinate 21,145,107 of NC_090803.1, read as the reverse complement.
AAAAAGGTGGGAGACCGTTGGGAATAGGGTCTCTGACAACCAGAAAGGTTTTGCAGCACGGACCGTCAAATGTATCCGTTGGTGGACACTTGGAGAAAATGAGACAACGATGTGTTGGGGTTGTTGGAACGGACCCTATGATGGTCCGTCGTTGGTAGGACGATCCATCATCGGGGTCTCGTTCTGTCAATGAGTGACATAAATGAGGATGCACATTCAGCCTCTGTGACTCACATGGAATACTTAGTGATAAACTATGTGTTTGTAACCCAAATACCTAGTAAACTAGTAATGCTAAAGTACCTATTTCTAGAGTTTTAACAAGGCAATTTGAGGATTCTCAACCTAGGTCAGACAAAATTGGATCCAAGAATGAAGACCCATCAATAAGAAATAGGCTAATACTAATTAATAAATAAAAATGCAATGTAAATGGGTAGAAATCAGAGACACTTACCTAAGAACAGAAGAAAGACAAGCAAGTGAGGCACTTGGTTAGCAAGAACAGAACCACAATTGCAGACTGCGACTAGTAGAGAGTAGATTTTTGGAATTTGGGGAACTTGGGAAGTGATCAGTTGATAAAGAAGAGAGGTAGGAAGTTGGAAGTTGAAAAGGGAGAAAAATGGGAGAAAAGGGAAGGAAATAGGTGAAGTGAAGGGGTGGGGTTTTTTAATGTTAAGAATTTTTAAGAAAACCCCAGCCGCGTCGGGTCGGGTACGCTCATTAATGATGCAACGATTCCCCGATGACGGTCCGTCATGGGTTATGTCACGTGTGCCCTAGTTTTGAAAATAACTGAAAGACGTACCTGGCACGACTGATACATGCAACGGTCCGTCGCATACTTAACGGTCTTTCTCATGCTTGACGGTCCATCGCATGCTTGACGGTCCGTCGAATGCTTAACGGTCCATTGATGTGTCTGTCAGTGAGTGTTGTAGAGTGATTTTCTGCAGAATTACCTGGTGATGTGCCTGCAAATTTAAAACTTATTAGTAGAAAATGCTACCATTACTAGAAAAAAAAACTATAAGTATTGGGTTGCCTCCCAACCAACGCCTGATTTAACGTCACGGCATGACTGAGGACACTTGATTACTCAGCCTTATTCAAGATGGTGTGCCTCGATTATTTCATTCCCCGATTCAGCATGCCTAAAATAGAGTTTAATTAGTTGTCCATTCACCTAGAACCACACACCCCTCCTTGGTTTCTAACTCAACTGCTCCATGAGGGAATAGTTGGGTAATCAAGTAAGGGCCAGTCCATTTGGACTTGAGCTGGCCCGGAAACCAACGTAACCTAGAATGTATAAAAGCACCAAATCCCCAACCATAAACTCTCGTTTTTCAATTTTAAGGTCATGGTGCTTCTTTATCTTTTATTTCTTGGATATAATAGATACTGATTGGTGCTCACCACTCTGTCTCATGGACCTACAAATGTTGAAGGTCACTTTTTCATTGTTCAACCAAAATTTCACCTGCCCCTTTTCCATATCAACTAAGGCTCTACCCGTAGCAAGGAATGCCTCCCAAGAATAATAGGCACTTCAAAATTGACTTCACAATCAAGAATAACAAAATCTGCCAGAAATATGAACGACTCCACTTTTACTAGCACATCATGGAGTATCCCTATAGGCATTTTCAATGTTCGATCAACCATCAGTAGCTGTATCGTAATGGGCTTTGGGTCACCCAAACCCAACTTCTTGTAAATCTAGAGGGGTATGAGATTTATGCTTGACTCCAGATCACATAATACCTTCGCAAAATGTAATCACCCGATTGTACATGGAATAGTGAATGCACCCGAATCTTCTTTTTTTTTGTATGAGAGATCTTATAGCAATAGCACTACAATGTTGTATTCTATCATCATCCTAGAAAGTGACCGATATTTTCTTTGTAACCTTATCTTTCATAAACTTGGCATAACTAGGCATTTGTTCTAGAGCTTATACAAAAGGGACATTGATACAACGCTGCTTCAACATTGTTATAAAACACCGATATTTACCATCCCCGGTCTTTTTCACTAATCTTTGAGGAAAATGGGGGTGGTGGTCTAGGGGCACTTCAACATCTTTTCCAGTGTTATCTTCTACGTAACCATTAACCTCTACCACTTTATCATTATGTTTTGTCACCTTTTTCTCATTAGACGACATAGGTGGCTCAATTGTTTGCTTACCACCGCGAGTAGTGATTTCCATACAATGTCCATCATTTTTTCACATTTGGTACAGTGTTGCTAGGAAGAGTGCCCGTTTGCCGTGTGTTCACAGTTGCAGATAATTGGGTCATTTGCAACTCTATCTGCTTAATCGATATTGCATGTGTATCGAATTTCTGCCCAATACCCGCTAAATAACTCCTTAACTCTTTAATGTGCTCATCACTAGCATTGAATCACCTCATCATTTTGTGCAACATATCCTCAACTCGCGCCATAGTACCTCCACCATCCCTATGAGTAACTTCATGATTTTGAAGAGGAACATAGGGCCATTCCTATCAATTCTATTACCATAGTTACCCCTATTGAAGTTGTTGTCGCGGTTGTAAGTTCCTTCTCGAACATAATGACCCTCACGGTTATATTTACCATAGATCCAACCTTGGTTTCCTTGACCTTGGTGCAATTTCTCCTGATTTGCGCCTTGGACACTCGGTCGGAAACCCCCCGACTGTTCATTTACCGCATAGGAATTCTCCTCATAATAGCATTCATCATTTGGTGGTGGTGGTTTACACAAGTAGTTAACTGCATTTATCTTTTCTGCACCCCTAATGATATATTTTAATACAAACCCAAGCTCACTACTCATCTGAGCCATCTCTTAACGAATCTCATCTGTGGCTAGGTTGTGTGTGGATTGCACTGCGAAGGTATTTCTCCCAGTATCTGACTTCCTAGTACTCCAAGCTTTATTGTTCCAGGATATTTTCTCTAACTTTTCAGCAATCTCGACATAAGGACACTCTCCATAAGAACCACCCTCTATAGTTCCAAGACCGCTTTATTGTTATCATCCTGTCCCCTATTGAAGTATTCCTGCAGTGACTCATCATCTATGCGGTGATTGGGGACCCTTCCAAAAAAGTGAGGTGAATCTATCCCAAGAATTACTAACTGACTCTCCTGGTAGTGCCAAAAAGTTGTTCACTCTATCTTTGTGGTTTAGTTTCTTGAAGACAGGGTAGTAATGTTCTAAGAAAACATCCCTTTAGTTGGTTCCAAGTGAAAATTGAGTTATAAGGGAGCTCAGTGAACCAAATAGAAGCCTCTCCCGCAAGTGAAAGAGGAAAGACTTTTAGCTATATGGGTATGTGGATCCTCAGAAGGTAGCCTTGAAAACAAACCTTTGGCAGTGAGCATTTGCATCAGACTACTAGTTACCACAAATGTGTCGCCCGTGGTAGAGGGGGAAAGACAAGGGGCCCATCAGAGTCTACTATATTATCATAGCCTCTGTAGTATTCTTGAGGGTGTGGAGCGGGATTCTGTCCCCTTTGTGGATTTTCACCCGGATCATCAGGTAATACTGACCATGAACATCAACCGGAGATGGGATGTTCTTGTTTGGATCCTCATCATTAATACCCAAGTTTCGATTCATATTGCGTAGTGTACGCTCTAATTCTTGATCATAGGAAAACAAGGGTTCTCTTCCTCTCCGTGTATTTGGCATACAAGAAAGATAGTTCTGCATGAATCCAAAACAGTAGAAAAGTAAAATCAAGAAAATATTAACTAAACTTTAGTAATAAGTTTATGTTAATCAAAAAGCAACTTTCCCCGGAAACGGCTCCAAAATTTGATATGCTCAAACTTACTTCTCAAATAAGAAGTTAAGCGGTCGTATCAAGTAAAGAACCCAACTAATGAAGTTGGGATCGTTCCCACGAGGATAATAGTTGAGACTTAACTTTAATCTATTATTACTATTATTTAATCAATTATTTCCTTAGAAAACAAAAGACATTAATTTTTTTTAATTTCTAAATTAATAAAGATAACTAACTAAATTAAAGTAAAAAATTAACAAAATCAAACCTTGGAGTTTAATCAATGAATAAAAGTAACTAGGGTTTAAGTGTTCCCCATAGGTTCCTAACTTTATAATTCTAACTATAACAATTCTTTCCTAGTATCTTGCATTCAAAGTGATAAGTTATGTATTTCTAAATCCGTGGTCCGGCATCTAGAAAATTTCACTCCGCACCTTGGTACGGCTACTTGTGTTGCTATACTAACCCTTACCTTTACCTCATACTAAGCATTGTATTCGATATTTGACAAAGTTATTACCTCATACCAAACAATACTAGCCTATTAGATAGTATACACTAAACCTATGTTGATAATTCTTTTCCTATTATGTACCTCCTTGGTCTAGCAAGTGGCATTAAGGCGAGTTCTAACGTTGGTCGTCCAGTAAAAAGACTTCTAAATGAAAGAATTATCAATACATGCAAGACACTATTCTAGAATTGTTATTTTAGTTAGATGTTACCTCATTATTCAACCATGGTTCCCACAACCCTTGTTATGGAGTTTAGTTAGCCATAGTCATAATAACAATATTCATATATGTAATATAAGAATTCATGCACTTTCTTCAAATGAAAAAGAACAAAATCCAGAAGTTCACTTGATTAATCAACAAACGCACCAACAATAAATTCCAGAAAAAGTGTATCAATTACTAAAATTAATCGAGGACTAAAGATTCTTCAAAATTATAACAATCACAAAGTCTAATATCCAAGAGTATACTAACAATATGTCTAACATCAAAGAGTCTAACCAACAAAGAGTCTAACTATAAGAGAGTCTAACCTCAAAAACGAGGTTTTTCCAACTATTAATAAAAAACAAAAACCTAATAAAAGAAGGACTCTTAATGCTGAAAATCTGTCAAAATGCATCCGAGTCGACGGACCTCGTGATGGGCCGTTGTGGTCACGACGAGCCGTCGTGGCCACCGTCATCCTATACTTTATAAATCCTTTTTTTGCTTTCTTCATTACCCTCGAGGAAAAGGTATGACGGACCGTCACAGGCACGACGGTTCGTCAAGGGTCTCCGTTCCATAACACTTAAACCTCTTGGAATTTGGGTATTGGGACCACTTCTCTGATAATCATAACGAACCAGCAGGATGGACCGTTGTGGCTATGACGGTCCATCATGAAATTTGTAATCCCACACTTAGGTCAGACTTCCCCATCTTCCTTCAGCAGCTTTACTACGATGCCACCTATGGATCGTCACAAGCTCGACGGACCGTCACAAGCTCCGTAGGTGGAAACTTTTCTACATTTCTTGCTCAAAAACTTTTGCATTCGTCTTTAGACATATTTCCTGTAAATAAAGAGAAACTTACATAAAAATTAAAACAAAAAGGATTTTTGACACACATTAAACTTAAGGAAAAAACATTAAAAATACCATGAAACCATGGTATATCAATATGCCAAAGGTAGTGAAAAACGAGACTATTAAGTAGTTGCATATCAGAGTCATATATCCTATTACATATAGTAGTTGGGTATGCCCTGTTCATTGTGTGCCCAAAAAGGGGGAAAGACTATAGTTTCTATTGAGAGGAACGATCTTGTTCTAATAAGGCTAGCAACAGGATGGAGAGTTTGTATGGATAGCCGAAAGTTGAATGCATTGACTGAGAAAGACCATTTCCCTATGCCCTTTATGGACTAGAAGTTAGATAGACTAGCAGGAAAAGGATGGTACTCTTTTTCTTAATGGTTATTTGGGTTACAATCAAATCTTTATAACCCTGGAAGGTCAAAAGAAGATTACTTTTACTTGCCCTTATATTACATTCTCGTTCAATAGGATTCCTTTTGGGTTATGTAATGCATCGGCCACCTTCCTTCGATGTATGATGTTGATATTCTTCCATATGGTGGAAGACACTATTAAGGTGTACATGGATGACATTTCGCTTGTTGGCGAATCCTTTGATCGGTTATTGAGTCACTTGGCCGAGGTTCCCAAAAGATGTGAAAATTTCAATCTTGTGCTTAATTAGGAAATAATTGACTTTATGGTGAAAGAAGGTATAGTATTGGGCCATCACATCTCGCAGAAGGGGATAAAGGTTGATCGATCGAAAGCTGAAGTTATAGAGAGGCTTCCCCCACCCATCTTTTTGAAAGGTGTGAGAAGTTATTTGGGACATGCGGGCTTTTACCAGAGATCTATTAAGGATTTCTCAAAAATGTGCATCCTCTATGAAAATTACTTGAGAAGGAATGTAAGTTCTATTTTGATGAATCCTGTCTGAAACATTTAGAGAGTTGAAGGAGAAGTAAATGTATGCGCCCATTATTATTTCCCCATATTGGAGTAAGTCATTTGACGTGATGTATGATGCTTGTGAGGTTGCTCTTGGTTAGGTATTGGGACAGAGAAGGGATAAAATCCTTCACTCCATTTACTACACACGTAAGACCCTAAATAAAGCACAAAAGAAATATATTGTGATTGAACAAGAGCTTTTTGCGGTGGTATTTGCGTTGAAATTTTATTTTTCTCCTATTTGCTTGGTACGAGGGTCATAGTACATAATGACCACTCCTCTTTGAGGTAACTAATGGCAAAGAAGGATGCGAAGCCACGATTGATTAGATGGGTGATATTATTCTAAAAATTTGATTTTAAGGTAAAAAATAGAAAAGGGACTGAAAATCAAGTTGCCGATCAATTTTCTAGATGAGAGGATTAACCTATATGAGAGTTGGGTGGAAAGGATGATATTGATGATACCTTTCCTAATGAGCATGTATTGGCCGCTTCTCATGATTTGATTCCATGGTTTGCCAATTTTGCGAATTATCTGGCTAGTGATATAGTCCTATTGAACTTGTCATTCCATAAGAGGAAGAAGTTTAAGCATGATGTCAAAAAGTTCTTTTGGGATGATCCTTACTTACACCGGAGTTGTCCTGATGCGCTTATTTGTTGTTGCGTGCCTGAATTGGAGATGTTAATTGTTTTGGAGGCATGTCACTCCGAGGTGGGCAATATAGTGGTATCCGAACTCCCCACAAGATTTTTGCAGTGTGGGTAATTTTAGTCAACCATTCACCAAGATGCTCATGAGTTCGCCAAGTTATGTAATAGTTGCCAAAGAGATGGAGAAATTTTAAAGAGGCAAGAGATCCCTTTAAATCCTATTCTAGTGATTGAGTTATTTTATGTATGGGGAATTGATTTTATGGTTTATTTTTTTATTAGGTTTGGCTAGAGATTAGATTAGGGTCCGTGTCTCCAAAGTGTCAAACACAAAAAATATCTTAATGGGTGTTCATTGTGCAGGGACCAGAACTGAAATTCTGAAGAGAATGATCTGGTGCACAAATCTACGGACCCCATCGATAGGCCGTCGTTCCATCCACGGACAATCGGCGGTGTTCGTAGATCCCAGGTATGTCTCATAATTTTCCAAGTCTTGTTACAATAAACGGTCCAGTGATGATATGTCGACTGACTTATGGACCATCTACAGGGTTTCATCAGTCCAAAGAACTAGTGACTCGACCGATAATATTTATAGTAAAAGTGTTCATTAGCCTCCAAAATCTTTCAAATTCTTTCCTCAACCGTTTCCCTTCAATTATTTCCTTCCCTTTTCATCAAACATCATATTTCCCCCTTTCAAAACCATCAGATTCTCTTAAATTCCCCAATTCTCCATAATTTTCAAAGCCATCTTCATCCAAAATTCTACTTGGTTCCCGTTGCTTTCTTTGGTTGGTGTTCAAGTCTGGCACATAGGTTGTTGCAAGGATCACCCTCCAAATCACTCAACTACGATCATAAGGTATTTTGATTCTCTTTGTTTTTATGAACTCTCATTCATACACTATTGGAATTAATAAATAAGAAAGTGGATCTTGACTGAGGGACAAAATTGTTTGATTTTGCTTGTTAAAAATTGTGTAAAATGTCCCTTGGAATGATAGAAGCTGATTAGGTTGCTATGAAATCTGTTTATAATATGGGTGTGATAGTAATGATAGAATTTCCGACTTTGGGTTTTGTAGCATCGATGAATTAGTATATGAATCTTGTGAAATCGATACTCTATGACTGAAGAATTCGTCTTTTGATTGTTGCTATGTGTCGTGTAAAGTTGTATAAGGTCTAAAGATTTCAAAAATATGGAGCTTGAAAAATGGCCAGAAATTTGTCTCATGCGTACAACACGAGACCCCATCGATCGGATCACCCCAAATATGTCTAAGTCTGAGAAGATAGAAGTGGACAACGGTCCATTGATTGATCTACGGGCCATTCTGCACGTCCATCGTTATATTTAGACAGGCTATTTTGTTTGATTATAAAAATTATGCTAAGTGGTAAACGATGGATGTGGACTACGGTTTGTCAATTGATCGACGGGCCAATTTTGCACGTCTGTCATTAGAACTGAGAGGTCTAAAGAGTTAAGTAAGTTGAATATATTCTAAGTGTTAGCTTATATACCCCATCGACGACCCGTCGATAGTGCCCATCAACCAGTAATGCAGAACTTTATTGGATTATGATTTTTGTCAGTCTTTATTTGTTTTGTTTGTTTCGAGTGTATTGTAAGGTTGATATGAGACTAACAACTTCGTTACTGGTACATATGGCTCCAAAAATGGACATCGGGTACAACAGGGGCAGGTCCAACTATGTGGCACCATAGCATCGGATGATTGGCACTTCCGACGATGAGAGGGATTCTGAGTATGCCCCCCCAAGAACCCACACCCCCACACTAGCTGCATGATACACTCAGGGTACCCCCTAAAAGGTGGTTTCTAGCGCATTCGGTGCCTCTTAGTCTGATAGGAGCGACCATTGACCGACACACTCTCTGGATCTTTTTCAAGTTTTGAAGGAGCATCTGGCTCCGAAGCTGCATCAGGATCAGAGTCTTCCTACTCTTCGGGGTTGGATGTGTCCACTACCTCCGGTTCCAAATCATATAGAGCCACTAAATCAGAGGAACCTACGCTGCATGCCTCATTCGAGGCTATTGGCTCAGAGTCTGCAATGGTACCCCAGCCGATGTCCCTGCACCAGTTGTTGAGGAGACAAACTGGTGGTGTGTAGATGGTCAGTATCAGGTGTATAAGGACACCAAGGTGATCAATGACAAGGGGTGATGACCCGGTTTGTGATGGTTGAGCGTATAGTTCTTACAGGTAGTCTTCTCACATTCCTAATGTGTTGAGTTATGCACCCACCATAGGCTTGAATGGATGGCTAAGAGTCTGGGGACATATCGAGAGAAGATTGTTTGAGAGTTCTACGCCTCCTATGTCACGGCTCTTAGAGGTTATCAGTATTGGAGGGCGAGACCTGCCATGCAGGACCCGCTCACACAGTGCTAGTTCGAGGCTGCCGGGTGTATATTTCTCCAATCACCATCTGCTATTTCATGTATGACACCTCTAATGATATTACCCGATATATATTTACTCCGAAGATTGATTACAGGTTGGAGATGGTTAAAAGAGTCCAGTTTCAGTGGATCTTGGAGCAGAGAGAGGCAGCTAAGAAGTGGCTTGCTCAGCACCTGTCCATCGATGGTAAAGGAGCAGATTTGGTGTAAGACCCAAAAGGGCTGATAAAAAAGGCAAACCTCACTTTCACAGTCAAGTTCTTATGGATATTAGTCCGTTGGTGTTTATTTTCGATGGCAACTCATAGTATTCTTACTTGGGATAGAGTGGTACCCCGGTAGCATGCTTGGTTGAAAATTTGCAGATTGACTTCACAAAAATGTTGATTATGGTGATACATGAGAGGGATTTCAAGTCCTCCACTACTTAACCATTTGCGTGTCTAATCTTCCATCTATGCAAGGATGCCAGAGTGCCAACTTGGCACTTTAATACACTCTGCAATTCGGGTGGAAAAATTAATATAGGTCTCATTAATGATGAGGCTAATGTAGTGGCACCACGGAGAGGGCTCAGATTTCAGTTGCAACCGCCGAATGAGAACTTGGCAGACACAGTAGAGTTAGCCAAAGGGGATGACCCTACAACTTCAGAGCCCGCTGACACCATTTCGACTAAGTTCGCCCATGCCGCCAGTAGAGCACCCAATTCCTTCCACTCTACTCCACCATCTGCAATATTGGTCTATTTGGAAAGGGTCCAGAAGTTAGAGGCCCAAATGCCCATCCTGTTACATCACATGAAACCTTGGATGCAAAAGTCGGTCATTGAGGCTGAGGATCGAATTGAGAAGAATGTGGCCCAATAGAGAGAGTAAAAGATTCAGGCGGTTGACCAGCGCGTTCTTGTATTTGATCTTTGGGTGCTTGCACGTCCAACTCCCACCATTGACTTGACTACTCTTCAGGATGGTATGGCGAGCTTCAAGGCAGATGTAGACAACGTTCTGACGATGATGGGGACAGATCCCAAAACTACACCCTTTAAGCTTGCAGGGACACTTTATTTGTTTCACTATTCGCATCTCCTACTGAGTCACCGCTTGAGCCATGTGGTCGTGTCAAGAAGAACCGTTATAGCCGCACTATTGAGGGTGAGGATTTATTTGCGACAAAGGAGTAGACAGACCTTGAGGCTGTGAGGAGAGCCTCTTGATGATAAAACCCGTCAGATGAGGGTTAGAGAGGTTGCTCCTGGGGCATCTAGCTCCAGACCAGGGACCAGTTAGATGAGTACCATTGATGGTGCAAAGATTGCAGTGTAAATCACTGAAGGTGTCCTTACTTTTGATAATGTGGGTTCTGAGAAACTGGACCTGCCTACTTGTTGATTGCCGCTATCATGCATCTGAAGTTTGCTTCACCTACCACTTTATATTTATATTTCTTATTCAATGGGACAATTACATGTTATTTTTTTGGGGGGGGGGTGGGGTAAATTAACATGAGTGTTAGGGTAAAGTATGAGTATTCCAACTCACGATCCTCTCTATGGGTTTTTTTCGCCAAGATACTAATTACTTTAATGTTGAACCGACATGTCATAACTTGTACAAAGTCTGAAAGCATGAAATATGAAGCATGATGACTAAGTATAAATGATATCCCTTCCTAAGAAAATGCTTGCATGAATAAGGTGTAATAAATTGAATGTGTTGGCTCTAATAATGACATATATATGCACCCACAACATGAACCTCAAAAGAACACCCAAATTATGTGCCTGACAATCTGATAGGGCAACGAAGTGTCAAGAGAGTGTGAGGAGTTTTGATTGTTCCACTATTGGTACCTAGATAAAACTTGCACAGCTGGTCCTACAAAAAGGAGTCTGTGTTAGACAACTAGGAAAGGATCATAGGCCCTTGTTCAAATTAGCAATCATCAAGCCTAAAGTCAAGTTAACCAAATGAAAGTTTTATCCCTTTTTGAGCCAAATCTGTTGAACCTCTAATAGAACTATTATTTTATGAACTTACCTTCAAGACTAATGGGTTAAATGTGTTGATCCTGGTCCCTCCTTGGACATGTGCACCTTGATTTAGGCGAAAAGCCAAAGTTAAGGGTGACTAATGCAAAAACTGACCTCGTCTTGCCCTTACCTCACCATGGGTAATGTGCACCCTTTACTCATTGCAAAACAATTAGTTGAGGGTGTCTATTATGAGTGATGACCTAAAATTGGTATCAAAAGAGTTTAATGTGAAAAGAAAGGAGAAAAGTTATCAAGGGAGGAGACTCAGTCAAAATTATCAATTGAATAAAAAAAGAGAAAGAAAGAGAATAGTTGAACAAAAAGAAGTAAGAGTCACTTCAAGAAAGAACAAATAAGGAAGCAAGGTAAAGATGAAAAGAGAAGAAAAGTAGGGCTTAAGAGATAGTGAAAGAGGTAGTACCCTTAGCCGTAATGTCAAAAAGGGCAAAAAGTCACTAAAATGTGCCCATATGTACCATACGTGACCCTAAGCCCATGTTACAAGCAAAGAAAGTCCTATCATGATCCTAGAGTCGAATGTGGTGAACTAAGTAGTTAAAATAAGGGAAAGCGTGACGACGAGTACTAACGAGGTGTGAATTTGTTTTGAGTGTGAGTGTTGAATAACAATCCTTGTACCCAAAGATAAATCACCGTGTGAAATATGAGGATTTCTTTCGAAGTGAGGGCACTAGTTGCAATGTCGTAAAATTGGTACCTTGGTGAGAGGTATAAGATTAGAGGATACTGTGCACACTGAGTTTGTGTGATGGTCTGGTCCACATGAATTAACTTGTCGAACCTAAGAGAGTAAGCATGCACAAAACAAAAGAAAAAGTTGGTACTGATAGCCATGTGATTAAGGAAGCTTAAAAGAGTATACTTTTGTACAAAGTGTTGTGTTGAGTCATAGTGTGTTGCTTGAGGACAAACAAAGAATTTAAGCTGAGGGTGTTGATGTACTGGTATTTTTGGTACTCTCATTTCTTTTTCCTTGAGAGTTGTGTCTACATAGAGACTTTTTGTAGTAGCTTTACCATGTTTTTATCTTTGGTTTGCAGGAAAGATGTCCGGAACCAAAAACATTAAAGGCAACAAAAAAAAATTGCAAAGGCGACCCGTGAAGTCCATCAACGGTCCATCGTTCCATTGATGATCCATAGAGGGTGACCCTCGATCGAAGTTCAGACAACTGAAGAAAACTCGGGAAATTTGACCAGGTGTGGGACTACGGAAAGAATTGACGGTCTGTTGATTGATCGATTGACCATTTTGTTGAATCGTCGACGAGTTTATAGATATTCCATTACCCGAAGTTGGAGATATCTAAGTATGCAGCAACGGAAGGAATCGACAAACCGTCGATGCATCGATGAACCGTGTTGTCGTTCTGCCGATTGATTAGGACAAAAAAATATTCTAAGTCTGGGCTGACAGGACAATTGACGGTCCGTCTGTGGGGGTCGTCGATTACAATCGCGTTTTCTGAAAAACTTTCCTTATTTTAATTCCTTTTTATTTAGGACAATATTTTCTATAAATAGGTTTTAAAACCTCATTTTTGAGGTTAGACATTATTATTATTGTTCTTACTTTATTTTGGAGATTAGTTTTGCAACTTTGGCAGTAATTCAATTTGTAGATTTCATTTTCAAGTGTTATCTTATTATTTCAAGTTGGTTTTCTGGATTTTCTTCGAATTGTCAAAGTAAGTTCATGTTTAGTTGTTTAACAACTATGAATTGTGTACTTATATGCATGGATAACTAATTACATTACTGGGGTTGTGGAACCGTGGGTTATTAACAAAGTGAACCTAACTTATTAACCATTCTCAATAGGTTATTGCATGTATTTATATTTCATTCCTTTAGATGCCTTTTCAACGAGTGCAAGCGATAGTACTAGCCTTGTTTCTAGTTTCCAGACAAAGAAGGTATTAATAAGAAAATAATTATCAATATATATTTAGCGGGATACTATCTAATAGGCTAGGCTCGATTGGTGCGAATTAATAACTAAGTCGAACATCTATGTTGATGCTTAATATGAAGTAAAGTTAAGGGTGAGTAGCTTATACACACTTTGCTGGACCAAGGTATGGGGTGAAATTCTTTAAATGTTGGACCAAGGATTTAGGGATACATAGCTTATCACTTAGCATGCAAAATAGTAGGGAAAAATAGGGTGTATCACCCACATACACCCTATTTTTTCTCACAACTTGATAAAAACTAAATCTGTACAATCTGTCACTTTTTTTACTTATAGATATTAAAGGAGTTTGGTACACAAACACCCTTCTTTAATTACGAATTTTCGGAAAAAACTTGACTAAGTAGAAGTAATTGTACCTTCAAGTTAAGTCTACACCATTTTCATCGTGGGATTCATCCGAACCTAGTAGTAGAATTCTTTACATTATACGACCGCTTATACTTCTTTTGAGATGTGTAATTTGAGCGTATCAGCTTAAGCAAAAGAGCTATCAGTTAAGCGACCTTCACTTTAGCGAAAGAGACTTCCTTTTTTTGATGTCTGAGGTTTTTGAGGGTCACTTCTTCAACACCTGAAAGGATTTTTTGGCCACCAAATTTCAAGGTTTAAGCTCTATTTTCTTTTTTTTATCGTGAGAAGTCCTTGGTGATCATTATGGAAAGATTTTGTTAAATCTCTTGGGTAAGCTTACATAATCGTATAACTTCAATTCACTTCAATTTTTTATGGGTTTTAACATCAAAATATGAGATTTTGAATGGTGAATGATGACGATTTTTTTAAGAACTCGAGATTTAAATTAAAATGGCAATTTTAAATTGATTTTGAAGTCCTTTTTCGAAATGTTTTCCCTAATAACTTCTTAAAGCCTTGAGTAATGTTTTGGAATATTAAATTTCGAAACGTTAATTTTGAAATTGTTTTTTTGTGTTGATTGAACAATTTTTCAAGAGAATTAATTTGAGAATGTTGTTTCCAATGTTTGATTATAGACATGTTCTGTCAATAAGGGTATTAGGGCACATCAAGCAAGATTGAGGTGGTTATGGGTTGTCCCATATCTACATCAATTATGAAAACCCAAAGTTATGTGGGCCTTGAAAGTTATTACTTGGAATTTGTTTAGGGTGTCTCCACTATTGCATATATTCTATAGATTGACTTGGTAGAGTGTGAGTTTCCAATGGTATGATGAGCTTGAAAAGAGATTTCAAAATCTAAAGCCCTTACTGATATTGACTCTGATTTTAACTTTACCCGAAGATATTGTTCACTTCAGTATGTATTGTGATGTTTCTGGAGCCGCGTGAGTGGAGTTCCGATGTACAAGGATAAGGTTATTGACTATGCTTCTCATAAGTTGAAGACCCACTAGACGAACTACCCAACCCCTTATCTGGAGTTGGCAGCCGTAGTGTTTGTGCTTAAGCTATGACAACGTCAGCTGTATGGAGTGGATAGTGAGGTTTGCTGACATTTGTTGTGTGGAGAGCATTACAACAACATATAAACTTTTTCAATCATCAATATAACTCCCAATAGACTTTCTCTAAGATGAGAAGAAGACTTTACTCTTGTCATTTACGAATATAATCATATTACCGGTCAAGAAAAAATAATTAAATACATGTTATATTTCACATTTAGTCAAGAAAAATAAAAAGTTATAATTGTGAAAACACGTTATTTTTCTCACTTGTGCAAAACAATTATAGGACTGCTATTATGTCATGTATGAAAATATTATTACCATTTAAGAAAAAGGAAAATTAATGTGATATTACGAAAAATTCAACATTAATATTTTTTGCCATTTACGAATATAATCATACAAGTTTTTAAAAATGGTTTATGAAAAAGAGGGCCAAGAAAATAATACGCTTAGCAGATTCTTTTGTGAATGTTCTACGTAGATCATCATATATACTTCTTATTGAATTTAATGAGGTTCATGATCATGAAATTAGTTTTATCTCACTAATGTTACCTTATACACAATATTTTCTTTGTATTTTTCTAGTAATCTACTCCAATGTGTTTTGGATGTGTATCCCACGTTAAATTATTTATATTCCATATGAACATGCAAAGAGAACAACTACATTTTTTTTATATTAACATATTTTCAGAATGTTTGTGAGTTTTTTTCAAAATAACTCGGAACATTCTAAAATAATATATTTTAAAGCATAGAAGATATTCTTAACTTGATCATACGTTTGTGACACATATAATACTTTTAATTTGAACACAAATTCTACCCATATATATATATTTGAGGTAAGTATTTTCATATATATATATAAATGAAAATACTTACCTCAAAGAAGTAAGTGTAAGAACTAAGATTTTATTAAATTTAAATTTATAAATTAATTTGCATTATATTAAATTCAAGAAAATAGTGGAGGTCATGTGACAATCCAAGTCAAATTAAATAATCCACTAAAGTCATGCCACGTGTCAAGGTTATGTGGCAATCCAAGTCAATTCAAATCATTCACTAAAATCATGCCATTTGTTAAGTTATGTGGCAATCCAAGTCAAATCAAATGAGCCACTATAATAATGACATGTGTATGAGTGACATGTTATGAACAATTAGATCAAAGCTTTTAATGGAGCAATTTGATTAGTCAGTTCAAACTGACCAGTCAAATCACACCATAGACCATTCCCTACTACTATAAATATGGGTCCTCATTATTTATAGAGGGAGAGGTATTTCAAGAACAAGTAGAAAGAAAAGAGCTCGTGAATAAAAAAAACTACAAATTCTCTACAAGCTGCAAGTTCAACGTTCAATATTCAAGATCAAGTGACTTGTTCATTCTAATTATTCGTCATAACTATACAAGTGTTCGTGACAAATAATTCATACTCAAGTTCTAATTTCAAGATTCAAGATTCAATATTCAAGATCAAGTTATTCAAGCCCTTGACTCTAAATAAAATTCAATTCCTAATTATTTCATATTATTTGAAGAATCAGAGGATTATCATAGAGATTGTAACACACTGTAGTTTGAAATCAAATACTACATTTTTTTACATATGTTTTCTTGTCTTGATTATTTATTTTTCCTTGCTTGAAAATTTGTTGTGTACAAATTTTGGCACGTTCAGTGGGACCATATCTACCCCTCATCTCTTTATATCAATAATCAATTCTCAAGAATACTAAGATGTCTTCTAAGAAGTTCAACTCCAAATCTGTTCTGGTTAAGACTATTGATTCCAAGTTTTCCTCAGCAGTGGAGAACAAAGTGGATGCTACAATGGAATTTTTGAGGCCCATCACTACGAACAGAGCAAACTTACTACGACAACAAACACTTCAAATGTCATCTATATCACTTCCTATTCTAGATCTCCCATCTTCAAAGAGGGAAATATTCTCTCCGAATGAATTAGCAGAAGGAGGGAATGAAGCTGAGATTGTTGAAAAAACATTAGCCCAACTCAGTCTATTTATTTAAAAGGATCATACTATTCAATATGAAGATAATGTTTTGGTCACTAGATCTTCCCCAGCCACTCCACATAACATGTTCCTATCGGATTTAAGTTTGAAGGAATATCCTTTCTTTACTCTACACCCATAATGGGAATCCAAGCAATGATGACTAACACCTTATTTGTTGAAGAACAATCGGCAAATTTGACAAAGGCAATTGAAGGTCTAACAAAGTATGTGCAAGATTAGAATAATCTCGAATTGTTAAGTTCATGGATAGGGTTGAAAATTTTATGGAGTGAGGATCAATCCATGCACAAGGAAAATGCCCATTAGTGCAAGAAAAGGGAGAATCCACTAAAAAGAAAACACATTTTGATGAGGAACTGTAAGTATCTGTTGAAGAGGGAATACCCATTCATCAACTAAAAGACTTCATAATAGAACTCTCAAATATAAATATGATGTCCCTTCAAAGTCATCGTTTACATAAACCAAGCCATACACTCCAAGAATCAATGTTTTGAAGAGGCCTGAATGTTATCAACCTCCAAAATTTCAACAATTCAAAGGGAAGGGAAATCCAAAGCAACAAATTGCACATTTTGTTGGAACTTACAATAATGCTGGTAATATGGAGATTATCTGGTTAAAAAGTTTGTGTGCTCCTTGAAAGAAAATGCCATCGACTGGTATACAGACCTAGAGGTTGGTTCAGGTCATGATCGGGAACAACTTGAACATGCATTTCTCAATCGTTTTTATACCATGTGATGCATTGTGAGCATGATTGAACTCACAAATACACGTCAATGGAAGGATGAACATGTCATTGAGTTCATCAATCGATGGAGGAATTCGAGTCTCAATTGAAAATATAATCTTAATGAAACCTCTAAAATATAAATGTACATCCAAGGAATGCATTGGAGACTTCGTTACATTTTACAAGGTTTCAAGCCCAAGTCATTTAAGAAACTAGCAACATGATCTGATGATATGGATTTAAGTATGTCTTCAAGAGGAAATGAGGGATCACCTATTTATGAAACTCGTAGAGGAAAAGTCTAAGTGTTGGTAAAGAAAGGGATAAAATTTGCATCCAAGTCTGAAAACAAAGAATCAATGAATGTTAAGGCTACACCTTTGAAATTGCCATAAAGTTAAGTAACAAACCAATTGCGAAGAGCACGACTTCTCAAAACAACACCGGCTGAAAGTTATATTTGAAGTAAATGGAAGAAAAAGAATACCCATTGATGGATTCAAATGTTCCAACAATTATTGAAGAGCTCATTGCGTTGAAACTCATTGAGTTATCTCAAATAAAGTGCCCATACAAAGATGGAAGGATTAATGATCCTAATTACTGCAAATATCATCATTTGATGGGTCATCCGACTAAATAGTTCTTCATCTTCAAGCAAAAGATCATGGAATTAGCTCATGAAGGAAACATATTACTTGAAGATGAGAAGGAAAATGCAAGTTTCTATCACTTTTGGCTCACATGATCCCACAATTCTTTGCAACTTTAAAGAAGTTCATAATTGTAATGATGTTGTACCCTCATTACCACCAATAATAATCAAATTTGGTGACTTTGAACCAATAGATGTCAGCAAATCATTGTGTCGTCTATCTATGGAGAAGGCTATAATGAGAGGGAATTCTATAGTAGAAAATAAATTCTAGTGTGCGGATGATGAAGGATTTTTTTTTGTGACATGACGAAGATGCTGCAAAGTGAACTCACAAAGATATCCAATCAAGGAATTGACAAGAGGAAAAATTAAAAGTCTAATCAAAACTGGATAGTGAAGAAAAAGTGAAGCAATCGAGAGTCATGGAGAATAACTATAAAAATGGCTTATTCCGGTGACATTACACGAATTCTGGCCATGTTGGTTCCACACTAAGATTTCTCATTGTGATACCATGGCCTCATGTTGTAACATTGAGAAATAAGAAATGATATGGGAAAAGTCATCACCAACCTTACAGCCATCGTATGAAAATCCCATTGAGTTTCTCTTAGAACAAGTGAATACTTATGATGAAAAGTTCACATTCACTAATGATAACATTTTATTGGGTGAAACATCACATATTCATCCTTTATATATGGTATTTTTTGTGTGTGGTCATAAAGTAAATAGGATTATAGTGGATGACGGTTCTGGGGTCAGTAACCTTCCTATTCAGACTTAGAAAGAACTCGGAATCCCGATGAAAGAATTATCTAAAAGTTGTTTAATGATTCACGGATTCAACCAAGGCGGGCAAAGAGCAATTGCTAGAATCAAAATAAAGATAAAAATGGAAGATATGTATGCGAGTACATGATGCACATTATTGACTAAAAGACCTCCTATAGTATCTTTTTTGGAACGACATGGATCCACGAGAATAAATTAGTGTCACATCCACGTACCATCAGTGTTTCAAGTATTTGAAGATGGAATTCAAAAGAAGGTAGTCGTTGATGATGAACCTTTCACCGAGACGAAAATGCACTTTGCAAATGCAAAGTTCTACTTAAAGGATCAAGTCTTAGTGGAAGTCAAGTTGAGAACTCGATACCAATCAGAAAGGTTGATGTCACAAAAAGATTTGATATAGCAACTGAAAAGATAGGGGTTATCACGAAAAAAAATCAACTACCTTTAGCAATGACACAGTACCTAAGGCAAGAGAGATATGTTTATCTAAGAGAGTATATCCTACTTTTCATTATATCCCAAAGGCAAATAAGGTCAAAATTCAACCTTCTTGTTGAATAGTAATAAATTGACATTTCCTATCAAACAAATTTATTCAATCAAATCACCTTCAAAAGTGATTAGAGGATTTGTCAATCCATCAAACCATGATTCATATGAATCACTTCCTCATAAGCGTACAGTTTAATTTTTTTACCCGAATGCTTAGGAATTATTGGTGAAAACGGGATACAATCCCGATGAAACCTCTCAATTAGGGAAGCTCCCACATGAAGTGTTGAAAAGGCAAATCATGGCTTGAATTCTACTCAAAGGATGTTGACGGAAAGAGGGTACATGGTTAAATAATCACGTGAAGGCTTGCGTTTCAAACAACCATCACCAGTAAGAACCCTTATAATAAGGATGATCATTAACTACGTTACTATATTTGAAGAACCAGTAATGTCTAAAGAAAGTCCTTCTATGTTTGATCGACTTACTGTCCCAACTTCTAATGTTTTTGTATTTAATCAGATAACCGAGTAAACTCAAGAAACTTCATTGTTTGATCATTAGAGACCGATTAATATGAAGTACAAATGACAAAGAGATCGTAAAAAATGGGAGGACACGTTTATTGTCAACAGAATGGTCCACCCAAGAATTGTCCTAGTTTTATTCCTTCTAGAATGAGGCGGGAAGAAAAACTTGTAGTTTCATGTGGTAAGGTCCTGAGAACAAGAACACATACTAAAGTTCACACTAAGGAGAGGGACGAAGATGAATAATGTTTAGGATCATCACTGTACATTACAATTTTGACAAGGAAAATGCTTCACCTCATGAAAGAATAGAGGAAAATTTTGTTGATGTTCACATATATCCTTCAAAATGATGGTGATCCTCAAAAAAATGAGGACGCAAAAAATACACCCCCTGAACCCGAGGAAGAGATGAAGAATATTATTGATACATTAAAAGAAGTGAACCTTGGGATTGATGATGATATGAGGCCTACATATGTAAGTGTCTCATTCAATGACGATAAAGAGAGGAAATACATTGAGTTTCTTCTCGAGTTAAGAGATGTATTTTCTTAAAGCTACAGGGAGATGCCTGGATTAGATCCTTTCAGTCGCAGTTCATCATTTTGCTGTGAAATGTGGCGGTCGTCCTATCAAGAAAGCTCAGTTTCGACTTAGACTTGAAAGCTCAGTGTCGATTTAGACTTGAACTAGTTAGTTTGATCGAAAATTATGTCAACAATCTCATTGAAGCATGTTTCGTCCGTGAAGTCAAATATCATACATGGATTTCAAGATTGTGCCGGTAAGAAAAAAGAATGGCCAAATTTGAGTTTGTGTTGACTTTAGGGATCTTAATAATGCATGCCCTAAGGATGACTCCTCTCTTTCAATTTCCTGAGCTTCTGATTGATTCCATGAGTGGATATGAGACAATGTCTTTAATGAACGGTTCATCTGGATACAATCAAATTTCATGGCACTTAAAGATGAAGAACTTACTGCATTTCGTACTTGTAAAGGCATATATTGCTACAAGGTAATGTCTTTTGGTTTAAAAAATGCTAGAGCTACTTATCAATGAGCCATGCAAAATATTTTTGATGATATGCTACATAAAAATGTTGAATGTTATGTTTATAAAGTGGTGAAATAAAAAAAAGGGTGACCATTTGCAAGATTCAAGAATGGTTTTTGAATGAATTTGAAGATACCAACTCAAAATGAACCCTTTAAAATGTGACTTTGGGGATACTTCTGGAAACTTTCTTGGTTTCTTTGTTTGACATAGAGGGATTTAACTTGACCAAGACAAAATAGATTCTATTTTGAAGATTCTTGAGCTTAAAGACAGTTATGTGTTGAAAAGGTTGCAGGGAAAAGTGGCATACCTTAGAAGGTTTACGTCAAATTTAGCTGGCAGATGGAAACCATTCAATCGTATTATGAAAAAGGATGTTCCCTTTGAATGGGACTACGCTTATACAAATGATTTTGAAATCATAAAATCTTATATAATGAAGACTCCAGTACTTGTAGCTCCTATACGTGGAAAACCATTCATATTATATATTGCCGCACAAGAAAGGTTAGTACGAGCACTTGTAGCACAAGAAGACAATGAAGGGAAAGAAAATTCCCTTTATTATTTGAGTAGGACAATGACACAAAATGAGATCAAGTATTCACCTATTGAGAAATTATGCCTCACCTTAGTATTCTCAATTCAAAAGATGAAACATTAATTTCAAGCTCATATCGTATGACTTGTGTCTAAAGCAAATCCTATCAAATTTTTCATGTCCAAACCTGTCTTGAGTGATCAATTAGAAAGGTGGTATCTCCAATTTCAACAATTTGAAATGATATATATATCTCAAAAGACAAATAAAAGGAAAAGTGCTAGTACATTTCTCAGACAATCATCCAATTTGAAACGATTGGCAGTTATCTGATGAGTTACCTAATGAAGATGCAATATTAATTGAAATACGACGTTGGAAGATGTATTTTGATGGAGTTTTGCATAGTGAACGAGTTGGTGCTGGAGTAGTGTTTGTCACGGCATATGGAGAAGTCCTACCATATTCCTTCACTCTTACTCAACATTGCTCCAAAAATGTTGCTGAATATAATGCCCTTTTACTCGGTCTTGAAATTGTTGTTAATATCAAACAATTGCAGTTGCAAATTTATGGTGATTTCAAGTTAGTGAATGATAAAGTATTAGGGGATTATGAAGTGAAGAAGCCTGAGTTACTCCCATTCTGCAATTATGCTCAAAAGAAGTTAGGTTGGCTTGGAGAGGTGACTATTCAACATATCCTAGAAAGGAATATATATAGTCAATGATGAGCCTCTTAAATAAGGTTCAAGTTTCATCCAATTAGCTTGATATGAACTTGGAAGGATGGCATTACCGGGCGAAGAAGGAGAAGTCAGACTACTAGATTAAGTGCATTTATAAGTCAATATGGGTAACAATTTTAGAAAGACATGCATATGAGTAGAAAGATGTTAAGAGAAGCAGCTTAGAAAAAATTCCTATAAGGAATTTGAGTATTTGCACATGAAGAGTTCAGCATACATGAGATTAAGTTTTCTTGAGTAGTAGAGTGAATGAAATATAGGCTAGTTCAGAATAAAACGGAATAGATCTATATCTTTAAAGTATTGGCTTCATAAGATGAGAAACCAACTCAAGTATTAAGAATTAGGAAGTTATGTGTTAAAAACAGTTATAGTTTTATATCCTTCAATTTATACACTAGCGTATTCCTCAAAGTTCAGAAATTACATCTTCTTGATATTTCCAAAACAAGAATTGTGTCCATGGCATAAGCTTATACCTTCAGGTAGATTCACATCTATGTTCGGTTCCTAGAAGAAAATGAAAATACTTTAGCAAATTAATCTCTCACATACTCCATATAATTATGGATATTAATCTCATGATAGAACCTATTCATGTAAGAACTTATGTCTCATAGTATGCTCAGTTTCGCAAATTCATGACTTAATCTCAATGGATAGAAACAAAATAATACATCATACATATTTTTATATCATAATTCTCAAATGAATCGTGCTTATGATTTTTCGCCTAAATCTCTTTCAGTGATCTTTTTTAGTTTTGAGAGTGATGTTGTTAATAGTTGTGTCATGATAGACATTCAAGGTTTGATGTTCCTTATTGAGGTAGTGGTTGTAATCTTATTCCATCTAAAGTTATTAAAGTAGAGGAAGAAAGTGATGAGGTTTTATGATGAGTAATAGTTAGTTGAGAGTAATTAGTCAGTTTCCTAGTAGTGATGCATGTAATTTCAGTTGGTAGAGATGATAAGAAGGTGGAAAAGTTTTAGAGGAGTTGGTTACTTGGAATCCCATGAAGTCGATATAGTAATAAGCTGGAATGTTGTGTTTAATTTTTATGGATGATTGCATTATGCAACAAATGAATTCTTCATTTAACCTTGATGTGTGTTGAATGAAAAGGTAAGAAGAAGTAGGATTGATTCAATGAAAGTGTCATCATGTACAAATCACGATTATGTGATTTATATTAGTATGATCATCTTATGGGTAGCACCTTATGATTTAGTGTTAGGCTTGAAACACAGTACGGTGAGTGCGAGCATGTGATTAGACTTAACTCTTGTAAAAGTAGTGGGATACTCTTGTAGGAGGTATGAATTATGGATAATGAGGTATATCTGTAATAACATGATTCCTTCGCTAGGGAATAGCCATTGGGTAAATAATTGACGTTAGAAAACTCTTTGATGGTATCTTGGATTTTCCCAACCTAGTCGATTAAGATTTAAACGAGATCGGAGTCTTTAAGGTATAGGAAAATTTTATAAAATTTGAGTGAGTTAATTATAATTTTAATTATATTAGTTGGTAGATAACTCATTGAGGAATCCGTACGACTTTACGAAATTGAATTCGGTTGAGTAGAACTCCCAAAATCGATAACATGAATTGATATTTTATGAGTGTTATGGGATAATGTTTTTTTTATGAAATGGAGATTTTGAATTCTTCGTTTAGCATTTTGTCTCCATATAGGCTGCCAAAGAATGATTGGTGCCGCTAGAGCGGGATGGATCCCGTCGTAGCGGGATAGACGCGACTTATGTTTGAAATATAACCCCAAGAATGTTTTATTCTTGACCATTTTTCACAATATATGATGCTTAATATACATGGCATATAGATGAATGACTATATGCCATGTATCACTTCTTAATTGTATGATTTAAGAGTGCGCTTGTGTTTGTGATTGTGGTGTGTTAAAGGATTCAGCGTAACTAACTGGGATCGAATTTCCATGTTTTGGCATAAAGATAGGATCGAATTGCCACGTCCGGCATAAAGATGGGATCAGATTGCAATGTTCTGACATAAGTATGAGATCGAACACAACATTCTTGTATGGTAATTATTTGGGATTGAGTTCCATACGAGGACCATTAAATTGGGTTTCGTGAGAGGACCATTGACTTGGTATATATTGTCTTATAGTTAAGAACATGGAAAGGGACCATGAATTATGACTTCTAAAAGAGTTATACTTAGTATGAGTGGGGATGTGAGACTTCATTCATCCATTAGACAAGTGGACTTTAAGAGTGTTTGTGATGTGGTTCTCTTATTGAAATTTGTTAAATTGTACGTTGTTCGTAAATGTTGATGATATTGTATATGTTCGGTATGTTCATATGTTTATAATGTAGCTTGACTTACTTATGGTGCACCTAATGGGATAGTCCTGTTATCCTATGAGTACACTTTGATTGTATATTGATATTGCACTTTCTCTTATTTTGTTAAGTACATGGCATCTTCAGGCGTCTATTGATAGACCTCCACTAGGTGACTATAGAGCGTGACCCGATTCAAGGGTGAGCCAGTTCTTTCAGGATGCCATGGATCTTTCTTGTTTATGTCTACTATTTTCAGGCTAAGACTTTTGTTTAAGGTGTTGTTTATTTTCGTTGTTGTACTACTTTTCTTTAGTAGAGTTTTGGTATAATGACTTTCAGGTTATAGGGGTTGTTCTTCCGTATTAGTTTGGATAGTTATTTGTTTAAAACTTTGGAGTTTATGGGAACTCTGTAAGTTTATTATCATTTAAACCGGCTTCCTTAAATGCCTTAGTTTTCATAAAACTTGTTAGGTTGGGTTTTAGTCATTTCTTTCCTACTGGGATGACAATCAAGATGGTCTGGGTCGTGAAAATATCATAAATACAATCAAATTCAAGATTCAAGATGATCCAAACATAGACTCAAGCTCCATGAAATACACTCGTATTCCAATTACAATCTGCACCACAAAAGAGTTCAACAAGTTTTGTATTAGTATGAACCACTCGTACCTAGTATATGTCATAGAACGGTAATAAATAATTACTGGCGAAGTATATAAGAAAATAATCCTTTAATTTTTACATGTCCAAATTATACTTATCAACCAAGTTTTCATCATTAGGGATAATCAAATGTCACATAATGTCGAACCACCAATAACACACATAATTAAAAAGAATAAGGGATGTAATGAGATGCAATACAATGTGACCCCATGAAATGATATTCCTCAAATTTCAAGTAATCTCTCAACTGTATATACACGATACTACTCAGAAATACATCAAAATTTCATAAACCATGGGGGACTCACGAGGTCCATATACTTACATAGATGATCTCCATGTGTCTCTGCCTACGATCTCACCGTAATATCATAAATCAGAAAGTCCAGCGAGAACGATTTTCATGTGCCCAAATTATTATCATAACCAATTTCTCTCACATACTATATTCACATGCGAAAATTACATAGCTCAATCACAACACGGATGAACTCCACGTGTTAGAGCTTTACTCGTACCCAATCTCATGTCAACGCATTTGTAGAATATGATATTAATAAAACTAATTGATGAAGCATCTCAATAAATCTAAATGTCTCTATGACATATAATCTCCTCAACTATTACAAATATATATGTTCAATAAAAAAACACAACCACACAACGCAATTTAGTCTTTAAATACACCAACTAATGTCCATATACTTTGTCATTCTCAAATTATACTCTATCATATTATACTAGTAAATTTTTACTTTAATTATGTCGGTACTCATACCCAATTCCCGTCAGACCATTGGTACGAGACCGCATCTTTCGCTTTTACCCATTGTATATTCCCTTTTTAATCTTTAATTAGAAAACGTCCCTCACCGAAATCTAGAAAATCTTAACTTACCCCAACGTGCCACAAATTATCTGAGGGTTCGGTATGGGAAAATCATAGTCATCACCCAGCGTCTCAAAAGAGAGAATAACTGTAGATATTTGAGGACGAGCAAAATTCAGTCAAAAGGACTAAATTTGCATATAACTTTTTTTGTGTAATAAGATATATTCAAATAAGTGAGGAACTCATTAGAGTTTATAGAGATTCTCCAAGTTAAGAATAAGACTTTAATTTTGTAGTTTACGAATACAATCATATTACCGGTCAAGAGAATAATTAAATACATGTGATATCTCATATTAAGTCAAGAAAAAATCAAAATATATAATGGTCAAAAGATGTAGTTTTTCTCACTTGCAGAAAAAAATCCCGGACTACTATTGTCGTTTATGAAAATATTATTACCATTTAAGAAAAGGTAAATCAATGTGAAATTACATATAAATAAGCATAATTTTTTTATTTACAAATATAATCGTAATACCAGTTAAGAAAAAGTAAAAGAAAAGTGATATTTCATATCTAGTCAAGAAATAATCAAATAAATGTGATATTTCACATACATAAGGTCAAAACAAGTTATTTTACTTACTTTTGTAGAATATTATAGGACTACTATTGTATCTTTTATGAAACTAATTACTATCATTTAAGAAAAAGGCAAACTCATGTGATATCTTTTATGTATAACGTTCGTAACATGCATTTCAAGAACATCATTTTGAGAAGCAAATTTTCATAAAACATATTTTTAAATTGAAAAATAGATTGTTTGCACTTAATGGAGTTTTGGTTAATGTGAATGGTCAAGATGTCAAACCTTAAACAATTAACAACACTTGTTTACATTAAGATTTAAACACTTTTTTTGTGTGGACAATTTTCACTACCACTTCGGCCATAACCACAAACCACCACCACCATCACTATCGTTGATAGCCATCAGCCACCACAATCAATCACCTTTGTTGTCACAAGCATCGCTTACAACGACTATTGTGTTGATTAGCCATTCTTGAAAGTCTCTGTCACTCCTACCACCTCGATAATTTATAATTTTGTACACTGCTATCACCACTATCGTTACATTACCTGGCACAATTATTAGCCAGTACCACCAATGCGTTCAATCCTTATAACAACCACATCAATCGTCACAACTATTATCACTGCCAACTACAAGTTAATGATACTGCAATGTCATTTTTATTATCTTAGAGAGAATGCAAACTATGAGAAGCGTACATTAAAATTGAATACAAACAACTTTTGTAGTCTATTAATTATCAAATTTTATACAAATATTGAGATTGGGAAAATCATGAATCTCTTTTTTTCAAAGGCTGCCAATATTCTTGAGTAATACATGAACATTTCACATAAGAATATTATAGTTCAAGTGTAATAAAAATACAATGTAATTTAGGTATTTTAAATAATTAAATATTTTAAGATATTTTAAGTCTACAATTCAAAGTACCCTTATTAGCTTTAACTCTGTCAAAGACACTTCATCAAATTCTAAGCATGAATAGTCGTTAATCACTATAACCCAACTAAATTTGTTTGGGTCGAATCCCACAGGGAGAGGTATGTGTTCAGGTTCAATTAGGAAGTATAAACACAATAACATTTGTCATAGGAATAAGCATTAATTAATAAAAACATCAATCAAATCAGAGGGTGACACAAATCTCAAATGGGGGGGGGGGTTGAATTTTATTATTAACTATAAACAAGAATAACAAAAAATACGAATTAACAATAGTGAGATGGGTTCTTTGGATGTGATCGATTATAGGCTAATGTATACATATGGATAATTGCAACTATTAGAAAATAGCCAGATATTAGTGAGTAGGCTAGACCATAATGGAGGTAAATCTTCTGTCGAATAATTACCCTGAATCAGGTTAATTTTTCTCGAACATCAATAAGCATGAAAAGTAAGAGAAGCCCATACCTTAATCCATTCACTCTCTCGAGCTTAATGTGTGGGATTGGGTTTACGATTCACTCTCTCAAGCTGAACCTAGGTAAGTCCAATACTCATAAACCTTCAATCTAAAACCTCTCTCTCGAGCAAGCCAAGAACACAATGTTGGAACTGCATTTACAACTACATTTATTTATTTAAACCACAATTAATAATCAAATTGACTTCTAAATAGCATTTAAACAAACAATTGACAATACCCATAAGCTAAATCAATCCATAATCACATAATCACACCCCAAGAATTAGAGTTTTAGCTAGACACAAAAAAATATGAAAAAAATGTTACAAATTTAATATCCATCAACTGGGTAAGAGTGATTTTATCCTTACAATGCTACAATTTGAGGATTGTCAACGACCCACTTAGAATTTCTCAAAACTGAATTTCTTCAATCGTTCAAAGTTAAGGAAAACTAGAGAAAATTCTCTCTAAATGTTCAAAACTACAAAATAATGTCTCAAGATTAAAAAATCCCCTAAACTAAATGTTTCAAAATGTATTTATAGTTGTCAAAAATAAGCTATGAAAGCTCATTCAGCAAAGTAAGTTGGGTTTGATGAACCACTCAGTGAGCCGCCCTTTGATCTCTTTTATCGCCCTTCTATATTGGCCTTCGGCATCCTCATTCTCTGTAAATTTGGGCGATCAAGAACTATGACACGGAATTAATCGGTGATCTTCTTTGTATCGCTAACTTGGTTCTTCCGTCAAGGCTTGGCAAGCTAGAACTTTGGCAGTCAAATAGCCATTCGGCAATTCGCCAAGTGAACTTGGAGATCACCAGGCTTGACTTTCTTCATTCTTTCTCATCAACAACCCAAACTTACACTTTTTTATTGACCTCACGTAAAACTCATGTTCCACAATTCAAAAAGATTGTCTTAATTACTGCTACAAAAGACTCAATCGTGAAAGCACACAACAAGACTTAACTTACTCATGGAAGGATCAATTGTGCACTTCAAGATTCAATTTGTGACTCACCATTATCAAGGGTGGTAAAGTTCACAATACTTGATTCAATATCAAGTTCAATCTCCACAGATTTACTCAAATGCCCTAACAACAAAGATGATTCCATATTCACATACAATATTTCAACAATTTATAGTTCTGAAATCACATACATATCTCACACTTACAAAGATAAACGCATGCATGAATTCACTTATAGATTTATCCTTATTTTCCAATCAACATATGTTTTATGTAGATCAAGATAAAAAAGGTCTTTTAAAGGCTTGTATCTGGGCTGAGTGTAAAGGTAAGATCATTTAGGCTCAGTGGCTACTATCCTCATGAAATGTTGTACGAACATCACTTTTCTTCCTTTTCTTCAGAATTTTCGCTCATGCTCAAAAATTCACTCTACTATTTACTTCCCACGGAACACTAGACACCCCTTTTCTTTTGTAATTTTCATAATTATTTCATTCTTTTTCTTTCACTTTATTCTTTTCTTTTTATTTTTTATATGGAGGGGTTCTATCTTTTTCAAGTGCATGGATCAAAGAGGACTACTTCACACTTACTTAACTTCCTCTTTATTCAATACCCCAACCTAGGCCTTTGGCCTAAGTTCCCTATTAAAATAATTTACACTTAATTAGGATTATGGGTGAATGGATAAAGAGGGGTCTCGATTGCTCAACTTTCTTCCATGAAAATGATATGACTCAAAAATGGATTCAAGCAAATTTCACACAACTTACAAGAATTTTTTAATTATTATTTTCGATTTGTCCCACTTTATTGTTTTTATTTTCTTAATTAAATTTAAAAATCTCTCACCCTCCTCCGCCCCACTCTTATTAAAATAAATAACTCTATTAATTCAAAGATTGTATCACTCATTATTGCAAGTCATGATTTTTTTTATGAAACCTACTATAAGGATTAAATTAAAAAATTTGTAAGATCCATAAAACGACTTAGAGGCTTGTTACATCATCCACCACTAAATCATGTGTTCCTTTTCAAACGTATAGAGAAAGAAAGTATCAGGTGTATCAAATAGTTTAGAATAGTTGCTTTGTATGTTGGACTCAACTCTGATACCAATATGTCACGATTTAAATACATAATTTATGATGGCATCTATGTTCATAATCGATAGTAAAACCAACCCAATTAATTTAACCAGTTCCACTTAAAATCTGGTAACGTAAGTAGCAAGCAAATATCTTACATACTAAGTCTTTTAATTAAAAATGTGAAAAACTGAAATACCACCCCAAGATTTAGTTCATAATTACAAGAGTTTCTAAAAGTAAATATAATCTAATCATATAAAAAGACTAAATACAAGAAATATCCTATTAGAATACCAAGATAGCCTAATAAATAGAGATATATAATGGTGTGATGATAAATATCGAAGCAACTCACCACAACTCCGATATAATCGAATCATAGACTCAAGCTCCAAGAAATGTGCTTGAATTCAAAATACAACGAGTGTAGTATGAGTATTAAATCACGTGTACCCAATATATGTCATCAACCGACGACGAAGAAATAGTGGAAGGAGTATATAAGGAAAATAATCATTTAATTTTTCCAAGTCCATAGTTTCATCGATAGGGATAATAAATGTCACGTAATGTACAACCACTTATATAACACATATTCAATAAGAATGAGGGATGTAATGAGATGCAATTCAATGTAAATCCATGAAATGATATTCCTAGTACTATGTCAATCGTAGGCACATGATACTCCTCGAAAATGCATCGACAATTCATCATTTCTGGGGGACTGCGAGGTGCATATACTAACACAGACAATCTTCACATGTCTTTGTGGATTATCTCAACGCATTATCATAAAATCAAACAATACGATCTCGATTTTCCCAACTTATAATCATAACCAAACTCTCACAGGACGATATCTAGTGCCTAAATTATAACGATAACTCGATCCAATATAGATGATCTTCACCTGTTAGACCTTTACTCATACTCAATCTCATATCAATGCATGTGCACAATATTATATCAATAAAAGGGAATGATGAAACATCTCAATAAATCATATATCGCTATAAAATATAATCACCTCAATTATCACAAATATATGTGTTCAATAAAGAAACATGAACAAATAAGAAAATCTAGTCACTAAAAACATTAGCTAATGCCCATATATTTTGGTATTCTGGAATTGTAATCTATTAATATATAGTAATTATCTTTCAGTTTAATAACATTGATACTTGTATCAATGCCATCAAACTATTGGTACGAGACCCCATATTTCGTTAATAACCATTTTCTATTCCATTTTTTCTCTTTAATTACAAAATGTTCATCTACAAAGTCTAGAAGATAAGTCGAACATGTGCCACAAATTCATCAACATTTCATCTTTACTTTTTGTAAAGTTCAAATCCTTTCTAATTTATCATATATATAATCCTTATAAGAATATGAATCTAATGAAACCCATATTACTACTCTTCCATGGACTCTACCCCTAGCTCTTTGTCTACCTTTTCCTTGACCGCAACCTATTGCTCCAGGTTTGTAAACTGGAGCATTGACAAAAGTTGCGGTCCTGATGCCGTTGAACCTAGATTAACAATCTATCGACAAAAGAGTGATGGAGATTAGATACCAAATTAAATCGACAGATACCAATTGAAATCAAGTAAAAACACAAAAGAAGACAAGAGAAAAATATAGATATTTCCTAAAGTACAATAGCCTCTCGAAGAAAAGTAAAGTCATCCCCATAAATATAACAAGGATCAGAGTCTAAAAAAAATACCAATGAACTAATCAACTAATCTAATGCAAATGTCTATGTACGGAAATGGTAGACATAAACGAAAGAGAATCCCATGGAAGCCCAGAAGATTTGGCTCACTCTTGAATTTTATGCGACGATCTTTAATTTACTAAGCGGGGTATGTTTATAGCCACTTGAAGAATCCCTCTACTCAACAAAAATAAAAACAAATGCATAATTAGTACACAACCACAGTGTACTACTAGGATCAAGAAGCTATCCCAGTAGTGTATCATAAGTAAGTCCAAAAATATTATAATCACATATATAATATATCAACATCAACAATATCATCAACATTCTCATCAACATAAAATTAGTACACATCAGTGGCCATTTCACGGAACACAAACTCTAACACATAGCTAGATGGAACATGACAATCCAAACACATAGGTGTGTCAGAATGTGGTAACCAAATCCAATAGTTGTACCATAACTTGGTAACCCGACAAAATTAGCTTTCAGGAACATGAAAATCTGATCCCCAAATACACATCATAATTACAATCAAAAGTATATCATTAAGACATACATTTACATCATCAATCATAATAAAGAAAGAACAAACAAACGTCACACGATCATAGAATCACAACCATCACCTACCTCAAAAAAAGCTTGAAACCCTAGGAAACTTGACTCTTACCTTTTTGGATTCAATCCGCTTGATGTTGGTCTACAAAGATTTAATAACATAAGGGAATAAAGAAATAATCACTTATTACCTGAGATACTAACAATTCTAACAAACCCTAGATCATACGAATGATCTAGAATCTAGATTAGGATCATTCTAACCATAGAATCTATCAAGAAAACCTTCCTTATTAATATAGACCCGTTAAATAACGTTTTATAGATAAAAAAAATTGGGGACTGAAAATCTTACCTTAAGCTTCAAGAATGGTGGAAAATGAATTAGACTCGCTTGGATTCATTCCTTAGCTCTAAATGTCGAAAAGTGTCAAATAAGGTTGTTTAGGTGCAACCCAAATCAAATAATACATTAGTCATTCGATCGCAAACAAGAATAGTACATGTGATCACTGCGTCAAATGCCTCTACCTTATTATTGCCCAGAATGGCGTAAAATTGAGCTCTATCATCAACACGTTCTACCTCCCTTCATTGTTGCACGTTAGCTCTACCTTTGTTACCACTCCTCTACCTCCACGGCTTCTCTGATTTCCACCTCGTCCTACTTGTGGACATCCCCTACCATTTTAGCATTTACTGCTGGTACAATTGCTTGATAAGGCTATTGTCCTCACTCAAGTAGATGTGGTTGTAGGGAATTCCTCATCATGTGTCCAACGTCCCGCAGCTAAAATAGGTGCGTACGCGAGGTGGTCTATTGTCTGCCACATGCCAAACATTACGATCTCCTATTAAATTAATTAAAGGAATTCTAGAATAATTTTCAGTAGAGGTATGCATGAATGACTAAATTGGCTTGGCCGCGAGTTTAGGTCGACCGTATCCTCAAACATAGGAGCTTTGAAAATTTCAGATTTCTTAGCCCTCTTAGACAACACCCTAACTTGACCATCTAACTTCAACGTCTCCACTTTCTTTACATTATCGATCACTTCATTATAACTCCTTCTTGCATAAGTCATTTGAAAAAAATAACACTTGTAGGTCAGAATAAAAATCTCTAATGAACAACTGAATACTCTCCTTTTTCTTGGTAACCAACTATATAGCATATCTAGATAAATCATGAAATATGGCTTCAATAGCAGCTATCACGCCTTGAGCTGCCCCCGAGATACGGAAATGAAACCTAGGACCACAAGACAAGCTAATCCTGCTGGCATGATCATGAGCATTCTAAAGATAATAAATTGATGTGGAAGCTAAATCATCATTAAATATGAAAATATGGTAAATGCCCATATTCTATAACTGAGATATTTGAAAACAATGAGTTTAATACAAAGAAATATTAACTCACCACTAAGCTAAAACTAACTGTCTAAAATAAGCCTCCAAACTGGACTAGAAATACTGGAACAAGCCCCCACCTAAAGCTAGTAAAAACTGAAACTAAATGACTAAAAATTGAAATGACACTCATGGTTGTTGTCCTCGGAGAATGAGGACTCACCAATAAAACAGCTAAATTGGAGATCAAAAATTGACCTATGCGTGATTTAAATGCTAAGAACCTAAACCTACATCACGAGAAGATGTAGCGCACGCATGCATTAGTACTTGAAAGTTACTGAGCATGTAGGATAGAGTAAAGCTGAAATAAAACATAACTGAACAAGCATAAAAGCAAGTATAATAATCTAAAATAATTAACTGAATTCTGAGCTAACTGAAATTCAATGACCAATTTATAATATGCTTAAACTTAATAATGAATATACATATGAATGGTCTGTGCAGAGAGTCTGACTAATCTGTGGAAGCTACTAGTCACCGATAATAAAACCACATGAGCTCAATATAGAGTCCCATGCATATGTCCAATCGAGAGGAACCAATATACCCTGCCAAAGGCATACAGGCATGCTGGCAGAATAACTAAACTGATTGCCCACAGATAGGACTTACAACCTACTTGGCTAGTAGTTATGGGACTTTTGGGTTCGCTAAACCCTAGTCTAACTCGGTATTATACCACTCCCATGAATTCAGTAAATTTACTGATTATGTCTGTGTTTTTGTAAATACTGAATAGCTCGAAACTAAACATTCAAACTAAGAATGCAACAATTAATCAGGTAATTATGCATTTATTACAGAGGAATTTATATCTGAAGTGTAAGAAATATCAAACCTAGCATCTGTAATTCAAGAAATAAGGAAATACAAAGTTAGGGTTCTGAAATTCATGCGATAATCTGAATAATAACATGATAATCTGATTTACAATATATATTTAATAAATTCATGAAGTTCTAACAAAGTTCTAGAAAACTTAGGGTTAATTGTGATAAGAGACTAAAACATCTCACTAAAAATTAGGGACCCAATGGGTGAAAGGAAGCCGCTAATGAAATCCCACATATTTGGTGATGGAATCCACAGAAAAATAGTTAAGTTTCGGGGCTGGAATTGCTGGAGCTTATTGCGTTCTTAAACTAGGGTTCTTGACATTTTTCTCTTTTCTTGCTTCTAATTTTCTAAGTTTTGGTTTAATTATTTGACTTAGATATGTTTTAATTATGTTTATAGGCATAAACTGACTAAAATCTTATTATTTAGGGTCAAAATGATGTAACTTACGGTTTAAACAAAGTGAGAAAAGACAAAAAGACCCCTGGATAAGATGTTGTCGGACCAAACAATGACCAGGTTTGGTGGTCCGTCGTCTGACCGACACCCTGTCGTTAGGTCTGTCGACTAGGCCTGTTCGACAGGCCTTTACTAAAATGGACATAACTTTTTACTCAGAGGTCTGATTTTATCTAGATATGTGGATATGGAAATATAATTCAATTATATATCATTGAGTAGGTCATGGGACATCTAATTCATTTTGTGCTACGAGTTATGACCATTCAAAGTTGATCCAACTGTATTTACCCTCATCTATTTCAAAATTTTCAACATACGGTCAAAACTGTACGTCCACCTACAGACCGTGCTGGTAATCCATAGCTCTTTTCAGAGAGTGGGTGAAGGGAGTCTTGATCTATGCTCACGCATTACTGACCGTCGTCTGACCTACGGATCGTAAGTCCATCCTTCGTCCAAGACTTAACCAATTTTTCAAGGCTGAAATTTTTGGGAGTTTGTGATCCCATAGACGGTTGTGCAGGACGAACCGTGGGTAAGTCTACGTTTCATCGATGCCACCTTTGGTTGCATGTGCAAATTTTTTTTCTATAAAGATGGTTTTTGGTCTATTGTGGCTACGGGGTGTTACATTATCTCCCCCTTGGGAACATTCTTCCTCGAATGAAGACTAAACTATCAGAATTAGAGGGAGAGTGCTGCAAACCCTACTACTAAACATTGAGAACTGAGTTTCTCACTAAATTGAGTTCCGATAACATGAAATACATTGAAAATGTAAGTACAAACTGATGGAACACATATGATTCTAAGACTGAATTCACGTATTAATGACTTGAGAACTGAAGAAAAACTATTGCCTCAAGCTGTAGTGGAATCAGAAGGAAAGATGTGAGGATACTTGGATTTTATGGATGCTTCTGCTTCCCAAGTATCTCCCTCTACGGACAGACTCCTCCACAAAACCTTGACTGTTGCGACTTCTTTGCTTCTCAACTTTCTGACTTGACGGTCAAGAATCTCAACTGGTACATCCTCATAAGAAAGACTATCTCTAACCGCCACACTCTCTAATTGCACTACAGAGGTTGGATCACCCACACACTTCTTCAAGAGTGAGATGTGGAAGACGGGATGCACTGCAGCTAATTCTGCTGGCAACTCTAAATCATATGCACGTTTCCCTACCCTTTTCAAGATCTTGTAAGGATATGCATATCTATGACTGATCTTCCCTTTCTTTCCAAATATCATCACCCCTATCATAGGTGAGACCTTCAGAAAAACCGAATCATCAACTTGGAAATCTAGTTTCGTTCTCCTTACATCTAAATAAGAATTCTGATGACTTTAGGCTGTCTTAAGTCTATCTCTAATAAGTTGCACTTTCTCCATAGCATAAAGTACTGAGTCTGGCCCTATCAAAGCTGCTTCACCTACTTAAAACAAACAAACAAAAGATCTTCATCTACGCCCATATAAAGCCTCACAAGGGGCCATCTGAATGCTGGAATGGTAGCTATTATTGTAGGCAAACTCAATAAGAGGGAGGTGATCATCCCAACTACCTTTAAAACCGAACACACAAGAACTCAACATATCCTCGAAGGTCTGAATGGTAGGCTCTGCCTGCCCATCCGTCTGTGGATAAAATGTTGTACTAAGGTTAACATGAGTACCAAGACCTTTCTGAAATGACTTCCATAAATAAGAGGTAAACTGAGATTCTCTATTTGAGATGATAGACAACGGAACCCCATGTAACCTCGCATAGTCTTCTACCAAATATGTAGTGTTGACCACCAAGAAGAGAGAAGACTTTGCCATCCTATCAACTATCACCCTAATGGAGTCATGATGTCCACGAGTATGCGATAATCCTGTGATGAAGTCCATATTGATTACATCCCACTTCCAAGTAAGAATATCAATCTCTTGAGTCATACCCCTTGGCATCTAATGTTCTACCTTGACATGCTGGCAATTGGGGTACTTACTCACAAAGTCTGCTATATCCCTCTTCATGCCATTTCACCAATAGACTTCCTGCATATTGGTACATCTTAGTGGCACATGGATGAATATAATACCGAGATTTATGGGCTTCTTCAAGAATATGTAGTCTCAACTCGCCCACATCAGGAACACACAATCTACCCTGATAGCGAAGTACACAATCTCCCCCTGGGAGAAAACCTTCACTCTCTGATTATGGACTGCACCCTTAAGTTCAAGAAAGATTAGATCACTGTCTTGCTTTTCCTTAACCTCCACTACACAAAGACGATTATGCCCGTTTTGAACTATTACACCGCTGTCTGATATGATCATAAGGCAAACTCCTTAACAATCTAGCCTATGAACATCCTTAACTAGATCATTCCTTTCTTCCTCAACATGGGCTACACTACCCATAGATAATCTGATCAGGGCATCTGCTACTACATTTGTTTTATCGGGATGAGAATGCACACTCATCTCATAATCCCTAAGGAATTCAAGAAATTGCCTATGGAGAAGATTCAACTGTTTCTGGGTTAACATATACGTCAACACCATACAAATAGTGTATCCATATCTTTAATGCAAACATCGTTGCTTCATGCTCGAGGTCATGAGTTGGAAAGTTCCTCTCATGAACCTTAAGTTGTCTAGAGGCATAAGCTATCACCTTACCTCGCTGCATCAGCACACAACCTAGGCAAACTCTAGATGCATCA
Source organism: Solanum lycopersicum (assembly GCF_036512215.1). Classification (NCBI taxonomy): domain Eukaryota; kingdom Viridiplantae; phylum Streptophyta; class Magnoliopsida; order Solanales; family Solanaceae; genus Solanum; species Solanum lycopersicum. Next base: position 21,106,916 of record NC_090803.1, on the reverse strand, counting down.
CAATAGATCACATAACCATCAGAACACTCTGTTAGAGTCAACAGAAGAGTTCTAGTCAATATAGTTTTCAATTATACAAAGATTTTCTCACAATCATATGACCATTGGAGCTTGATCATCTTCTGAGTCAACCTACTCAATGGTGAGGCTATGGATGAAAATACTTCCACAAACCTTCTGTAATAACCTACTAGGCCTTAGAAACTTGTAATACCTACAACAGAGGTAAGTCTGGACCACTATTTCACTGCTTCTATATTCAGCGAATACACTCTGATCCCTTCGCTAGATACAATATTACCAAGAAAAGCAATTGATTGCAACAAGAACTCACATTTACTAAACTTGACGAATAAGTGGCGATTCTTCAGAGTCTACAAAACAACTCTCAAATGTCTTGCATATTCTTTCTCACTCCTAGAGTAAACGAAGCTATCATTATTAAAGACAATAACGAACAAGTTCAAGTACTATTTGAACACTCTGTTCATCAAAAATCCATGAAAGTTGTAGGAGCATTAATTATTCCAAATCACATAACTAAAAATTCATGATAATTATACTGAGTATTGAAGGCTGTTTTCAAAATGTCACTATCTATCTCTCTGTGTTAATGATAACCCGATTTGAGGTTTATCTTTGAGAAATGGCTAGCACCCTAAAGTTGGTCAAACAATTCATCAATCCTGGGGATGGGATACTTATTCTTTATTGTGAACTTGTTCAACTATATAAAGTCAATGCACATTCTGAGAAAACCATATTTCTTCCTTACGAATAACATTTGTGCACCCCATGGTGAAATACTAGGGCTGACGAAGTTGTTCTCTAGCAGGTCTTTCAACTGCTCTTTCAATTCCATAAGCTTAACTGAATCCATTCTGTAAGGAGGAATACAAATAGGCTGGGTATATGGAAGGAAATCAATTCCCAAGTCGATTTTACTTTCGGGAGGGACTCCGAGAAGATGCTATGGAAACACTTCTGGAAATTCACAAACTACTTGAACTGACTCATGAGTTTGGGTTTCAAGTCTAATATCCTTAACCCAAATTAGATGAAAGAGATAACCCTTATATATCATCTTTCTAGCCTTAAGGTAAGAAATAAATCAACCCATAAGCGCTAAGATACTACCCTTCCATTCTATGATTGGTTTGTCTGGAAACTTAAAAAAATTAATCCTAGTTCTACAGTCGACTGAAGCATAACATGAGTGTAACCAATCAATTCCTATAATGACATCGAATTCTACCATTTCTAACTCTACTAGATCTGCTGAGGTGACTCTTTGAGAGACTGTGATAGGGAAATTTATTTATTCCCGTCTAGCTATAACTGGGTCACCGACTGGGTAGAGTCTAATAAAGGTGTTGAGAGAGTTTCTGTACTAACATTAAATTGGACTGCTATTAAAGGAGTTACAATAGAAAAAGTAGCACTTGAATATAACAATGCATAAACATCAAGGTCAAAGACATGTGATGTACCAGTGACAACATCAGGAGAACCTTCTTTATTATGGAGAGCCTAAAGAGCATACAACCTATTTTGGTGCTGACCACCACTTGTACCATATGAGTTACCCTACTGAGTTCGGTGACTTGTTTGTGCTACTGAAGTTGTAGACTGAGTTCTACCATTACCACCTCCTTTACCTTGTCTAGAAGGACAATCCCGCAACCTGTGACTAGACTGACCGCACCCAAAACATCCCTTTTTCTCGCAAGACACTTGCTGGGATAGTTCTTACCATACTTATGGAAAGTGGGGTAAGTCTTCGTGCCTGAAACACTTCCTTGAGATTTAGAGCCTTGTACTCTACCCTTCTGGTCATAGCCGTTCTTGGAGGATGGAACACTAGCTGATGAATGGGATGGAGCTTAATACTTTTGTTAACCCTGCGAGCAATTTCCACCACCTGATTTCTGCTGAGAATAGTCATAGTTCCCAGTCCTAGCCTTCTTATTTTCCTTAGTGTGTTCACTAAGATTATCACCCTCAACCTACGTAGCATGAGTCATAAGACTGTAGATGTTCATATCTCCAAGTAACATCGTGTTTATGCACTCAACTTTCACCAAATCTGACACTCCATGCAAAAACTTATTCATCTGAGCCCTGGAGTCAGCAACCATGTTAGGAGCTACTTGAAGTGTTTGTTAAACTTGAGTCCATACTCTTTGACTGGCATGTTACCCTTCCTTAAGTTCAAAATTTTTTGAGTCATTGCCTCTCTAAACTCTATTGGGAAAAACATGTTGAGAAAGTCTCACTAAAGCAATCCCAAGTGATAGGCGTTGCATTTGCACCCCTATTCTCCTTCCACAGAATGTACTAGATATGATCAACTTCCATCAACTGGTATGATGCTAACTCAACCCTATTATTACCACTTACTTGCATTACCTCAAAGTTCTTCTTGATCTCATCCAAGAAATTCTGAGGGTCCTTATTAGCTTGCGATCCTAAGAACTCAGGAGGATTCATCCTAACAAAGTCACGGACCCTTTCTGCCACTAATCCACAATTTTCATTCACATGAGCATGAACCCTATTGTTCTGGTTAATCATACTCTAAGCCAAAATCTGTATAGCATTACTAAACTCAACATTTGAGATTTCTTAATCTGGCACTGGAGGAGCTGCATTTGCATTCCTGGCGTTTGCATTCTTGGCATTTGCATTTACAGCGTTAGCTCTTCTAGAAGGCATATCTGAAACGTAGAACGTCAAGTTAGAATAAAAATAAGATCATACATCACGCATGATAATACTAACAAGAAAGTGAAGTTTTTCAAACATCCTAGGACTCTACTTAGTGCGGCTTTTAAGATATCCTAGGACACTTAAACCTTGTCCTCTGATACCATGTTTTGTCACGCCCTGAGCTACCCCCGAGACGCAGATATGGAACCTAGGACCACAAGAGATCCCAAGCTAACCTATCTGGCATGACCATCAAAATACTAAAGATAATAAACTAATGTAGAAGCTAAATCATAATTAAATCTAAAAAGATGGGGGATACCCATATTCTATAACTGAGATATTTGAAAACAATGAAACAAACTATGTCTGAAATAAGCCTCTAAACTGGACTACAAATACTGGGACAAGCCCCCAGCTAAATCTAGAAATAACTAAAACTAAATGACAAAAAGTTGATATGACACTCATGAATGTTGTCCTCAGAGAATGAGGACCACCGTTGAATCTGCTAAACTGGAGATCGGCAATCGATCTATGTGTGATCTAGATGCTGAGAACCTGAAGCTAAATCATAAGAAGATGTAGCGCATGTATGCGTCAGTACTTGAAAGGTACTGAGCATGTAGGATAGAGTAAAGCTAAAATAAAGCATAACTGAACAAACATAATAGCAAGTATAATAATCTGACATGATAAACTGAATTGTGAGCTAACTTAAATCATTGACCAATTTATGACATGCTGAAACTGAATACTGAATATAGTGATAAATGGTCAATGCAAAAAGTCTGACTGATCTATGGAAGATACTAATAACCGATAATCAAACCAAATTAATTAAAAATATAGAGTCTGATGTATATGTCCCATCGAGAGGAACTAATATACCATGCCAAAGGTATAAAGACATGCTAGCGTAAACACTAAACTGATTGCCCACAGATGGGACTTAAAACCTACTTGGCTAGTAGTTGTGGGACTATTAGGTACGCTAAAACCTAGTCTAACTTTGTATTATGCTACTCTCATTAATTCGGTAAATTTACTAATTATGTCTGAGTTTCTGTAAATATTGGATATCTCAAAACTGAACATGAAAATTGAGTATGCAAGAATTATTCTGGTAATTATGCATTTATAACTGAAGAATGCATATTTGAAGTGTTTGAAATATTTGACCTAGCATGTGTAATTCATGAACTAAAGAAATACAAAGTTAGGGTTATGAAATTCATGTGATAATTTGAGAAATAACATATAAATCTTATTTGGAACATATATTTAATAAATTCATGAAGTTCTAACGAAGTTCTCGAAACCCTAGGTTTATTCATAATAAGAGAATCAAGAATCTGATTGAAAACTACGGACTCAATGGGTGAAAAAACCCCACTAGTGAAATCCCACATACCTGGTGATGAAATCCACGAAAAAATACTTAAGTTTCGGGGCTGAAACTGTTGGAGCTTGCTGCGTTCTTAAGCTTTTCTCCTTTCTTGCTTCTAGTTTTCTAAGTTTTGATTTAATTATTTGACTAAGATATGTTTTAATTATGTTTTAGGCTTAAACTGACTAAAATCTGATTATTTAGGGTCAAAACGACGTAACTTAAGGTTTAAACGAAGTGGAAATAGACCAAAAGACCCATGGGTAAGTTTTTGTGGAACCAAATGATGGCCAAGACTAACAGTCCATCGTCTGACCGACGCCCCATCATTGGGTCCGTCGATTGGGCCTATTCGACAGGCCTTTACTAAAATTGGCATAACTCTTTAATAGGAGGCCTAATTTTATCAAGGTAGGTGGCTATGGAAAGATAATTCAATTATCTATATGTTGTTAAGTCATGGGACACCTAATTTATTTATTTCTAATATTTATGACCAGTCGAAGATGACCCAACGACATTTCCCTTCAACTTTCTGCGAATTTTTCACTTATGGTCAGACCTATAGACCGCGCTGGTCATCCATAGCTCTTGTCAGAGAGTGGGTTAACGGAGTCTTGATCAATGGTCATGGACTAGGGACTGTCGTCTGACCTACGGACCATAAGTTCGTCCGTTGTCCAAGACTTTACCAATTTTTCTGTGCTGAAATTTTGGGGAGTATCTGATCCCATCGACGCTTGTGCAGGACGAATCATGGGTCAGGCTACGGTCCGTCTATGCCATCGTTGGTTGCACCTGCACAGTTTTTTTCGCTGTAAATCTTGTTTTTGGTCTGTTTTGGCTATGGGGTGTTACAACATTCACATACATACTACCCTATTCTAATGCCATAAACTCTTCCTTCTTTCAATCTCTCAAAGTCCTAGGTACATACTTCTAAGAATAAGGGATGAAATTGGTTCCATGTAAGTGGGGGTAATGTAGAGGCTTTGCATTCCATGTAAGATATCCACCATTGCTTGGCCTCACCTTTAATTTGAAAATACAAGAAATCAACCCCATGTTGATAAACGATACCCAAGTTATGCAACATCTCATAACTGTCCAATAAGCACCCTCTATCTTCGAACAAAGAAATATCAGGGATTGAGCTTCAAAAACTTGGTCAATATCTTATGCTCATTACAGGTCATCACATAACCCAACAAAGGAAGGAATAAATTATTATTACCTACCTCTCCTTCCAGCTTAGGCATATTTTTCAAAGCATGAGGACCCGAGGGGGCTTGAGTAGGTGGAATCATCCCCGAACCAGCCAATCCTTTCAAAATAACATGATTTGTTGAGCCAAAACCGGATCAGTGGGAGGAATTCTTATGGATTCAGCTTTTCCTCCTTTCTCTTGCTCAACATATTGAACATTCTCAACGACCTCATCCTCTCTTATCACTTCCTTATGTTCTGAAGGGTTCTAATTCATCGGAACATACTCGTTTGGTACCAATTTAAATGATTAAATACCAATTGGAATCAAGTCATGTCATGAAGGAGACAAACAAAAAAATGGATATTTCTTGAAGTCATATAGCCTCTCAAATAAAAGTAAAGGCGTCCTCGTACTGTTCCACGATACTCTATTAGATTCATTTTGGTACATTGAGATAAACAAACCTAGGCTCAGATACCAACTTTTATCATAACCCAAACCATTGTGATTGGCATTCATACTTCAACTCTATGAGAGAAACACTGCTAACAACAAACTAAAGTAAGAAATCTAAGCTAAGGTACTTATGCTATAGAAGCAAGTTAAATATCTAAAAGCAAGGTTCCATTACTAAATAAAGATATAGTAACTAACTAACAATGAAAAAGATAAACCTAGAATCTAGAAGTCAATGTACCAAAACTATAATGATATTCATATCTAAAAGAGATCACTAACGATCTGTAAACCAACAAAACAAAGGTCTATGTCCAAAAGTGGTGGACATAGACTAATGAAAATGTCATTACATCCCGAACAATATGACTCACCCTTGAACTCAAACAGATCACCGATCTCCTAAGCGAGGTCTGTCAACAGTCACATGAAAATGCCATGTTCTCAACAAAAATATAATCAAGTGCATAATAAGTACACAACCATCGTATACTTGTATGATCATGAGGCTAACCACTAGTGTAACATAAACAAGAAATTTGAACATTATAACACATCCATAAATACCAACACATTCAATATTATCACAAAATCAATATAAAAAAATTAATTAGTTCATCATATAGTTTATCCTCTCACGGAACCTAAAGTGAAACTTTTAGCATGCAAGAACTTGGCAATCCAATCCTATTTTTATGCTAAAATGTGGAAACTGATCCCTGTAAGCATGCTAGAACGTGGAAATTCGATCCAACTTAGAGTTCTAGAACGTGGCAGCCGATCCCAATCACACATCAAGATCCACATTCAAGTCATGATTTAATGATATCAACATTCATATATCTCTTCCACCTTCTATGATCAATATTAAAACATGCATACATATACAAGTATCACAATAAAGCAAAACAAGTGAATATCAAACAATCATAAAATTACAACCATCGCCTACCTCAAAAAAAGTTTGTAGCCCTAGAAAACTTGATCCTTCCCTTAACAGATTCGTTTCGCTTGTTCGTGGTATATAGCTTGAAGAATGATGCAAAAAGACTTGAAATAGTCCGGGGTCATTTCTTAACTAAAAAAGTCAAATAATACAAAATAAGGTCATTAAGGGTTTTATTTACGATTTAAAAATCTGTAATCCTTGTACAACAGCACCCATCCTGTTGTAGCGACACAAAGAGTACCAGTGAGCTTCGCAAAGAAAACCTCCAAAATCCTTTAATTCCATCACCACGCCCGCTACAGCGACACTAAGCGAGGCAATGAGGTCTTGAAGGAAATTCTACTTCTCCCTTTTTACAACATACACTTAACCCACTTTGCACAGAAAGTGCACTTAACACCTATATCGCTTCCGAACGATCTCCATATTAAAATTCAATTATGTAAAGTCATACGTATTCCTTAATGATTTATCTAAATGATTATGCAATAAAATTCATATTTATTCCACAGATAGGTATCATATTTTCTTATACCTTGATAAATCTAAATTCCACAAAATTTGGACAAGGTCGGAAAAATCCTAGTACTCCAAAAAAGTTTTTCCGACCTCTATTTTCTCCATGGGCATTCCTATAGAGACGAAAACCACTAGTTACAAGATCAAATATTTTTTTACTTACATGTTTGATAAGTTAAACTTAAAAAATGTAAAATAACAAGAAATTTTCTAAAAGACGGTAAAAATAATATGAGTACAAAATATTTGTTTTTAAATATCAACTTTCATTATGTTAAACTAATAAGTTTAAAGGTTAGAGGAAAACGAAATCAAAACCATAGATTTTAAAATGTAAATTGGTAACTTCAAATTTGAAAAACTACAACAATATAATTGTAACTTCGGATCTTAATACATAATAAAATATTTACAATTCTTACAAGACCAAATTTGAAATAAAATATATAAACATTTAAAAGTACAAACTAACTAAAAATATATCAACCAAGAGTGGTCCATTTTTTTTCAATTGGCAAACCAACAAAACCAAACCACAAATCGGTTTAAATCGTTTTGATTTAGTTCATCGGTTCGGTTTGACGTTAAAGTTTGTCTTGTACACCCCTAGTAACTATAGAAACGAGAGATAAGAACAGAGAGTAGACTCAACCAATTTTTTTTAAAGATACATTCATTTCAGTTGGCGATTGAAACATTTGTTAATTTTGTCAATTTTTACATTTTACGTCACTAATTAATAATTATTATTAAATCACAAATTTATTAATTATTATAATTAATGCTCCGTAAGGTCATTTTTTGAGATTGTGTAAATATTACTATTCTTATCCCTACCGATAGTTTCTCTGAGTCATTAATGATCAGTCAGTAAAGATAGTTTGAAAATTATGAACTATTCGTCTAATTATAATTAATTAGTGGCCCCTTAATTAGTTTATAGGTAAAACTTTGAAATAATTATTTTAATGTGGTAATGGGCCGAGTTACCATTTCGCCCATGTATACAAATAATAAGTTTATAGGTAAACCATAACTTTGAATTAAAAAAATTAATGATAAGGAAACTAGTGGACAAAAGGGAACGACTGGCAGTGCAGGTATGAATTTTGATTTAAGAAAACAATTCTAAGATTCCTGTATATATTTATTAGATCATGAAAAAAATTCTCGAATTTCAACAAGTAAGTTAAAGTATTCAGGAATTGGTTGTCTCATTTTTTATGTACTCGTAGAAAAGGGTTATATTTGTCATTCATCATACTTTGTTGATATATTTTTCTATGTCATCTAACGTTGTTTATATATTTACCGAATTACATTTGAACGGCTAAGTCGCATGTTATCATATGTGGTACCTATTTGACAAGTTTACTTGGAATTGTATATTTATTTCACTTAATATTTCATTTTAATTTTATATTATATCCAATCAAATATTAATTATACCTACTAAGCAATTTAAAGCTCAATTTCATGTTTCAACACAAAATGTAGTAGCAAGTTGATCACATTAGTATTATTCACTTATTAGATCATTTTCATCATATTATATGACCATTTTTAGCACAAATAACTAAACACACAAAATGTAATAAAAAAATCAAACATTGTTTTAAGTACCCTATCAATACTCTTTCAATATATTTTATCACTATGACAACACACACAAATAAAGTAGCAAATTAAGCCCAATTTCTCATAGATGAGCTACCATAAATCTCTCTATCAAACTTATTTTTTTTCTCTTAGAAATTGACAATGAAAACTATATTAGAAGTTGAATTAGGTGGGCTAGATGGACGGGTATAACTAATATTTGATTTGATATAATATCAAATTTAAAATAAATATTAAGTGAAATAGATATATATATTCAGACGCGACACATGGGCCCGCATGGTATAGTAATATTGGGAACATGAGACTTAAATCTAAGGTAAATATGTACCTAAAATTTGATGGAAAGGAAAAATATATTTAAAAAGTATGACAAAGGGTAAATATGACATTTTTCAAAGAGTTAAAAGAGCAAATATTACTGTTTTCATTGTAGTTTTTTTTAAAGCATTAACAATCAAGTTAAAATTTTAATTATATGAAATGTCATTCTAAATTGTACGAATATCAATCTATATTATGATTTTAGTTAATATAAAGGAGTTGAAGGATTTTGGTATATAATTAATGAATCATCATTATATTCAAAGTGGCTAATAACAAATTTCAATATATATATATATAAAAGAATAAGTGATAGATTTCCTTATAATTTGAGAAAGTGAATATTTTGATTCAGTTACTATTTTAAAGAATAGCAAGAAATTAGTTGAGAGAAAATTCTCTTTTCTGTGTGTTTTACATCACTATACATATGCATATATATACTACTCATAAAATAGGTTAACAACAAACTGCGTAAAGATAATGGAGAATGTGACGGACAAACTATGAAACGTGTCGTACTTTATCTATCTAAGTAAGTGTCCCCCTTTGTTTAAAAAACTAAAATATATTTACGAATAATTTACGAAATATATATTACTGATCTTCCAGAAACATGGGAAACCTCTGCCTTCTTCATCGTAATTTTTTCACCACTATTGACACCAACATCCCTCCTCAAGTTGGAGGGGGAGGAAAACACACACAACTTGCCCAGAAGGTTACTGTGAAGGGCTTGGTTAATAAATCTGCTAATTGAGACGAAGATGGAGTGACAGAGAGTTGAATTAAAGAAAAAAAAACTGTTGTAGGATGAAATGTCAATCAAGCTCCACATGCTTGGTTCGATCATGAAAAACGGGATTCTTGGAAATATGTATTGCATCTTTGCTATCCGAGTGAAGAAGAACCAACAAAGATATAGGAACTGAAAGATCATTCAATAGTCGTACCAACCAAGTCCACTCAGCAACAACTCTCCTCATGGACCTATTCTCAGCTTCAGCAGAGCTGAGGGATAAAGAAGTCTGCTTCTTTGACTTCCAAAGACAGGAGAAGCAGTAAGAGTTATGTAAAATAAACTTACAGACTTTTGTAAATTGGGGCAAGCCCCCCAATCTGAATTACAGAAAGATACTAATTCAAAAGATGGTGATGAAGACATGAATAATCTCAGACCAGTATCCTTCAACAAGTAGGGAAGGACACGAAGAGCAGCATTCAAATAAGGGGCCCTTGGATCTTGCATATATTGGCTCAAATGTTGTACTGCGAAGGCAAAAGGTGGAGTAAGTGTGAGATAATTTAACTTACTGAGAACATGGCGATAAAAAGTTGGGTCTTTGATTAGTTCACTCGGATTAGCGGGCAATTTTGACATGAGATCAAGCTCGGAAGATACTGCATAAAGTTCAAGAACATAAAATTCGGCCAGCAAGGGAATAATGGAAGTTTTAGGCCCCGTTGCTCACGAAGGACCTCCATACCAAGGGAATAATGGAAGTTTCCCAAGTCTTCAATTTTGAACTCTTGATTCAGGAATATTCTAAGGTCATTCATCTCTTCAATGTCATTTCCTGTTAACAAGACATCGTCCACATACATAGCTATAATACAAATAGAAGAATCTGTTTTCTTAAAGAACAGTGAGTAGTCATTTCACAAATAAGTAAAACCTTTGAATTTTAAGGCAGAAGTCATTTTTGGCATGCCATTGCCGAGATACCTGTCAAAGCCCGTAAAGGGATTTCTTCATCCTAGAAACATCATTTGGTGAAGGAGGAGTAAGTCCGTCTGCAAATTTTATATACACCTCCTCATCTAAATCTCCATGTAAAAATGAATTATCCCATCTAGTTAAAATAATCCCCAATTCTTTTTGACTTCTATAGACAAAATACACCTAATTGTAATCATTTTAACCACCGGTGAAAATGTTTCATTGAAATCAATTCCCTCTCTTTGTATATCGCCTTTGATTACCAATTGAGTTTTGACTCTTTGCACGCTTCCATCTGAATGTTGTTTGATTTTATATACCTATTTACATGATAATTCCTTTCTCCCAAGAGGTAACTCTACAACCTCCCAAGTTTTGTTTAATTCATGTGCCGCAATTTCATTAGCCATGGCATTTTTCCAACCTGGGTGCATCATAGCTTGAGTGTAGCTAGTAGGTTATTGGAGGTTTGAGAGGGAATTAATGAATGTTTGATTTGTGTAAGACAAGATGAAAAAGGAAAACTGAGGAGGGGTAAAAGATGAAAGAAGACAAGAACTGGTTACATTTGTGAGGCGCAAAGCATTGCATATATAATCCTTAGAGACTAGGCGTTTTATGAGACCTAGAAGATCTTCTAAGAATATTATATATGACTATAGGAGAAAATGAAGGTGAGGGAATGTTTGCAGGAATAATAGGAGAAGATGGAGATTCGAAGACACCACGATGACGTTCATCAGGAAAACCAAACTTAGTGATAGGTGAATTGGGAATATATTTGTCCTCTATGGCCAGATTATGAGAAAATAAAGTAGGCACATGATCCTTAGGAACAATAATATTGTCCTCACGTAGAAAAGATTTTATACATTCACCAAGTTTAGTAGAGGTAAAAGGAAATATGCTTTCATGAAATATGACATCTCTTGAAACAAAAATTTTCTTGGCTTGAATATTAAGTAAGTTATAACCTTTCTTTCCATGAGGATATGTCAAAACCACACATGACACTGCTCTTAGTTCAAATTTTGCCCTATGAACTAAAAGAGTGGAAGCAAAACACAAACAACTAAAACACTTAAGTCTTAGTTAATTTGGTTTAGACTTAAAAAGAGCCTCATAAGGTGTTTTGTATTTGAGAACATTGGAAGGAATCATATTAAACAAATAGGTTGCATTTTTAAAAAGACAATCACCCCAGAACTTAATAGGTAAATGCGATTGAAAAAGAAGCGCTCTAGACGTTTCTAATAGATGCCTATGTTTCCTCTCCACAACTCCATTTTATTGTAAGTGGAAATGCAAGTTGTTTGGTGAATGATTTCTTGAGATGACAAAATTCAGATTGAAGTTTTCCAGTCCCTAATTCAAAAGCATTATCTTATCTTATTTTCTGGACTTTAGTGAGAAACTGTCTCTCTATTATGACTAGAAAAGATTTAAGTACTGTAAAAGCATTTGATTTGAAGATAGTAAGAAAGTCCATGTTCCTCTACTAAAATCATTACTATAGTGAGAAAATAACTGAAATTGTCATGAGTAGGATTGTTGTATGGTCCTTAAGTATCTACATGAATTAATTCAAAAATAGATTTTGTAGAAATAGAACTAGAGGAAAAAGGGATTTGGACTGTCTAGCCATTGGACAAATATTACATAGAGATTGAAAATTTGAACAATGAGATACTGGAAAACACATAATTTTTCTAATATTAATTTAGGTCATATGACCGAGTCAGAAAACCATAGCTTCTATACATTCAAAATAGGAACACTGTAACTAGAATTCAAAATAGGAACAGGATGGGCAACATAGTGCCTTCTTGAAATTAAAACGTGACTAGAAATAAAACTATCCCTAGAAGCTGCAACTTTAGACTTTGATTTTAGAATGGAGAGTCCACCTTTTTCTTCACCAATCTACAGTGGCTGCTTAATTAAAGGGCCCTGTAGAAAGCAAGAATCATGAGTGAAGAGACATGTCAATTAAGTTGTTTACACAAATGTGGACAGACATAAGATTGAATTTAAAAGATAGAATATATACAACATTATGCAAGATCAAATTTTGCATAAGACTAACAGAACCATACTGTGTGACCTTAAATTTGTGAGAACTGGTAAGTGTCACCATGATTGGATTTCCTAATGGCTTAAAATTGGAATGAAGATGCTTGTTAAAATTCATATGATCAGATGCACCACTGTCCAAGATTGACTTGAAAGGATGTGCGTTTTTAGTCGTCTTATGAGTGTGAGCAGAGCTTTCAAAAATTCAAGACTTTGTTGACTTTAGCTCCTGTGTTGACTCTACCTGAGGAGGGTGTAGACTTTACAGTGCATTGTGATGCTTCAGGAGTTGGATTGGGTGGTGTGTTCATGCAGAAGGGGAAAGTGATTGCTTATGCTTCTAGGCAATTGAAGTCCGATGAGATGAACTACCCTACTCATGATTTGGAGTTGGCGGATGTGTTTTTTGTACTTATGTTATGGCTACATTATTTGTATGGAGTGCATTGTGAGATCTTCACTGATCATCTGAGTCTTCAGCATATCATTAGTCATAGAGATTTAATCTTGAGGCAGCCGAGATGGCTTGAGTTGCTGAAGGACTATGATGTGACCATTCTGTATCATCCGTCGAAGGCCAATATTGTGGCCGATGCTTTGAGTTGGAAAACTCATAGCATGGGGAGTCTTGCATCTCTTAGTATTGAGGAGAGACAATTGGCTAGAGATGTTCACATGTTAGCTAACAGTCTTGTTCGATTGCAGATTTCAGAAGAGAATGATGGGATGATTGCTTTTATTGAGGCTCGATCTTCTTTAGTCGAGAAAATTCGTGCACACCAGTTTGATGATGAGAAGTTGTGTCTCATTCAAGGCAAAGTATTGAGAGGGGAAGCCAAGGAGGATGTCCTTGATTTTGAGGGTGTCTTGAGGATCGGAGGCAGGATTTGTGTGCCTAAAATGGGAAATTTGAGTAGATTAATTCTTGAGGAGGCCCATTGTTCTCGATCCATTCGGGGGCGGAGAAGATGTATCATGATCTAAGTCAGCATTAATGGTGGGGTTGGATGAAGAGAGATATTTCATACTATGTTTCGAGGTGTTTGGCTTGCCAGCAGGTTAGGTGTGAGCACCAGCAGCCCGAGGGTGTATCTCAGCGAATGCCTATTCCTACTTTGAAGTGGGAGCGGATTACTATGGACTTTGTTGTGGGCTTGCCTACCACAGTGGGTGGTTATGACTCTATTTGGGTTGTTGTTTATAGGCTGACCAAGTCTTTCCACTTCATTTCAGTTCGGGTGAAGTATACGGCAGAAAAATTAGCCGAGCTATATATAAGTCAGATTGTGCTACTACATGCAGTTTCGGTTTCTATCATATCATATCGATGTTAACTACTTACTTCTCACTTCTGGAAGGCATTACAACATGGTCAATCTGAGCGAACCATTCAGGTATTGGAAGATATGCTTCGAGCGTGTGTCATTGATTTAATGCTAGATGGGATCGACATTTACCCTTAGCGGAGTTCACCTATAATAACAGTTATCACTATAGTATCCAAATGGACCCATTTGAGGCATTGTATGGTAGACGGTGTAGATCTCCGATTTGTTGGTTTGATTCAGCGGAGATGGAATCTTTGGATACAGACTTGCTTAGAGATGCTATGGAGCAATTCCGTATGATTCTGTATAGACTGTTGACAGCCTTGATTCGATAGAAGAGTTATGCAGACTGGAGAGTTAGACCCTTATTGTTTATGGAGGGTGATCATGTTTGGCTCCGAGTATCACCCATGAAGGGTGTGATGAGGTTTTGAAAGAAGGGAAAGCTTAGCCCTAGGCTAATTGGACCTTTTATCATTTTGAGCTGAGTGGGAGAGGTGGCCTATACGTTGGCCTTGCCACCTAGTTTGTTAGCAGTCCATCCTATTTTTCATGTCTCAATGCTTCGGAAGTATATTCCGGATGAATCTCATGTGCTTTCCCTTGATTTTGTGGAGTTGGGTCAAGACTTGACATTTGAGGAGGAGCCTATAGCTATGTTGGATAGACAGGTTCGAAAGCTTAGGACCAAGGAGATTGCTTCAGTAAAGGTGAAAAGGAAGCACCGCTCAGTCGGAGAGGCAACTTGGAAGACTAAGTCTAACATGCGTGCTAGATATCCAAAACTTTTTGAAGCTTCAGGTACTTTCTTTAACCTTATGTTCGAGGACGAACATGATTTTTAGTGGTGGATAATTTATAGACTCGGACCCGAAAAAGTTATTTTTGATAATTTTTAATAGTCAATTAACTATATTAATTAATTTGGGGGTAATTTAGTTATTTTTAATAATAATGAGTCAAGTCTAAAATATTTATATAGGTTAATAAGGAGTGCTTCTTTTAACAACATAAGTAATTTAGAAGAAAAGAAAACAAAAATGGAAAGCAAACTGACTTGTGGCGGCGACATTGAACGAGTGCAGGTATGTATCCTCGTGAATGCATTCTTCTTTGAATTGCTACTTTTTTTAATATTATATATTATATATTATATATTATATATATGCAGAGGAATATATGGTAGGTAGAAAGAGAAAGAGTAATTGATTAACCAACCTTTAAAATTTTAACTACTTTATAATATTTTTAGTTGTTGTAAAAAATTAAATAATAATAATAAGCTAATCATTCACAATGATTGCCAGGATATGATCTAATTTATATATATTTGGGAAATTTGGATGCAGAATATTAAATCTGCAAATTGTTTTTTTTTCATTTCGTAAAACCATCGATTTTAATATTTCCTTTTCTTTTCTTTATTTTTCTTTTCTTATTGTTCACATTATAAAATAATATATCATTAAATTTGGGTTGTTGGAAGTGATTGGAAAGGAAAATATATGTAAAAATTTGTATTTTCTAAAGTTGAGAATGTATCAGGATAGTGACCTATACTAATTAAGCCTTTGACTAGATGGAAGTATTGGAGAGTAAATTTATAGAAATGTCCTTACCATTGTTAGCATATTATAATTTAAGTTTGTTATACTACGATAGAAAATTAATTATTGGTGAATTATTAGAGTTGGAATTGAAAAAAAAAAGAGGGACTTAACCTTAGACTTGGAACTTTATAATAGTTGAAATATTAGTTGGCATCAAGAATTACAAACTTGATTATAAATATGGGGTGAATTTGTAGGTCAAGATTAGACAAATAAAAGTGTGAGTGTTGTTAGTTCCGAAACCTTATTGTAAATATATACTTGAATAGATTCCATTGGTTCAGAAGCTCAACAAAAAGGGAAGGCTCAAGTCCAAGAGTAAATATTCGATTGACTGAGGCAAGTGGATTTCTAAACGCTTGTTCAGCATATGAAATTCGTGTATTTCCTTGTGTAATGTTGAGAATGATATGGAGAGTTGTTGCTTATTTGTTGGTGTTGTATTCCTTGTTGCAAATTGTGGTTTGTTATCAAAATGACTATCTCCTCATTTTTATTTTAGTATGTAATTCACACTGCATTTGAAACATGGTTGTGATAAGAGTTATGTGATAAGAGGATGTACCATTTCGAGGGTCGTATCGCGCGCCGTGATGGATATTATATTTCGATGGATGTATCACGCGCCGCGACTACTACTATTATTGAGGGTATTATCGTGCGCTGTGAAAGATGCATAGACAGATATGTCCCCCATGGGTCCCAGTCATAGAGACAGCGGGTGTGTATCGTTAAGGAAAACACATCACTATCCTTGTCACTGCATCTCATGGAATTACACATTTTTATTATTGATGAACTTGATACGTGATTTGCTGATCTTGTGAGTGTTTCTCTGTGAAAATTGTGACTGATGATTGTTGAGTTGTTATTGACAATATGTAAACTGATAGAGTGTGGTTATTGAGTTGTGTTTGGTAAATTGTGAGTTGTTTGTAGGGTGGAGGTTTATATAGGGTGTAAGGAGTACCTGTATTTTGTTCACTTAACCTGTGTTTAGAGGTTTCCCTTGTTAGGTACCGCGCGATTTGGTACTCACTCCTTTCTTCTATAATTTTTGTAGGTTACGAGCCCGGATTTTTGTGATACCTTTCATTCTCTTCGTTTCCCAAGGCATCTTGTTGAGGATTGTGAGGTAGCTGCTTCTCATCTCAGAGATTTTTCCTACTCTAGTTTATGACTTTGTTTTTACTTGAAAAAACAACTTCATGTTAGACTTGTATCTTTATTTCGATTCTAGTAATTACATTAGAGGCTTGTGCACGTGACTACCATGTCTTGGGAATTGAATTAAGTTGAATTGAATCCGTATTAGAAATAGTTATCAGACTTTGGTTTTATTTTTGCATTTTATCAAAATTATTGGGTGAGGCTAACTTGTCTTGGTGGGATAAGACGAGTGTCATCGCGTCCATTTTAGGGTCGTGACATGTTAGGCATTTTAATATTCTATTATGAGTTCAAATTACATGCATTATAACATATTAATTTCTTTGTGTCTGTAGAATATATTTTAAAAAACTCATGTCGAGATAATTATTTGACAAAATAAAGGTGCAAACAATATATGCGAATAAAAATGACTTAAATACGAATTTTTTTTTATAACGAAGGAATATAATCATGCTATATAAACGAAATGCTTATGTCTCCTAGTCTTATTTTAAATAGTTTGTCAATTGAATATTCTTAGACAAATATATAATCATCTTATTTTTTTGTTAATGTGGTTTTCAAACAAACTTTCAGCTATCAAGATTCGGGAAAATGAGAACAATCACATAGGCTGTAAGATCTGGAGAGCACCCCTAGATGCGACCATCATCGTCGTTCTCTCTGAGGACTCAAACAAGCCCGTGGCATTTTTCATAACATGTCATTAGGTTAAAATGCGGAAAAATTAAAAACTTGTGCAGATACTAAGAGAGGTATACTTAGACCGATCATATAGAAGCTTACTTAGGTTTATCATATAGCAACATGATAACATACATACTATATTCTAAAACATGTCTCACATAAAAACCATCTAAAGAGTATGAGTTGAACTTAACCAATTAAATGTCAATACGCCATATAAGCCTTACTACAATGAAATCCAAAGAACATAAAATGAAATAAAGAGTACTCTTAAAAACTATTGAATTCTTCATAATCTTGAATAATAAAAAGATTGCATCCCCAAACATGAGGACCTACAAACACTTGAAGAAAGAGTTCCAAGCTTATTCAATCGACCTACCTAATCTTCCATGTACGGACCCTACATTTGTAGTAATATGAAGTAAGGGGTTAGTACGCCACATGTTCTAAGTATGGGTATATACACATACAAATTTAAGGACATGCATGAAAAGGACCATTTCTTTAGAAAGCATGCTAATTCATTTGAAAGCCTTTAATGCACATACAAGAGAGCATATACAAGATAAGGATCGCAACAACCTAAAAAATGATCATACCGAACATTTCATGTTCAATAGTGCATATCAACTTAACATACAAAACACTTACCAATAATCTCATCCCAAGTCTACAAGTTCAATGATCATGTGAAGCTCCATAACCCCATATAATCAAGTAAACAAGATAGGAGACCACAAGTAAAGCTTTGCTTCATACAATTTATATTAGAGGTAGTCATCACCACATATAGCAATATAGACCAATAACATGTTCATCAACATAATCAACATCATATAAGTGTAACATCATATATCAGAAGCATTATATATTTCATATTATGATATTACATAAGAACAATATCCTAGGACTTCCCTTAGAGTCAACTTGTGTAATGTCTAAGGTATAGTCCCATACCACTACCTATACTAAGTAGACTCCTCAAGTTATCCTAGTCAATATCCATTTACTTGTCTTTCATTTTATATGAGGGAACAATCACCTTCACACACATTATAACATGTTAACTAAACATGGAATCCGGTGTCATGAAACCCCACACCGAAAAAAGGTAGTCTAGCGGCCAAAGTAGAACCCAAACATGAACATAGCGTTCTAGGTGAATCCACTAGCTAGTATACCTATAGTGGCAATGTAGTTCAAGGACTAGGAGATATGTTAGAGACTTATAGTTCCACATTACATGGCAACCTCTATCCATGAGGGTCATTGTGAACCTACATTCCCAATAGGGAATGGACACCTCTCATATCTACTTCATCGGCCTAAGCTAAAACCCTTTTTTTGATAACCTTTAAGTAATCATTTATTCATAAATCTTATCATAGGTCATAGGAGATTAAATCCTTGTATTAACAAGATCGTAATCTCTTAAGGTTTGAGATGAGAATTTCCTTTCATCATAACCGTTCATCCATGGGATTAACACTTGATAATCATAGTGTATAAGGCATACAAGATAAACATCATCAACTTGAATTATCATATCCTTACCATGATCCCACATTTAAAATATTCATAGGCCAACATATATACATAGAAACATCATACATACTTCCATTTCATAGCTACATCAACTATATGTCAACATCAACATAATAGAGAAATCATGACTTTAGAAGACTTACCTATTGCTTCAAACAATTTTCATCAAGGACTTACACTCAATTCATAGTAATCACTCCATAACATAGTGAAATATTCAATAACATGATCAATCCCAATCACTTTCGTTATACACAAGACCGATTCATAGTTTAGGGATAAGGGAGAAAAGGTCATTAGGAGTTCATTCGAGCTATAGTTTCAATCCTAACATTTGCATGACATTAAGTAGTAGATACAACATAATCGAAACAATTATTTAGAGATGGAACATGCTTCACACGAAAACCAACATTACCATATCAATTATTCAACAATACATACTTATTTAGCCATAGAAAATTATTGCTTTTCATCGTTAGTCATAAATCTCATGTTAGGAAGAAAACCCGTTTGTAGAGTAAAAAACCCTAAGGATTGAATTGTTGGAAATCATCTTTCAAAGGACCTCTTGGCCAAAGGAATCCAAAGAGTGAAAAACCCATACCTTATTGATGAATATTCCACGATTTTGAATGAAATTTATGAAGTCTTCGTCTTCTTCCTCAAGTTATTCTTGTTCATTAATGGATGTTGAAGAGAGAGAGTTTTTGAAAAAGATGAGGGACTTGATTATTTTTATTAGAAGTACGTGAAAGTGGTCCAATGCTGACTTAAAATCATTATAAACTCCTCCCCTAAAATACCCAAATGGCCCCTTACTTAAATAAGTCTTTTTGTAAAGTTAAATTGACTTACAAACGACGCAGACGAATCTGGAAAGTGGTTGCCCGTTGCAGGGTCAATTTCACATTCTATTTTTTAAATCTGAGTTGAGGCAGTAAGCCTCGTGGAGACCCCGGGTCGCAAGGAAACTTTTTGCCCTCAATGTGATGGTTGCGCATTGCGCAACAACCTTCATTTTCTTCGTTGCGCACAGTCTACTTTGGCAGCCTGCTTACCCATGTTTGGGTTCTCCTTAAGGACCCTTCGGGTGGTCCTTGGGAGTTATTATCGAACATTTGAACCCTTTATTCTACATATTACCCATTAGAAGTCTTTTGTCAAGTTTTGGACTTCATTTGACACTCCCAAACCTTCACCAAACATAGGGACGTCTACTAGTTCAAATTAGCTAGTTTTCGAACGTTAAGGTCTTTCTTTGTCGTTATGGCTCAAACCTTTTCTAATTGAGTTTAATACGTTATTATAGGTTTGGAAACATCATTTAAATCATTAATAAATAGGCTAATCTCTAGTCTAATTATGGAACTTCCAGAGTGTCATATAGGGTCGGTACGGAATGGCATTTGGTAATTGGAATTGGTGTAATTACCAACATATTAATTGCACAATCTAGTAATTATAGTGGTCTATTTGGTTGCCACAATATAATTACAATGTAACTACACATGTCATATTTGGATGCCACATGGTAATTACACATATTCTGTTTGGATGCACAACTGCAATCATAATATTATATTAAATTTTAAAAATATAAATTAATTATTTAAATTTTTTATTAGACAAATAAGAAAATATATAATTGATATTAAATAAAATTTGTAAGATTTTTTATATGTATGTATGTACATATAAATATAAATATATATATATATATATACACACACACACACAGATGTTGTTCACTAATATTATGAAAATAATAATTGATTTACATTTTTTTAAAATTAAATGTAACACCCCGTACCCTAAACGGACCGAAAACCAGTTTAGAAAATCTAAAGGTGCAATAGATGGTGGCCATCGACAGACCGTAGCCTGACTCACGGTCCGTCCTACACATCCATCGATTATGTCAGAAACCACCCAAAATCTCAATCCATAAATTTTTACTAAGTCTCGAAAGACGGACGGACTTTCGATTTGTAGGTCATACTATGGTCCGTAGTATGAGTCTGTCGATAAAAACACCATTCACCCACTCTCTAATAAGAACCACAATTGACTAGAACTGTCGGCAGATAGACCTACGTTCCGTAGGTCTGACCGTAGGTGAGATATAGTAGACAGTAAGGGGGAAAATACAGTTGGGTAAACATTAAATGATCATAACTCTCAGCATAAAATGAATTAGGTGTCCCATGACCTACCAAAAGATAGATAATTAAATTAACTTTCCATATCCACCGACCTTTATAAAATCAGACCTCCAAATAAAATGTTATGCCCATTTTAGTAAATCCCGACAAACAAGCCTAACTTACGGACCAAACTACGGACCGTCAATGGAACTACAGACCATCTGTCTAGGTCGTCGTTCGGTCCGACAGCACTTCACACAGGGGCCTTTTGGTCTTTTCCACTTTTTTAAAAAAACTAAGATACATCGTTTTGACCCTAAATCATCAAAAATAAATTTAAGACTAGAAACATAGCTAAAACTATCCTAAGTCAAATCATTAAATAAAAACTTTAAAAATTAGAAGCAAGAAAGGAGAAAAAGGTCAAGAACCCTATTTCAAGAACACAACAAGGTTCCAACAGTTCCAACCCCGAAATATAAAAAAAAATTGTCCATGAATTTCATCACCATCTATGTGGGATTTCACTAGTGGGTTCAATTCACCCATTGGGTCCCTAGTTGTCAATCAGATTCTTGATTCTCTTATCATAATTGACTTATGGTTTCTAAAACTTTGATAGAACTTCATGAATTCACTAAATATAATAAAAATAAACTTTTAGAAATTTTTAGAATAATCAATTTTAAAAAGAACTTTAAATAATATAAGTTAAAAATTAAAAAAATAAAAATAGAAATTAAAAAAAAAAGAAGTAATTAGCTCATAACTACACCATGTAATTAACAACATTCAAAACTTTTGGCTATGAATTGAAGAGTGTGATGACCCTTTGCCCATTACACCAATTACCTACTGACCAAATAATTATTTGTCAAACTAAACAAGACACACGATATAAGTACACCTAATTACACCAAATCCAATTACTAGGGTGTCCTTCCGAACATGCCCTTAGTATTTTTTGGCTCAGTTGAAATTTTAATCTGGGACTTCAGAACTCTCAACCACTTCATTGACCATTATGTCACACCCTTAAGTGCATAATGTAACAAGTTTATAAATATGTAATATTTATCAAGAGTAAATTAACAAGGGTATATATATAATTGTTATTACTAAAACTCAATTTATAACCTATTTGGATGCACTTTAAAAAAAGGGAAATTTTGGAAACAACAATGTTTTAATATTTAATAAAATCCTTTAGCAATACTTTTAATATTTATTAAATATATCAATATTTTAGTTTTTTATGGGTTGATTTATGTATTTTGTTTTCTTTATTTAATTTAATACAATATAATTAAGAAATAACAAAACAATAGAAAATCAAGGGAGGGAAAAAATTTCAAATTAAATTAAATTGCTGAAAATCTTTATTACTTTCCTTACAAAAGATTATGAGCACTAATAGGAGGTCTCTTTTGTCTTCCTAAAAGTCATTGTCATTGTCTTTCAAAACTAGTTATTGTATAAAATTTTAGGGATAATGCCCAAGTACCCCCTCAACCTATGCCCGAAATCTCAGAGACACACTTCTACTATACTAAGGTCCTATTACCCCCCCTAAACTTATTTTATTAATAATTTTTTACCCCTTTTTAGCTTACGTGACACTATCTTGTGGGCCTAACGATGGATGACTTTTTTTTGAACTAGTGCCACGTAGGCTAAAAAGGGGTAGAAAATTACATGTAAAATAATTTCAGGGGGGGTAATAGGACCTTAGTATAGTATAAGTGTGTCTCTGTGATTTCGGGCATAGGCTGAGGCGGTACTTGGGTATTTTCCCAAAATTTTATAATAATACCTTGGAGTTTTATCTACTAATAATTTTGTCACGACCCAAATCGAGCTGCGACTGGCACTTACACTTACCCTCCTATGTGAGCGAACCAATCAATACAAAACCCAACATTTCGAATATAATAACACAATATAATGCGAAAGACTTAAACTAATTAATGAAAATCAATAATCAACTTCTAAAACTCAAACTTATCATTATCCCCAAAATCTGGAAGTCATCATCACAAGAACATCTATCCTCAAATTACTAATCTAAGAGTATCGAAGAAGCTAAAATAAGTAAAAATATAGTCCATGCCGGAAGTTCAAGGCATCAAGACATGAAGAGGAAGATCCAGTCCAAGCTAGAAGCATTAGCTCACCCTGAAATCCGGTGTAATGAAGACTGGCTAGAGTTGCGGTTAAGTTGAAGACGACGGTATGTTTGTTGCACTCCACATATAACAAAGAAAGAAATATACAAGTAGGGGTCAGTACAAAACACAGGTACTGAGTAGATATCATCGGCCAACTCAAAATAGAAAACAATATACATCAAATAATATCATAAAATCAAGTACAATACTCAATCTATAGCAACAACATGTACAAGAATCTTTGATAAATAACGTCAAATACACTCATGAGGACTCAAGCCTCCATATCATGCTCATTTGGGAATTAGGTTCTTTTCATTGGAATTTATTAACATAATTCCAAGATTCATTATCTTTATTCCCCTTGTGTCGGCACGTGACACTCTGCTCCCCTACTACTATGTGTTAAAACGTGACACTCCGATCCCCTAATTCTACGTGTTGGTTCATGACACCCGATCCCCTAATTCTACGTGTCGGTTCGTGACACCCGATCCCCTAATTCTACGTGTCAGTTCGTGACACCCGATCCCCTAATTCTACGTGTCGGTGACACCTGCTCCACTAATCTCATTCTATTAATTCATCAAGCCTTTTTTTATACCAAGGCATCATCAATCTCATTACTTTAGTTCATCAAGCCTTCTTTTATACCCTAGGCATCATCAATCTCATTACTTTAGTTCATCAAGCCTTCTTTTATGCCAAGGCATCATCATTAACAAGGGGTTTTCAAGATTTGGGATTCAATAGCTTCATCATGCTTATTTCATCACAATTATATAGTCATATTCATGCAAGCATACAATTAAGCATATAGAAGACTTTACAATACAACCCAACACATATCATTCGCTATTAAGAGTTAACTACGAATAGTATAAAAACCATAACCTACCTCCACCGAAGAATTTTGATCAAGCAAGCAATTTCCCAAAGCTTCGTTCTTCTTCTCGTTTCTCCTCTTTCTCGATCGATCCTCTCTCTCTCTCTTCTTGTTCTTTCTATTTTTCTTATTCAAACCCTCTTTCTTTTACCCTAATTAGCATATAATTAAGTATAAAAGATGAGGAATTAACCCACTAATTAACTCAAGGTTATCTCTTTTAACCCCCAAGTAATTGATTTATTAATTTTAAACCACTAACTTTATAATTATAAGCCGAAATAGTCCAAAACGCCCCTTAAAATAATTACAGAAATCTGACCCAGCCTGGGATTACGCAGCCTGTGACAGGCCGTCATGCCTGCGACGATCCGTCCTGCTGCTCCGTCACAGAGTTCAGAGACTCCATTCCATTAAAGGGACTGTGACGGTCCGTCGTGCCCATGACGGTCCGTCCTGCCATTCCGTTACGAAGTTCAGAGAGTCGATTTCATTACCCAAATTTTAGAATTCTAAGTGTTTTGGAACGAGACCCCCTCGACGGTCCGTCGTGGGATCCGTCGACCAAGTCAGTTTTTCCAGAAATAAAATCTGCTGCTCAAAACGACTAAACGGGTCGTTACAAATTTGATTTTTTAATATAAACATATTTAAACCCATATAGTTATATATGTCATTTGGCATATTTCTCACAGTATATTTATTTTATTTACCCGAGTTTTGTATTCTTTCTTAAATTGTATTCATTCCAATATGTATGACATTTGTATTTTTTATACGTCATTTGACATACTTTTCTTACAATGTATTTATTTATTTACCAGAATTTTGTATCTTTTCTTAAACCATATTCATTCCAATATGTATGTCATTTGTATTTGTATTTATTCTAGTTTTCATGTTGTATTTTGCATAGTTAAACTTGTATTTTTTATTAGTTCGTATTCGTTCCAATAGGTATGTCAAATGAATATATAGTTATTTAAAAAACATATTTGTATTTATTTGCTTTTTATTGTGTATGTTATTTTTCTCTTCAAAAATTTATGTTTCATTTCCTAAGTCGTATTCATTATAATAGATATATTATTTGTATTTGTATTCATTCTAGTTTTTATATTGTATTTTGTATACTGATACAAATGTATTCAAAATCATATTAAAAATATGTACTTAGAGATTAAAATGTATTCAACATCAAACAAAATATACATATATGAGTTCTTAGAATCTACAAAGTCTGAAAAATTAAAGAGAATCACAAAAAAAATTGAAAATTATAAATATATGTTGAATACTTAAACAAAATCACATGAAAATTGAAAAATTCGACTGGAAATTCGTAATGTGTATAATCGGTGCTTCAAACATCAAATTAAAAAATTATTTTAAATGATGGAAATTACCTTGCCAATTGAGAAATTTGCTTGAATTAATAAATCGTTTTAGTTTAACAATAAAGAATTTTTTTCATGAGCAAAATTTAGCACCTTGAAGGAATCTAAACTTCAAAGGTGAGATATGGTGAACAAACATGAAATGTGAGGAAGAAAGTTAAATGGTAATGAAAAAGGTAAATTGTATTAGTTTATGTTTTTAGTTTAAAACGGATATTTGTGTGTATTTTTTTCCAATAAATGACTCTTTCCACAAATAAAATTAATTTAAAATACTAAAATGTGAATACATATTATTATATAAAAATATTTTTATTCAGTCATGTTATATAAATATTTTAAATTATTGTTATTTTGACTAATTATGTTTGTAATTTAGACTTAATTGCTATTTTATCCGTAAAAATACTTATTTTAAATCAGTTTAGTTTAAAAGTGTTTTGCTAAAAAATGTTTTTTTTGATAAATTTATTTGTATTTTATCAATAAATTTTAGAAACGCATTTGAATATCAATTAATATTTTACCAAACTTTTTCAAAGTACTTTAAAATATAATTTTGGCAAATACTAATGTGACACTCTTTAACAGTAGTAAATCAATTACTGAAGCAATTTAATTGTTAATGAACTTGAATTATTCTAATTGATTATTAGTGATACACTCCTTCTGTTTTAATTTGTTGGTATGTCTTACTCTGATTTGATCTTTCATAAAAATAAAAGACTTTTGAAATTTGTGGTCTTAAACTAAATATATGTTGTATGTACTAAAATATTTTTCCATCATGTGGCCTTAAATATGTCACGTGAAAAGCTAAAATTAAAGAGTCTTCAAAGAAAAAATGCATCTTTTTTAAATAGAATGAAAATTAAAAGAAGAAAAACAAATTTAAATAAATAGAGCATTTTAAATGATTCTATTTTTGTTATATTCATAGTTATTTGAGTTGATAGGAAACAAGAGAATGCGAGTTGCTAGTCATTTTCCATTTTGTCAACTCTTATAGGGATGACAATTTGCTGGGTGGGTTAACTCAAACACTCAAAATTCTCCCTATCCAATCCCGTATAACATTTTTTTCTATTCTCAATCGACCCTTCCCCGTATAAATTCGATCTATCCTTATAACACCCCATAAATTTTTTGAGGTAAGAGTCAAACCATTCTTCGTTGAGGGTAAAATTTTACTAAGGACTTGAAATTTTCTAAAGTGTTAAGGTTGCTTGATGTAGCACCTTTAGTTCCAAAAAGAACTAAAGAGGAGTCATTCCAAGGTTCTTCTATGTTTTGGGTCAACTTCAAACAACCATAACTTTTAGCACATTATGATTTAAGAGACTCATAAGGTATCAAATGAAAGGTCTTGGAATCCACTTTCCATCGCCGTTGAGTTTGCTAATTTGTGAGGTTATATGAGGGAGATATGCCCATTTTAAATTGGATTTTCCAAATAAGAAAAATTACCTGAAAATATGAAGGATATTTTTGTCTTTTCCTAAATCAAATTAAATAAAATTTTGGTAATATTATGGGGACAAATTTAATTTGAGTACATTTTTATAAATTCAAAATACTCTTAGGGGTTGTTTGTTATGCTGCTTTATAAGAAAACTTCATGTATTATGTAATGTATTATTTAATACTATGTTTGGTAGGAACTTGGGTCTATGTATAACGAATCCATTAATTAGTTATACCTCCTACATGGTATTGTTGATGTATTACTAATATATTCCATTTGGAGCTATTAGTAATACATAGGATATAATACATGAGATAAGTTTATGTAAAGACAATAATATCCCTCAAATAACTTATTTTCTTGATTCTATAATCTATATTTATAGTTTTAAGCTAGTAAATTTATTTAAATAACAACTATAGAGGGCTCAAGCCATAGGAAAATATCCAGTTTTTCTCGCAATAAATTACCTTACGAATTATTTAGAGAGAGTTGTTTGTTAATAAATAAATCCAATGCAAATTTTTAGTGTGAGTTGTATATTTTTATATGACGTTTGTGATCTTAATTTTTTTTGTGTGTGTGGAGGGGGGGCGGGGGGTTCTAATTAATTGTATCCTGAACAATTAAAAAAAATACATACATATTAAAATTACAACTTGCAATTTTATGTGTAAATGTAGATAATTTATTTAATTTTACTATTGTGGACGGTCTTTCGATAAAAGTAGATGGTTTATTTTTTCAAAATTGAAAATTGAAATTTTGTGAGTGATAAAGTTATTAAGATGACAATTGTTTCTCCTCAAACAATTCAAGTAAAAAAGTAGCAAACATGACAACAAAATTTTTGTTCTCATAGCTAGTTAGAAGCTCGTAGAAAAATATATATTGTCCGGTAATTATCTACCTTGACCCACTTAAAAAATAATTCAAGAGTATAATTTAAAAGATGTTTTTTTTTGTAGAATTTTAATCCAAACACAAATCAGGTGGGAAAAAATGAACCAAACGCATGATAAGAATAAGCATTACATTACTAATTCATGCACTACTAATCCGTGCATTACTAATTCCTACTTTATTAATCTTTGTACCAAACGACCCCTCAGGGTTTGTACAAAACGTCCCTTTAGGGTTTTAGAAAGAGAGTTCATTCAAGTCATTCCTAAGTTCCTTTCAGTTTTGATGTACGATTTTACTTGGGTCAACTTCAAACGATCATATCTCCTAGAATATATGGTGTTAAATAACCCATAAACTATCAAATAAAAGGTATTTAAATTTTCGTTCTAAATCCACTAATTTTGCATCAATCCCATTTCTGAATAAAAATTTATGACCATTTTAGTAACTGATACAATATAATGATAAATTAGTCGACTGAGAAAACATTGAAAATGTTCTTTTTGTCTTTTTACCTCCAAAAAAAAATCCTAACTGAATTTATTGACTAATTAAAGACCCACACCAATCAAATGATCATGTTTTAACCCATTATTCTCTTCTCTCCCAAACCCTTGGGCAAAAATCTAAAGAAAAATTAAATTAGAGAACTCCATTTAAGATCTTACAATCTTTTTCAAATTGTATTCAAGATTCTTATTCAAAGTAAGTCTTTCTCCAAGAATCATTTTCTAACTCAAATTCCTCCATAAAATTATGAACACTAATGAAAATAATAATTCTTGGCCATAGAGTTTCAAGAAACTAATTCAAGAAATTCAAAGAAAGATTTTCTTGATTTTTCTCCTTCATGTTATGGTTTCAAGGCTTCTGATCAAGTTCTTCTTAAAGATTCTTCAAAACCCTTGTTCTTTTAGGAATACAAAGCTATCATAGCATTGGACTAATTCGACCTCACGTCCTGCATCTTCTTTCAGTTCAGTAAAAGAGAAATCTAGAATTCTACCCCTAGATTTAGATTTGAGTATTTTTTACATAAGTTGATTTGAATTCTTGAGTTCATGGTTCTTTTAAAAATTACATTCCTAATTATTGAGTCTCTATATTGTTATTAAGATCCTTGAGTTGATTTGTTCATGTTCAAATTTTAGCATGAACCTTATTTTGAGTTATAAATCTTGAGAAGCTTTTTGAAACCAACAATTCAGTTTAAATTGAGTTTTTTGAGGAAGTAAAAATGAGTTTTGAGAAAAGAGTTTTCTAAAACATGATTAGTATGACAATCGAGTATATCATCAATGTATGAACAATATAGTATCTAGATATACCATCAATGTTAATGCAGTATGACTTCAGGAGTCACAATGGTCATATTATAATATGATTTTGATATGTTTTGTGAAAATATTTTCAAGTATGAGTTGAGTAAGGGTATAAGGGGAGTATTTATCCTATACGTATCAATTTTAACATTGATAAAAGAGAAAATGAGATTTCTAAATGAGTTATTAGTTTAAAAGACATTTCAAGAGCAAATACGTCTTTTAAAAGGATACTTTCAGTAATTATTTCAAACCACGAGAAGATTTATGTTTTTAAACATATAATCATGAATATATATATATATATATATATATATATATATATATATATATATATATTATTGGGAGTAGTATTGAGCAATGATATAGGAGAGAGTTCATACATCTCACGCCCTATAAAACAAGTATGCCAACAAGGGTAATGGTGTAATGACCTATTTTTATCATTATGGAAAAGCAAATGAAGAAGAATATTGGGCAGAAAACATTTTTTTCGTAATTTGGAAATTATAGCCTAGGCTAAACTTTGACAAACTTTGAGTCATGGGAGGTTTAGATAAATCTGGTAATGAATTGGGGAGGGGGGTATAAATATGAAATTTATCATATGAGTGGATAGCCAAGACGTTCGGTAGCATGTACGACTTTACAAAATAAAAATTTGAACGAGTAGGACTCCCGAAACTGATCTTGGCGTGAAATTGTAGTTTTTGAATGTCAAAAGTTGAAGATGTGTTGTGAAATGAGAGATTGAAACCCAAATTTGGAGATTGTCTCCATGCAAGCCGCTGGGGCGGGGCCGCTTTGGTGGGTTAGATACAGCTATGGCGGGAGAATCGCAAACTTGAGTCGAGAAAATCTCAACAATTGTTATTTTTTGCAAAACTTCGTTCTTGAGAGGTAGGAGATTACCCTATGTGATTCTTGACAGTTTCCCTCTATTTCTAGCACTAAAGGTAAGATAATTAATCCCTTGGTTCGTGTTTTGATTCATAACTTAAATATTGGGCAATTATCATTGGGGGAGGGTTTTGTTTGAAATTGATGGTGGAAAATCCATAATTGAACATTAGGACCTGGGTTTGGCCTCAATTTGATAATTTTTTATATACTCCTGATAAGTTAGACCTTATTTATTAATCCATGCATTATTTAACTATTTTAGACCAAAAACAAGTTGAAA
Source organism: Solanum lycopersicum (assembly GCF_036512215.1). Classification (NCBI taxonomy): domain Eukaryota; kingdom Viridiplantae; phylum Streptophyta; class Magnoliopsida; order Solanales; family Solanaceae; genus Solanum; species Solanum lycopersicum. Next base: position 21,076,126 of record NC_090803.1, on the reverse strand, counting down.
GAAAAGGTTTGAGTGTCTTAAGAGGATTCAAGCTTGATTTCTAGGTAGGTGAAGGTTTGATTTCCTTTTGTGTGATATATGTTGGTTGATTTCTACACTGTATGCATGTATGCATTAGAATAGTGAAATGTGAATAGAACCGAATAAAATGATTATGTGTGAACCACTAAATGCAATTAACCTACTACTTGACCAGGTGACTAATGTACTATGCATTATTCTGTGTTTGTGATTGTGGTTGTGATGATTGGATCGAGTGTCATGTCCCAACACATGCATAGAATCAATTCCACGTTTCGACACATATATTGAACTCGGTGTTACATTTTGACACTCTAACTGTTTGGATAAGGATTTCATGAAAGAACCACTTCTGATTATTATGTTTATATCTTTCATTAATATTATAGATTATATGTTTCTTTAAAATGATGATTGAATTTTGCAGTTCGTATATGCATTGACTGTGTTGTAATTGCATATATAGATTGTGCATATTAAAGAGGTCGTGTGATCCAACCAGTAAACTATGGTTTTTACTGATATTGCACTTGCTTTCTTCTTTTGTTGAGTACAAGGCAACTTCATGCGGCTTCTGGCATACCTCAGTTAGGAGATCACTGAACAAGACCGGATTCAAGGGTGATCCAATTCTTCCAGGCTTCCTTGGGTCCTCTATTTTTTTCCATTACCTTCGGACTCAAACATTATAGTTAGACATATTTGTGTTAGTTTCAGGTTTGGAACCCTCAATCTCAGACTTGCCGTTAGTAGAATTTGGTACATTGACCTTCAGGCTAGGGGTTGAATTTCTGTAATAGTTATGTTTAATTAAATATTCATTTAAGATTTCGGAGTTTATGGAAACTCTATGTTATACTATTATTTAAACATTCTTTTGTACTTCAAATGTTTTGTTTTTTTTGTTTAAGTTGCTTCATTGGGTTTAATGATTCTCCCACCGGAGGGTCACTGTGGGTGCCAATCATGATGATCTGGGTCGTGATAAAATTATCATACTTCTAGATGATTCCTTATTACCTTTTGAGCATAGTTTAGTAGATCCACCTAGTTGAGGAGTTCTATATCCCAACAAGGTATAGGAAAATTCTGACAGCATGGGCGAGACGTTGTTTCATCACGTAGGTCATAGTGATGATTGTTTGTTAAAGAATATTACATTAGAGTTAAATTGTATTTTTATATATCACTTATTATTTTCAGTTCAAAGATGAGAAACAATTTTGTTAAGTTATAAATTATTTAACTCTTTAATTTCTTTACATTCAGCTTGAGTACATTGTTATTTATTGCACTCCTTTATTCATTTTTTTGTTATCCAACTATATTACACACTAATACTGTAGTAAAGTCTTATTACCTTTCAAATTTTTTTTATAAATAATTTTCTACCCCTTTCGGCCTACGCGGGACTATCATTAAAAAATTGTCAACGCGCGTTGGGCCAAAAGATAGTTTGAGATTCCATAAACCATTTTTAAACATTTCTTTCAATTTGATGTCTACATATGCTCAAGTTTGTCTTCCGCTTATAGTGAGTGTTTATTTCTTTCAATTTCCATAAATTTATAGAACATGATATTTTATAATTTCATTTATTGTTCCATGATTGAATATGATACTTCTGCATAAGACATCTCGTAATAATCCATTTGGGCATTTAGAGTACTAGAACTTTTTATTTCATAAAATACTTTCTGATTGATTCTATATTGATATTTTTGGGACAATTTGTAACTGCATTTATGAAATTTGTGGGGTAATTTTAATGTTATTTTAGTTGGTGAATAAAGGAGGTAGAATTAAAATTATTAAGGGGGTCATTTTTACCTCTTTTATAATTGGTATTAAATAATTAGTATTTGCTAGTAATCGAGTGATTAATTTAAAAAAAAGGGGGGGGGGTCGACGGTTAGGAACAAGTGACAATTGAGAATGGTTGATTCAGGTAATGATTTTTGTTTTTATGAAAAAGAAATTTAGCTTAAAATTGAATGAACTTATATTTCTTCTTGATGTTTGAATCAATTGTTATTTATAGTTGGAGTGATTAATATGATTGGTTGGTATATGGATATATCATTACATATATGAACCATATTTGTCAAAATTTTAGTTTTTAAGCCACATCCTAACATATTATTAAATGTGAGTTGGAAAGAAATTGGTTTGAATTACTATAATTTAGTTATCAACTTATTTGGGTTACGTTAACAGTACTCCGGGTTGAAGGAAAATTGATTTCCTTAATTAAATTGTGAAGTTTCAAAAATAATGACTTAGTAATAATTAAATGTTCGGAGGCCTTGAGGATAAAGGAAAGACATTGGAGAAGTAGTTGCTTGACTTCGGTTCTTCGGTAGAGGTAAGTTATGGTTTATGCTATTTGATAGGAAATCCTTAATAGTGATTGATATGAATTGAATGATATTGTAAAGTTTTCTATGTATTTGATTGTGTGATTGTGTGATTTGTGAATGGTCTGAAATCTTGAGACCCTGGAATTTATATTCTTGAACCCTCTATATTTAAGTGATGCCTTGAATAAATAAGACTTGATGAAATAATACAAAGGAATTAAAAGTGGTGATGAAAAATAATATATTGATAGTATAATTGGATCGGAGTGTCATGCTCCGACACGATATAATTGGATCAAAGTGTAACATTCTGACATGGTATTCTTTGATCGGGGTGTCAATTGGAGTAGGAGTGTCACGCTCCGACACAATAATATTAAAGGAAAAACATATTGAATTAACAGAATGTACTCAATCTCAAAGAACTCAGTTCCCCAAATAGTTTGGTTGGAGGCATGAGTCGTAATGGACGATCTTGATATTGTTGACTTATTACATACTTACTTTAGTGTTGTTGAAACTAATTCATTTTGTTTGTTTCTTATTACCTATTAAGTGCTATAGTTGAGTTCATACTACTATTCTCTGTATATTAGTTTTTATTTTGGCTTGACTAATGATACTTTCTCAATACATGTTGACCCGTACTGACCCCTACTTATGTTTTTCTTTGTTTTCCTTTTATGGAATGCAACGAGTGTACCAATGACTTCAAATTTGCCTCAACTGTAACCAGTCTCTAGCATATCAGGTTGCAGAGTGAGTTATTCATTCAAGCTCGTGTTGGATTCTCTCGGTCATGACATGATGTCCTATATTTTCGGATACATGTCATTTTATTCTTTTATTTTGGCGTATTTGATATTCTTAGACATATTATATGGAGACTGGATATCCTTGATGTGATGACTTTCAGGTTTTGGAAAATGACACTTTAATAAGTTTTGGAGCATCCGCATTATTTTTGTTATTCGTAGTTGAATTATTGACATATATTGGGGTTTGGATTCCTTAGTTCGCCCACTTAGGAGGTTAAGTGGGGGTACCACTCACGACTCATTTTTGGTCATGAAAAACGTAGTATTAGAGCGTTAGGTTCAATAATCTCATCACACTAGGACATTTGTAGTAGAATCTTGCAGAAAGGTATGGGGACACCTTTACTTTTCTTCGAGAGGCTATGGAACTTTAGGAAAACTCCAATACTTCATTGTTTCGTGCTACTACTTGAATTTAATTTGTACCTAGGTGATACAAGTTGGTTTTTTGACTTCATCACTTTATTTAGCATACGATTAGTACGAGAGTGGAAACACCGTTACTTTTGAAAATATAGTTAGTAAACTTTTTTACAACGTAGTGAATAATGAAATTATGTTGCGTCAATTGAGGTTAGAATCTTTACAACGATTTAATGGATTGATGGTATATTAAAAATAATCATGATAAGACTACTACAATAGTACTAATACTTACTTGAGTAGATATATGAAGTGTATTACTTTTATTGTCGACCTGATCTAAGAAAGAAAGCATATTGTTTGGGATAAAACAAAACATATTTGTTAATATTTTGCAGATAATCAGTACGTAAAAATGTGTGGGCTATCTGGGTATGATCTTCTTGATAAGTATGATGTGTTCTAGTGATGGATTTAATGAGCTTTCTCGGTTTGGTACTAGTGTGATGTGGAAACAAATATATCGATTGTCAAGTGTGAAATCTAACTACTTAAATAGTTATTGGTGGTATGGCATGTTTAGATAATGAGATTTGGTGTTTCTTTCACATTTGAGAAACCAACTAGTTTATTACTACATACGCTTGGGTTAAGCATTATTTTCAAGGAACATTTTAGTGGTGGATAAATCTTAATGCATTAATGTTGTAAAGTTTATCTTGAGGATTCTAAATAAAGGATGATGATTTTATCTTAAGTTTTAAAGGGTAGATTGATACTATAATGGCAAACATATAGGGAAAGAAAGTCCAAATGGGTATACTTGGGTGAAGTAGATTGAGTATTTTTAGTAAGAAAATGCGTAAAAACTAGGGTTATTTCCTTAAATTTGATTGGTATACTTGAGTTTTAGGTATCACGTTGAGGAACAGATTCACTTCATGGTGATGAAAAGCGCTAACTGAGCATGATGGTAAAAAGATTTTCTGAGAGATTGTGATTGGGAAGAAACTATATAATAAGGAAGTGTTGGTTAAATGAATTTTGTATGGTAATAAAGACTGATGAGTATCTAAGGTTGTGATTTTCTTCTTTTTGGTGAGTAATGTGGTTGTATGGCAAGTGTTAGGAGACATTGGTGAACCGCTCTAGTTGAATTTAAAGGAACTAGAGTCATAATTAAAATAAAATAAACGGGATGAGTGTATCCCTCGAATAGAGGTGAGGGCAATAATATTTGTCTGATTGCAAGGGCTAAAGAGGTATCTTTAATAGGTTGAGAATTGAGCTCAAAGACGTGTGGTGTCATATATTTGACTATGTCTATGGTAATAGTGTCACAGGTTTATCAAATTGATAAAAATTATAGAATATGACTTAAGAAAGGAATGTGTATATAACGATCTCGAGTGTGATATTTAGTTCTCTTGCTGTTTTTAGTTAGTTAGTGACTACATTTGGATTTTTAGTGAAGGATATGATAAGATTGATGAAGAGGGGATCGATAATAATTTAAGATACATAACTTCATAAAAATCTTCAAGGTATAAACTATGTTGATAGAAAAGGGGATTGAGTTATAGATTTACAATTTAAGTTTTTCATTATAAGTCTTCATTAGTAGTGGTATGTTTATCAAGGTATGGATTGGTAAGGTAAGAAATGATTGATCACATTTAGTATGGAGAATTTGGAAGGACTTGTGCATAATTTGAATAAATTTTTTGGTTACTTTTGATTGTTAAACGACTTCCCGTAATGTTATGTCAAGGATTTTTTTTACCAAAGAATAATATTGATAAGCGGGTCAGCAAAAAGGAGCGAGAGTCTTATATGTTGAAGGGTTGAGATATTCAAAATTTTGCACCAAGAGAAGAATTTGAAAAAGGTGAAGGAATAAGACCTCTGGTATGAATCCTAGGTGTGAAGTTGAAGGTTGTATTGATATATTTTATTTTGATATGACTTTAAGATTTGAACTAGTTCTATACAAACTTACAAGGAATTTATCATACAATTTTATAAAGATTGAGTTTTAATTTGGGTGATAAACAATGATGTATGAAAAATTTAGAATTCTATGTGGGGTTAGATTGTTTAAATTAACATAGATAAGTAAAGAATGATGCGCGAGGTAAGATATAACACTACATGGTTATTGAAAATTTAGAGTTGAATTAATACTACTCTATTGATTGGACTACATAGAAGGTTGTGGTGTGTTACATAGATATTTTCGTAAGTGTTGGCATCAGGTATATGATGGTCTAAAATGGCATCTAAATCATGGTATGGGAAGGTGGTATGGAATTGACTTGGGTATGATTTAATAGCTTTAACTCGATAGAAAGGTACTATCAAATTTTTATTTAGTGATATTAGTCCTGTTTGGCACTCGTATATTTCATGAAATGCTTAAATAGAAATAAAGATATCCATGATTTGAGCATGCATTGATAAGAATAATTTGGTACTTATAATGGTTGGGAGTAAGGTAGATAATCAGCATGGCTATGATGTTTTTTTAGTATTAAGAGTTTTGAATCGGTGGATGTGGGGTTCGATAAACTAAGTATCTGTGCAATTAATATAGTGACTAAATTGGTGATTGTGGGTAGCTATAAAATCAAGAAGAAAGAGTCTAATCAACAGAAATGTTTTATATGGGCAATATAGAAGGAATAACTAGCATTATTTGACTTTGGTTGTGCACATACTTATCTGACCAACTACTTAATTTTGGGCATGGTTTAGAGTATGATTCACTTTCTACGTCTGTGTGTGCTTTTTACTTCAATGGGTGATTCTTAGTAATGGATGGGTGTACCACTTCTGTGATTGTCCTCCTGGTAATGTGGCATCCTTGGTTGGAGTTGTTCGTTTCAATTGTGAGAGATTTGGTGTTGGTTGGCATAGTTGATGTATATATACTAGTGATTCTGCACGCGCAACTTTGCTTATGAGAATTTATAAGCGAGCTACCATGAAAAACTTACACTTCTTCGATAGACTTAAGATTTATATTATCATTGGTATAACGTTTTGGCTATGTTTGATTGAATGTGTGGACCACTAGTCTAATTTGTCATTATTAAGGTTTGTCTATAATAGCTACTTATCTCGTATTTTAACAATGTTTTTAGAGGTTTTGTATGCTTGAGTGTATCACTCAATGGTGGTTACACAATGTGAATTTAATATTACTAAAACAAATGACACTGAAAATATAACATAAGCTATAAATTCAAAGCAAGAAATTTAACATAATACTCTTATCACATATTTCAACATAGCATACATAAATATGACTTATTTATTTTAAAAAACATAAATATATAACCTTATATAACAATAAATTCTATTTTAATTTAAAAACTAAAGTAATAATAGAATTAAAATGATCTTGAGTGGTATGGTCCACATTTGGTGGTGGTATTTACTTGAAGTATATGAATATATGTTTATATTGTGATATATGGCCTTGATGGAATTGAATGTGAAGTTAAGTTAAAATATGTTGATTATACATGTGATCTCTATAAAATTGAGATTGTATATCTTGAACATGTTTGGTCCAAATGAAGTATATTTGTATGTGAAGTATGATAGTGTGTGATTATGATTAATGCAAGGTGAAGATGATTAGAAATCAATATTAATATGCATGATAGGAGTTATGTGAAAGGTTTTTTCACGTGTACTCTCACACACACATAGAATGATTGAATGATGTTTATGAAAGAGTATATATAAGAGTCTATTGAAAGGTTTTCTCAATATGCATCTAATAACTGAAATTGGGGATTTGTAGGGTAGACACTCTTCGTGAATATAGATAAAGTGTATAGACCATTCCTACTATTCCCATAGCATGAAAAGGGGGATTTTTGAGTGAACACTCTTCGTGAATTGAGATGAAGTTTTTCGTAGCAACGTCACTATTTCCACGATCTTTCAAAGATAGATTTGAGGTTGGATACCCTTCACGAGTTGAGATGTAGTGTCCACAAGTAACCTCTAGGCGTAAGTACACTTCATTATTTAAGATGTGGTACAAAATATCTATCCCTTAACCTATATTTAATGAATATTTAAGACTCCTTGGGGGACTTATGCTTAGCACCTAGAAGATCTAGAGAAGGGGTGGGTACACTTTGTGAGTAGAGATGATGTATACAATGTACCTCTTGAGATCACCTAGAAGATCTAGAGAAGGGGTGGGTACACTTTGTAAGTAGAGATGATGTATCCAATGTACCTCTTGAGATGAGTGCTCATCACTAGCAGATTAATGAGTCACTTAGTAGCAGTATTCTTATCCCTTAACTATGAGCCCTTGTAGTATAGCTATTGGAGATTCCATGTAAACGCAAAAGTATGACCCTACCTTAGGAAACTGGGGATCCCTCATCAGGTATGAGTTAACACCAGGATTCCATGTTTGGCTCTCATGGTCTATGTCTGTTAAAACTAGCCCTCACAAATGAATGTTATGAACTAAGTATTCTTAAGGGTGTACTACTTAGGGTAGATAGTGGAATGTGACTCTATTCATCCGTTGCACAAGTAGGCATTTCCAGGGAGTCTTGGTGTGTCCTTACATGAAATGTATCAAAGGGTCGTGATATGATGTAAATGAAAGTAATGTGACTTTATGTTAAATGTTATGAAAGCATCTTGATGTGATGACTTGTATGATGAAAGATTAGTATGTGATGAATGTGATTTGACTATTCTAAGGTTATTCTTAAGGAACACTAAGTGTAAGTGGTAGTAGGGGATATTGCTTTCACATTGCACCAAGTGTAAATTGGGGGTTTCCTTAGAATATGGTTCTTATGTGAAGTTCCTAAGTAAATGTATGTTTCTATAATGTCTTTGATATTAAATGGTGACTTTGTGTAAATGAAATGAGGTAAGCCTACCCTAGTTGTCTTAAGGATCTCTAAGTAGGTATTGAGGAGGTTGTATGGGCGATCTCTTTATGTCTTACTTTCCCCTTTGGACAACTTAAAATAGGAGTAGGTCATGTGTAATTTTGGGTTCATTATAAGTATGCTTATATTCGAGAAAAATGGATGACTTGTATGTTTAAATTAAATTGTCCCTTTTTGCATGATTTTGCATATGCCATACTTAGTAAAATGTTTTTACTAACCCCATACTTTTCTATACTCTATAATTATAGGTATGAAAGCAAAGAGAAGTCTAAAAGTCAATGCTTGGAAATTTAAACTCTCAAGACTTGGTATGTCCTCATATTTTCGAGGACATAATCTATATTTCTTAGTTTTGTTATTAAGACTTATAATGTATTTCTTTTAATGTAAAAGGTCGTGTCCCTAATATATTATGTCGTGTCTTTAAGTTTGGCTTGTGACAATGACATTTTCAGAGTATTTATGAAAGAATTCCTCTTTATATTAAATGTCGTGAAATTTTTTTAATTCCGCCTACTTTTCATGTCTTATGTCATGAATGATAGCTAAGAGATTTGTGCAAGACCTTCGAAATTTATAGTACACCTTGTTTTGACCTAAGGGTTGTCCTAACTTCTAAGGTGTACTTGCGGGTCTAACAAACTTGGTAGCAGAGCATAAGTTTATGGGAAATACTTTAGGGTCTAAAGTATAACAAGCAACGTCTAGTAGAGTCTTGTTCATTGGTGTGAGTCACTGTAACGACCTGTTTAGTCGTTTTGAGCAACAGACTTCAATTCTGTAAAAACTGGCAGAAGCGACGGACCCCACGACAGACCGTCAAGGGCACAACGGACCGTCGCAGGGTCTCATTTCAAAACACTTGGAAAATCTGAAATTGGGTACTGAAAATCGACTCTCTGAACTTCGTGACGGAATGGCAGGACGGACCGTCACAGGCGTGACGGACCGTCATAGATTGTTCAGTGGAAATTGACTCTTTGAACCTTGCGATGACCTGCAGGACAGACCGTCGCAGGCGCAATGGCCCGTCACAGCTTGCGTAATCCCAGTTGGAGTCGGGTTTCTGGTTAACTTTTAAGGGACGTTTTTGACTATTCTTGCCTTAATTATAAAGTTTGTGGATTTATATTAATAACTCAAATTCTTGGGGGTTAAAAGAGGTAACCCTAAGTTAATTAGTGGGGTATTATTGATATCTTTTATTCTTAATTATATACTAATTAGGGTAAAAGAAAGAGGGTTTGAATAAGAAAATAGAAAGAACAAGAAGGGAGAGAGAGAAACGATCGAACGAGAAGGGAGAAACAAAGCTTTGGGAAAATTCTTGCTTGATTCAATTTTTCGGTGGAGGTAGGTTATGGTTTCATGCTTTCATAAGTAAACTCTTAATAGTGAATGATATGTATTGGTAGTATTGTAAACCCTACTATATGCTTAATGGTATATTTGCATGAATATGATTATGTGATTGTGATAAGATAAGCATGATGAAAATATTGAATCCCAAATCTTGAAAAGAAACTTTAATATACATTATTAATGATGAGGCCTTGGTATAGAAGAAGGCTTGATGAATTAAATTAATGGGATTGATGATGCCTTGGTATAGAAAAAGCTTGATGATTTACAGAATGGTATTAGTGGATCGGAGTGTCACGTTTCGACACATAATATTAGTGGATCGGAGTGTCACGTTCCGACACATAGTATTAGTGGATCAGAGTGTCCCTTTCCGACACGTAGAATTAGTGGATCGGAGTGTCACGTTCCGACACATAGTATTAGTGGATCGGAGTGTCACGTTCCGACACATAGTATTAGTGGATCGGAGTGTCACGTTCCGACACGTAGAATTAGGGGATCGGAGTGTCATGTACCGACACATATAGGGGATCGGAGTGTCACGTACTGACACATATAGGGGATCGGAGTGTCACGTACCGACACATATAGGGGATCGGGTGTCACGAACCGACACGTAGAATTAGGGGATCGGAGTGTCACGTACCGACGCATAGCAGTAGGGGATCGGAGTGTCACGTACCGACACAAGAGGAAGAAAGATAATGAATCTTGAAAGATGATAATATACTCAACTTAATAAACTTAATTCCCAAATGAGTATGGTGTTGAGGCTTGAGCCCTCATGGATGAACTTGATGGTACTTATTGATGATTATAGTACTTGTTGCTACATGTTGAGTTTTATAGTTGATTTACGATAATATTTGATATATATTGTTCCCTATTTTGAGTTGGCCGATGATATCTACTCAGTACCCGTGTTTTGTACTGACCCCTACTTTTATGTTTTTCTTCTTGTTATTTGTGGAGTGCAGCAAACGTGCCGTCATCTTCGACTCAACAGTAACTCAAGCCAGTCTTTGTCACACCGGATCTTCAGGGTGAGCTAACGCTTCTAGCTTGGACTGGATCTTCTCCTTCATGTCTTGATGCCTTGAAATTCCGGCATGGACTTGCTTCTTATGTATTTTTAGCTTCTTAGAAACTCTTAGAATTAGTAGTTTAAAGTAGATGTTCTTGTGATGATGACTTTCAGATTTTGGGGAATAATAGATGTTGAATTTTAGAAGTTAATGAATTGATTTTATTAATGAGTTTAAGTCTTCCGCATTACTTTATGTTGATATTACCTTGAAATGTTAAGGTTTAGATTGGTTGGTTCGCTCACATAGGAGGGTAAGTGTGGGTGCCAGTCGCGGCCCGGATTTGGGTCGTGACAAACTTGGTATCAGAGCATTAGGTTCGTTGGTCTCATCACACAAGAACAGGTCTAGTAGAGTCTTAAGGAACGGTAGGGGGACACCTTTACTTTTCCTTGAGAGGCTATAAGACATTAGGAAAAATTTCACTCTTTCATTCTTTCTTTCGTGCTACTACTTGAGTCCAATTGGTATCTAGGCGATACGAATTGGTATCTGACCATCTTCACTCTCTTTCGCAGATGGTTAGAACTAGAGCAACGACTACGTCAACACCAACACGGCCAGACAAGAAACAACTGAGCCAGCCACTGGGGCTGTAGCTCGAGGAAGACCAGCGGCAAGGGGCCGTGGTAGAGGTCATGGGAGGACGTCCTCTAGAGGAAGAGGACGAGCACCGAGCCCATCTGGTACTAGGGCGGTGACTCCTCCACCGACTGAGGAAGTAGTAAGAGAGGGGGAGGATGGGGTGAATGAGCAAGTACAGAATGAGGAAATGCCACCCCAACCTACCCCAGAGATGATCAATCAGGTTCTGGCTTATCTTAGCGAGTTATCTGATCAGGGCCAGACACCCCAGTGTTTTCTGCACCTGCACCTCAGGCTCCGGAGGTACAACATGCGGCTACTATGGCTCCCCGCATGGATTTTCCATTGGAAATAGGCACATTTTCACGTCTGACTACTGGGCCTATAATGACAAATGATCAGCATGAACTTTTCAGTAAGTTCTTGAAATTGAAACCTCCAGTCTTCAAGGGTGCGGAATCTGAGGATGCTTACGATTACAAGATGGGTATAGTAGAACGGTTTGGTGTTGGGTTCGTGAGTTATCAGTTTCAAGGGAACGCCAAAATGTGGTGGCGGTCACATATTGAGTGTCAACCAACAGAGGCACCGCCTATGACTTGGGCCTCATTCTCTAGCTTGTTTATGGAGAAGTATATCCCTCGGACTTTGAGGGATAGGAAAAGGGATGAGTTCTTGAGCCTAGAGCAAGGTAGGATGTCGGTTAATGCTTATGAGGCTAAGTTTCGTGCACTATCCAGATATGCCACTCAACTCTGTTTTAGTCCTCAAGAGCGGATTCGCCGGTTTGTGAAGGGGTTGAGGTCAGAATTGCGGATTTTGGCCTTACAGATAGCGGCAACGGCAAAATCCTTCCAAGAAGTGGTAGACTTTGTGATAGAAGTGGAAGGAGTGAAGCCAGACGACTTCACCACAACATCGACATCAAAAAGGTTTTGGAAGGGAGGTGATTTTAATGGTTCTTACACTAGAGGACAGGGTTCGGGAAGTTACTCAGTCCGACCACTTCAGTCTTCACTACAGACTGTAGTTGGGGGACCACCTCAGACCGGTCAACACTTCTCCGAGGGGCCTATGCTTAACTCCAGAGAATGTTATGGAAGTGGGGAGATTGGACATATTATGAAAAATTTTCCCAGACAAAGTTATAGACCCCCAATAGCTAGAGGTAGAGGTGGTCATGGTAGAGGCCGTTATTCTGGAGGACGTGGTGGTCGAGGTAATGGTGGTCACCAAAACGGCAGAGGTAATGGGCAAACTGGGGCCACTACATCACAACATGGTAGGGGCAACGGACAGACGAACGATAGGGCCCATTGTTACGCTTTCCTTGGGCGGTCTGGAGCGGAGGCATCTGATGCTGTCATCACAGGTAATCTTTTGGTTTGTGATTGCATGGCTTCTGTATTATTTGATCCCGGATCCACATTTTCTTATGTATCTTCCGCATTTGCTAATGGTCTTAATTTACATTGTGAATTGCTTGACATACCTATTCGTGTTTCTACTCCGGTGGGTGAGTCTGTGATAGTTGAAAAGGTGTATAGGTCTTGTCTTGTAACTTTTGTGGGGAGCAATACTTATGTAGATTTGGTTATCTTAGAAATGGTCGATTTTGATGTAATTCTGGGTATGACTTGGCTTTCTCCGCAATTTGCGATCTTGGATTGTAATGCTAAAACGGTGACGTTAGCCAAGCCTGGGGCAGATCCGTTAGTGTGGGAGGGTGACTACACTTCCAATCCGGTGCGTATTATTTCCTTTGTTCGTGCTAAGAAAATGGTTAGTAAAGGGTTTTTAGCTTTCTTGGCACATCTCAAGGATGACACTACCCAAGTACCTTCGATTGAGTCGGTTTCGGTAGTCCGCGAGTTTTTGGATGTGTTCCCTGCAGATCTTCCTGGTATGCCACCAGATAGGGATATTGACTTCTGTATCGATCTTGAACCGGGCACACGCCCCATTTCTATACCCCTTATAGAATGGCTCCCGCAGAGTTAAGAGAGTTAAAGGCCCAACTTCAAGAGTTGTTGAGCAAAGGCTTCATTAGACCAAGTGCATCTCCTTGGGGTTCTCCGGTTTTGTTTGTGAAGAAGAAGGATGGGAGTTTTCGAATGTGCATAGACTACAGACAACTGAATAAGGAAACCATAAAGAACAAGTATCCTCTTCCTCGCATTGATGACTTGTTCGATCAGTTACAAGGTGCTTGTATCTTCTCTAAGATTGACTTGAGATCCGGTTATCATCAGTTGAAAATACGGGCAATGGATGTGCCAAAGACTGCTTTTCGAACGAGGTATGGGCATTACGAATTTGTAGTGATGTCTTTTGGTCTTACGAATGCCCCTGCTGCGTTCATGAGCTTGATGAATGGTATTTTTAAGCCATATTTGGACCTCTTCGTGATCGTATTTATTGATGATATATTGGTATACTCAAAGAGCAAGAAGGAACATGAAGAGCATTTGAGAATGGTATTGGAAATGTTGAGGGAGAAAAAGCTTTATGCCAAGTTCTCTAAGTGTGAGTTTTGGCTAGATGCAGTGACCTTCTTGGGGCACGTGGTTTCTAAAGAAGGAGTGATGGTGGATCCTTCTAAGATTGAGACAGTGAAGAATTGGGTAAGACCTACTAATGTGTCAGAAATAAGGAGCTTTCTTGGGTTAGCTAGCTACTACCGCCGATTTGTCAAGGGATTCTCTTCTATTGCTTCCCAACTGATGAACTTGACTAAGCAAAATGTTCCATTTGTATGGTCGAATGAGTGTGAGGAAAGCTTTCAGAAGCTCAAGACTTTGTTGACTACTGCACCTATCCTTACCTTGCCAGTAGAGGGTAAGAACTTCATTGTTTATTGTGATGCATCTTATTCGGGTTTGGGTGCAGTGTTAATGCAAGAGAAGAATGTGATTGCTTATGCTTCGAGGCAATTAAAAGTGCATGAACGTAACTATCCAACTCATGATTTGGAATTAACTGCGGTAGTGTTTGCATTAAAACAATGGAGACACTATTTATATGGGGTTAAGTGTGAGGTCTACACGGATCATCGTAGCCTTCAGTATGTCTTTACTCAGAAGGATTTTGAACTTGAGACAGAGGAGATGGATGGAACTACTGAAGGACTACGACATCACTATTTTGTATCATCCGGGGAAGGCGAATGTTGTAGCGGATGCTTTAAGTAGAAAGGCGGGAAGCATGGGAAGTCTAGCTCACTTGCAAGCTTCTAGACGCCCACTGGCTAGAGAGGTTCAGACTCTAGCTAATGACTTGATGAGATTAGAAGTAAATGAGAAGGGAGGATTGTTGGCTTCTGTGGAGGCAAGATCTTTCTTCCTTGACAAGATTAAGGGAAGACAGTCTGATGATGAGAAACTGCGCAGAATTCAAGATAAGGTATTGCGAGGAGAAGCTAAGGAAGCATAAATCGATGAGGAAGGTGTTTTGAGGATCAAGGGAAGGGTATGTGTACCCCGCGTCGATGATTTGATCAATACTATTCTGACAGAGGCTCATAGTTCGAGGTATTCAATACATCCGGGTGCAACCAAGATGTACCATGACCTAAAGCAACACTTTTAGTGGAGTAGAATGAAGCGTGACATTGTGGATTTTATTTCCAAATGTCCAAACTGTCAACAAGTAAAGTATGAACACCAAAGGCCCGGAGGAACCCTTCAGAGAATGCCCATTCCGGAATGGAAGTGGGAAAGAATTACAATGGACTTTGTGGTTGGTCTTCCCAAGACATTGGGAAAGTTTGATTCTATTTGGGTAATTGTTGATAGGTTAACTAAGTCTGCTCACTTCATTCCGGTCAAGGTGACTTACAATGCAGAGAAATTAGCCAAACTTTACATCTCGGAAGTGGTGCGATTGCATGGGGTTCCACTATCCATCATATCAGATAGAGGTACGCAGTTTACTTCTAAGTTTAGGAAAACATTGCATGCGGAATTGGGTACTAGGTTGCACCTTAGTACTGCGTTTCATCCTCAGACCGATGGTCAGTCTGAGAGAACGATTCAAGTATTGGAAAATATGCTTCGTGCAGGTGTGATAGAGTTTGGTGGCCATTGGGATAGCTTCTTACCCTTAGCGGAGTTTTCATACAATAATAGCTATCACTCAAGCATTGATATGGCTCCATTTGAAGCATTGTATGGTAGGAGATGTAGGTCTCCCATTGGTTGGTTTGATGCATTTGAGGTTAGGCCTTGGGGTACTGACCTTTTGAGGGATTCGATAGAGAAAGTGAAGTCTATTCAAGAAAAGCTTCTAGCGGCGCAAAGTAGACAAAAAGAATATGCAGATCGAAAGGTTAGAGACTTAGAGTTCATGGAGGGTAAACAAGTCTTGTTGAAAGTTTCACCAATGAAAGGGGTGATGCGGTTTGGTAAAAGGGGTAAACTAAGTCCAAGGTACATTGGACCATTTGAAGTACTTAAGCGAGTAGGAGAGGTGGCTTATGAGTTAGCCTTGCCTCCAGGGCTGTCCGGAGTGCATCCGGTATTCCATGTGTCTATGTTGAAAAGATATCATGGGGATGGAAATAACATTATCCGTTGGGATTCAGTTTTGCTTGATGAGAACTTGTCTTATGAGGAGGAGCCTGTTGCTATCTTATATAGAGAAGTTCGCAAGTTGAGGTCAAGAGAGATTGCATCCATCAAGGTGCAATGGAAGAATCGACCAGTTGAAGAAGCCACTTGGGAGAAGGAGGCAGATATGCAAGAAAGATACCCTCATCTGTTTACAGATTTAGGTACTCCTTTTCTCCCTTGTTTTCCTTCTTGTGATCGTTCGGGGACGAACGATGGTAAATTGGTATCTATTGTAATGACCTATTTAGTCGTTTTGAGCAACAGACTTCAATTCTGGAAAAACTGGCAGAAGCGACGGACCCCACGACGGACCGTCAAGGGCACGACGGACTGTCGCAGGGTCTCGTTTCAAAACACTTGGAAAATCTGAAATTGGGTACTGAAAATCGACTCTCTGAACTTCATGACGGAATGGCAGGACGGACCGTCACAGGCGTGACGGAATGGCAGGACGGACCGTCACAGGCGTGACGGACCGTCATAGATTGTTCAGTGGAAATTGACTCTTTGACCCTTGCGATGACCTGCAGGACAGACCGTTGCAGGCGCGATGGCCCGTCACAGCTTGAGTAATCCCAGTTGGAGTCGGATTTCTGGTTAATTTTTAAGGGACGTTTTTGACTATTCTTGCCTTAATTATAAAGTTTGTGGGTTTATATTAATAACTCAAATTCTTGGGGGTTAAAAGAGGTAACCCTAAGTTAATTAGTGGGGTATTATTGCCATCTTTTATTCTTAATTATATACTAATTAGGGTAAAAGAAAGAGGGTTTGAATAAGAAAATAGAAAGAACAAGAAGGGAGAGAGAGAAACGATCGAACGAGAAGGGAGAAACAAAGCTTTGGGAAAATTCTTGCTTGATTCAATTCTTCGGTGGAGGTAGGTTATGGTTTCATGCTTTCATAAGTAAACTCTTAATAGTGAATGATATGTATTGGTAGTATTGTAAACCCTACTATATGCTTAATGGTATATTTGCATGAATATGATTATGTGATTGTGATAAGATAAGCATGATGAAAATATTGAATCCCAAATCTTGAAAAGAAACTTTAATATACATTATTAATGATGAGGCCTTGGTATAGAAGAAGGCTTGATGAATTAAATTAATGGGATTGATGATGCCTTGGTATAGAAAAGGCTTGATGATTTACAGAATGGTATTAGTGGATCGGAGTGTCACGTTCCGACACATAGTATTAGTGGATCGGAGTGTCACGTTCCGACACATAGTATTAGTGGATCGGAGTGTCACGTTCCGACACGTAGAATTAGTTGATTGGAGTGTCACGTTCCGACACATAGTACTAGTGGATCGGAGTGTCACGTTCCGACACATAGTATTAGTGGATCGGAGTGTCACGTTCCGACACGTAGAATTAGGGGATCGGAGTGTCACGTACCGACACATATAGGGGATCAGAGTGTCACGTACCGACACATATAGGGGATCGGAGTGTCACGTACCGACACATATAGGGGATCGGGTGTCACGAACCGTCACGTAGAATTAGGGGATTGGAGTGTCACGTACTGACACATAGCAGTAGGGGATTGGAGTATCACGTACCGACACAAGAGGAAGAAAGATAATGAATCTTGAAAGATGATAATATACTCAACTTAATAAACTTAATTCCCAAATGAGTATGGTGTTGAGGCTTGAGCCCTCATGGATGAACTTGATGGTACTTATTGATGATTATAGTACTTGTTGTTGCTACATGTTGAGTTTTATAGTTGATTTACGATAATATTTTATATATACTGTTCCCTATTTTGAGTTGACCGATGATATCTAATCAGTACCCGTGTTTTGTACTGACCCCTACTTTTATGTTTTTCTTCTTGTTATTTGTGGAGTGCAGCAAACGTGCCGTCATCTTCGACTCAACAGTAACTCAAGCTAGTCTTCGTCACACCGGATCTTCAGGGTGAGCTAACGCTTCTAGCTTGGACTGGATCTTCTCCTTCATGTCTTGATGCCTTGAACTTCCGGCATGGACTAGCTTCTTATGTATTTTTAGCTTCTTAGAAACTCTTAGAATTAGTAGTTTAAAGTAGATGTTCTTGTGATGATGACTTCCAGATTTTGGGGAATAATAGATGTTGAATTTTAGAAGTTAATGAATTGATTTCATTAATGAGTTTAAGTCTTCCGCATTACTTTATGTTGATATTACCTTGAAATGTTAAGGTTTAGATTGGTTGGTTCGCTCACATAGGAGGGTAAGTGTGGGTGCCAGTCGCAACCCGGATTTGGGTCGTGACAGTCGCGGAACATCCATGGATGTGAGGCTATAGGACGATAGAGTTTAACTTTCTTCATTACTCTAGTATCATGACATAGAACATAACTCCATAAGGTCTCTCTCTTCTTTTCCCTTGTCCGGTGATATTTCTAGATTGTGATTGCTTGGAAGGGAAGATGTATCTAAGTTTGAGCGATAGAAAACTGAGTTTTGATGCTTATTATGGTTTTACTGCTAGAAGATTAGATGTGAAGGTTAGTCTTGAGGATTCTGATATGATGCCATTTATGGCTATGTGTGACTTATGCGATTGGAAGTATTGTGATGTGAAATTGTATGGTGATATAGTTCTAAGCATGGTAATAGTTAAAATGGTTGAATGAATTCCTTTTTAGGGGAAAATGATGTTATCTTAAAGTTGTGTATGATGATTGTAAAAAAGTTAAGGTGTAAATTTGAAGAGTGTTGAAAGAATGTGGTAAATGGTGGGAAAGAAGGGTATTATTATTCTATGAGTTGAGATATGTGATGCCTAAGAGTAGAGTAAGGTGATTTTTAAGGTTGTTGTTCTATATTGAATCCTAGGAGGAAGGTGTTATACTTGATTTGTAAGGTTGGTATTTAGTCATGATGTACATGAGTTAAGGGTAGTGTGAGTTCCTAACATGTGAAAAGTAGTGGGATTTGAAGTATGAGACCTTGAAGATGGCTTTACCCTAAGTGGTTAGAATTAGGTGAATATGAAGGTAATTGATATCCTTAACTTCTCCTTCTATTCTTACTTATGCTTTAGTCTAGAAATTCTTAGTAGTTTGTTTATGTTTGGAGTCTTGTATATTAGTACGAGTTGCGTTTCTCTTTATGATGATGAGTTCCTTTGTTGGTCTAATGTTTTGCATGCTCTTTGTGATATCACTGTTTCATAAGTAGATTGGTAGTCAATCTATATTTCTCATATCAATGTGTACCTAATAATATTCGCTTAATTGCTTAAAAGTTGTTATGTTATGTGCCAATGTGTGATTTGAAAGTTATTACATGTTAAACTTTGAAATTATGCGATGAGCATGTCTAAATTTGGAGAAGGTAGTTCCTCCATAAATAAAATGAAAGTTATGAAGTAAGGGTCTGTTTTGAATTGTGGAATTTGTTGAAATTTGCTTGTGTTTGTTAAAGTGCTTAATGATATAAGGTTGGTGTACTTGTGAGTTTTGTATATTGACTATGAATGTTATAACCTTGATGATATGTGTGGTATGCTACTAGTTAGATCCTTGAAGTCCTTGAAAGTGTTTAGTGTCATTCGAGGACGAATGTTGTTCCAAGTGGGGGAGTATTATTACACCCTCAAAATGAAGTAGGAAAAACTAGATCATCACATGTTATACATAAGTTAATAATGATTTAAAATAATTTTTTTCCATTATATATGAGTTGGTGAAGTTTTGAAGTCAAACGGCAAAGAACGACCAAGACGTTCTGAAACTAGCCTTGTGTGTGCGCTAGTGTGTCCTTGTATGATATATGTGTTACTGTGTGTTTTTTGGAGTCTAAAATCAGTGGGGATAATTCTAGAACCTAGAGGGACATTTTTACGGTCAAAACCGTCGGGTACGACTGCCTGGGGATCCCCCTAAGGGTCTCCATGGAGGACACAAACTTTGGCCATGCAAGCTGCTCAAGGCAGCAGGGTTTGTGCCTTGGTGAAACACAGGCACGTCGCGGCCAGGTTATGTACCTCCCTTTCAATGATTTATTTCCAAAAAAAATTTTGGAACAACTCCGCAAATCAGACTTGTACCCTGACGATATCCTAAAATTTAAGTAATATTTGACTTGTCTAAAGTGGTCCAATCCATGTAGGAATGCTTTGGGTATTTTGGGGGTGTGTTATGCTATGATTTTAGGTAATTATACACCTATTACCCCATCATAAACCCCTAACCCTAAATTAAAAACCCAAAATTCCTAAAACCCTCAAAAGCTCTCCTCTTCCAAAAACCCCTCAGGCCTCCATTGAAGGTCAAGGTCTTGGAGCTTGGGCTATGGATGCAAAAGGTTTTGTTCTTCAAATTCTCGAGGGTTTTTTCATGTTATGATATGGTATTTAATCCTTGAACTCTCTTTCATTCAAGGATCCATTCCAAAGTAATTTTGTCACGCCCGAGCTATTCCTCAAACGCGAAAACGAAACCTAGGACCACAAGTGATCCCAAGCTAACCCTGCTGGCATGATCATGAGAATACTAAAGATAATAAACTATTGCGGAAGCTAAATCATACTTAAAATGAAAAGATGGGGAATACACATATGCTATAACTGAGATATTTGAAAACAATGAGTTTAATACAAAAGAAATATTAACTCAATACTAAGCTGAATCTAACTAGGTTTTAAAATAGCCTCTAAACTAGACTAGAAATACTGGGACAAGCCCCAGCAAAATAGAAAAAACTGAAACTAAATGACTAAAGACTGAGATGAAACTCATGACTGTTGTCCTCGGTGAATGAGGACTCACCACTTAATCTGCTGAACTGGAGATCAAGAAATTGATCTATGTGTGATCTGGTTGCTGAGAACTTGAACCTACATCACGAGAAGATGTAGCGCATGTATGCCTCAGTACTTGAAAGGTACTGAGCATGTAGGATAGAGTAAAACTGAAATAAAACATAACTGAACAAGCACAAAAAAAAAGTATAATAATGTGAACGTGATGGATGATATCTTAGCTAACTGGATGCAATGACCAATTTATAACATGCTGAAACTGAATACTGCATATATTAATAAATGGACAATGCAGAGAGTCTAACTGAACTGTGGGGGCTACTAATAACTGATAATAAAACCACATGAGCTAAGTGTGGAGTCCGATGTATACACCCCATCGAGAGGACCCAATATACCATGCCAAAGGTATAAAGGCATGCTGTCGTGCTGTCGTGATCACTAAACTAATTGCCCACAGACGGGACTTAAAACCTACTTGGCTAGTAGTTCTGGAAATATTGGGTACGCTAAACCCTAGTCCAACTCGGTATTATGCTACTCCCATTAATTTTGTAAATTTACTTATTATGTCTAAGTTTCTGTAAATATTTGATAGCTCGAAACAGAACATGCAAACTCAGAATGCAACAATTAATCTAGTAATTATGCATTTATAACTGAGGCATGTATATCTAAATTTTCTAAAATATCTGACCTAGCATGTGTAATTCAAGAATTAAAGAAATACAAAGCTAGGGTTCTTAAATTCATGTAATAAACTGAATACAATCACGATAATCTTATTTGGAACATAAAACTAATAAATTCATAAAGTTCTATTAAAGTTCTAGAAATCTTTGGTTTAATCATGATAAGAGAATCAAGAATCTGACTGAAAACTACGGACCTAATGAGTGAAAGGAACCCACTATTGAAATCTCATATACCTGGTGATAAAATCTATGGAAAATAC
Source organism: Solanum lycopersicum (assembly GCF_036512215.1). Taxonomy (NCBI): domain Eukaryota; kingdom Viridiplantae; phylum Streptophyta; class Magnoliopsida; order Solanales; family Solanaceae; genus Solanum; species Solanum lycopersicum. Next base: position 21,054,253 of record NC_090803.1, on the reverse strand, counting down.
TTAAGTTTCGGTGCTGGAACTGCTGGATCTTGTGGCATTCTTGAACTAGGGTTCTTGAGCTTTTTTTTTCTCCTCTCTTGCATCTAATTTTCTAAGTTTTGATTTAATAGTTTGACTTGGATATGTTTTAATTATATTTCTAGGCTTAAACTGACTAAAATCTAATGATTTAGGGTTAAAACGATGGAACTTAGGGCTTAAACAGAGTGTGAAAGGTCAAAAAGACCCCTAGGAAGGTTGTTGTCGGGCCTCAAGTGGGCAAGGACTGACGGTCCGTCGTGTGCCCGATGACCCGTTGTTGGGTCCGCCATGAGGTCCTATTCGACAGGCCTTTACTAAAATGGGCATAACTTTTTCTCGGATGTTTGATTTTAGTAAGGTCGGTGGCTATGGAAAGATAATTTAATTATCTATTTGTGGGTAGGTTATGGGAGACCTAATTCCTTTTTTTGCTAAAAGTTATGATCATTTTAAGTTGACCACACTACATTTCCCCTTAACTGGCTGCAAATTTTCAACCTACGGGCAGTAGGTCCACCTACGAACCATGCTGGTCTTCCATAGCTATTGTCAGAGAGTTGTTTAAGGGAGTCTTGATCGAGGGTCACGGACTACGGACCATCGTTTGACCTACGGACCATAAGTTTGTCCGTCGTACAAGACTTAACCAATTTTTCTAGGCTGAAATTTTTGGGAGTTTCTAATCCAATCGACGGTTGTGCAGGACGTACCGCGGTTCAGGCTACGGTCCATCGATGCCACCGTTTGTAGCACCTGTAGATTTTTCTGAAAAACTAATTTTTGGTCTGTTTTGGCTACGTGGTGTTACAGATTTCAAAAATGGTTTTCAAACTCCAAACTCTTTTATTTTCGACTCTAAGCATGGGTCTTGCATGAAAATGTTTTAATGGATGTATTATAATACTATTCAATATTATTATACGATTTTAAGGTCAGAACCCCAATGACTTTAAATTTTCTACTTTTGGCTTGTGAAGTGGGTTTAATGTACATTGTTTATAATGTCATATATGGTTTTCTTTTTGTTATAATGAGATATAGTTGCTGCCTTAAATGCTATTTTATGTTGCAGTCTTGAAGAAGTTGAGAAATTATGGTAAAGGCTTAGATGAAGGGTAAGTTGTTCTAGTCTTGCTTAGTTTTTATTGTGAAATGATCTTGAGTTGTATGGTCCACTTTTGGTGGCGGTATTTACTTGAAGTATATGAATATATGTGTATATTGTGATTTATCACCTTGAAGGCATTGAATGTGAAGTTAAGTAAAAGTATGTTGATTATACATGTGATCTCTATGAAGTTGATATTGTGTATCTTGAAGATGTTACGTTCAAATGAAGTATATGTGTATGTGAAGAATGATAGTGTGTGATTATGATAAATGCAATGTGAAGATGATGAGAAATTAATATTATTATTCATGATAGGGTTTATGTTAATAATGTTCTCACATATACTCTCACACACACCTGTAATGAATGAATGAATGAAGTTTATGAATGAGTACGTATGAGTGTCTATTGAAAAACTTTATCAATAAGACTATAATGAATGAAATGAATATTTGTAGGGTAGACAATCTTTTTGAGTGGTGATGAAGTTTCTAGACCATCCCTACTATCCTGATAGCATGAAATGGAAGATTTTGGGGTGAACACTCTTCATGAGTTGAGATAAAGTGCTTGGTAGCAACCTCACTATTCCCAAGAGCTTTCCAAGATAGGTTTGAGGTTAGATACCCTTCATAAGTAGAGATGTGGTGTCCACAAGTAACCTCTAGGCATAAGTGCACTTCGTTAGTTGAGATGTGGTACTAAATAACTATCCCTTAATCTATGATCAATGAATGTTTAAGACTCTGTAGGGGAGTTTTCCTTAGCACCTAGAGGATTTGAAGAAGGGGTGGGTACACTTCGTGAGTAGAAATAATGTATCCAATGCACCTCTTGAGATAAGTGCACCTTGATAGAAGATGAATGAGTCACTTATTAGCAATCTCCTTATCCCTTAATTATGCGCCCCCGTAGGTATAGCTATTGGAGATTCCGTATAAAAGCTAAAGTATGACCCTACCTTAGGTAATTAGGGATCCCTCATCTGGTAGGGGTTAATACCGGGACTCGATGTCTAGCTATCATGGTCTATGTGGGTTAAATCTAGCCTCCAAAAATTAATATTATAAACTTTCTTCTTAAGGGTGTACTACTTAGGGTAGATAGTGGAATGGAATTCTATCTATCCATTGCACAAGTAGGCATTTGCAGGGAGGCTTGGTGTGTCCTTATATGAAATGTATGAATGGGTCATGATATGATGTAAATGAAAGTAATGTGACTATGTTAAATGTTAAGGAAGCATGTTGATGTTATGACTTGTATGATGAAAGCTTAGTATGTGATGAATGTTGTTTGCGTATCTATGGTTATTCCTAAGGAACACTAAGTAAAAATGATAGTGTTGGTTGTTGCTTTCAGATTGCACCAACTGTAAATTGGGGGTTTCCTTGGAAGATGGTTCTTATGTGAAGTTCCTAAGTATATGTATGTTTCTATAATGTCTTTGATATTGAATGGTGACTTGTGTATATAAAATGAGGTGGTCCTATCCCTAGTTGTCTTAACGATCGCATGAGTAGGTAATGAGGAGGTGTATGGGCGATCTCTTTATGTCTTACTTAGGGGAGCCTTTGGACAACTTAGGATAGGATTAGTTCATGTGTAATTTATGGTTTATTGTAATAACTCTTTTATGTTGAGAAAAATCGATGTTTTACCTTATGTGCTAAATGATATCTTCGAACTAAATTCATGAAGGTTTTTATCAAAATATAATGACTTGTATGTTTCAACTAAATTGTCCCTTTTTGCATGATTTTGCATAAGTCATACTTAGTACAATGTTTTTACTAACCCCATACTTTTCTATACTCTATAAGGATAGGTTTGGAAGCAAATAGAAGTCTAGAAGGCAAAGCTTTGGAATCTACTCTCTCAAGACGTGGTATGTCCTCATATATTCGAGGACATAGTGTATGTTTCTTAGTTTTGTTATTAAGACTTATTGTGTATTTCTTTTGATTTAAATGATCGTGTCCCTAAGATATTATGTCGTGTCTTTAAGTTTGGCTTATGATGATGACATTTTCATAGTATTTATGAACGAATTCCTCTTTATATTAAATGTCGTGAAAAGCTTTAAATTCCGCACTACTTTTCATGTCTTATTTAATGAATGATAACTAAGAGGCTTGTGCAAGACCATTGAAAGGTTGAGCACGCCTTTTTTCGACCTAAGGGTTCCCGTAACTTCTAGGATGTACTTGCGTGTCGTAAAATACCAGCACTTCACGATTGTGAATTGAGGAGTGTGATTACCCCAATCAATTACACCAATTACCTGCTAAGCAAGTAATTACTTGTCCAACTAAACAGGACAGACAATGTAATTACACCCAATTACACATAATCTAGTTACCATGGTGTCCTTTGAAACATGCCCTTAGTATTTTTTGGCTTTGCAGAAATTTGAGTCTGAGACTTCAGGACTCTCAACCACTTTATTGACTATTATGTCACATCCATTAGTGAAAAATGTTACAAGTTTAAAAATGTGCAATATTTATCGAGAGTGAATCAATGAGGGAATAAATAATTGCTATAACTAAAAGTCAATTTATAGCCTATTTGGATAAACTTTTTTTAAAAAATAGCTTGTTTTAAATTAGTTTAGTTTAAAAGTGCTTTGAAAAAATATACTTTTTTGTGATATCTAATTTGTATTTTATCAATAAATTTTAAAAACACTTTTGAATATCAATCAATATTTGACCAAACCTTTTAAAAGTACTTTAAAATGTAATTTTGTCAAATACTAATGTGATACTCTTCAACAATGGTAAAGCAATTATTGGAGCAATTTAATTGCTAATGAACTTGAATTTTTCTAATTGATAATTGGATATACTCCTATTTTAAATTTTTGGTATATCTTATCTGATTTGGTCTAACTTTATAAAAAAAGACTTTGAAATTTGTGATCCTAAACTAAATACATGTAGAATGTACTAAAATATTCTTTCATCTTGTGGTCTTAAATACGTCACATGAAAAGTTAGAATTAAAGAGTCTTCAATAAAGGAAAAATACATTTATTTTTAAATTGATTAAAATTAAAATAAGACAAAAAAATTTGACGAATAGAGTAGTTTAAATGATTCTATTTTTGTTATATTATTACTTATTTGAGTTGATAAGAAACAAGAGAATGTGAGTTGTCGGAAGAGGTGGAGCCAAAACTTTTGATAAAAGGGTTCAAAATCGAGTGAAATAGACACACGAAATAGCCTAAGGGTATCCACATCTACTATGTATACTTAAAAAATTATTTTAAACATATAAAAATAATGTAATTTTTTGCTAAATTGGGTTCGTATGAACCCCCTAAATATATGGTTGCTCCGCCACTGGTTATCGGTCATTTTCATTTTTTGACACATATACTGAACTCAGTGTCACATTTCGACACGCCAACAGTTTGGATATGGATTTCATAAAAGAACCTCTTGTGATCATTATGTTTATATCTATCTTTCATTGATATTATAGATGGTATGTTTATTTAAAATGATGAATTAAATTGGCATTTCTTATATGTTTGTTTACTATGTTGTAATTACATATGTATATTGTGCTTACGGAAGTGGTCGCGTGATCCGACCAAAACACTGTGGTTGTGTAGTGATATTGCACTTGCTTTTTTTTTGTTGAGTACAGGGCATCTTCACGCGGCTATTGACATGCCTCGTTTAGGAGATCACTAAACGATACCAGATTCAAGGCTGATCCAATTCTTCCAGGCTTCCTTGGGTCCTCTATTGTTTTGTCCATTACTTTCGTACTCAGAGTTTATAGTCAGACATACTTGTGTTAGTTTTGAGCTTACAACTCTCAGTCTCAGACTTTTTGTTAGCAAAATTACTGTACATTGACATTAAGGATATGGCTTGAATTTCTGTAATAGTTATGTTTAGATATTCATTTAAGATTTTTGAGTTTATGGAAACTCTATGGTATACTATCATTTAAACATGCTTCCGTACTTCAAATGTTTATTTCTTTTGTTTAAGTTGCTTAATTTGGTTTGATGATTTTCCCACCAAAGGGTCAGTGTGGGTGTCAATCACAACAATCTAGGTCATGACAAAATGATCATGCTTTTAGATGTTCTCTTATTACTTTTTCAGCATTGTTTAGTAGATCACTTAGTCGAGAAGTTCTATATCCCCACAAGGCATACGACGATTGCGGTAGCGTGGGGGAGACGTGGTATCATCTGTACCTCATAGTGATGATTGTTGGTTAAAGAACCTTCCATTAGAGTTAAATTTTAATTTTATGTATCACTTATTATTTTCTGCTAAAAGATGAAAAAGTATTTTGTTATGTTTTAAATGATTTAACTCTTTTATTTCTTTACAATCATCTTGAGTACATTGTTATCTATTGCAATCCTTCATTCATTTTGTTGTTATCCAGCTATGTTACACACTCAAATATTCAATGTACTAATGTCATTTGACTTGTATCCTTTTATGATGCAAATATAGATGTTAGTGATTATCAACTAACACTTTGTTGATATCACTCTACTCTCCGGATAGCTTTGGTGAGCCGCCTTGAATTCTAGAGGACTTCACAATTACTTTTCATTTAGTAGTTTTTATTTGTCGTGGGTCTTGTCCCGACATGCTTTCTTAAATAGACAGTTTGGGAGAGTCTTTTTACTTTTTTAGATATTTAATTTAATCTTATCTGTCATTCTAAGTATATTGAGAAAATGCATAAGTACCTCAAACCTATGTCCAAATCTTACAGACACACTTATACTATACTAAAGTTGTATTAACTTCCAAATTTATTTTATAAATAATTTTCTACCCTTTTTCGGCCTACGTGGCACTATCATTAAAAAATCCTCAACACATGTTAGACTATGAGATAGTTTGAGATTCAGTAAACCGTTTTTAAAAATTTCTTTTAATTTGATGTTTATGTTTGCTCAAGTTAGTCTTCCGCTTGTAGTGATGGTTCATTTCTTTCAATTTTCTTTAATTTAAAGAACATGATATTTTATAATTTCTTTTATTGTTCTATGATTGAATATAGTACTTCTGCACGAGACGTCTTGTAACGACTCATTTGGTCATTTAGAGTACTAGAGCTTTTTATTTTCATAAAATACTTTCCGATTGATTCGAAATAGATATTTTGGGACAATTTGTAATTGTAATTATGAAAGTAGTGGGGTAATATAATATTAATTAAGATGGTGGATAAAGGCGGTAAAATTAAATAGTAGGGGTCATCTTTTACCTCTTTTATAATTTGTATTTAAATAATTAGGGTTTACTAATAATTGAGTGATTATTAAAAAATAAGAAGGGGATCAATAGTTAGGAACAAGCGGCAATGGAGAATTGTCGGTTCTGGTAATGATTTTGGTATTTAGAAAAGGAAATTTGGCTTAAAATTGAATTTACTTATATTTCTTCTTGAAGTTTGAATAACGTGTTATTAATATTTTGAGTGATTAATGTGATTGGTTTGTAGATAGATATATCACTACATATATGAATCATATATGTCAAAATTTTAGTTTCTAAGCCACATAATAACATATTATTAAATGTGAGTTGGAAAGAAATTGTGTTTAAACAACAACATTTGGATTTTTAGTGAAGGTTATGATAAGATTGATGAAGAGGTGAACGATGATAAGTTAAGATACATAACTTCATAAAAATCGTCATGATATAAGCTATGTTGATATAAAAGGGGATTGAATTATATATTTATAGTTTATGTTTTTCATTATAAGTCTTCATTAGTGGTGGTATGTTTATCAAGATATGGATTGGTAAGGTAAGAAATGATTGATCACATTTTGTATGGAGAATTTGCAAGACTTGAGCCTAATTTGAGTAAAAATTTTGGTTACTTTTGATTGTTAAACGGTTTCCCCTAATGTTTTGATTTAAATCCTATGGTAAATGTCAAGGATTTTTTTTTACCAAAGAATAACATTGATAAGAGAGTCAGCAAAAACGAGCGATAGTCTGATATGTTGAAGGATTGAGATATGTAAAATTTTACACCATGAGAAGAATTTGAAAAAAGTGAAGGAAGAAGACCTATCATAGGAATCCTTGGGGTGAAATTGAAGGTTGTATTGATTTTTTTATTATTATTTTATTGTCTATGAGTTTTGATATGAGTGTGAGATGTGAACTAGTTCTATACAAACACACAAGGAATTTATCATAGACTTTTATAAAGATTGAGTTTTAGTTTGGGTGATAAACAGTGAGGTATGGATAATTTAGAATTTTAAGTAGGGTTAGATTCTTTAAATTAACATAGATGAGTTAAGAATGATTCATGAGGTGAGATATAATTATGCATGGTGATTAAAAATTTAGAGTTGAATTAATACTACTCTATTGATGGGACTACATAGAAGTTTATGGTGTGTTACACAGATATTTGATGGTGAATAGAGGTTATGAGCTTATAGTATACACAATAATTTGAGTGATCAAGAATTTTTGTAAGTGCTGGCATCAGGTATATGATGGTCTAAAATGTCAGCTAAAGAATGGTATGGGAAAGTGGTGTGAAATTGACCTTAGTGTGATTTAATAGTTTTATCTCGTATTTATCATGAAATGCTTAAATAGAAATAAAGATAGTCATGGTTTTAGCATGTATTGATAAGAATACTTTGGTACTAATGATGGTTGGGAGTAAGGTAGATGATAAGCATGGTTATGATGTTTTGTAAATATTAAGAGTGTTAACTCCGGTGGATGTGGGGTTCGATAAAGAAAGTATGTGTGCAATTATTATAGTGACTTAATTGGTGATTGTGGGTAGCTATAAAATAAAGGAAAAAGATTCTAATGAATGGAAATGTTTGATATTGGCAATATGTAAGGAGTACCTAGAATTATTCGACCTTGGTTACGTACATTCTTATGGGACCAACTAGTTAATTCTAGGCATGGTTTAGCGTATGATTCAGTTTCTACGTTTGTGTGTGTTTTCACTTCTATGGGTGATTTTAGTAATGGATTGGGTGTACCGACTCTGTGATTGTGCTTGTAAGGTGGCATCCTTGGTTAGAATTTTTTATTTCAGTTGTGAAAGATTTGGTGTTGGTTGGGATAGTTGATGTATACTAGTTATTTTGCACGCACAACTTTGCTTATGAGAACTTATAAGAGAGCTACCATGCAAAACTTACACTTTTTTGATAGACTTAAGTTTTATATCATCATTGGTATGATGTTTTGTCTATTTGTGATTGAACATGTGGTCCATTGGTCTAATTTTTTCATTCTTAAGGTTTGTCTATAATAGATACTAATCTCACATTTTGACAATGTTGTTAGAGGTTTTGTATGCTTGAGTGTACAACTCGATGGTGGTTACTTGATCATTTCCATCTTTGAATGATTCTCCTTGATGTCTGAAGATCATATTTTTATAGCTTATGTTCAAGGAAATATTATTTTAGGAGGACGTTATCTTGATAAGGTCTGTGATGGTTAATGATAACGAGTATGTGGTGGTTGGTGCATATTCACTCCTGGTTATAACCAATATTGTGTTAGAATTTTATCATGGTTATGTTAGAAAATATTTATCTTGATGGATGGGTCAAGGTCTAGTGGAATATTTTGTCAATTGAAGAGTCCACGTGGAAATAGTTTTGTCTTCAGTTGAGATTACATACAAGAAAAGTTATCATTAGATTATTGAGATGGCCCCATTAAAGGCATTCTATGAGGGAAGGTGTAGATCTCCAGTTAGTTTGTTGATACTTTTGAGATGAGACAATGGGTACTAATATTTTGGAATAATCATTGAGACAGCTACCCTTTCTTATCCTCACCTTCTATTAATCATTCGAGGATGAACGATATGTAAATTGGTACCTAAAATAATGACCTATTTGGTCGTTTAGACTACTAGAGCTTTTTATTTAATAAAATACTTTATGATTTGTTCTAAATGGATATTTTGGGACTATTTGTAACTGCAATCATGAAATTAGTGAGCTAATTTTAATATTAATTTAGTTGTTGGATAAAGGAGGTAAAATTAAATTTAGTAGGGGGTCATTTTTACCTCTTTTATAATTGGCATTTAAATAATTAGGTTAACTAATAAATGAGTAATTAAATAAAAAAAAAAGGGGGGGGGGGGGGGGGGGGGCTCGACGGTTAGGCACAAGTGGCAATGGAGAATGGCCTATTCAGGTAATGATTTTGGTTTTTAAGAAAAGGAAATTTTGCTTAAAATTGAATGCACTTATATTTCTTCTTGAAGTTTGAAGCAATTGTTATTAATAGTTAGAGTGATTAATGTGATCGGTTGGTAGATAGATACATCACTACATATATGAACCATATCTGTCAAAATTATAGTTTCATAGACAAATAATAACATATTATTAAAAGTGAGTTGGAAAGCAATTGGGTTTAAATTAATATAATTTAATTATCAACTTATTTGGGTTATGTTAACAGTTTTATGGGTTGAAGGAAAGATGATTTTCTTGATTAAATTGTACAGTTCCAATAACTGTAGTGATATGTGATCCCTTACGGATTTGCAACTTTAGTTCTCTTGGATAATAATGACTTAATAGTGATGTGTGATCCCTTACGGAATTGCAACTTTAGTTCTCTTGGATAATAATTACTTAATAGTGATGTGTGATCCCGTACAGATTTGAGGAATTGTTTTCTTGGATAATAATGACTTAATAATAATTAAATGTTCGGAGGCATTGAGGATAAATGAAAAGCATTGGAGAAGTAGTTGCTTGACTTTGGTTCTTCGGTGGAGGTAGGTTATGGTTTATGCAATTTGATAGTAAATCGTAATATTGATTAATATGCATTGAATTATATTGTTAAGTTTTCTATGTACTTGATTGTGTGGTTGTGTGGTTTGTGATTGGTCTGAAATCTTGAAGCCATGGAATATATATTCTTCAACCTTCTTTATCAAAGTGATGCCTTGAATAAAGAAGGATTGATGAAATATTATCAATGGATTGAAAGTGGTGATAATAAATGATAAATTAATAGTATAATTGGATCGGAGTGTCATGTTCCGATACGATATAATTGGATCAGAGTGTCATGTTTCGACACGATATTCTTGGATCGGAGTGTCATGTTCCGACGCGATATTCTCGGATCGAGGTGTCACGTTCCAACAAGATATAATTGGATCGGAGTGTCACCTTACGACACAATAATATCAAATTAAAAACATATTGAATTAACGGAATGTACTCAATCTCAAAGAACTCAATTCCCCAAATGATATTGTTGACTTATTACATACTTACTTTAGTGTTGTTGACACTGGTTCATGTTGTTTGTTGCTTATCACCTGTTAGGTGTTATAGTTAAGTTCACACTATTATTCATTGTATATTATTTTCTCTTTTGGATTGGCTGATGATACCTACTCAGTACATGTTGCCCCGTACTGAGCCTTACTTGTGTTAATCTTTGTTTTTCTTTTATAGAGTGCTGCGAGTGTACCAATGACTTTGAATTGCCCTCAACTCTAGCCCGTCTCCAGCATATTAGGTTGCAGAGTGAGCTATTCGTTCAAGCTCGTGTTGGATTCTCTCAGTCATGACGTGATGTCCTATATATTCAGACATGCCATTTTATTCTTTTATTTTTGCATATTTGATATTATTAGACTTAGTATATGGAGATTAGATGTCCTTGATGTGATGACTTTCAAGTTTTGACAAATGATACTTTAATATGTTTTGGAGCTTCCGCATTATTTTTCTTATTCTTAGTTGAATTATTGGCATATATTGGGGTTAGGATTCCTTGTTTCTCCATTTAAGAGGTTAAGTGTAGGTGTCACTCACGACTCGTTTTGGGTCATGACACATCTCATGTAGATACATATTTAAATGTTCACTATTGCAAAGCTAGTTATCTACTAGAGTTTCTTAAATGCAGATTGTGGCTATATTAACAAATATGGAATGAGACTCGTATTCGTATAATTTTCCTAACCCGCATAGAGATTGATACGCTCCATCGAATCGGCATAGCCGTAAATTTCTCCACACCGTTCAATGTATTTCCATCCTTAAACTCCTTAATCCTCTTAGAAGCTTAAAAAATAAGGGTTATTTTCTTAGACGGACTTTTGAAACATTGACCAAGCACAATGTAATACTTCTAATGTTGATTAATGTTGAAATATACGTCAAACTTTTTTTTCCTAAAATATACACAAATCATATTGATCTAAGTGACGTAAGTATTTTCTCGTGTTATTATAGGTACGAGTGTAATTTTTGCCAAAGGCTTTAGTCACGTGATATTCCCCAGGCCGTCAGTAGCAAAAACTAAATACGGCAATAAATCCCTCTTTGCGGTACTGAAAGACATGAAACTCGCCGGTGAGATTTCCCCTCTCCCTAGTCAGAGAGACGAAGAAGATAACATACACAGAGAGATAGGAACAGGACGAGAAGGATATTGGGAGTGTAGTAGTTGCGGTAATAAGAATTATGCATTCAAATGTTTTTGCAATAGGTGTAAGCAGCCTCGTCTCCTTCTTGACAACAAAACTCCTCATGATTCAAAGTTGTTTCCGCAAATTGGCGATTGGATCTTTACTGTATGTATTTTTCTAAATTTGCATCTGTTTTTTCAATTCTTTGATCGATTGTTCTTAGTTATGAACTTGTATTAGTTGTATGTCTGTAAACTTACTGATAGATGCTGATAGAGGTGAAATAGAATTAGTATTTTAGTTGATAAGCTTCGGTAGACAGTTTAGTGAAGAATTTAAAATTGATTCATTTTGCACAGTGTTACCTCAAAGAAGTACTTTTGGTGAGCAATGGAAGCTAAGTTCCTGCTCACGGCTCATGTAATAAGCTACCTTCCAAGTTATTAAAAGTGTAGACCAATTAGTTCATGACGAGTTTTATCCACGTGTGTAAGAGTGGGTGCACGTGTACCCTTAACACATGTATATACTTTATGTGTACTCTTAAACACATAAGCTGAGTTGATGCATTGGTCCAACGTTGTTCGTTGTGCTTCTTTGAAACTTACAAACACAGTGTGCTGAGTTTGATTCTGGCTATTGCGTTTTATCTTTTTTTGGTCTTCTTTTTCCAAAAAAGATTTATTAAAAACGTCAAGCGAGATTTGAACTAACAACCTCAATGTGTACACTGAGGTAAAGATCATCCACCATAAGGTGAACTATGTTAGCTTCTAAAAAATGACTTATGCTACTCTCCATAAGCACTTACTTTGTCCCAAAAGTTGGACCAAATACAGTAATTGATTCTCTAACAATACATTTATGATGTCAATATATGATACTTTTGAAATTAAGGAGTGAAATAAAAGAAAATTGGGGTACTTGGATGAAGGGACGTGAAAGTTACTTTACTTAATGTGTTGGCAAGGATATTTAATTGACAAGAATCTATAGTCGTTTTGATCAATGTTAAAATCTGTTCATTTTTTAAATAAGTGTCCAGAAAGTAATTTTGGTTAGAAGACAGAAGTTAAGTTCCCTCTCATGACCCATGTAACAAGCTACGCCAAGTAAAAAATGTTAAACAATTAGTTCATAAGAACAAATTGTATAACCATTCATCAAGCTATGTTGCTTCTCAGATTGGGTAAAAAACTATAAGCCTATAGGTACAGAAGTAGGAATAATGGAACATGAAATGACATTGTTGTTGTGAAGTACCAATTATATTTGATGAATAAATTTAAAAAGCACTTTTCAATATCTATTTTGTTTTACTCTATACCCACCAAAAGAGTAGCGGCTGTGTGTTTCCTTTGTCATAAAATAATAATAGCTACTTTGTTTGAACAAGCTCTTCAAATGTGCTTTTACGTGTATTAATCTTATACGTGTTTTTGAATACCTACCTCTAGGAAAAAAACTGCTCTTTTTAGCTTCCGAAAAACAACTTATGTTACTCTCCATAAGCACTCATCTTTTGTTTTTCGGAAGCTGAAAAGAGTAGTTTTTTCCTAGAGGTAGTTATTCAAAACCACTTATAAGATAAATCTACATAGAAGCACTTTTGAAGAGCTTTGTCAAACAAAATAGCTCTTATTTTGTTATGACAAAGGGAACACGCAGCCTCTACCTTTCGGGTGCGCACAGAGTAAAACAAAATAGTTATCGATAAAGTGCTTTTTAAATTTATTGATCAAATGCAATTGGTACTTCACAACAACAATGTAATTTCTGGTGCCATTATTTCTACTTCAGAACCTATAGGTTTACATTTTTTTACCGAATCTGAGAAGCAACATCCCTTGATGAATGGTTATACAATTAGTCCTTATGAACTTATTGTTCAACATTTTTTACTTGGTGTGTCTTGTTACATGGGTCATGAGAGGGAACTTAACTTCTGTCTTCTCACCAAAAGCACTTTTGAAAACTTGTTTAAAAAATGAACAGATTTTAAGCCTTGACAAAACCGACTATAGATGCTTATCAACTAAATACCCCTACCAACATATTAAGTAAAGTAACTTTGACGTCCTTCCATCCTAGTGCCCCAATTCTCTCTTATTTCACTCCTTCATTTCAAAAGTATCATATATTGATATCATAAATGTATTGTTAGAGAATCAATTACTGTATTTGGTCAAACTTTTAGGACAAAGTAAGTGCTTATGGAGAGCAGCATAAGTCATCTTTTAGAAGCTAACACAGTTCACCTTATAGTGGATGCTCTTGACCTCAGTGTACACTTTGAGGCTGCTAGTTCAAATCTCGTTTGACGTTTTTAACAAGTCTTTTTTAAAAAAAGAAATGACCATAAAAAGAGAATATGCAACAACATAAATATAACTCAGCACATTGTTCTTGTAGTTGCGAAGAAGCGCAATGAAAAGTGTCGGACCAATGCAGCAACTCAGCTTATGTGTTTAAGAGTCAACATTAAATTATATGATCCTTAATTAAGTATATACATGTGTTAACGGGTACACGTGAACCCACTCTTTCACACGTGGGTAAAACTCGGTTATGAAATTGGTCTACACTTCTAATTATTTGGCGGGTAGCTTATTACATGAGCCGTGAGCAGGAACTTAGCTTCCATTTCTCACCAAAAGTACTTCTTTGAGGTAAAACTTTATCAAATGAACCGATTTTAAAAGCTTTACCAAACTGGATACCGAATATTATCAACTAAAATCAAACTCTTACATCACCTCTAACGGCATCTATCAGTAAGTTAACATGCGTACAACTAATACAATTTCATAACTCAGCATAACCAATCAAAGAACTAAAAAACAGATACAAATTCATAAAAATACATATCAGTGCAGATCCAATCGCCAATTCAAGGAAACAACTTTGAAACATGAGGAATTTTATTGTCAACGAGGAGATGAGTCTGCTTACACCCATTGCAGAAACATCTGAATGCATAATTCTTATTACCGCAACTACTATACTTCCAATTTCCTTCTCATCCCATTCCTCTCTCTCTCTCTCTCTCTATGTATGTTATCTTCTTGGTTTCAACTTAAAGGTTTTAGTAATAATAAATATAGGCTTATAATTACAAGTTTAAGTGTACACAATCAACACTCGAAACCTTACCTCAACACTAAAGCATGTACCCCAATCATCAGCATCGTAAAAATATCCAACAAAAATAACAAGAATTATTCAATCACGTAGAAAAATACCACACAACAAGGAAATAATTCAAAAGAAAAGAACTTGAGAAAAGTAGAGTGTCATACTAAGAAATATTTTCAATCATTCCTATTTTAGCTTTTGATTGCTCTAGACTATGAATCAAATGCTGCAAAATAGAAGTGTCATGTTAAGGACAAATGAAATTCCATAGATCAGTAAAAGATGTGTAAAATTTAGTGCCTCTTCATTTTGATTTGGGGTGGATCTTCAACAATTAAAACAAAAATTTGAGTTGGTCAGTTGAATGAAATTGGCAAAGTCTAATTCATGAATTTAACATATTAAAATAAACATACTGTGGATTGAGTTCAGCAGGCTGGTTAATTGCATTGATCATGATACCCTTAAAACTGAGCAATCAAAAAAATATCTCATCATATTTTATATCATTTCAAACATAATAAAATCAGTATGCAAAATTGATTAACCTTTCTCCGCTAGAATAGTTCGTCACTTCACCAGCTGGAGAAAGCATTTGATTCTTAGTAGTAGTTCATGAGACCTCATGGTTATTCGAGTCCCTTTCAGTTTGGTTTCAAAAGCACTCTATTTTTCTGTGAGTATGAGCATCTCATATTGGCTTTACAAAGGTTGGATGGTAAATTTTGTATTTATATATTAAGAATGTGTTTTGTTCTCATATTTACATAGAATGCTTGTATGAGGTTCTTTTAGGTTAGTAATTATCAATTGATAATACTCCATCTGTTTCTATTTGTTTGTCTTACATTTTTTTTCAGTATTGTTTAATAGGGAATGCCTCTTTTATTTATTTGAATCTCTTTAATTCTAACTTTTCGTGTGACATGTATAAGACCACACGATTAAAGAACATTTAGTACATTCTTAAATATACTTAGTTTAAGACCACACTATACAAAAAATGATTTTTAGCAACGATTAATTAACAAAAATAGATTAATTGTCCTTAAATATGTCTTTTTAGAGGAAAGTAGCACTCTATGTAATGTTCATAAAGTCTATAGTGACACTAGATCCAATAACGATTAACTAATATTGGTAAAACCTTTAACACTCCTTCTAAATATACATATTTATTGACGCTAAAAGTTATTTTTATTTAGTTTCACAAGCTTCAAAGTTTTTTTAATAGATTTTTAAAGTTCAAAAAACTAGAAAAATAAATTGGAAAATAAAGAGTATATTACTAATTAACAATCAAAAGAATTAAAATTCATTAACAATTAAATTTAAACATTTGATGTGTCATCTACAACATTGTTTTGCCATTGTTTAATAGTTCCACATATGTATTTGAGAAAAATACACTTCAAAGTAATTTTAAAATGTTAGGTCAAATATTAATTTTTATTCAAACCTTTTTAAAAAATTAATTGGTCAAATACAAGTTGTTTTTGATCAAAAAGGGAAGGGGATTAAATTATGTGGGGAACAGAAGGGTGGTGAGGAACTACATAGACCAATGGAAGGCTGATATTTTATGCCTACATGAAACAAAATTCCATAGGGGGTTTACATATAGAATAAACAAATATTGGGAGGAAGATGGATCAGATTTGCATATTTTGTGGAAAAAGGAACTTTAGGGGGAACCATTATGTTACGGGATAGCAACTTGCGAAAGGAAGAGATACTACAAATTGGTGCTTATACTCTAACTTGCAGTTTTGAGGCTTTACTTAAAAATTTCAATTACCACATCTCATGGTCTATACACCAAATTGTAATGTGGAAATGAGAGAGGTGCAGAATGAATTAGGAATGGTCATATGATTAATGGAGGAGCCTTGGGCAATTTGTGGAGATTTTATAATGTGCAGGCTCTCCGCAGAAAAAAGAAACTTTCAAAGATATTTTGCCATGATTGAGTTCTCTGATACTATTAAGGCCTAAAACTTATAAGAAGTGGCAGGCCCACCAAGGTTAGCTGATGTCAACTACCTTTTTGCTAAGGATGTTAAAGAAATTTCTGTTAAACCAGAAGCTAAACAGACATGGATGCTAAACTGATGTCTGGTTAGGGGCTTGAAAGATGAAAGCAAGGAGGGACCTACATTGAGTTAGATAAGGAGATGGTCCTCAACCACCTGGAATACACCTTTGGGGTAAATATCGACTAGATGAATAATAGAAGATTTTTGTTTGAATTCCCCAAAATCATGGCGAACCAAATCGTACAACATCAATGGTACTAGCAGGAGAAAAAACTTAATATCAAATGGTGGAGCTCTACAAAGGGGTGTACATCTATCTCTAGAAGTCCAAAGGAAATTTGGATTAGAGTTGCTGGAATACCACTACAGTTCTGGTCACACAAAGTTTTCTAGGAAATTGAAAAAGTATGGGGAGGATGGTTGTCTACGGAGGAAAAAACAATGCTCTGGAACCACATGAAGTGGGCCAAAATTCTGGTCGTGCATGAAAGGAAGAGTATCCCAAAAAAGTGTCGATTTCACAAAATGACATCAGTTTTACATCTCGATCCAATCGGGGTCAAAACCCCATTCAAAATTTTGTCTAAGTCTGTCGGAGGTAGCGCTGGAGAATATGATGGACAGCATTATTCAGCAAATCCCATTAACCAGTGGATAAAGCAGAGTTTAATCTTTAATAAAGTACCAACATCCCATTCTTTTAGGGATTTTATTGACAAAGTGCATGTGGGTTTTTAGGAGTTGACAACAAAAGGTAAAGAACAATCAAAGTCATGTTCACAACATGTGAAGGGTGTTAATGAGAAAAGGTCAAAGGAACAATATACTCTGGACTAGAAAATAAAAAGTTAATTGGGCCAGACCCAGCATCCCACTTCATTTACAACAATTTAAACGAATTTGGGTCCATCTCCTCAATAAAAGATGACTTCTATGAAGTCTCTCTTAGCACCCAACAAGAGCAAACTGCTCCAGTGGATTCACAGATAGTAGAGATGAGAACAAGGGATAAGGTAATGGGGACAACATTGGAAACTGAGGGGGAAACTTCGCAGCTATTAAAAGGGTCAGAACATCCTTACAATTCACCGAGAAAATGTAACAAATTTATCAAAGGGACTGCAAATTTAATAGTCCAAAATTCTGTAGAAGTAATTGAAAATTGGGAAGTGGAGGATGTTGAGCCTCATTGCATTCAAACATAGTTAATGATACAAGACAAAGAGAAGGAGACTTCACTATGGGCTAAACAAAACATGGCGAAATAAGGGAAAATCTTGAGGCCAAACTTTCAAGGTCATGAAGATCTTTGGAATTAAGATAGTAGAAGAGAAGTGGAATAATGCATGATGCAATATTAAGGAAGACCAGCATCAAAGGTGCCTAGGAACTCAAAAATTTTGTGGCCTTTGATTTAAAATTTAAAAACGGCAGAAACAGGGACATGGGGAAAGACAACCACAATAGTTCTTGATGCGATTTAAACTAATTTCATGGAATATTTGGGGATTGAATTGTAGAGATAAAAGGAGACTTGTTAAAAATATGGTGTTTGATTGGAAAACAGACATTTACTGTTTCCAAGAAACAAAGTTGGAGGGGGACATTGCAGAGTTAGCTAACTAAATTTGGGGAAATAGATGGATCAAATATGATTACTTGGAGGCCAGTGGAACAAGCGGGGGTATATTGATAATTTGGGATAGAAAAATATGGAAGGGAGAAGTTCCTAATATTAGTTCATATACCCTAACTTGAAAGTTTGAACCTTAACTCCAAAGCTTCTCTTGTCATATGATTGGGGTGCACGCACCAAATTTCTACATTGAAAGAACATCAGTGTGGGAAGAGATTGGTAATGTCAAAAGTCTTTTTAAAGGGCCTTGGACTGTTTGTGGTTATTAGAATGTCAGTAGGTTTGTGTCAGAAAAAAGAGTTGTGTTAGAAGAACAATAGGGATGAGGGAATTTTCAGATTTTATTAAAAATATGGGGCTAATTAATCTTCAAATGAAAAATGCAATATTCATCAGGTACAAAGGGCACAACCATGAAGTAGCTTCCAGAATAGACAATACAATGGATAAAAGCTTCAAAGGATTATTTCAAATCATGTACAATTAACCCTATAGAGTGGGACCTGGAACAAAAATAAAAAGTATTTCAAATTTGAAGTGGGTAGATACTGAGGGGCTCACCATTAAAATAAATGACTACCAGAACAAATTACATTTTTGGGAGACCTGACTATGTATTGGCTTGCAAAAGGAAAACCCTTAAGAATAAACTTAAGGAATGGAGCTGAGAAGTTCAAGAAAACTTAGGCTTACAAAGAAGGAAATTAATAAAGAAATTGGCAGATTTTGATTATGTGGTTACAACAAGGCCTTATCAAAATCAAAATCCACAATGAAAGGTGAGGTGCAATTGGAATATTAGAATCTAATAAAAAAAGAAATTTCTTGGATACAAAGATCAAGAACTCTTTGGTTGAAAGAGGCGGACACAAGCACCAAGTATTTCAACAAAATTGCAAATGCCCACAAAATGTACAATAAAATTGATCAATTGAATGTAGAATGTGAGATCACACAAAATACAAGGTAATTGATTTTTATCAAAGACTTTACACAAAAACTTTCCAATGGATACCAACTAGTAACATCTCACATTGTCCAGTTATTTCATCAAAGGAGAAAGGAAGTTTAGAGAGGAACTTTGAGGAAGTTGAAATATTGAGATGTCTTAAGGTATGTGCAAAGGAAAAATTCCCACGACCTGATGGTTTCACCATGCGCTTTTATATTAAATGCTGGGAGAATATAAAACATGACATAATAAAGGCATTCCAAAATTTCCATGAGCAAGAAGTGTCGGAAAAACGATTTAATGCTACTTTCAATACTCACATTCCCAAGAAGAAAGGTATCATTGAGTTGAGAGATTTTGTACCTATAAGCATGATAGTAACCGTCCATAAAATATTTTCCAAAATCCTAACAGAGAGATTGAAAGGGGTGATTGAGAATTTTGTAGATTTTAATCAAATGACATTTAATAAAGGTATACAAATTTTGAATGTAGTCCTAGTGGCAAATGAAACTATAGGCTCGAGAATGAAGTAGAAGAAAGTAGGAATATTATGTAAGCTTGACGTTGGAAAAGCTTATGACCATGTTAACTCGGGTTACTTGAGGAATGTTCTGGAAAAGATGGTATTTGAGGTGAAGTGGATCAATTGGACAAAATTTTATATATCTTAAGTGAAATTCTCTGATTTGATTTATGGTGCACCAAAAAATTCTTTTGGATCTCAAAGGGGCCTCAGGGAAGGGGATCTTTTTTGTTTTTGCTAGTGATGAAGGGACTTAACAACACTCTCAAGACAACTAACACAAATGGATGGTTGTGAGGTTTTGATGTGGCCAACAATGAAAGAGAAAGTTTAGAAGTGACTTATTTGCAATATGTTGATGACACACTCATCGTTTGTGAAGAACAACTTGGATATCTAAAAATAATATTGGTCCTGTTTGAAGGAATCTTTGGGTTGCATATTAATTTGAGAAAGATTTTTATTTATCCCATTAATGATGTAAATAAAATGGAGGCACTAAACATAATACCTTGGGATGTCGTTGGGTGCTAAATCAATGTCTAAAGAGATCTGGAGCAGTGTAATAGAAAAGAGTGAGATGAAACTGGCTAGATGGAAGAGCAACACTTGTCTGTTGGAGGAATAATTACTCTAATTAACTCAGTCCTAGATGATACGCCTGCTTACATAATGTTTTATTTCCCATTCCAATAGGGTCAGACAAATTGGATTGAATTGAGGAAGTTTCTATGGTAGGGATACAAACACACGAAAGGTTACAATTTTGTAAAGTGGAATTATGTGATAATAGAAAAAAAGTATGGCGGTTTGGGTATTAAAACCTGTAGAATCATAGCAAGGCCTCATGATGAAATGGTTGTAGAGATATGCTAACGAAAACATCCGTCATGGAGAAAAGTCATCAAAGCCAAGTATGAAGAAAATAGGTGGATGACAAAGAATGTATTTTTCCCATATGGAGTGAATATGTGGAGATCTATAAGGCCTTGAGAGATAATCTCAAGATTAAAACCAAGGTTAAGGTTAAAAATGTGGAAAAGATATGCTTGTAAGAAGATGACTGGCATGAGGTTGGGATTTTGAGGAATATCTACCCAAATATCCACAACTTAATATTAAACTAGGAAAGAATAATTGCAAGAATGTGGACACCTAATGGATGGGAATCAATTCCAAAAGACAAGCAAATGACTGGGAAATCACAACAGTTGCAGATTTCCTAAACACTATTGGCCAATTTAAAGGAACATAAGAAGGGGAAGATGAGCTTTAGTGGCCGGGCAGAGGAACCTTTAGGGTAGGCAAAGCATAGAGATGGTTGAACAGTCACAATAACCAGAGTGTCAATCGGCCCTAAAAAACTATATGGAAAGCGAATATACCCTACAAGGTATCATGTTTTATTTCGTTCCTATCTAAGGAAGTTGTTCATACACACGAAAATTTGATGAAAAAGGGGATAATTTTATGTCTGAAATGCATTTTTTCCGGAGAATAAGCAAAAATTATTCGACACTTGTTGCTTCAAAGCCAAATCACATGTCAACATTGGAATCTATTCATAAACCTTAAAAGTTTCTCCTGGACTAAGAAAGGAAAGGTTACAAAGACCCTTCAAAGTTGGGAAGAAAGTGGGGTCCTAGTAAGAAGAAGAAGTACGTGGAGAATCATACTAGCCAACATATGGTGGACAATCTAGAAGGACAGAAATTGTAAGTGTTTTGAGAATATAAAAAGAGTATGGAACATATCAAACTGAATTGTATCTTGATTATATGTTTTTGGTGTAATCTGTTTCGGTCTAATGATCTTGTATCTATTATTCATGTGCTAGATTCATTATAGAAATGGGATCATAGGATCTGGATTGACATGTAAATATGTCCATTGTTCAGCCCATTTACTGATCTATATCTATCAATAGACACAAAGTCACTAGTTCCAAAAAAACACATTTAAAATTGATATTTTGTCGTTCATATAAGTCAAACTCATAATATAATGTTTAAAGATCTAACTTGTATGAGACAAAAAATACCATTAGATAAAATATTTTTAATAAAAGTCATTGCAAAGTACGTGTAGTACACACCATTATTATAACAAAATAATAAATTCTAAAAATAAAGCACACATAATAATATGAAATTCAAATTTTCATTTTGATGAATAAGCTTCAATAAGAGATATTATTCGATGTATTAGTGAAGCACTAGATCAATTACTTGCATCCTCTTGTGGGGGTTGTGCGGAGGACGAAGTTCCATTTCAAGATGCTTCAATTTGACATTTAAAAAACCCTCGGCAATATTTAACCATTCTTTGAACTTGGTCTTTTCCTCATCATTGAACTTGTCCATGGCTTCCCACCAAACTCTAACTCTAGCCTCGATCAGCTGATCCATCATTCATATATGGTTCTTTGTAACTTTTTCCCTTGCATCAAAGTCATTTAGCATATCGTTCATTTGAATCACATTGTTGCGTGCCTCTGCACCAGCGAATTGTGCACCTAGATCTATTGTTGTGGGACTTTTAAAATGATTGATGACTACATTAGCAGTCTGATGAACAAATGAATACGGCTTACCAGTTTGAGAAGAAATAAATACTCCAATATCGACATCACGTTCTTGAATGAGTTCACTTGCTTTTTTATACAAACATAAACGACGTTTAAAAAATGAGGCATATCGAGCAACTTTTTTTTCTATTTTCTCTAGTGGAATTCTTTGGCAGCCTGCTTTTTTCTTACCCTCCATGCTAGAATACAATAGAATATATTGGTCAATTGTTTTCAAGAAAGGTGAGTTACAAAGAAATGAAATATCATGATTATTTATACACATTAATTGGAAAATTATTCACCATCATAAATAAATTTCAAAGTCAAATATTGCAATGGAAAGTAATTTTTTTTTCATAATGAAAATTATAGTAGAACATTTTTTATTGAGTTAATACTCAAATTTGAGATTTACGGTAAGTAATCTAAAATTTTCATTTATAATAGGTAAATTATTTATTTAATATACTAAATGAAATTTATCAATTAATGATTATTTGTTCCAAATATAATTTGATGGGTTTCTAACTACATACCAAATTCTTTCATGACTATTTATAAACATAAATTAGAAAATTATTCACCATGTTTATTAAATTTCGAGTCAAATATTGCTATTGAAAGTAATCTTTTTTTATCATAATGAAAACTATAGTAAAACATTTTTATTGAATTAATACTCAAATTGGAGCTTTATGGTAAGTAAATCTGAAATTTTAATTTAAAATAGGGAAATTATGTAATATACTTAATGAAATTTATCAATTAATGATTAAGTGTTCTAAATGTAATTTGATGGGTTATTAACTAAATACAAAAATCTTTCAGGACTTTTTATACACATAAATTGGAATTTTATTCAATTATAATTTTAATTCAAATATTGTAATGGATGTTAATTTTTTTTTCATGATGAAAATTATAGTAGAACATTTATATTGAATTGATACTCGAATCTTAGTTTTATGGTAAGCAAATGTGACAAGAATACTTTCAATGAAAATAGGTAAGAACACTTAATAGTTAATTGATAAATTTCATTTAGTATATTAAATAATTTACCTATTTAAAAATCTAAGGTAAATATGTACCTAAAATTTGATGGCAGGGACAAATATATTTAAAAAGTATGACAAAGGGTAAAGATGACATTTTCAAAGCGTACAAGAACAAATATGATTCTTTTCCTAAATTTTATATAATTTAAGTTAAATTTAAGATTTAGTTATTTTTAAATATATGTTGAAAGTTTAAGTTTCATTGCAGTTGTTTTTAAAGCATTAACTATCAAGTTAAATTTTAATTGTATTAAATGTCATTTTGAATTGTATGAATATTAAAGTGAAGGATCTGTCTATATTTAAAATTGTTAGTATATTAATACATTTTCCTTTTCAAGTTAAGTGATAGATTTCTTTTTAATTAAAGAAAGTGAAAATTTTGATTTAGTTACTATATATATAAAAGAATAAGTGATAGATTTCATTATAATTTAAGAAAGTGAATATTTTAATTTAGTTACTATAAATGAATTGAAGGATTTTGGTGCATAATTAACGAATCATCATTATATTAAAAATGGTTAATAACAAATTTTGATATATGTAAAAGGATAAGTGATAAATTTCTTTATAATTTGAGAAAGTGAATATTTTGATTCAATTACTACAAATGAATTGAAGGATTTTTGTACATAATGAATTATCATTCTATTCAAAATGGTTAATCACTAATTAATGAATTTCATTTAGTATATTAAATTATTTACCTATTTTAAATTTAAATTTCTAGATTCATTTACCACAGAACTCATATTTTGAGTATCAATTCAATATAAATTTACTACTACAATGTTCAGTATGAAAGAAAAGATTACTTTCCATTGCAATATTTTGCTTGAAATTTAATTGTTTGGTGAATTTTTTTATAAATACTTATGATATTTCATTTTTTTGTAGTTAGTTCTTGAAAACATTTAACTAATATATTTTATTGTAGTATAGCATGGAGGGTAAGAAAACATTAAGACGCAGAAAAATTCCATTTGAAAAAATAGAAAACAAATCTTCTCGATATTCCTCATTTTCCAAACATTGTTTAGGCTCATATAAAAAAGGCAGTAAACTCGTAAAAGAATTTGATGTCAATCTTTGAATAATTCTTTCTTCTCCATCTCAAAAACAATATTCATTTGTTCATCCGACTATTGATGTAGTCATCGACCGTTTTATAAATTTCACAACATAATTAGGTCTAGGTGCACAACTCTTTGCTATAGAGACATATAACAAGGTAATTCAAAACAACCATAGGCTAAATTAATTAGTTGCAAGCGAAAAAGCTGCTAAGCAAAAAAATACGTTTTATGAATCGAATGAGGCTAGAGTTAGATGTTGGTGGGAGTCCATGGATCAATTCAATGTAGAGAACATAACCAAGTTTTAAGGTATCATGAATACCGCCGAGGAACTCCTAAATGTCTAATTGAGGCAGCTAGAAGATGTAGTTTCGCCCTCCTTACATTCCCCACCAAAGGACGCAGATAACTGATATTTATGCTTCCTAAAAATAATCTTCAGATAATATCTTTTATCGAAGATATATGCAATACTTTTGATTCATATTAGTATTTGTGCTTTATTTTTATTTTGTTATGTTGTTTCAATTATGGCATATTACATGTACTTTACAATGATTTTTAATAAAGATAGGTTGCGTATTAGTATTTTTGTCCCCTACATATTAGGCATTTTAATATTGTATTATGAGTTCAAATTACATTCACTATAACATATAAATTTCCTTATGTATTTGTAGAATATATTTTTAAAAACTCATGTAGAAATAATTATTTGAAAAAATAAAGGTGCCAACAATATATGCGGATAAAAATTTCCTTATGAGTTGTTTTTTTCATAACGAAGGATCTTGGTCATGCTATATAAAGAAAATATTTATGTCTCCTAGTCTAATTTAAAATTTGGTCATCTAGATATTCTTAGACAAATATATAATCATCTTATTTTTTGTTTTTGTGGTTTTCGAACCAACTTTCGTCTATCAAGACTAGGACAAATCAGAAGAGTCACTTAGAGTATGTTTGGAAAGTCACTTGGCAATTGGAATTGGTATAATTACTAGGGTAGTAATTATCAGCATAGTAATTACACAGTCTAGTAATTACGCTGGTTTGTTTGATTGCACACAATTTAATTACAATGTTAATACACATATCTTGCTTGGATGTCACATTGTAATTACATATGTTTTGTTTGGATGCACAATTGCAATCATAATATTATATTAAATTTTAAAAATATAAATTAATTATTTAAAATTTATATTTGACAAATAAAAAACTATATAACTGATATTAAATTGAATGTTAAAGATATAATATTTTTTTGAAAATATATTAATTGATAAATATATGTTCTTAACTAATGTTATGAAAACAATAATTCATTTATACTTTTTTTTCAAATTAAAACATTTCAATTGAATGGTCATAAAAACTAAAAGTATGAAGTATCCACTAACATCGTGGAATGCATCTTTGATAAAAAAAAAGTATAAAATATAAATAAAAAGTAATATATTATTAAATATTTGACAAAAAGATAATCTATAAAGACTAATTAAAAATAGGGAAAAGGGTCAATAATACCCTCTAACTTTTATTTATTGTTTAAATTTACCTTCGCCGTTAAAATGAAGTTAATTTTACCCCTTTAGTTACAAACTTCACCAAATTTACACCGGATTACACAGATTGACCCAAATTTTTTAAAAAAGACCCTACTCCTTATTTTAACCCAATAACGCGATCGCATTTAAAATAACCCTACCCATTCT
Organism: Solanum lycopersicum; assembly: GCF_036512215.1. Classification (NCBI taxonomy): domain Eukaryota; kingdom Viridiplantae; phylum Streptophyta; class Magnoliopsida; order Solanales; family Solanaceae; genus Solanum; species Solanum lycopersicum. The sequence goes on along the minus strand of NC_090803.1, from coordinate 21,027,957 downwards.
CCCAAATCTCCTTTTCCCATTTACACATTCTCCCAAATTTTCTTCATTATGGGTATAATACGGATTGGGTATTTTAGGGTTTAGATATGGAAGAAACAATGATGGTTGGTTCATAATGTTTAGTTGCATTTAGAAATTCTAGTGGAGAAATTCATGCTTACACTTACCCTGTATCTAGTTATGGTACTCAGTTAGCAAGGGGTCTTTGAGTTTCAATGTTCCGAGAATTAGAGCGGAGTATTCGAACAATGAGTTTATTACTTTTGCGACTTTAAAACTTCCTTCCTTAAGGACTAGTTTTTATCAAGCTTGGCAAAATGGTATTGTTTGTGCTCAGGCTTTGACAACGCAGACTCAATCGGCTCATACCCAAATTATAATGAAGGAAATTTTAGAGAATTAGTAAATGGGAATAGGAGATTTGGGAGAATGGGCCGGGTTATTTTAAATGGAATCGGGTTATTGAGTTAAAATAAGGAATTGCGTCTCTTTTTAAAAATTTGGGTAAATTTGGGTCAATTCATCTAATGAGTGGTAAATTTGGTGAAATTAGTAACTTGAGGGGTAAAATTAATTTCATTTTAATGGCGAGGATAAATTTGAACAATAAATGAAAGTTGAGAGGTATTTTGACCCTTTAACCTTAAATATAACTTGCAATATGAATTTATGATTACTAAAACAAATGACACTGAAAATATAACATAAGTTATAAATTCAAAGCAAAAAATTTAATATAATACCCTTATCACAAATTTCAACATAGCATACATAAATATGATTTAGTTATTAAAAAAAATATAAGTTTATAACCTTACATAACAATAATTCTATTTTAATTTAAAAATTAGATACTAATAGAATTATGCTAATGAGAAATTAAGCATGAACATAACATAGATAATACAAAAAATTGTATAGAATCACATGAAATAAGGTTGAGAACGAGAAGAAAATGAAATTTAATTATACAAAACAAAAAAAATAAACTTTACGAAAGTTTTAGAATAATAAAAATTAAAAATAACATAAAATAATAGAAGTAAAATTTAAATGAAAAAAATAAAATAAAAAATAAAAAGTAATTAGCTGGTAATTACACCATGTAAATTACCAGCAATTAACGGCTGCGAATGGAAAGTGTGAATATTACCGTCAATTACACCAATTACCTGCTAACAAAGTAATTACTTGTCCAACTAAACAGGACGGACAATGTAATTACACCGAATTACATCAAATTCAATTCCTAGGGTGTCCTATCTAACACGCCCTTAGTATTTTTTTGGCTCCGCTAAAATTTGAATCCGAGACATCAAGACTCTCAACAACTTTATTGACCGTTATGTCACACTCTTGATTACATAATTTGACAAGTTTATAAATGTGCAATATTTATCGAGAGTAAATTAATGAGGGAATATATAATTGCTATTACTAAAAGTCAATTTATAGCCTATTTGGATAAACTTTTTAATAAATAGCTTTTTTTAAATCAGTTTAGTTTAAAAGTGCTTTGCTAAAAATTATTTTTTTTATGATAAATAATTTGTATGTTACCAATAAATTTTAAGAACACTTTTGAATATCAACCAATATTTTACCAAACTTTTTGAAAGTTCTTTAAATGTAATTTTGTCAAATACTAATATGATTTTATTCAACAACAGTAAATCAATTATTGAAGCAATTTAATTGCTAATGAACTTGAATTTATTTGATAATTAGTGATATACTCCTTTTGTTTTAATTTTTTGTATGTCTTATTCTAATTTGATCTAACTTTATAAAAATAAAGAAGACTTTTGAAATTTGTAATATTAAACTAAATATATGTATCATGTATTAAAATGTCTTTCATCCTGTGGTCTTTTGAATACGTAACGTGAAAAGTTAGAATTAAAGAATCTACAATAAAGAAAAATTGCATTTATTTTTAAATAGACTAAAAATTAAAATAAGACAAACAAATTTAAACGAATAGAGTAGTTTAATTGATTCTATTTTTATTATATTCTTACTTGTTTGAGATGATAGGAAACAAGAGAATGTGAGTTATCGGCGGTTGAGCCAAAATTTTTAATAAAAGGATTTCAAATCGGAAGAAATAGACACATGAAATAGCCGAAAGGTGTTCGACATATATTATATATTTTAAAAATTATTTTAAAAATATAAAAATAATATAATTTTTCGCTGAGGTGAGTTCGGATGAACCCCCTAAATATATGGTGTCTCCGCCACTTGTTACCATTCATTCTCATTTTTGACAACTTCTATAGGGATGACAATGGGGAGGGTGCTGGACCGGTTAACTCAAACCCACAAAATACTCAATCTGCCCCTACCCTACCCTGTATAACATTATTTTCTATTCTCAATCGACCCCGTATTAATTCACTTTGCCATCATAGCACCCCGGAATTGTGGTAAGAGTTGAACCATTCTTCGTTGAGATTAAAATCTTACTAGGGAATTGAAATTTTCTTAAATGTTAATGTTGCTTGATGTAGCACCTTAAGTTCCAAAAAGAACTAAAGAGAAGTCATTCCTAGGTTCTTTTCAGTTTAGGGTCAACTTCAAAAAACCATAACTTTTTAGCACATGATGATTTAGAAGACCCATAAGATATCAAATGAAAGTTCTTGAAATTCTCTTTCCAGCGTTGCTAAGTTTGCTAATTTTTGAGGTTGTATAAGGTAGATATGCCCATTTGAAGTCAGGTTGTCTAAATAAGGTAAATTACCTGAAAATATGAATGGTATTTTGGTATTTTTCTTACCCAATCATATTAAAGAGAATTTTACTAATATTTTGGGGACAAATCTAATTTGAGTTGGTTTTTTATAAATCCAAATACACTTAGCGATAGTTTGGTAGGCTGCATTAGAAGAAATAGTTGACGTATTATGTAATGTATTATTTAATACTATTTTTGGTAGGAATTTGAGCTTATGTATAACTAAATCATGGATTAGTTATACCTCCTAAATGATATTATTGATGCATTACTAATACCTTTGATTTGGAGGTATTAGTAATACACATGATATAATACCATGGAATAAGTCTATGTAAAGACAATAATATCCCTCAAATCACTTTAATTCTTTTAGAGAAATACATAAAACTCTTGAACTTGGCAGCAAAACTTACTTTTAGTATTTTAACTTTAAGAATAATTATTCACCCCCTAATCTCTTTTTAAGTGAATTTAGTATCACCCTAACAATATAATACCACTCTCACATTGGCAAGTGTATTGCACACACACCAAATTATTGATATGTCATTGCCACATCAGTGCCACGTAGAACATTATTTATTTATTTTGTTTCTTTTTATTTATTCACAAATTTAGTAAGAATTTTTTTTTAAGAAAAAAATCAACACTTGTTCTCTAACTGTCACAATCCCCAATAGTAAAAAAACAACAACTCAGTCATAATTGCAATTGAATAAACTCAATCACATTAATCTAGTATCTCAAAGCTATTGTCACTGTCTCAAAAAAACATTCTATAACACCCCAAAAAAAATTTGAACTAAGACTCGAACCCTTCATCCTAGTGAGTGAGATTTTACAAAAGTATTTAAAATTTCTTATGTATTAAGGTGAGCAATAGATTTAGCACGAAGTATTCCAAAAAGAATTAAATTGGAAATAAGAAAAATTTGAAAATTTGCAAGTTAAGTTAAGTATGAGTTTTGGGTCAAATTTAAACGATCATAATTCTCAGCACCAGATGAGTTAGGTGTGCTACAAGATATCATTGGAAATATCGTTGAATTATCTTTACAAATCCTCCAATTTTTCTAATTTTTGACTTTGGATGAGTGAGGTATGATCTTTTGCAGTTAAACTCTCCAGTTAAGGAAAGTTAGCCAAAAAAGTAAGGGGTATTTCGGTCCTTTCCTAACCCAATCAGATTTAACTCATTTTTAGTCATATTTTAGTGGTCTAATCCTTTTAGTTTTAGTTTTATAATCCTAATAAACACCTAGAGTTTTAGTTGAGAGTTCAAGAAGAGGCAAGAAAAGAAAACAGGAGAAAAGAGGAAAAGATGAAGGCGTTCGTCGACATTCTTGGGTTTAATCCCTAAGAGGTATGTAATATTCCATAGTGTTGTGTTATTTCACCCACACACCAATGATGTATTTTTTTTCATCTAAATTTCATGCTTAAAGTTTAAAGATTAGAGTTCTTGATGAGTTTTGAAAGGTGTTCTTAAGTTTCATTTCAAATCTTGTTGTGTAGGAGTTGTAATGATTTCTTGATATAAAATTGAGTAATTTTAGTGTTGTTTCCATTAGATTAGAGTGTATAAGTTAAATAATCGAATCCAAGTGATTGGAGAAGGAAACCGTTCAAAATTACGTGATTTAGGGTGAGAAAATGAGTAAAAGTACTCGGCAGAATTTTCCGGGTTAGGGCTGGCGCGTGCCTGCCAAAACGGCCTAAACCCATCTCTGTCCATCAGGGGTTGGCGCCCTGTGCCACCCATAGCTCCAGGGTTGTCTTCCAGTCCAGTTTGCCTCCGGTTGTCTGTTTGAGTTCATTTACAGTGCACCTTCACTCCTTTTGTATTCTAACTAATCTAAGCTACTTCTAAACAACTAAAAATAAGTCCTAACATGATCATAACCACTAATTTATTATTTAAAGTCAAGGTAGAGTTTAGAGTTAAGCATTGAGAATTCTTTCAGGCATACTAAGAATGTCCCTTTGATCATTTTTGAGGAGTTTTCCACAACTTCTAGTAGCTTTTCACGACCCAAATCAAGCCGCGACTGGCACCCACACTTACCCTCCTATGTGAGCTAACCAATCAATACAAAACCCAACATTTCGAATATAATAGCACAATATAATGCGGAAGACTTAAAATCATTAATGAAAACCAATTAAATAACTTCTAAAAAACTCGACAACTATTATTATCCCCAAAATCTGGAAGTCATCATCACAAGAACATCTATCCTCAAATTACTAAAGCTAAGAGTATCTAGAAAGCTAGAATAAATAAAAAGCTAGTCCATGCCGGAACTTCAAGACATCGAGACATGAAGAGGAAGACCCAGTCCAAGCTAGAAGCGTTAGCTCACCCTGGAATCTGGTGTAATGAAGACTGGCTAGAGTTGTGGTTGAGTTGAAGACAACGGCACGTTTGCTGCACTCCACAAATACCAAGGAAAGAAACATACAAGTAGGGGTCAGTACAAAACACGGGTACTGAGTAGATATCATCGGCCAACTCAAAATAGAAAACAATATATATCAGATCATATCATAAATCAACTATAGTACTCAATCTGTAGCAACAACATATACAAGAATCTTTGATAAATAACGTAAAGTACACTCATGAAGACTCAAGCCTCCATATCATGCTCATTTGGGAATTAGGATCTTTTCATTCAAATTTATTAACATAATTCCAAGATTCATTATCTTTATTCCTCTTGTGTCGGCACGTGACACTCCGCTCCCCTACTACTATGTGTCGGAACGTAACACTCCAATCCCCTAATTCTACGTGTCAGTTCGTGACACCCGATCCCCTAATTCTACGTGTCGATTCGTGACACCCGATCCCCTAATTCTATGTGTCGGTTCGTGACACCCGATCCCCTAATTCTATGTGTCGGTTCATGACACCCGATCTTCTAATTCTACGTGTCGGTTCGTGACACCCGATTCCCTAATTCTACGTGTCGGTTCGTGACACCCGATCCCCTAATTCTACGTGTCGATTCGTGACACCCGCTCCACTAATCTCATTCTATTAATTCATCAAGCCTTCTTTTATACCAAGGCATCATCAATCTCATTACTTTAGTTCATCAAGCCTTCTTTTATACCAAGGCATCATCAATTTCATTACTTTAGTTCATCAAGCCTTCTTTTATACCAAGGCATCATCATTAACAAGGGGTTTTCAAGATTGAAGTTTTCAAGATTTGAAATTCAATAGCTTCATCATGCTTATTTCATCACAATTATATAATCATATTCAAGCAAGCATACAATTAAGCATATAGAAGACGTTACAATACAACCCAACACATATCATTTGCTATTAAGAGTTAACTACGAATAGTATAAAAACCATAACCTACCTCCACCGAAGAATTGTGATCAAGCAAGCTAATCCTCAAAATCTTTGCTTTCTTCTTTGTTTCTCCTCTCTCTCTCGATCGTTTCTCCCTCTCTTTCTGTTCTTTTCTTTTTCTTATTCAAACCCTCTTTCTTTTACCCTAATTAGCATATAATTAAGTATAAAAGATGGTGAATTAACCCATTAATTAATTCAAGGTTATCTCTTTTAACCCTCAAGTAGTTAAATTATTAACATTAACCCACTAAATTTATAATTTTAGCAGGAATAGTCCAAAACGTCCCTTAAAACATTTAAAGAAATCCGACCCCGCCTGGGATTACGCAGCCTGTGACGGGCCGTCGTGCCTGCGACGGTCTTTCCTGTTGCTCAGTCACAGAGTTCAGAGACTCCATTCCATTAAAGGGTCTGTGACGGTCCGTCGTGCCCACGACGGTCCGTCCTGCCATTCCGTTACGAAGTTTAGAGAGTCAATTTCAGTACCCAATTTTCAGAATTCTAAGTATTTTGGGACGAGACACCCTCAACGGTCCGTCGTGCCTACGATTGTCCGTCGTGCCTACGACGGTCCGTCGTGGGGTCCGTCAACCAAGACAGCTTTTCCAGAATTAAAATCTGCTGCTCAAAACGACTAAACAGGTCGTTACAATAGATACCAATTTACCCATCGTTCGTCCTCGAACGATCGTAAGAAGAAAAACAAGGGCGAAAAGGAGTACCTGAATCTGTAAACAGGTGTGGGTATCTTTCTTGCATTCATCCTCTTTCTCCCAAGTGGCTTCTTCAACGGGTCGATTCTTCCATTGAACTTTGATGGATGCAATCTCCCTTGACCTCAACTTGCGAACTTCTCTATCTAAAATAGCAACAGGCTCCTCCTCATAAGACAAATTTTCATCAAGCAGCCCTGAATCCCAACGAATGATGTAGTTTCCATCCCCATGGTATCTTTTTAACATAGACACATGAAATACCGGATGCACTCCGGACAGTCCTGGAGGCAAGGCTAACTCATAAGCCACCTCCCCTACTCGCTTAAGTACTTCAAAGGGACCAATATACCTTGGGCTTAGTTTACCTCTTTTACCAAACCGCATCACCCCTTTCATGGGCGAAACCTTCAGTAAGACTTGTTCACCCTCCATAAACTCCAAGTCTCTAACCTTTCGATCTGCATATTCCTTTTGCCTACTTTGCGCCGCTAAAAGCTTTTCTTGAATAGATTTCACTTTCTCTAATGAATCCCTCAAAAGGTCAGTACCCCAAGGTCTAACCTCAAATGCATCAAACCAACCAATGGGAGACCTACATCTCCTCCCATACAATGCTTCAAATGGGGCCATATCAATACTTGAGTCATAGCTATTATTGTAGGAGAACTCTGCTAAGGGTAAGAAGCTACCGCAATGACCACCAAATTCTATCACACATGCGCGAAGCATATCCTCCAACACTTGAATCGTTCTCTCAGACTTACCATCGGTCTGAGGATGGAACGCAGTACTAAGGTCCAACATAGTACCCAATTCTGCATGCAATGTTCCAAAACTTAGAAGTAAACTACGTACCTCTATCTGATATAATGGAGAGTGGAACCCCATGCAATCGCACCACTTCCGAGATGTAAAGTTTGGCTAACTTCTCTTTATTGTAAGTCACCTTGACCGGAATAAAGTGAGTAGACTTAGTTAACCTATCAACAATTACCCAAATGGAGTCATACTTACCCATTGTCTTGGGAAGACCAACCACGAAGTCCATTGCAATCCTTTCCTACTTTCATTCAGGAATGGGCATTCTCTGAAGTGTTCCTCCGGGCCTCTAGTGTTCATACTTTACTTGCTGACAATTTGGACATTTGGCAACCAAATCAACAATGTCGCGCTTCATTCTACTCCACCAAAAGTGTTGCTTTAGGTCACGGTACATCTTGGTTGCACCAGGATGTACAGAGTACCTTTAACTATGAGCCTCTGTCAGAATAGTGTTGATCAAATCATCAATGTAGGGTACACATACCCTTCCCTTGATTCTCAAAACACCTTCCTCATCGATTTGCGCTTCCTTAGCCTCTCCTCGCAATACTTTATCTTGGATTCTGCTTAGTTTCTCATCGTCAAACTATTTTCCCTTAATCTTGTCAAGAAAAGAAGATCTTGCCTCCACACAAGCCAACAATCCTCCCTTCTCATTTACTTCTAACCTCATCAAGTCGTTAGCTAGAGTCTGAACCTCTCTAGCCAATGGACGTGTAGAAACTTGCAAGTGAGCTAGACTTCCCATGCTCCCTGCCTTTCTACTTAAGGCGTCCGCCACAACATTAGCCTTTCCCGGATGATACAAGATAGTGATATCGTACTCCTTCAGTAGTTCCATCCATCTCCTCTGTCTCAAATTCAAATCTTTTTGAGTAAAGACATACTGTAGGCTACGATGATCTGTGTACACTTCACACTTCACCCCATATATATAATGTCTCCATTGCTTTAATGCAAACACAACTGTGGCCAATTCCAAATTGTGGGTCGGATAGTTGCGTTCATGCACTTTTAATTGTCTTGAAGCATAAGCAATTACGTTCTTCTCTTGCATTAGCACTGCACCCAAACCCGAATAGGATGCATCACAATAGACAATGAAATTCTTACCTTCCACTGGCAGGGTAAGGATTGGTGCAGTAGTCAATAAGGTCTTGAGTTTCTGAAAGCTTTCCTCACATTCGTCCGACCATACAAATGGAACATTCTGCTTAGTCAAGTTCGTCAATTGGGAAGCAATGGAAGAGAATCCCTTGACAAATCGACAGTAATAGCTAGCTAAACCAACAAAGCTCCTTATTTCTGATACATTAGTAGGTCTTACCCAATTCTTCACTGTCTCAATCTTAGAAGGATCCACCATCACCCCATCCTTAGAAACCACATGCCCCAAGAAGGACACCGCATCTAGCAAAAACTCACACTTGGAGAATTTGGCATAAAGCTTTTTCTCCCTCAACATTTCCAATACAATTCTCAAGTGCTCCTCATGTTCCTTCTTGCTCTTTGAGTATACCAATATATCATCAATAAATACGATCACAAAGAGATCCAGATATGGCTTAAAAATCCCGTTCATCAGGCTAATGAAAGCAGCAGGGGCATTCGTAAGACCAAAAGACATTACTACAAATTCGTAATGCCCATACCTGGTTCGAAAAGCAGTCTTTGGCACATCCGTTGCCCGTATTTTCAATTGATGATAACCGAAACTCAAGTCAATCTTAGAGAAGACACAAGCACCTTGTAACTGATCGAACAAGTCATCTATGCGAGGAATGGGATACTTGTTCTTAATAGTTACCTTGTTCAACTGCCGGTAGTCTATGCACATCCGAAAACTCCCATCCTTCTTCTTCACAAATAACACTGGAGCACCCCAAGGATATGCACTTGGTCTAATGAAGCCTTTGACAACTCTTGAAGTTGGGCCTTTAACTCTCTTAACTCCGCCGGAGCCATTCTATAAGGGGGTATAGAAATGGGGCGAGTACCCGGTTCAAGATCAATGCAGAAGTCAATATCCTTATCCGGTGGCATACCAGAAAGGTCTGCGGGAAACACATCTAAAAACTCGTGAACTATCGAAACCGACTCAATTGGAGGTACTTGGGTAGTATCATCCCTGAGATGTGCCAAGAATGCTAAACAACCCATACTAACCATTTTCTTAGCATGAAGAAAGGAGATGATACGAACCGAATTGGAAGTGTAGTCACCCTCCCACACTAACAGATCTGTTCAGGCTTGGCTAACGTCACAGTTTTAGCATTACAATCCAAGATTGCAAAATTTGGAGAAAGCCAAGTCATACCCAGAATTATATCAAAATCAACCATTTCTAAGATAACCAAGTCTACATAAGTATTGCTCCCCACAAAAGTCACCAGACCAGACCTATATACTTTTTCAACTATCACAGACTCACCCACCGGAGTAGAAACACGAATAGGCATGTCAAGCAATTCACAATGTAAATTAAGACCATTAGCAAATGCGGAAGATACATATGAAAATGTAGAGCCATGGTCAAATAATACAGAAGCCATACAATCACAAACCAAAAGATTACCTGTGATAATAGCATCTGATGTCTCCGCTTCCGACCACCCAGGGAAAGCGTAACAGTGGGCCCTATCACCAGTCTGTCTGTTGCCTCTAACAGGTTGCGCTGCAGTAGTTCCCATTTGTTCGTCACCCTGGCCGTTTTGATGACCACCATTACCTCGGCCACCACGTCCTTCAGAATAACAGCCTCTACCATAACTACCTCTACCTCTAGCTATTGGGAGTCTATAACTCTGTTTTGGACAATTCCTCCTAATATGTCCAGTCTCCCCACATCCATAAAACTCTCAGGAGTCAAGCATGGGTCTCTCAGAGAAGTGTTGATAGGTATGAGGTGGACCCCCAACTACCGTCTATAGTGAAGACTGAATTGGTCGGACTGAGTAACCTCCTGAACCCTATCCTCTAGAGTAAGAACCATTAAACTCACCTCCCTTTCGAAACCTCTTTGATGTTGTTGACATAGTGAAGTCATCTGGCTTCACTCCCTCTACCTCTATCACGAAGTCTACCACTTCTTGAAAATATTTTTCCGTAGACGCTACCTGTAAGGCTGAAATCTGCAATTCTGACCTTAACCCCTTCAAAAAATGGCGAATCCGCTCTTGTGGACTGAAACAAACTTGGGTGGCATACCTGGATAATGCATGAAACTTAGCCTCATATGCGGTAACCGACATCCTACCTTGCTCTAGGCTCAAGAACTCATCTCTTTTCCTATCCCTCAAAGTACGGGGGAATATACTTCTCCATAAACAAGCTAGAGAATGATGCCCAAGTCATAGGTGGTGCCTCTGTTGGTTGACACTCAACATGTGACCGCCACCACATTTTGGCGTTCCCTTGAAACTGATAAGTCACAAACTCAACACCAAACCATTCTACTATACCCATCTTGTGTAGTAGCTCATGATAGTCAACCAGAAAATCGTAGGCATCCTCAGATTCAGCACCCTTGAAGACTGGAGGTTTCAATTTCAAGAACTTACTGAAAAGTTCATGCTGATCATTTGTCATTATAGGTCCTGTAGTCAGACGAGGAAACGTGCCTATTTCCAATGAGGCATCCATGCGGGGAGCCACAGTAGCCGCATGTTGTACCTCCAGAATCTGAGGTGCTGGTGTAGAAAACATTGGAGGCTCTTGGCCTTGATAAGATAACCCGCTAAGATAAGCAAGAACCTGATTGATCATCTCTAGGGTAGGTTGGGTGGTAATTCCTCATTCTGTACTTGTTCATTTTCTCCATCCTCCCCTTCTCTTACTACTTCCTCAATCGGTGGAGGAGTCACCGCCCTAGTACCAGATGGGCCAGGCGTTCATCCTCTTCCTCTAGAGGACGTCCTCCCGCGACCTCTACCGCGGCCTCTTGCCACTGCTCCTCTTTGAGCTACAGTCTAAGTGGCTGGCTCAGATGCATCTTGTCTTGCCGATGTTGATGTTGGCGCGGTTGTTGCTCTAGTTCTAACCATCTGCGAAATACAGTGAAGATGGTCAGATACCAATGTGTATCACCTAGATACCAATTGGACCCAAGTAATAGCACGAAAGAAAGAAAGAAAGAATGGAATTTTCCTAAAGTCTTATATCCTCATAAAGAAAAGTAAAGGCGTCCCCCTACCGTTCCTGAAGACTCTACTAGACTCGTTCTTGTGTGATGAGACCAACGAATCTAATGCTCTGATACCAAGTTTGTCACGACCAAAATCGAGCCGCGACTGGCACCCACACTTACCCTCCTATGTGAGCGAACCAATCAACACAAAACCCAACATTTCGAATATAATAGCACAATATAATGCGGAAGACTTAAACTCATTAAAGAAAATCAATTAAATAACTTCTAAAACACTCGACAACTATTATTATCCCCAAAATCTGGAAGTCATCATCACAAGAACATCTATCCTCAAATTACTAAAACTAAGAGTATCTATAAAGCTAGAATAAATAAAAAGCTAGTCCATGCCGGAACTTCAAGGCATCGAGACATGAAGAGGAAGACCCAGTCCAAGCTAGAAGCGTTAGCTCACCCTGAAATCCGGTGTAATGAGAACTGGCTAGAGTTGCGGTTGAGTTAAAGACGACGGCACGTTTGCTGCACTCCACAAATACCAAGGAAAGAAACATACAAGTAGGGGTCAGTACAAAACACGGGTACTGAGTAGATATCATCGGCCAACTCAAAATAGAAAACAATATATATCAGATCATATCATAAATCAACTACAATACTCAATCTGTAGCAACAATTTATACAAGAATCTTTGATAAATAACATCAAGTACACTCATGAGGACTCAAGCCTCCATATCATGCTTATTTGGGAATTAGGTTCTTTTCATTCAAATTTATTAACATAATTCCAAGATTCATTGTCTTTATTCCTTTTGTGTCGGCACGTGACACTCCGCTCCCCTACTACTATGTGTCGGAACAAGACACTCCGATCCCCTAATTCTACGTGTCGGTTCATGACACCCGATCCCCTAATTCTACGTATCGGTTCGTGACACCCGATCCCCTAATTCTACGTGTCGGTTCGTGACACCCGATCCCTAATTCTATGTGTTGGTTCATGACACCCGATCCCCTAATTCTACGTGTCGGTTTGTGACACCCGATCCCCTAATTCTACGTGTCGATTCGTGACACCCGCTCCACTAATCTTATTCTATTAATTCATCAAGCCTTCTTTTATACCAAGGCATCATCAATCTCATTACTTTAGTTCATCAAGCCTTCTTTTATACCAAGGCATCATCAATCTCATTACTTTAGTTCATCAAGCCTTCTTTTATACCACGGCATCATCATTAACAAGGGGTTTTCAAGATTGGAGTTTTCAAGATTTGGAATTCAATAGCTTCATCATGCTTATTTCATCACAATTATATAATCATATTCAAGAAAGCATACAATTAAGCATATAGAAGACGTTACAATACAACCCAACACATATCATTCGCTATTAAGAGTTAACTACGAATAGTATAAAAACCATAACCTACCTCCACCGAAGAATTGTGATCAAGCAAGCTAATCCTCAAAATCTTTGCTTTCTTCTTCGTTTCTCCTCTCTCTCTTGATCGTTTCTCCCTCTCTTTCTGTTCTTTTATTTTTCTTATTCAAACCCTCTTTCTTTTACCCTAATTAGCATATAATTAAGTATAAATGATGGTGAATTAACCCATTAATTAATTCAAGGTTATCTCTTTTAACCCTCAAGTAGTTAAATTATTAACATTAACCCACTAAATTTATAATTTTAGCAGGAATAGTCCAAAATGTCCCTTAAAACATTTAAAGAAATCCAACCCCGCCTGGAATTACGCAGCCTGTGACGGGCCGTTGTGCCTGCGACGGTCCGTCCTGCTGCTCCGTCACAGAGTTCAGAGACTCTATTCCATCAAAGGGTCTGTGACGGTCCGTCGTGCCCACGATGGTCCGTCCTGCCATTCCGTTACGAAGTTCAGAGAGTCGATTTTAGTACCTAATTTTCAGAATTCTAAGTATTTTGGGACGAGACACCCTCGACGGTCCGTCGTGCCTACGACAGTCCGTCGTGGGGTCCGTCAACTAAGACAGCTTTTCCAAAATTAAAATCAGCTGCTCAAAACGACTAAACAGGTCGTTACATAGCTTGTTTTCAAGACTCAAGCAAGTGAGAATAAGAGTGAAGAGTATGTATTCATGAGTCAAAAGTATCACCTACATCCTCCATGTCATGAATCAAAACTCTTTAATTCATAATTCACATTCAATAGAGAGTTAAGAGTAGAGTTGAAGAAAGTCTTTAAGTTAAATTGTGAATTCTTTGAGATCCATTATTGATTTGAAGTAAAGTTTTGAGGAAGTAAATCGATCTAGTTACTTATATTTTCGAGTTGAGTTATTCATTCCCATAACTTCCGCATGAATTCAATGAATTTATCATTGAGATGAGTAGTATCTCCAAGTTATAAGTCTTGAGTATTGAGTTCCTTATTCCTATCTTGAGTTAAGAAGTACCTTTTAGATCTTGAGTTTAGTAGTTCATGCTCATAATTCCACATGAACCCTCAAAGTTGCATGAAATCATCCATAAACCTGAGACCATGATCCCTGAATCTATAATCCAATTCGAGGGAAGCTAAGATCAAAGTCAAAGAAGTTAAGAGACAAGTTGAAAAGTTAAGAAGAAAGTCAAAGTGAGTTCTTAATGTTTTCAAAGAGTCTTATACAATCATTTTACCTTTATTTTAAGGCTCAAGTTACAAGTTGAGCAAAGTGAAAAGAGTTTAGTTAAATTCTCAGAAGCTATAAGGGAACTAAGTGTTTCCTAAGAGTTAAAGTTTCAAGTTAAGTAAAGAGCAAGAGTTGAGTTCGTTTCTCTAAAAGTAATAAAGGGGACTAAGTATTTCCTTGAAGGTTGACAAATGTTTTACATTTAAGTAAAAATGAAACTAAGAAGTTTCAAAAGTGTTTTGAACTAAGGAAGGGAACATTGATTTCCAAGAGGATCTTTAAAGCTGAAGGGTTTTGTAAATTATCTCAACCCAAAGAAAGAATGTTTTTTATTAAAAGTATGAGCTAAAGTATGTTTTGGGAGTAGTATTGAGCATCAATGTGGGAATGAGGGTTCAGATAACTCAAGTCCCAATGTAAGCCATGTAGCCATCATGGGTATTAATGTTTCATACTTTTTAAATGATCATGTAAGTTTAGCTAGTGGACCACTAGGTAGATGATGTCCTATGCGACAACAAAGTAGACGACAGTTCTGGCAGCATGGCAAAGATGATGTATAACCACTTAGGCTAATAGTAGTGGTCGTCGATTAGAGAAACTCCCACAGTATTAATTACATGGTTCCTCAAGGCTTAGTATGGGGGGTATGGGACTTCATTCATGCATTGCACAAGTAGACCTTGAGAGAGAGCATGATATTCCTTGATTTTCATGTTTGAGAAGAGTTAAGTATGTTTCCATCTTTTATTCAATTATCAAGCTTATGTTATGCTTTAGAATTCCCCTTCCATGCTCGTATATTCCACGTACTGAGCCATTTGGCCTGCATCTTTTGATGATGCGGACATTGGTAAGATCATCAACAAGAGCTTCATTGATACATTACAGAGTTCTAGTTATCCATGGTGAGCCTCCTTATTTTCTAAGGAATTGATTTACTTTTCGGTGTAGTTAGGAGGTCGTGGGTCTTCTCCTGACTTCCATCTTTATTAGTTAGAGGCTTCAAAGATAGTCAGGTTAGTTGAGGAGTCTGTATTTTGTATTTATTTTATTAAATATTTTAAAGACTAATGTTGCGTATTTTATGGGTAGTTGAATATATTATTTTGTTCAAATTTGTTCATCTGAGTTAAAGCTTCTAAAGTTGAGTTTGTGAATTTTATTCACTTTTTAAGATTTGAATGCTTATGTTAGTCTTCCGCTTGTAGTCAACCAGGATGAGGGTTCGCTTGGGGACCAACAATGGTTTCCGAGTGCCGACCACGTCCAGGGTGTAGTCTAGGACCGTGACAGAATTCAATTTTGAAGACATTATCAAAACAATAAATAATGAATGAAAATTTAATTTGAGATGAAGAAATTGTAGATTTTTCGTTAACAAAAGCTTTAAGTTGATCACATTAAAACTCTGCCATAAATAATAATTTAGAAGCAAAAATAAATTATTGACTTTTCTATTTTTTCTGTGTTCACCACACCCTTTTATTGATTCAAAGAAAATGGGGGTGGGATGGAGGTGTTTCAAAGAAAGAGTAAGAAGCTGGAAAGTTCTTCGAAGAAGAAAAAAAAGACGAGGAAAATGGTGATTGAGGCGGCGAGTTCGAAGAGAAAGAAAAACGATCACGATGGGGGTCATGGAGGAGATATAGGGTCGGAATGAGAGTATCAGAAAAGGAAAAAGAGGTTGGGGGAGGGTTCAAGAAGAAGAAATAAGTGGTGCAAGTGGGGTTAAGGCTAGGAGTGGTAAAGGGATGTAAGGAAGATGAACGGGGTTGGTGGTACTAAGAATTTGGGGGGGGTGTAAGAAAGACAATGGAAAGAAATACCATTGGCTTAAAAAATATGGCCTAGTTAGTCTTTCTACACGCAGTGATCTTTTTTTACTTGCCACGTCATCTATTCGGGTGTAATCAAATTCACCTGAAAGATGTTAAGGGGGTATTTAAACACCTGTATAGTTTAAGTATTAAAATAGTTTTGCTTCCAAGTTTGAGGGGGAGGGGGGTGTTATGTATTTTCCCATTATTTTATTTATTTTCTGGATTTTATTAATTATAGTTATGCTAGTAAACTTATTTAAATAAATTAGCTTACAAATTATTTAGAGAGTTTTTTGTTACTAAATAAGTCCAACAAATTAGTACAAATTTGAAATGTGAGTTGTTCATATATATATATATATATATATATATATATATATGTGTGTGTGTGGGGGGGGGAGGTGGGGGGGTGTATTGTGCGTGTGAGCGTGTAGGCGTGGGCATGTGGGCTTGGACGTGCCGGCGTAGGCGTGTGTGTGTGTGGGCATGGGTGTGGGCGTGGTCGTGGGCATGGGCGTGCGCGTGTGCGAGCGTGGGCGTGCGTGTGTGCATGGGCGTACGCGTGGGCGTGAACGTACGCGTGCGTGTGTGCGTGCATGTGTGAGTGCGTGCGTGAGTGCGTGCATGCGTGCAAGCGTGTGTGTGTGTGTGTGTGTGTCTGTGTGTGTTTGTGTGTGTGTGTAAGGTTTTCTAATTATTTGTATTTTGAACAATTAAAATAAGTACATACATATTAAAATTGCAACTTGCAATTTTTATGCGTGAATGTAGATGGTTTATTAAATTTTATGATTGTTGGCCGTCTTTTCTATTTTAAAAATTGATGGCTTATCTTTTTTAAATTGAAAAATGACATTCGTGAGTGATAAATTTATTAAGATGACAATCATTTATCCGCAAATAATTCAAGTGAAAAAATAGCAAACATGACAATACAATTGTTGTTCTCATAGCTAGTTAGAAGGACACTGAAAAATATATATTGTCCAATTATCTACCTTGACCCACTTAAAAAATAATTCAAGGGTATAGTTGGAAAGAAGTTTTTTTAATAGATTTTTAATCAAAATACAATTTGAGGTGGGAAACAATGAACCAAACATCTTATAAAAATAAGCATTACATTACTAATTCATAATCCTGCATTGCTAATCCATATATTACTAATCCCTGCTATATTAATCTTTAAACCAAACAACCCCTTAGGGTTTTAGAAGAGAGTCTATTCAATTCATTCCTAAGTTCTTTAATATTTTGATGCAAGGTTTTACTTGGGTCAACTTCAAATGACCATATCTTTTAGAATATAAGGAGTTACGTAACCATAACCTATAAAATTAAATGTATTTGAATCTTCTTTCCTACACCACTAATTTTGCGTCAATCTCATTTCTGAGTAAAAATTTATGACCCTTTTAGTATCTGATACAGTGCAATGACAAATTAGCCGACGGAAGAACATTAAAAAGGTTTTTTTTTTGTATTTTAACCTCAAGAAAATCCTAAACAAATTTCTTGACTAATTAAATATCCAAAACCAATCAGATGATCATATTTTAACCCATCATTCTTTTATCTCTCAAACCCTAGGGTAAAACCCTTAGGAAAAAATTAAATTCAGATCTTTTTCAAGATTCTTCTTCAAGTTAAGTCCTTCTCCAAGAATAATTCTTTCCAACTCAAATTACTTCATAAATTATGAAAATCATAAATCTTGGTCATAGAGTTTCAAGAAACTAATTCAAGAAATTTGAAGAAAGTTTTTCTTGATTTTTCTCCTTCGTGTTATGGTTTCAAGGCTTCTAATCAAGTTCTTCTTCAAGATTCTTCAAGAACCTTGTTCTTTTAGGTCTGTAAGACTATTATAGTTTTGGACTAGTTCGTCCTCACACCTTACATCTTCTTTGAAACAGTAAAGGAGAAATCTAGAATTCTTCTCCTAGATTTGAGTATTTTTTTTAGATACGTTGATTTGAGTTCTTGAGTTCATTGTTCTTTTAAAAATTATATCACTAATTATTGAGTTTCTATATTGTTATTAAGATCATTGAGTTAATTTGTTCATGTCTATATTTTAGCATGAACCCTATTTTGAGTTATAAATTTTGAGAAGCTTTTTAAAGCCAACAATTCAGTTTTGATTGAGATTTTTAAGGAAGTAAAAATGAGTTTTGAGAAAAGAGTTTTCTAAAACATGATTAGTATGATAACCGATTATGCTATGAATGTATGGACTGTACGGTATCAAGATTCTATCAATGTTTATGCAGTATGACTTCCCAAGTCATCAATGGTCGTATTATAATATGATTTTGATATGTTTTGTGAAAGAGTTTTCAAGCATATTTTGAGTAAGAGTATGAGGGGACAATATATTCCCAGAGGTATCAATTTAACATTGATAAAAGAGAAACTGAAATTTCTAAATGAGTTATTAGTTTGAAAGATATTTCAAGAGCAGATTTTTCTTTTAAGAGGATAATTTGAGCACCGATACAGGGGAGAGTTCAGGAAACTCACCCCCCATAAACCATGTATGCCAACACAGGTACAGGTGTAACCACGAGAGACGATGGGGGAGGAATTTTGGGCAGAAAACTTTTTTTGTAGTAATTTGGAAATTCTAGTCTAAGCCAAACTTGGAAAAAATCTGAGTCATGGGAGGTTTAGAGAAATCTGGTAATGAATGAGGGATCTAATTATCAATTTTATCCTATGAGTGAATATCTAAGACGTTAAGTAGCATGTACATCTTTACAGAATTGAATTTGGGCGAGTAGAACTTCTGAAGCAGATCTTGATAGTTTCTGAATATCAAGGGTGGAAGGTGTGTTGTGAAATGAGTGCTTGAAACCCAAATTCTAATGTTGCCTCCGTGCTAGCCGCGGGAGAGGGGCCACTGTGGTGGGTTGAATACCGTTGTGGCGGGACAATCGCAAACTTAAGCCGGGAAAAATTCAATAGTTATTGTCTACAAAACTTCATTCTTGAGAGTAAGGAGACGACCGAGGAAAATTCTTGAAAATTTTCCACGATTTGTAGCTCTTAAGGTAAGATACTTGTTCCCATAATCCGTGTTTTGATATTTAGAACTTAGAATCTTGGGTAATTATCATTGGAGGAGGGTTTTTGTCTGAAGCGGAGGTGGAAAAAGTTCTAATTGTACATTAGGATCTGGGTTGGGCCTTGGGATGATAATTTTTAGCTATAATACGAGTAAGTTAGACCTTGTTTATTTATAGATGCATTGTTTAACTATTATACCAATAACAAGCGGAAAGAAAAGACTTAAGTGTCTTAAGAGCATTCAAGCTTAATATCGAGGTAAGTGATGGTTTTATTTCCTATTTGTGTGATATATGCTGATTGATTTCTTTATTGTATGCATACATGTATATGAATCGTAAAATGTGAATTGAAAATAATGAAATGATGATGTGTGAACAACTACATGTAATGAACCTACTACTTGACCAAGTGACTATATGTATTGTGCATTATAGTGTGTTTGTGATTGTGGTTGTATTGATTGAATCGGGTGTCATGTTTCGACACATGCATTAGATCAGTGTCACGTTTTGACACATATATTGAACCGGGGGTTAGGAGATCACAGATTGAGACCGGATTCAAGGGTGATCCAGTTCTTTGAGACTTTCATGGATCCTCTATTGTTTATTCCATTACTTTTGGACTCAGACTCTATAGTTAAACTTATTCGTCTTAGTTTCAGGGTTACACCCTCTTTCTCAGACTTGTTGTTACTAGAACTCTGGAACATTGACATTCATGCTAGGGGTTGAAGTTCCTCAATAGTTATGTTTAGTTATTCATTTAAGCTTTCGGAGTTTATGGAAACTCCATGTTATACTATCATTTAAACATGCTTCCATATCTTCAAATGTTTAAATTTTTTTTTAAGTTGCTTAATTAGGTTGTAGTAATGATTCTCCCACCGGATGGTTAGTATGGGAGTCAATCACGGTGATCTGGGCCGTGACAAAATGATCATACTTTTAGATGATTCCTTGTTACTTTTTAAGGAGTGCAGATTCAACGGTGCAACAAGTTTTTTCAAAATTTCCAAAAAGGCAACTCAATATATTTTGATACCAAAAGGGTAAAATTTTGTTACTTTTCCTAACAGTGTTAATTATCATATATTATTATAAGTGTGAAGCTCCAAAACCCAAAGTTGAATTACCATTTTACCCCTATAATAGTTAATTATGTTTTAGATATTAGTTCATATGATAGATATTATTAAATAATACTTACTGAAAGTAATAACATAATAAAGACCTAATTCAATTCTTAAAGTGGAAATTTATTGTCCTTCATTCATAATTGATTTCTAGATAAAATTTTACTAGATAAAAAAATATACATGCATTGGAATAAATAATTTCAAAAATATAGCAATAATAATTTAGCCTTTTAAGTTACCTACTTTTATTATGCTCTTTAAACCATTGTCATTTTAAAAAAAAAAAAGGTTTAAGTCATATACCGCCCTTCAAAGTTGTCCGCATAATTCACTTAGACACCTCAATTGAGATTTGTACCTATTGAACACCTAAATTGTTCAAAACATGTACCTGTTAGACACAAAATGTTGATATGGCAAAAAAATGTGTATTGCACTTCCCTGAAGCACATGAAAAGACTTTATCTATCATCTTCTTCATAATTTAGTTTACAAAACTTTCTTCATTTTAGCTCTAACACTATTTTTTTTTCTTTTATTATAGAAGATAAATGAAAATCAACTATAAAGATTCAGATTTGAAAGAAAATGTTCGTATGATTTATTTGAAATCTCATAAAAACAAGAAACGAGTATGAAGGAGATGAAAAAAGATAAATGATTTCTACGTATAAAATAGTTAGCCGATATTTATTTATCACAATTTTTGAACAAAGATTTTTACTCAAATTCATATGTGGTCATTAAATTTAACAAAAATGATATAAAAAATTTGAAAGAAATAATTTTGGAGCTATCAATTTCATTTTGTCATCGATGTAGAGTTGAATAACCGCCAACAAAAGTTTCTTTCTTCTTCACTCTTAGTATGAAAAAAAAATTAATCTTGAAGTTATTTCAAAAGAATAAGATTTTGTAATTTGAGAAAGAATGTGTTTTGGGGAAGAAGATGAAGATGAAAGGGGGTTAGAGTGGGGTAGGGTAGAATAGGTTGACATTTTCATTTTTCTTTTTCTTTTTTACAAAATTAAATATTAAATGTGTTTTTTTTTTTAATTTTTGGGCCCAATGTCAAATGTTATTTTTTAATTAGTCATTTTGTCATGTCATTTGCAAGTGTATCACACTCTTTATATTTTTTGTTGATTATCAAAAAATGTCTAATAGAAATGATTATTATATAGGTAAAAGTGTTCAATTGGTACTAGTATTAATTGAAGTGTCTAAGTGAATTATGCGGACAACTTTAAGGGGCCGCTGATGACTTAAGCCAAAAAAAAACTCATATTAAGGTGTTAGGTTAAAGATATTAAAAGGTCACTTCTTGAATCACTTAATTTGTAACGTTTTTATCTTCTATTAGCAATTCTCCATTTTCCTATATTATGTATTCTACTTTCTCATGTAATCATGTTATCTCTATTATTTTTTTATATGAGTTTTTTATGCTCAATGTTTTATTTATCTTTATTTTAACTCATCTATTTGTTGAATATTTCAACTACTAAAGAATTTTGTTAATTTGACTTTTTTTATGAAGATACAGTTAAGAAATGACGTTAATATTTCATAGTGATGATGTAGTAAGTGAAGCAACACACATTGAACTGTTTCAAGTGGTATCGATTTCCAGGTAATATATCATTTTTCCTTACATGCAATTAATTGCTTCTATGTAAGTTGATGTGGTCTTAATAAATTTTTTGTTTGATTTTTATACAAAAATCATTATATAGAAGTTGAGACGGAACACTTAATTGGATTCTCGAATAAAAAAAAAGTCTTTTACACAAGGACAAGAAGAAAGACTTCTAACTTACTCACTGCATTCATGAAAATCAATGGAATATCCTACAAGACAAAAAGTTGATGTGATTTCTGTCCAAGTGAATCCAACTCACTAACAAAAAAATTAAAGAAAGATTAAAAAAAAATTACCATATATATATATATATAGAGTCTAAATTTATTTTTTGCAGTACAAACTTTATATGAAGGATTTTAGGATAAACGTGCAACGCACGTTTTCGGAAACTAGTATAGGGTTATAAAAGTAAGGATACAAAATTCATGAGCCTTACAAACTTCAAAAATTCATTAGTCTTGTAAGACTCATGTCTTTTTGAGTCTTATAAGGCACAAAATCCACGTCATTTAAAAAAAATGTTTAGTAAAAGTTGTTATTTCTATATTTATTTATTTATATTTAATTCCTAATCTTTGATTTGTCTAAATTTGGTAATAAATTCCGATAATACTTATCTTGGATGGTGAAGCCACATCTGCTAATTAAAAAATAACCAATTGAATATTATTAGTCTAAAAATTATATTATATAAAAGTAAAATTTGAAGCTTTTGAGTTTAGAATTTTATTTTTTTTAATTTAAGATATTTAGAGTTCTATATATTTTACAAACTTATTAAATATTTATAATAAATTTTCCCATATTAATATGCTTCAACTTATAGAATAGTCTTAGTAGGTAAGGAAAAAAATAAAAACAAATGAATTTTGTTTAAATGAACTTGGATTTGCGCCTTATAAGGCTCAAAAAGACATGAGTCTTACAAGGCTCATGAATTTTTGAGCCTTACTTTTAAAGCCCTATAATTAACACCGCTATGGAAAGTAAATGTCGCCTTTTGATATAAAAATATATTTAGTTGCCCTTTGGGAAATTTTGAAAAAAAATTGTTGCCCTTTTGGTTCCGAACTCAAATAGCATAGCTTAGTGGATCCATTTAGTTTTGGAGTTCTATATCCCGACAAGGTATAGGGCAATTTCGACAATGTGGATGACACATTGTATAATCACATAGCTCATAGGGATGATTGTCGGTTAAAGAATATCCCATTAGAGTTAAATTGTATTTTTATATATCACTTATTATTTTGAGTTCAAAGATGAGAAAGTATTTTCTAATGCTTTAAATGATTTAAGTCTTTTAGTTCTTTACATTCATCTTGACTACATTGTCATCTATTACAGTCCTTTAATTCATTTTTTTTATTATTCAGCTATATTACACACTCATATATTCAATGTACTAATTTCATTCGACTTGCATCCTTTGATGATGCAGATATGGGTTTTCTTGATTATCAACTGGCACTTTGTTGAGATCACTCTACACTCCAGTTAGCTTTGGTGAGCCTCCTTGTATTTCAATCTCTAGAGGACTTCACAATTACTTTTAATTTAGTAGTTTTGAGGCATCGTGGGTCTTGTGACGACATCCTTTTTAAAATAGACAGTTTTGGAGAGTCATTCAGTTTTCAGATATTTTATTTAAACTTATATTGCATACTAAGTATATTGGGAAAATGCATAAGTATCCCCAATCTATGTCCAAACATATCAGACACACACTTATACTATAGTAATGCCCTATTTTCCTTTGAACTTATTTTAGAAATAAATTTTTTACCCCTTTTCGACCTACGTGACACTATCATTGAAAAAATTGTCAACGCGTGTTGGACCATGATATAGTTTTGAGATTCAGTAAACTGTTTTTTAAAAATTTCTTTCAGTTTGATGTTTATGTATGCTAAAGTTAGTCTTCCATGGGAGTTCAGTCTTTCAATTTTCTTTATTTTATAGATCATGTATTATATAACTTCATTTATTATTTTATGATTGAATATATTACTTCTCCATGAGACATCTTATGTAGATTCATATTTAAATGTTCACTATTGCAAAGCTAGTTATCTTCTAGAGTTCCTTAATTGCAGATCGTGTTACTACATTAAAAAATATGAAAGGAGACTTGTATTTGTATAAATTTACGCACCCACTTAGAGATTGATTCACTCCCGTCCATTCTGCATAGCGGTAAATTATTCCGCTCCGTGCAATATATTGTCATACCTAAACTCCTTAATCCTTTTAGAAGCTTAAAACTAAGGATTATTTACTTAGGACATTTGAAACATAGACCAAGCACAATGTACTACTTCTAATGTTGATTAATGTTGAAATATATTTCAAACTTTTTTTCCTAAAATATGTATAGATCAATATTTTGTACTTATTATTCAGCTAACTAATGTAAGTATTTTCTCATGTTATAGAGGTAGGAGTGTATTTTTCGCCAAAGGCTTGAGTCACGTGATATTCCCCCAGCCGGTCAGTAGCAAAAGCAAAATAGGGCACTAAATCCCTCTTTGCGGTACTGAAAGAGCTGAAACTCGCCGGTGAGATTCTACCTCTCTCTCGTCACAGAGACGAAGAAGACAACATAAAGAGGGAGAGGAATGTGACGAGAAGGACATTGGGAGTGTAGTAGTTGTGGTAATAAAAATTATGCAGTCAGATGTTTATGCAATAGGTGTAAGAAGCCTCGTCTCCTTGTTTACAACAAACCTCCTCATGATTCAAAGTGGTTTTCTTGAATATGTGATTGGATCTGCACTGGTATGTATCTTTCTAAATTTTTATTTGTTTATTAAATTCTTTGATTGATTGTGACAAGTAATGAAATAGTATTAGTTTTATGTATGTGAACTTACTGATAGAAGCTAATAGAGGTGATGTAGGAGTTGGATTTTAGTTGATAAGCTTCGGTAGCCAGTTTGGTCAAGCTATTAAAATCGGTTAATTTTGTGAAGTGTTACTTCAAGGATGTACTTTTGGTGAGAAATGGTAGTGAAGTTCCTTCTAATGGCTCATGTAATAAGCTAACCACCAAGTAGTTAGAAGTGTAGACCATTAGTTCATATCCGAGTTGGACTCACGTGTGAAAGAGTGGGTGCACATGCACCTATTAACATGTGTATATACATAATTAATGTTCAAATAATTAAATGCGCACTCTTAAACACATAAGCTGAGCTTGCTGTATTGGTCCAAAGTTATTCATTGCGCTTCTTCGCAACTCACAATCACAGTGTGCTGATTTAGATTCTGGCTATTGCATTCTCTCTTTTTTTCATTTTTTTCAAAAAGTCTTACAAAAAACCTCAAGAGAGATTTAGTTGATAATTTTGACCAAATAAAATAATTTGATTCTCTAACAATACATTTATGATATCAACATATGATACTTTTGAAATAGAGAAAATTAAGAGAAAATTGGGGCACTTGGATGAAAGGATGTAAAAGTTACTTTACTTAATGAGTTGGCAAGGGTATTTAGTTGATAAACATCTATAGTCATTTTGGTCAAGGTTTAAAATCTATTCATTTTGGAAATAAGTTTCAGAAAGTGCTTTTGCTGAGAAGACAGAAGTTAAGTTCCCTCTCATGACCCATGTAACAAGCTACGCCAAGTAAAAAATATTGAACAATTAATTCATAAGGACTAATTGTGTAACCATTCATCTGTTTCTGAAGACAAGCAAATGACTGGGAAGTTGCAGAATTCCTTAAAATTATAGGCCAATTTAAACGAACACAAGAAGGAGAAGATGAGCTTTGGTGGTAGTGCAGAGGCAAAGGAACCTTTAGGGTAGGCAAAGCATACAAATGGTTGAATAGACACAATCAAAATAATGTCAATTGGCCCTGGAAATCTATATGGAAAGCGAATATACCCTATAAGGTATCATGTTTTATTTGGCTCACATCTAAGGAAGTTGTTCTACACAAGACAATTTGATGAAAAAGGTGATAATTTTATGTGTGAAATGCATTTTTTGGAGAATAAGCAGAAATTATTCGACACTTCTTGCTTCACAGCCAGATCACATGTCAGCATTGGAACCTATTCATAAACCTTAAAAGTTTCTCCTAGACTATGCCAGGAAAAGTTACATACTTCGAAATTGGAAGGTGGGATTCTAGTAAGAAGCAGAAGTACGTGGAGAATCGTACCAGCCAACATATGGTGGACAATATAGAAGGATACATATTCTAAGTGTTTTGAGAATATAGAAAATAGTATGGAACAGATCAAACTGAATTTGTATCTTGATTCTATGTTTTTGGTGTAACTAGATTCGGCGTAATGATCTTGTATCTATTATTGTTTTGTTAGATTCATTATAAATAAGGGATCATAGGATCTGCATTTACTTGTAAATATGGACCTAGTTTAGCCCATGTACTGATCTGTTTCTTTCAAAAATACAAAGCTACAAGTTTTTAAAAAACATATCTAAAAATTGATATGTGTCGTGCGTATAATTCAAACACATTTAAGAGATCTAATATGTAGGAGACAAAAATACTAATAGACAAAATATCTTTAGTAAGAATCATTGCAAAGTATGAACTATTGAAACAAAATAACAAAATTTAAAAAAATAAAGCATACATAATAATATGAAATTCAAACTTTTATTTTGATGCATATACTTCGATAAGAGATATTGTTTGATAATATTAGTGAAGCACTAGATCAATTACTTGCATCCTCTGATGGGGTTTTGCGAAGGACAAAGCTCTATTCTTTAGGTGCTTCAATTGGACATTTACTAAACCCTTAACAATATTCAATCATTCTTTGAACTTGGTCTTTTCCTCAGCATTGAACTTGTCCATGGCCTCCCACCAACCTCTAACTCTAGCCTCATTCATTTGATCCATCATTTGTATTTTTTTCTTTGCAGCTTTTTCCCTTTTATAAAAGTTATTTAGCCTATCATTCCTTTGAATAACATTGTTGCATGCCTCTACATCATCGAATTGTGCACCTAGATCTATTCTTGTGGTACATATAAAATGATAGATGACTACATTAGCAGTCGGATGAACAAATGAATACGGCTATCGATTTGAGAAGAAATAAATATTTTAAGATCGGCATCACGTTCTCGAACGAGTTCACTTGAATTCTTATATACCCTAAACGACGGTTAGAAAATGAGGCATATCGATCAACTTTTTTTTTCTATTTTCTAACTAGAATTTTTTGGCATCCTGATCTTTTCTTACCCTCCATGCTAGATAGAATATGTTGATCAATTGTTTTCAAGAAATGTGACTTCCAAAAAAATGAAATATCATGACTATTTATACACATAAATTGGAAAATTATTCACCATGATAATTAAATTTCAAGTCAAATATTGCAATGTAATGTAATCTTTTTTTTTATAATGAAAATTATAGTTGAACATTTTTATTGAATTAATGATTAATATGATAAAAATGAAATTTATCAATCAATGATTTTCATCATGAAATGTTTAATAAGTGTTAATTCAATAAAAATGTTCTATTATAATTTTCATTATGAAAAAAAAGATCACTTTCCCATTACAATATTTGACTTGAAATTTAATATCTTGGTGAATAATTTTCCAAATTATGTGTATAAATAGTCATGACACAAAAGCTTCTCGATATGCCTTATTTTCAAAACGTTGTTTAGGCTTAGATAAGAAAACAAGTGAACTCGTTCGAGAATCTGATGTCGATCTTGGAATATTTATTTCTTTTCCAATCGGTAAGCCGTATTCATTTGTTCATCCGACTGCTAATGTAGGCATCGATCATTTTATTAAGTCCCACAACAATAGATCTAGCTGCATAATTCACTGCTACAGAGGCACGCAACATTGTGATTCCAATTAATGATAGACTAAATGACTTTGATGCAAGGGAAAAAGCTGCAAAGAAAATAATACGAATGATGGATTGAATGAACGAGGCTAGAGTTAGAGGTTGGTGGAGGCCATGGACCAGTTCAGTGCTAAGGAAAAGACCAAGTTCAAAGAATGGTTAAATATTTTTAAGGGTTTGTTAAATGTCCTATTGAAGCAACTAGAAAATGGGGCTTCGTCCTCCGCACAACCCCCGCCAGAGGATTCAAGTAATTGATCTAGTGCTTAACTAATATCATAGAATAATATCTCTTATCGAAGTCTATGCATCAAAATGAAAATTTGAATTTCATATTATTACGTGTGCTTTATTTTTCAGAATTTTGTTGTTTTGTTTCAATAATGGTACGTACTTTGCAATGATTTTTATTAAAGATATTTTGTCTATTAGTATTTTTTGTCTCCTACATGTTAGATCCATTTATATTTTGAGTTTGAATATACACACTACAACATATCAATTTTTAAATTGTGTTTTTTTTTTAAATTGGTAATTTTGTGTCTAATGATAGAAACAGATCAATACATGAGTTGAACTAGGGACATATCTACCGGTAAATATGAGAATAAAACACATTCTTAATCTATTAATACAAAATTTAGCATCAAACCTTTGTAAAGCCAATACGAGATGATAATACTTAACAAAAAAATTGAGTGCTTTGGAAAACCAAATTGAAAGAGACCTGAATTACCATGAGGTCTCATGAACAGTCTAAAAATCAACTTTAATTTTGTTTTATTGCGTACAATAACTTGAATATATGAATATCATATAGTTCAAATGAATAAAAGATTTACATAAGATATAATCTCAATTGAAAGAATACCAAATTATTAGGATTCATATCTAATTCAAATAAGTAAGTAATTAGTACATATAATTTTAGTTGATTCCAAAATACTAAATATAAGGAAAAAAGTAAATGAAAATTTTTGTGTATTTTTAACTTTTTTAATGAAGCGCAAAAAATCCAATCAACATTTCTAAGGACTTCATGCTTTTAATGTAATATATAAATTGGCTGCTTGCCATTTGTTTCGTGCAACATATTGCATTATTGGCTATTTGGCTTTGGTGAGCTATGCACTTCCTGGTTATTTCTGTTCCTTTTTCTAAAATACTTAGATTTTTTGTACATGAATTAATTACCTATAGAGACAAGCCAAACAATGAGATTGAATATAGGGTGTTTTATAAGCATATATTGTCATTAGGCAAATTATAGAATCCAAATGGACTAAATAAAGATGATGTAAATAATATTCATGAGCAAATTATAAACCAAAAGCTACTAGTACTTAACTATTTTGAATTTTCTTTGCTAGATATTGTGGTGGACAAGATGAGGGAAGCGATATGAAGATGGTTTGGACACGTGAAGGGGAAATTCATGCATAGACTCACTAGCGAGGAGGTGTGAGAAGTTGGTTATAGTGGGTACGAGAACAGGCAGTGGTAGACCGAAGATATGACGTAGATTCAGGTTACCAAGGATGTAACCCTAGGTAGGTGGGTATGGACGGCACGTATTAGGATAGAAGGTTAGTAGGTATTGTAGTGTTGTCTTGCTTAGGGTGGATGGTGTATGCGATGCTATTAGTTGTGTTATTGTAGTTCTTGTTTTTTTATTTTCATCATTGTTTATCATTGTCTTTTTTTCTATTCTACCCTAGTAGAACATTGCACTGATTCCTTGTTATTTGCTATATTTTCTTCATTGTCTCCTTCTTTATACCAAAATTTGTTGCATTTGAGCCCAAGGTCTTCGAAAGTAGTCTATTTACTTGTGGTGGTAAGGTTTGCATACATTCTACCTTCCCTGACCTCAGTTGGGAAATTTCAGTGGGTATGTTGTTGTTTACAAAATATAGTGGAGGTTGTTATGCATTATTCATATTTTAAGAGAGATTGATTTGTTATGTTAAACATTATGAGAAACCTGATTTCAGCTAGGTTGAGTTTTTTATGTTTTCTCCTGTCTGCTTTCATCTTGAATGGAGGGGTTGGCGTGCGTATTATTGGCTTGTTTCCTCTTCCTGGATGCAATGTGTACTGCGTGTGTGTGGGGAGGATCCATTAGGTTGCACTAACAACAATTAAGCATCTAGAGAAAAGTGCAAAAAGTATGGACGATCAAAGGAGGTAGCAGCAATGCCAGCAATTGCAATCCCTGGAGCATCTCTCCCATCTCATCCAAATTATTTTGCCAGGACACAAGTATGGAACAAATGTTGAACATTGGGTTCTTAGGACATGGAGCTCTCCAACAACTTCCCTTGAGGTCTAACTGGTCTCTAGGGGAGGCTGGTCATTACAAAAGCCAGCCTGCTAATCCGTATAGACTGCTGCAAACTGCTTCAGTTCCATATACAATCCAAACGAATCAGCTGCTTCCAGTTCCAAATGGATGGCGTAATGGTGACTGGCTCTGCAGTTGTGGCTTTCACAAATAATCTTCTCGAGCTCAGGTATCTGCAAATAGAACATGAAATACTTCCAATGTATCAAAAAGCATTTTTAACTGGTGTTTTCATGTGGATGCACATCTTCTCTTGTAGTGCGAAAATGCAATGCTTCTGCACCTCCAGCTTCATCGTATTCTCTTGCCAGTACCCCTATTACAGGTTTGCGCATTAATAAATCTTTCATTGGTTTTCCGTTACATTAATGAGTATAGATCACAAGCTTATACATTATGCAAAAGAAGTATATATATCAGAATGTTTATGCAGTCACTGTCCTTATTTTAATTTTTTGTTGTTACCCCTCCACCTTAGCTCCCCACTATGTGCCCCATGGTTACTCAAACTCGCAACCTCAGGGTTGGAGGTGGAGGTTGCTTACACTTGAGCAACCCTCGCTTGTCGCAGTCTGTCCTTGCAGAGCTCTTTTTATCTATTTCTACTTTATAGCTGACTAGTTTTCCCAGTTTCATTTTAGTTCCTGCCAAATCATTGGAACCTATACATACATTACATATATTGAGGAAGGGCTTCCAATTAATTTTACTTGTGTTGGGAGGAAAAACTGATATGAACATTTGGACATGTTGATGTTTCTGAGCTGAATATTTATTTAAAAATAATTATTTTTCTTTGTAACATAGTGGGAAGATTAAAGGGAAGCCGTAAGTTATGTTGCTTGGACTTACAATTTTTCTGGCTTTGGTATCTGTTATCATCTGCTATTTATTATGCTTGGGTAGGTGATCTCACTATTTTGCTGATGGTGCTATTCCTTACTTGTATGCTCAGCACTGGTTTCCTATTAGTTGTCGTGTTTCCTTTATTGTTGTTTCTCCATTCCATAATGTTTTTGATTTGCTTCACGAGAACCAAGGGTCTCTTGTAAGCAACTTCTCTACCTCCACGAGATAGAGGCAAGGTTTGCGTACACTTTTCCTTACCCAGACCCCACTTTGTGGGATTTCATTTCTTATGTTATTGCTCTTTGACAAATGTCTTTTTACCTCCACATGTTTTTTTTAGTCCAGTAATTTGTGCATGTAACTGAACTAGTGTGATCTCTCCTGTCTTCCCTCGCACAATGAAGCTGTTGGAACAAAGCGATTAGCATCTGAGGAACTTATTCATGATTGAGACAAGAAGAGTCTGAATGCAGGGTATGTAAGGAACCATCTTCTGGTATTAATGTTATGGATTGTTTGGTTGACGTTCTTACATTCTTTTATTTGAACTTTTAGACATTTGGATATCAACAACGCTATCCAGGAGCAGAATGGATGGAGGATTCAGGGGGAAATCAACTAACTGCAATCCCAATGATCTTCCTTAATGAAAATTCAATGGTGCTTCTTTTGCAAGCCAACATGCAGATTCCTCATGTATCAGCAGCACCTACACTCCTTGGTAAAGGGTAAAATTTCATTATGTATTTATGCTTCTGGGTTATGTAGTCTCACTAGTGGAAGCAGCAGAAGATACTCACAATTTTGCTTCAAATCGACGTAGCACAAGGATAATTTATTTTGGAAATAGTAGTGCAACAATAACGTGATAATTTGTTCCTAAACGCCATTAAATTAAAACGTCATCGAGAGTTTTTTCGATTGTGTCTTAGGGGGTACTTCTGCATTTTGTCGATATAAAATCAAATTTAATGATTTGGCTTTATAATTTCTTATAATTAAGTGATCTTTGAAATATTTATAGTTTTAAAATTATATAGGATTAGGCCCAAAATTAATAATTTCGCTAATAGCTTGTACTATTACAACATTTAAAATGGTTCGTCAGTGGATGTAGGATTGGTTAATGCCACAAAGGCCATAATCAACGTGAGAGAGTGAAATCAAATGTATTTAGTGTAAAAGGCTGCACCAAAATTTATGTTTTTAATTAATAATGCATTTCCAAAAAAAAATTAGTCATAAAAATATGGGAAAAAATGTGTAAATTAGGCATATTCTCAAGTTATGGCATAAGAGTTTGATTTTCATTCTATAACATTTAAAATATCAACTTATAGCATTTATTTAAATTAAAATATTGTTAATATTTATTTTGTAAAATTAGGAAGAAAAATAAAATAAAAAAAATGATTAATTAAAATTGGATAATTTCCGTGAATGTAGTTAATTTTTTTTAACTGATAACAAAATGTGCACCTTTTAAGGGATTTTAAAATATATTAATTATAGATATGCACCTTAATTATCTCAATCCGTTTTTAATGATAATTAGTTTTGATTTTTTATCCTTAAAAAATTGTATTCTGTTATCTTCTTTCCATAAACGTGTATAATTTTTTTTCCAGGAATTTAACTATATTCATATATTCGAATTTTGTCATATTTTATCTTCTTTTTTTTTTTTTGGAAAAACAATTAAAATTGAAGGTTGAAAAAGTTTAGATTTGATTTGATGGAGAAAATTGTGTCAATTTTAATTAAACATGGTAGCAAATGGAATTCATCAGGTTAGTTTTTTCTAATATTTTATTAATGTGTCATATTTTTTTCCCATGTTATATTGCATATGTTCAATTGATATATTTCTTTTTTGTGATACATTTATTCAGTGTTTCCACTAATAAATATTTCCTAATATTAAATGTATTTTCATGTGTAATTAAAACGAAGAATGATGTTAAAT
Source organism: Solanum lycopersicum (assembly GCF_036512215.1). Lineage (NCBI taxonomy): Eukaryota > Viridiplantae > Streptophyta > Magnoliopsida > Solanales > Solanaceae > Solanum > Solanum lycopersicum. The sequence continues at coordinate 20,994,803 of NC_090803.1, read as the reverse complement.
GTGATTACTGGTTAAAATTAAAAAGTTTACAGTTTTTGGTCAATTTGCAAATTTTTTGTTTTTGAAACAGTAGAACAATATCTGACATTTTGTATTAATAATGTATACATTTTGTATTTTAATGTATATAAATAGTGTATGAATAATATATACGAAAGTCAATTTTTATAGTTGTACGTAGCTGTTATTGATTTGTAATATATATATATATATATATATATATATATATATATATATATATATATATATATATATATATATATATATATATATATATATGTATGTATGAATTCTATATAAATTTTGAATTAACTGTATATTATTTTTTTAATTAAATTGGATAAATTGAGTATGAAAGTGTATTTTAGGTTGTATGTAGTAGTTAATTGTGTAGTATGCAGTATGTATAAAAAAAAATTTAATTTTGTATTAATTTAAAATTTTGTTATTGCATATATATGTGACTTGTATATAAATTGTGTATGATTTGTGTATTAATTTTGTATAAAATGGTATTAAGTGTGTAATAAAGAATGTATTAATTGTGTATTAAATTACAATAGTGTATAAACACTGTAGTAATTGTGTATTAAATTGTGTATGAAGTGTGTATTATTTTTGTACAAAGTGTATGAAGTGTGTGTTAAACAGTGACTTGTATATAAATTGTGTATGAAGTATGTATTAATTATGATTGAATAAATTTATAATTTTATTATGTGATGCACTGAATGTAATTTTAATGTTGTGAGACAGGGAAATACGTCGACTTTGATATGGAAGGCATCCTATACGATACTTCTACCCCTTATACTGGTTTAGTTAATGTTATAGTAACTCAGCTAAACATAGAAGAAAATCTATATTCTGTTGAGATAAAGTATATAGTTAGCAAAATGTGTCCATCTATAAAAATTCATAATGATGTTGGGGTAAAGGTTTATCTAGATCAGATGAGGGTGAATTTGGATTTTTTTACAAAATATTCATTATGCATCACTTTGAAAGATTGTGGGCAGTATAACGAATGTCATAGAGTTATAGTTAATGATAGAATAAATTCTGATGTTAGATTATCACAGAATAACATAGATCTATACTCCAACAATTCTATCCGCTTGATTGGAATGGATTTAGACGGAGTTGTCAATGATAATAGTGAAGTAGATAGGGATATAATATGTGATCATTCTAATTTATTTGTAGCTGATAATCAGATTTATAATAATAAAGAAACCCTTAAGGAGGTTATGAGGCATGTTGGACTTGTTGAGAAGTTCAGCTTTCGGGTTGCACGTTGTAATGCATCTAAGTAAGTTTAAATTTATTTTTTTTATTTTGTTACAATGTATATATATTGTAATGTATATTTTATTAAATTTTATAACAATTATCACCTGAATTGTATTTCTCAGAGTTGTTTTTGGATGATGAGGGCATCTAGTTTGAATAAATCTAGTTTATTCAAAGTTCGGAAGTATATTGCTTAGCACACATGTTGTGTTAGAGAAAGAGTGTATGCCAGACGTCAAGGGATAACTGACGTTGTAGCTGTCTTGATAATGGATAATTATATTGATTCATCTAAGGTATATACTCCAAAAGATGTAGCTGATGATATGTTGAAATTGCATGGTGTTTCGTTGACATACATACAGGCACGGAGAGCTAAAGAAAAAGCAGTAAAGTTGGTGCAAGGAGAACCAACAGAATCTTATGCAAGATTACCTGGTAATTTCGAATATAATGATAAATTTAAACATTAGTTATTTTGTTGTGCAGTAACAGTTTCGTGTATTCTTTATGTATAAAATATGTATTTTTTATATATGAATTGGACTGTTATTTTTTGGTAATTTCAAAAATAATGATAAATTTATACAGTAACAGTTATGTGTATTTTTTATGTATAAAATATGTATTTTTTATGTATGAATTGGACTGTTATTTTCAGGTTATTTTTACATTTTGGAGCAAACATATCCAGCATCTGTTTTGAAAATAAAAAGGAATGAAGATGATACATTTTTATATGCATTTGTTGCTTTAGAAGCATGTATTAGGGGCTGGAAATATTGTAGGCCAATTGTAGTTGTTGATGGTGCTGCATTAAAATGTTCATATGGTGGTGCAATGTTAACTGTAAGCACATTGGATCCGAGAGGTAAAATATTAGCCTATATAATTTTTCAATTATATAATATAATGAAAAAATATATGAATGATATTTCTGATTTGTGTTATTTTTTTTTTCAAATTAATGTGCAGGTCATATACTTCTGTTGGCGTATGCAATAGTAGATTCTGAAAATGATGCTTCATGGACATGGTTCTTTGAGCAATTTAGAGAAGCATATGGAGTTAGACAAAATATGTGTTTTATGTCAGACAGTTTTGAAAGCATATGGAAAGGGACAACAAATGTATATCCTGAATCAGAACATTATGCATGCATATGGCATTTATCGATCAATGTTTTGAAGAATTTCAATAGAAATACTGAAGATTTGAAGATGTTGTTCTTTTCAGTGGCAAAAGCTTATACAAAACAACAGTTTGAGACAATTATGGGAAGAATAGATCAAATAGATACGCGAATACGACCATACTTGTTTGATATTGGTTATAGCAAATGGTCAAGAGCTTACTCGAATTGTAAGCGCACATGGACCATGACTTCAAACATCGGAGTCATTGAATAATGTTAACAGATTAGCACGGAGGTTACCGGTGATTTCATTTCTTGAGTTTATGAGGGTAACAATTCAAAGGTGGATTCACAAGCATAATAAGGAGGCTGATAAGACTACATCTAATCTGACAAAAAAATATGATATTTATCTACAGAAAAGTATTACGTTGTCGTGCAATATGAGGGTATGTGTTTCACTGTATTGTATTTTTAATTCATACTAATATGTACCATGTATAATTTTTTTTTTCACGGGTAATACCTTGAACTGTTGATCTGCATGTTGTAGCTGAAGGAGCAAAGAAATACATAGTAAATTTGAACACAGGGATGTGTGGTTGCGGAAGATTTCAACATTATGAGATATCGTGTGGTCATGCAATTGCTGTTGTCCAGTACAGGAAGTTACATGAAGCAAATTTCTGTTCTGCTTTTTATAGCCTCAAGAATTTCAAAGATGCTTATGCCATTCCTGTCGAGCCTATCTCGTGCGAGAGTACATGGGATATACCAAGTTATATTTCAGATTCTAAATTGATGTCGCCTGGTCCAAAAAGAGCAGCAGGAAGACCCAAACTTGAATGGTGGAAGGGGTTCGCAGATGTAAAATTCAAGAGGACAAAAAGCACATGCAGTATATGCCATCAGGTTGGACACAATAGGAAGACTTGTTCAAATTATCCTGTACAAAAACAATGATGTCGTACTGTTAAATCTGTGTTTTTGAGGGTTTACATTGTTATAAAATGTTATTTATTAAATAATATTACTTTTCATACAAATGTCATACATTGTATATACAACTGTTCATATATTAACAAATTTTAACAATAATAATTCATATAATCATATAACATTTATTCAGTTATTGCATGGGGACTACATAAAAAATTTATACATTTATACAAGTTCAATACTTGCATATAAAAAAATAATGTATGTTTATGTTATACATATTAAATTATAATATGTTATAATTCATACAGTTTTCATACATTATTCATACAAGTAATATACATACAATTTGTTTCTGTTTGTATTTTGAAAAATATATTTTTTTCAAAATACAAACAGAAACAAATTGTATGTATATTATTGGTGTGAATAATGTATGCAAGAAGGTGATACACATTTATTAATGTATAATTGTATGATATAATTCATACATTTTTCAAACATTATTTATACCAGTAATATAATTAATATCTGTTTCTGTTTGTATTTGAAAGTGTATAGTATTCAAGCAAAACAAATTTATGGAATAATTTAACATTACTATGTACTATATGTCAAATTTTAATATGACATTCATAATTCATATAATTTTCTTACATGATTCATACAGTGTTCATATATGTTAAAATGAGACACATTTAGTAATAATCAGTAATAATTTATATAAAATCATCAGTAGTCATAATAAAAAAACTGGGAAAATACATAAATTGTTCATAAGTTAAAAAAAATTCATTCAAAAAAATGTACATTGTGCCATGAAGATTTCTACTTCCTGATACGGAATTTTGGAGTAGGATAATTGGTGGTGTCCATAACTTGTTCTTTATGAGTTCGAGGTCCACTCTTCTTGCTAGCAACTGTGCCTGTAACTTCACTTTCACTGATTGCGCCTTCATCATTCTTTGATTTTCCATAATGCCAAAGTAATGTAGCATATCTTTGACGATGATATTTTGAATCAATATCAATATGTGATACATCAAAAATACCATTGCTCATGTATTCGGCGAATAGAGATGTGTATAAACCACAATCGCTGTAAACAAATTGAAAAAAAAATTGTAATGAATATATAGCAATTTCAATTTAAAATGAATAAAAAATAATGTAAGAAATATACATACTTTGAACTTTCTTCTTGTTGAGGAACATGTGTAACATTCTTGATACTTAGAGGTTCAGAGTGAGACTTCTGTGATAATCAGGGAGATTATTCGCATACAAATCAAGCCTTTTGCTATAAAACCCTGTGCTCGTCAGAAATACAGGAATCATGGTTGCAAGCTTATCAACAACTTCTTTGACTTTCCTTGAATGAACAGATCCTCCCATCATCGAATCATATACATATAGACATCTACTTTTGATTCAGAATACAACAAGAAACCAATGGAATTTGTCATTGATGTTGACTGAGATGATTATTTCGTCAACCCTATCCCACGGAATGTTATTAAGCAGCTTATATCCTCTAATGCATTGTCCAACATCAAGATCCGGTGATATGCATCTCATGTCACATTCTGATTTTCTCCACTGTTTCTCAATGTTATCAACCCACGCCATAAACCAACAATCAACAGTACTGTAAGAAGTGACTGTTTGGGAGTATTGTGCCTTCTTTCGGAGATAATACATTATTGTATTAATATGCTATTTTAACAAAAAAAAAATACCTATCTGATTCATTCACTGTTCACACATATTTCATACAAAAAATATTCATACATATATTACTGCAACTCAAAACCATAATAATTAGTTGAAAAAATGTCTTACCTCGTCCTCCCAAGGTCTGCCCGGTTGACTCATTATGTGAAAAAAATCCTTTTCTCCGATTTTGACAACGCCAAAGTCCATTTAAGGATGAAATGTGTTTTTAATCTTGGAATATGCTGCTTTCCTGTATATATTTAAAAAAGTGTTATATTAATTTAGGAGTTTAGAAATTAAATAAAATATTTTTTTCATCGTACAAATTACCTGCCACGCCTACTTGACACATCTTTGAAAATCCATTTATTGAACTCCTCAATCAGTTCAACTGGAACATCAAACCCATTGTGATTTTGGAATGGATGTTTGATTTGAAAGAATGTAGGTACTCTATTTGAACTGCTTTCTCCTTACGACATTCTGATGGAGAAGAATCGTATTTACCCATATTCTTGTGTCTTGTTCGCACATTTGGAGTCGTGGTGACATTAAGAATCGGATCAAGTGCAATTATTTGTGTCATGGTAAAATCAAGATAATCGTCCAATGTTGGTGGTTTTAATTTTGACGTTGTAGATGCATCAACATTTAAACAATCATCCGTTGACTTTTGAGCTTCATATACATGAAAAATCGTTAAATAAAAAAATTCTTAAATTTTCATTTATGTGATAAAAATGAATATATCGTACCAGCTGTGTTTGAACTTTGGACTTGTTGTCCAATTTAAACTGTAGGCATATCTGTTGGATCAGATTGTGCAGCATGATGGTTGGCGTTTTCCTGAAAAAATTATAAATGATTAATACAAATTTCATACATGATTAATACATAACATTTACATATATCTGATGAATATATACATAACATTTCATATATATGCTGTGTTGTTATATTTGTTTATTTAAATAGTGAAAACATATGATAATAATATATATAAACAACTATTATGAAAACATCAATTTATATATTTTCCTTCCCAATAGTCATACATAAAGAATACATATATATCAATTTAATACATCATTTTTTTATTAAAACATGTGTAATTTCATAATACAATTTTCATACATGATTAATCCATAACAGTTATATATAATTGATGAATATATACATATGTCACCTATATACATGTATGATGTGTTGTTATATTTGTTAATTTAATATTGAAAAATAGTGATAATAATATATATATCACTCTAGTATGAAAACATCAATTTATATATTTTTCAAACAAAATTCATACATAAAGTATACACATATATATACCTCTGGTTGTTCTTCGGGTATTTGTTCTCCTCTTGACAATCGAATCTCATCAATTATCATTTTGGTGGAGTTATCAACATAACTCTTTACATAAGCCATTTGCTTATGAACCTTATTGGTGAACATAAAATTTTTTATATATAAATAGTTTATAAAGTCATTATATTAATTATATAAAAATATGTTGGAACTTACAGTGATTTTGAGTTCTTTCAACTCTGCCTTAACCTGTTAATTAAAAAAATAAGTATTTGATATGTATATTGTAATTTCAAAAAAAATTATGTTTATTTGAATTTTTTACTTGTACCTCTGCAATATCAGCTCTCAATTCTTCAACTTTATGTTCACTATCAACAGCACGATTTTTCGATGATCTGTGATTTTCTGAATCATGGTGGCTGCTGGACTGATTTAAAATGGTTTCGTCCATGAGATTTAACTCTTCTTCAGAGAAGACAATATTTCTGAATTTATGCTGCAGTTAAAAAAATATATAATGTATAATGATTTATAATGAATGTAAAATCATTGTAAGAAAAGTACTTGATTGCCATGTGTTCTGAAAATTGTTTTCTTCAAATCATCAAAAAAAATGACATCATTAGGTGTCTTCCAGTTCAGGATTCTCGGTGTGCAATTTGAAATACGTAAAGCAATTGTGTTGTCAAATGGATGACAACACTCATAAAAACATATCTGTAATGCTATGTGGAACTGGCTGAATTTGAATGACGATGGATTTTTTTTGAATTTTTGATTGAGTATTAAATTAAAACACTCATTTGCCCAAGGGAATGTGGCATACTGTCCAGACTCGACCAAATCAAAATACAATTTTGGAATTGTTGTTTTTGAAGGGTCTGATGCTGTCAGAAATGAAGAAATAAAGTACAAGATCCCAATTTTTAGATGGTCATCTTCTTCCCAAAAATTTTGCAATTTAAACTTGTAATAAAAATCTGACTTGGATACTTTATTAAAATCTCCAAAATTTTCAGCAATGAGTCTGTTTGGAACATGTGGATCAGATACAAAATCAGAAACAGGTCCACATTTCAAACCAGTTATAGCAACAAACTCTTTTAACCCAAAATGTAACTCTTTACCATTTACTCTAATGACAAACATGTCATCCCTAACATTTTCATTCCCCATTATAAATAAGTGTCTCAACAATTGGCATTGGATTTTAATGTGATGCAAATTATAAAAAAAATCAAAAGGTGTTTCATCTAGGAATTGTTGAAACTTATCTTGACCTAAAAAGCTCAACAAATCCGCAAACACATTCATGTTAATACATGAAGACAAATGTGTTTGTGTCTTCTTCTCCTAAAAATTGTAAAAATTAAATACATTAATCATACACATATTCATACATATGTAATACAAAACTAATACTGTGAATCATGCACAATTCAAACAAACTTACAATATAATATTGAAAAATACATAATTCATACACATAGTATACAAAACATAATACAATATAATCATACACATTTCAAATAAACTTACAACATTCTTTCATACACAATATATTCCACACCAAATATACAAATCAAAACATAAAGTATAACTAATTATGGATATTACTATTCAACAGTATGAAAAAACTTGATACAAAAAAATTTATACACAATTCATACACATTTCATACAGATTTTATATATACAATGAATCATACAGTGAATCATACGCAATTCATACAGTGAATCATACATAAAAAATACATGTTTCATCAATTGATATTGTAATATGAAGAAATCTGTAATTTCATACAGTGAATCATACACAATTCATATATTATTTATATACACAAAAATTATATATTAACTATTTTATACCAAAATAACAGAAAATAAAAATAACAGAACATAAAAAAGTTTTAAAAAATTAACTTTTACTAACCTTTGAACTTTTTTGGGTTTAACTGTTTCTTCTTTTTCTTTTAAATGTGAAGTATCGATTTCAGAGGCTCTTGGTTTTTTGGATTTTGATTTTATAAACTCTTCTACAAAATCAGATTCAGAATCTGATGAGTCCTCGATTTATTTTCCTTTCGTCTTCTTTCCTCTTTCTTTCGTCCTTTTCTCAGATTCATCTACTTTTTTCTTTTCTTTCCCTTTTCCCTTCTTCTCGTTTTCCTTTGGATGTTTGTTTTTTTTTCTATTTTTGATTTCCCTGATCTAGATTTAACTTTAACAGATGAAGGTTGAGATTTTGTTTGTGATAAAATTTTGAAAGATGGAGCATGAAAATCGTGTGAGTTTGCTTCATCATTTAATCTTCTACTTTTTCTCGGTGTTTCATTGCCTCTTTTTGACTGTACGGTTTGTTTAGCGCAAGAGTTGAAGATTTGAGTGCTAAAAATGAAGATTTGAATGCAAATATTTGAGAATTCTTGAAGAAGACTGTTAAGAGAGAAGTGATTTTGAGCGAATTTTTGGTGAAAATAAAAATTTAGGCGTGCGAATTTTAGTGAAAAATTTTGATAGGGGTGCAAAGGTAATGAATTTGAAAGGATTTGGGGAAGAACAAAAATTTGGGGAATATAAATTTTTTTTTTAGATAACGTTTAACAGTTTTAAAAATAAAACTGTAATTGTTTTAGATATTGATAAAATTCCTATTTTGTAGTTATCTTAAAAAAGGTAACTATATAATATTTAATTTAAATTACATTAATTAAGAGTTTTGTTTAAATAAGGTAACTTAAAATAATAAATTTAATTAACTACATTGGTTTAAATAAGGTAATTGAATAATAAATGTAATTATTTAAATAAGTTAATTATTATTTTAAAAAATTAATGAGAATAATATATTTTTTCTTGATATGCTATAACTTGATAATGATATGCTATAAGTAGTTTATTATTAAAAAGTTTGTTTATAACTTGATATTTGGAGGGGTTAATTAGTAATGGGTGGGTGATTTGATTTATAAATTATACTAATAAGTTAAATTATAACAAATAGTTGAGCGCCACGTATTTCAAAAAAATATTTAAATAGTTTAAATATAAAACCGTTAAATAAGTGATCAATGTTGAACCAAAAGGTGGATGACAAGGGTATTTTGGACCCAATAGGTGGGTGGAAGGGTATTTTGGAGCCAATAGGTAGATGGAGGGTAATTTTGTACCATTTCCAATACTTTGAGGGTATTTTAGGCCCTTTTCCGTATTAAAAATTTAATTCTCAAAGTGTTTTTACATAAATAGTGGAGAATGACTCTTCACATTGAGCTTTTAATTTTAAAAAATTATGCGTATGAGAAATAATTAACATTCAATAATTAGGCAGAAGAATATCATAATATCATAAATAAAATAATATCTCTAAGTCAAAAGTAGACATTGTAATTTCGAAAATAATTACTACTAACTATTTATGGGTCTAGCTCCAATCAATAATCTATAGATGAGAGTTTGACAATTTTTCAGCTATAGTTAAAATTTTACATTAACAATAAATAGCTTATTATCACTGTAGATAGATGTTTGATGCATAAAATTTATAAATGTTAAAAGATTTTGTCAATGTAGTACATATGCAAACTTATGATAAAAACACTTGGTATATTATGAAACACATTTGAAGCCATTACCATGATTAATATGTCAATTATTTTTATCATTATATCACATATACGTCTTCTTTTTAACCTTAAAAAGTACTGTACACATGATTTATGAAGAGAAAAGAATAATACTCCTTTTTTCATAACATTACTCTTTGAATAATTAATATAAATTGAGCAATATAAACTTTTCAAAATGACTTATTCTAGATATATGATCAATTTGAGGAATGAATGTTCCAACAAACATATAATAGACTAATAAGATCAATAAATTATACATATAAACGAAAAGTTTAAGTAAAAATACAACCTCAAAATCACATATATACTATATATAATATGATCCATTCTTTATCTCCAATTAGGTGGGCCATTTTATTTTAGTTCATATATATATATATATATATATATATATATATATATATATATCATTTAGTCATTATTCTCACTACTCATAAATAATAATTTCAAAAATATATTTATACTAAAGTAGAACATTCTATCGAGAGCCAAATAAGCATGTCAAATGCACTGATTAATCTTTCATAAATATGAATTTCATCAGTGATTAAGATACATAGTAGAACATGAATTGTATATTACTATTTTCTTCATGTAGGATACAAAATATTCTAATAAAAAAAACAAAATCATAAGAAAGTACATCAACATATATGAAAAGAAAATATATAATACTTAGGACGGACAAAAAGGAGCGGATAAAAATAAAAAATAATTACTGCACATACAAATGATTTGTAAAGTTCATTTTTGCATGATAATCTCTCATCCTCTTCTTGTCATTTACATGAAGATCATGCTAGGTAATTTAAAGAAGTAGCTATGATGACCTTTGAGTAGATAATTAATTTGCATTAAATTAGTTCAATGGTTTTAGTCCATATCAAATTTGTTTAATGGAAAAACTTTTCAAAAATTCCTGATTTTCACAATAGAGTAATTAATTATTAATGTGAATTTGATTGATCACCAATCTAAATGAGTTATTTATTAAATTTTTAATTATAGTTTATAATATTTGTTTAATTATTTTAATATAAGGGTAAAATGGTAATTCAACTTTGAGCTTTGAATCTTCCCACTTATAATATAATATGATTATGCAATATTTATTATATCCACGTATGCACATATATACTTTTAAAATAAACTATTAAATAGTGTAGGAGGGTAAAAAGTCCTTCGTAAAGTTTTGTATAGTAACAACAATTCGGTTAAAGTTGAAATATTTTTTCAAACTTTTTCGTCTTATAGTCATAGTTTCTTTTATTTGTAATTAGCAACAATCATTTCATGTTTTTTGTCATCTCATGTGTATACCGAAATATATAAATATACAAAAATATGCAAATGCAAGACCCATTTCTATACCAGAATATACAAATGCAGGACTCATTTATATATCGAAATATACAAATGCAGGACCTATTTGTATACTGAAATATATATATATATATACACAGATTAATAGTCAAAGGAAAACATAAAGTTTGCGATAGAGCGCAATTACACAAACTATAGCTATAGCATACAAATATAATTTTTATGTTTGTTGAATCAAAAATTTACTTGACAATCATTTACAGCAAAATGCTATACAGGAAGATGGTATACAGGAAGATGGTAGTACATCCATGATCAGAAAATAATTAATAGAAAATAAGTTGAACATGCAAGAGTGTGATATGTTGTTGAAACATCATGCTTTCTTTTATGCCTTGAAAATTTTGGCATCAAGAAATTGTAATACAGCAATTATACAAGTAGCTATGTGGCACCAAGATCAAACCATGTATGTCATTCCTACTTGGATAATATTCATGTGAGGAACACGCATCGTTGCAGCACCTCCTCTACAATTCTTCCTCATGAATGCATAGAAGTAATTTATGCTCAATTTCTTGATGAACCAAGAGTTTTTCTTTGCCCTCACGTCCCCGTGTCCAAGCAAGTATGTAAATCCAGATTCTGTGGCTTCTCGGAGAGCAGAGAGCTCATATTCCAGACTAGGATCTTCATCAACTGGCATAACACTGGCTGGTAACGTCACGGATGCTTCTGATGTTGATGCCCCTGAAGTTTCCAATCTTTGATCACGCATTAATGGAATCTTAAGCTCGTCTATCCCATCACCATCACCACCACCATCTTGTATTTCAGACTCATCCCTTGACCTCACAGAAATGCTATCAAGGTCTCGTTGATTCAGGTTGATTTCCAAAGCAACATCCAGGGCCTCCTTTCTTAGAAACTTCTCAAGGCTATCTACCAAAAGTTGCTCAAATGCATGATGATCCTCTTTTCTGACATCTTTATAGCCATATCTTGCTACACAACGGAACATATGATAGTCCTTCGGACCAACCCTTCTAAACAAGAACCTTTCTTCCTGAGGGACAACAGGTACTGGCACATATTTGATGCAGACAAAGACTATTACAGAGTGAATAGCTGGAAGATCTAATAGAAACTGCGCAAAAATAGAGGGAATGCCTTGAACCAGCTCATTGTAGAGTAAACCAATCCCTGGTACCCTTACCGTCCCAAGAGAAGAGCCAAGCTCATGCATGAAATCCATTGAAATCTTCTGCTTGACCTCACTCTGGTACTTCAACACACTCCCATAGTTCCAAATATACATCACACAGAGGAACCAAGACGCAAAAACTAGTGGAAGCCAACCACCCTCGAAGATCTTGGATAGAACAGCAGACATATAAATAAGCTCTATAGTTCCAAATATAAGTGGAAACAAGAGAGCCAGAAACAAATTTGTTTGCCATATCAGTAGCATTACGACTGTAACCAAAGTCGTGCTAACCATCATGACACCAACTTCAGCTATGCCTGCAATAGAGAAGGATAACTTCATAGTGAATATGCTCAAGTGGGATATCTAGTAATGATTGGAACTCATTTCCATACTCTAACAGTCTAACTTGAATGAATAATTCAATAGAAAAATGAAATAGCACTCAAATGCCAAGGAGCAAGCACCCCTAGAACCTAGGGATATCTAGTAATAATTGGAACTCATTGCATACTCAATAACTTGAATGAATAATTCAATAGAAAAATGAAATAGCACTCAAATGCCAAGAAGCAAGCACCCCTAGAACCTTTCTCTTTTCTTTCTTTCATCTCTCTTTTTGTCTCCGGAAACTTTTGTTATAAAATATTGGTATAGCTAGAGCTGCTTGAGGAAGTGAATGTGGAAGAAGGAATGCAATTGAAAGGAAGGGAAAAAAACGACGCTGATTCAAGCAAGTACTCCTATCAGTTTTATTTCGTATGATACTGTTTGACTATAAACAGAGTCAAGAAAGAAAGAAGGAATTTGACACATAAGATATATACAAAAACTTCTCTTAGTATATTGTGGTCTTCAACATGTCATGCCACTTCTTAGGAGAGCATCACGTTAAGGGAAAAATAGAATATTAAGATTGAAGAGTTTACCAATATAGTATATAAACCTTTCTAAAAATTGACAAAAAAGGGAAAGACTTCCATATAGAATGGAAAGAAAGGATGGAGCATTATTAACTAAATACTGAAAAATCTTTTGTTCGTTTTAAGAAAATCCACAGCTGCTAAAATGAGGTACCAACCATAGGCATTAGATATGTCTGTCGTGCTCTGGAAGACAGCAACCACAAGCATGCACATTATCATCAAAAACCAATTAATGACAGGAATGTAAATTTGACCCATGTGCCTCTTTGAGGTGTGAATAATCTTCAATCTTGGGAAGCATCCAAGAGCCATAGCTTGCTTAACACATGAAAATGAAGCAGATATCATGGCCTGGCTGGCAATTATAGCAGCTACCGTTGCTAACCCAAAAACTGGCCAAAAGAGATCATCTGTTGTTGAAAAAAACTTCTTGTGTCAAAGTACTCAAAAATCAAAACCGTTGAACATTTGAATCTCGAGAAAAAGGAAGCAGCAAAGAGAATATTTAGAAGCTTCCTCTTAGCACTAATACCTGGCACAGAATCATAAAATATTCTCTCAGATGAATTTGGGAATTTCATTAGATAAGCAGCTTGGCCGAAGTAGGCCAAAAAAAGGCAGGGGAACACTACGCTTGTGAAAGCAATCTGCAGCAGTCAACTTAAATCAGAATGGGAACAAGTGCTGCAGTCATCATAATTAAGGTAGCTAGCTGAAACTTCAAGTGAGGGCACAATAAAGAAAAATACCTGTATAGACTTCACAGAGAAATGACCTAAATCAGCAAACATTGCTTCCGCTCCTGCAACCATTAATTCAATAACATATCAACTTACCAACAACAGCTACTACTACCACACCTCAATCCCAAACTAGTTTGGCTCGGTTACAGAATACTTCTTCCACTCCATTCAGACCCATTTTATTCCAATACTTGATAATTTGTCAAGAAAACTGTGTTCTATAAAACTAAATGGAAGCATTTGCTAGAGCAGTCAGCAGAAAAGAATGTTCATTGCTTTTGAAAATTGTTCCAATGGTTGTTTCTTCTGAATTAGACAACGCATGCTTGCACCTTTTAGAAGACCAAGAATTCTTAGGTCACCAACTAAAACATTGCAAATGGCTCGATCATCATACTTCCCGTTAGTCCGCTACACACACAATAAGAGAAGAAAAGAAAAAAGCTCCATATAGGTGTATATAAAGTGAAAACTTGGATATCTTCATGCACTAAACTAATGTAGGAACTTTAGACCATATCAATGGAGAAAAGAATTTTTTATACCTGTGATGCATAAAACACAGCCACCAAGAGCTGACCATCCATTGATTGAGTTCTTCTTGAAGAACAGATATATATAAAATGGATTTAAGGCCCTTAAGACAGTTACATCATGCTTCAGAAGATTATAAACTCCTACAGCACCTAGACTGAAGAACCATAAAGCCAGGGCAGGTGCAAATGTAAATCCCACTTTGCTTGATCCATATCGCTGTATACTGAACAATACACCAAGGATGATGATTGAAGTGAAAACAAGAGCATCTGCAAGCAACATTAATAGGGTATTACAAATATTACTACCATGCTACATCTCATCGTGATTGTTGAATATTAAAATGTTCGTGCAAAGAATTTGCACTGAGAACTCCAACACATTTCATTGGAGGATATTTAAAATGAAGGCCTGTAATCCTACATGTACTGAACTGGCAAATTTTGCCACTCCACTAAGATTACAGGTGGTGATTTTCCATATTGCATGAGACCTTAGTTTCACCGCAGTAGATTAATAGCTAGAAGAGCTATTTAAAATGGCTGAAATCTCTCTATTGATGTCTTGGATCCAGAATTAATATCACAGATCCTTAGCACTGGAATATTCTTTTACGTCCTGTAGTTTCCCTGAATCAAGCCAGGTAACATAATTCAGTCTACCAGTTTTCTATATTGTCCCTTTTGTTCCATGTTAAGATAGAACCTTAATTTCTCACTCGTTTTTATGTAGTTTCGGCACCCTATTTGTCACTCATTGTTATGTAGTTTCAGCACCATAAAACTAATAGATAGAAAAGGCATCTATTTGGAACCAATTTAGCATTTCCAATATAGCACAAATTTTGCAGTTTAATTCTCAGAAGTAGCTAGTAGCAGCAATTACAAGAAGAAAAGAAAACTCACTTGTGCCAAATCCCGGGACCCTACCTTGCAGCCCACTTACAGCAGACATAACTGCAAGAAATGAGGATCATCAAGAGACTGGATTGGTAACAAAGAGCACTGTCAAATTAGAGAGCTAATTATGGTGCCAGACAACTAAAAAGCATAGTCAGAATCCTATTTTGGGGGATCTGGGTCACAAAACAAGGCAACAAGCTTATGAGGAACTAGAACGAGCAAATGATGAATAATTGCAGAATCTATAATTCTAGTCTTCTAGAAGACTTCTGCACAAGTAAGATGGAATTTCGAGGCTATTATCATATTAGCCAGCTCTAGGTTGTTCCTTTCTATTGACTGTTTTTCACTGAGGACCTCAATATTTCACATCATCCACTAGTCCAATTCAATATGTATACAGAAATTTAGGGAATCAGAGTCAAAATTGTCCATCATATGCCAGTGATTGAGTGGACCACAAGTACAGTTAAAATCAGTCTTTTGTTGATATTATCCTTCACCTTTGAGCTAAATGAAAAACCCCTTTCCGAATTAACTTGGTCATCGTGTTATTACGGCAACTTTTTTCCCACAAGAACATCAAGTGAAACATACAGTTCACCCCAGAATTTTGCAACTTCCCAGTAATATTTCTTTAATAGATGGCATAATTTCATTTCTCCCTGCCTATTCTTCCACTCTGCCCCTGTTAGAAATATACTATTAACCCCCAACAAAGATAGTAATAAGCATTTGTGATGAAAACGCAGAAGATCAAAACTGGTCATTAAAATGTTCACTCAAGCTTGGTTTTTGGCCACTTATTGAGAATTTTAGCAAAGTTGCTTCTGAAACCTTTCAAGGACAACCAAGAATGTAATAAAAAAATAAAAAAAGAATACCTGATATTGCTGGGGTCAAGATACCATCACCTATGATCATTGATGTTCCCATCAGAACCAATAGCAAGACAAGGGTTTTCAGAGAAGATTTACGTTCCAAGACTTCCTTTATATTTAAAGCCCTTTGCAGTTCTGGAGTAGGTAACTTGAGCTTAAAACTTGAGATGTGTTCATCAGCTGGCTGTCGATTGGGAAGAAGGTTGACATTTGCATACCTGCAGATCAATGAATAAAGTGCAAATGTCCCTCCTGTCATCAAAATTATTTTAGCTGTTTAGGAAACCATCATTTCCCAGAAGATAAGCACATGAAAAGTCATAAACGGAAGACCCTTGTAGAAATAAATTATATACCTTCTCCACTATCATTAGCCTTGAGCACTATAAATACATATTTCATTAGTGGAATGAGAGCAATTGTGTATAACACAATGGATAATGCCCCCAAGACATCAACTTCTGATGTGATGGGCACCTTGCTGAAAACGCCTGAGAAAACATATAAAGGGCTTGTGCCCATGTCACCATATACCACACCAAGCGTTTGAAATGCTAGAGCAAGTGTACTCAAAAGAGAAGCCTCCTGATTTTTGGAAGAGGCATAAATTAGTAAAGGAAGTCGTAGACCACTTGTACAAACTATTTCCCCCAAAAAAATAATAAGTACAAGCTGATAGAAAAACAAGCATTTGCATCCCTATGATTAACAATGTTTTCGCAAGAACCTTTTCATGACACATTGTTAGCAATACTCTCTGTAAATATATGTTGTCTTGCTAATCATTATGCAGAACCAAAGTTTTTCTTGAAGTTTGACTTTAGCACTACTACATCCTTGCCATATATAAGGGACCACAACCTAGAAAACTGCTTCCGGTAACTGCTACAAAATTATAGTTAGATCAAGTAACGAATCCCCTACGGCGAAAAGGAATTGAAAAAAGTGGGGAGTAAAGTTTCCTTGGCCTCTAAAAGTTGTTCTCAATACTCTTCCTCTTGTGTCATCCTTTTGAATACATAGCTTCTTCTTTTTTCCCAATGATTGCACAAAAACTGCATGTAAATTAAACTCATATTTCATCCCTAAAGAAGAAGAACTGCAGTAAGTTGCCAGTGTAAAACTAGTCAATTTTTAATGAAATCACATGAATAACATATATCAGCTAGCTATTCAAATTTAACAAACTTTAAGAACGAAATCTCGGAGATTTAATCCTAAATTTCAAGTCAAAATTGCTGCAGTTAAGCCCAGAACGCTTGCATTCATCCATTATAGAATCTTCACTTCATTTCCCATATAGCATAAAGATATCCAATCCCCAAATATCATTTAGGGTCCCACAGTCCTCTAATAAAGAAGTTTATTTGTTCATACTATTTCACAATGACCAATCAAACAAATCAATTGAAGAGACATACCCAATGTAATCCCAAACAAAATTTATAGTAATTTGTACCTTTTTATGGTGATTGCCATGAGCAACAGAAATCTCCATGGCTTCAACATCAAAAGAATCAAGTCTTTTAGGTTTTTTAACCAGTCTTCTTCTAACAGATCCATAACCTTGTTTGGTAATTTCTTCATCACCAAAAAGTGACCATGATTGCGATGATTCAGAGTCCACTTCACTACCATCTACCCACCTTGTTGACCCTGTACTTCCACCAGTAGTACATCTCTTCAACAAACCCACTCTATTACTGCTCTCTTCTTCAATCTCTTCTTTCTCCATTCTTTGTTATCACAATCAATGAAAATGAATGAACCAGATTTGTCACTCAAAACTTGGTCATCAATAATTAGTGTGATTTTTGTCTCACTATCATACAATATAATATCTTCTCAAATATTAAACAATAAAACCATTTTTCGTAAAATACATATTCATTTCACTCATTTTCTGACAAATTCAATAATCTTGAAACTTGTTGTATAATTGGACAATGGCTGGGGGCGGCTCCTCCATACCATATATTATATTGTTAATTTAAATATCATATTTTATTTTGATTATTATTTAAGAAGAACAGGTATAAGTACATTAGTTAATATATTTATAATTTATCTTAAATATAATTTGTGACTTATTTTTAGTTATAATATTCAGTTCAATTTTCTTATTTTGTATAATTCAAAAATTTTATAACTTTGTATACTTCTGATATTTATAATTGTATAAATTAATTAGTTTGAATTTATACAAAAATAAATTAATCATATAAATGTAACCGTGGATGATCCAAACATATGAATTTCACAAATCCATAAGTTATACCAATGAAATTGCTTAAACTATAATTACGGCTCCTAAATATACAATTATAATTGTGAAGCATGATTAAATTAAGTATAGTTGTTATAAGTTTCCCTTATTTAAAATAGTTGTTAGTTTATGATGTAAGGTCTCATTTTAATGTGATTACCTTTTACTTTTATAATTTTTTTTATTATTATTATTTAATTATTTTATTTTATTTTTTTCATTAATCTAGCTTTCATAGTAATTCTACTTTATTTACTTTTGAAATTTTCATTATTAACGTCTAACCTTATATTACAATAAAAATGAATACAATTTATTCAAATATTATATTAATTAGAGTAATAAAATGCGACACAAAATATTAAAATATAAAACATTATATAATAAGTATATATTAGTTCCCTAGACAGATAGAGCAATAAACTCTTTTTCACTGAAAGTAATAAAAACGTGAATTTATCAAATAAAGATAATATTATTTTATTATAATGATATTTTAATAAATTTTTACACACTTTTCTAATTAAAAAGAATCACTTAATATTTTTATCTTTCACTTAATCATAAATTTATATTAAAATTACTTTATTAATCACTAAAAAACGTCCTCGAACCCTAAAGTTGACATTGATGATTTTTGTTATTAGATCTCAAATTTGATTGGTAATGAAATTACTCTATTATTTAGTGACAACTTGTTAGACGCAGAGTGGTAGGCTGTAAAATAATAGCACGTGATAAATGGGTATTTTCTTGGGATAAGAGTAGTTGGAATTTGCATTTTATGGGTTCTTATTTGACTTGTATTATTTTATTATTTTTTAATAATTCGTATTGTAATCTTTTTAGTTCTTTTGCAAAATTATAAATCAATTATTTATGAGAATAAAATATGAAAATTTACAAGTTACTGTATATCTTAGAGTTTTGAAATATAGTAATTACATAATTAAATTATTTTCTACCGATGATGCTATTGATTGTTCTAATCCTTCTTTCTTGATACACATATAAAGCCAGAAAAGTCAGAAATTGAAGCAATCATTTTCGTCGACTTACAAACAAAACAATTTCAACCTAACAAAAAAGATAGGAAAAAAAATCTACAAAAAGTTGAATTTAATTTTAATAACTTGTATAGATCAAAAGAAAAAGAATGTACGATGAATTATGGAGTAGTAGTACTACAAGTTAAACACCACAAATACCAATTGGTTGGAAGAAATAACTATTTAGCTCGAAATAAAAAATATTTATCTTCACAAGTTAATGATGTTCCATTCTAGATAGATTAATATTGAGAGTATTTTTTATAAAAAAAAATAATTTTTCAGAAAAGTAATTTTCAAAAAAATTAATTGAAAAAATTACAAAATATACTACTTAAGACCTTAATTTACATATACTATTTTAGTTTTTTTATTTACAACATTAGTATTTTAATTACAAGAATGACAATCTATTATAAAATATAAATATCTACACTATTTATGTCCTATTTTATTGGTTACTGGACTGAATTTTTAGGAGTCATATTTTATCTTTTATTTTATTTTTATTTTTTTTAGAATTTCAATCGCAATTAATTTGAATAAGTTTCTTTAGTAAATATCTCACTTTCTCTCTCTTGTTAACCATACACGGAAGAAATATCATTTATACACTCTTTTATTTTGGTATTAGCACATTGCTACACAGTTTTTCTTTCATCTTTTTTATTGTGATCCTTTTCAAGAAAAAGTTTGTGTGTTCTTCTTGATAATATCTCTCTTTGTTTCTTTTCAAAATCATCTCTTACAATTTATTAAAAAAGAAGAAGATTTTCTACTTCTAAGATAAATCGATTATGAATACGAAAGTTATTTTTTTTATAATACTCTATGAAAGAGTCCTTGTATGATGAAGATAATACCGATGTCAATAACTAGGTTGTTTATTCAACACCAAAAATTACAATTGTTAGATTTAAAGAAGATCCGCATTATCATATGATTTGTACCATGTGCTCAATAATTATTGGAATAATCTTTAGGGAAAATACATAATTTCTCCTTGAACTTATACCGAAAAATCAGTTACACGCTTAAATTATTTCGGTGACCTATTACACACTTAATCTTGTTCAAAGTGATGTTAATACTCCCTCAGAACGTGACATGACAAAGAAAGTGAATTTACCTTACTTAAGGTGCGTGAAGAAAAAAAAATATGTTATAATGAAAATTTTGAACACATGACACTATTTTATTGGTCATTATACAATCATACATTACAATTTTTAATATATCAATTATTTAAAACTTTTTTCTTTTTTAATCTTTTTATTGATGGCCCCAATTTCTTTAAAGCATTTACATTTTTCTTAATTTTGAGTTTTTTTTCTTCTTCTTAGGAACCACTAGATTTGTCACCATTGATTGTTTGATGGAAGCACATCCCGACACTCCATACTTAAAGAGGAGCTTGTAAAAAGAAATAGAAAGGAGAAGAGAATATGAGGACTTCAAAAGAAAAGTTCATAATTTTCAACTTAAAATTCATGATTTTTTCGTTTAAACTTGTCGAAAATTCACCGGAAAAGATTTTCGAAAAATAATAACAAGAAAAATAATGATTTCAATTGAAAATCTTACAACATTTATGCATAAAGTTCATGATTATATTGCCCAAATTTATCAAAAAATTCATCGAAGAAAGTGATTTCTCCAGCTTTATCTTCTCTATTCTCGCCGGAGCACTACCTACAATCACCACAATATCTTTTTATGTCTCAAATCATCATAACATATTTGATTAATCATTACCTACGAAGAATACTAATGAAATGCTTGATTTACATATTAGTTATCAAAATTTCTAAAGAATTTTACAATTCTGAAAATTTTTATTTGTTCCACCGGCAACAATGGTGTTGCCCATCGCCTATTGCCTCTGCCAACATCTCTCAACTTCAAAATTGACTTATTGACTCCTACTTTCTCTTCAAATATTTATTTTTCCCTTCAATTTATGAACATTGGAGAAGAAGAAGAAATATATTTTAAAAAGAGAAAAATATAGTGAGAGGAGGAAGATACCCGAATATTTTTTTGAAAAGTTTAAGAAAATATCAAGAGATAAATATTTTTAAATTTTAAAAAAAATATTATTTATATGTGAAAACACGTGTACAACACTTCTTTTTACAGATTTAATATTGTCTTCGGAAGTGGTTACTAATATCACTTTGAAGAAGATTCGGTGTAATAGGTCATCGCAATAATTTGAGTGTGTAACTGGTTTTTCGATACAAGTTCAGGGGGTAATTTATGTATTTTTCCTTTTTATACACAAAAATATTTTAGTGTATAACTTTGATGACCGATTTGATACAATTATTGATAATATGTTATTTTAAATAGTGATATGTATTAAGTGATATACTTTGGTGGACAATTTGGTATAGTAATTGGTGATTTGTTGATTTTTTAATTGTGATATGTTTTACTGTGTATATTTTAATGGATAATATAGTTAAAATATTGGTAATTTTTTTATTTTAATTTGATGGAGGGTATGACTAATTTTTGACGATATGTTGATTTAGAACAATAAAAAAAATTGATTTATAATTTATAGTAAGGTTGATTTTAGTTATATGTTCCACCCCTAAAATGCATAATACCATAATCTAATCAAGTATATATCAACTTTTTAGTTTCATCAAACTAATTTACATGGCGTACAATGTGGTGTAACTTTGTATCAAGTTCAACTTTTAATAACTATAACAACTGAAAATAATTGATTGGTTTGTTGTTTAAAAAAAGGTTAGATACATAAAATTCCCCCTGAACTTGACAGCAAAACTCGCTTTAGTACTTTAACTTTATTAGAAATTATTTGCACCCTTAATCTTTTTGTTAGTGAATTAAATAGCACCTTACATATACAATACCAATTTCATATACATGGGTGCTGTGCAGGCGCTCCACCTAAGTGACACATCGATGACATGTCAGATTATTTTTTTTAACTTTTCCGCATTCTTTAAAAAATTATTTTAACTGTTCACCTACCCTCTTCATTTTATTTGGGTCAATTTCTTAAGAACCAAAATTTAATATTGATTGATTCATTTTATTTTTTATTGCTTTGCAATTATTTACTATTATTTCCATCAATACTTATATCAATCATCATACTTTTTTTTCCACAACTAGATGAAACTATCAATTCATATCAACAATGACCATTTTAAATTTATGTTCAATATCTTAAGAAAATTTTATAAAGAAGAGAATATTAAGGAAATAAAAATTTGAGGAATTAATTTTTGAGAGATTTATGGAAGGTAAATAACCAAATAAGAGGAAATTAAGGAATGAAATTTTTATTAAATATAGGAACGTGTATTGTTGTTTTATAATTCATCGATTTATTTTTTATTTATTTTTGATTTGTTTTATTTTTGTAAAAATTCTATTGCTATGTAGGTGAAAACTTAAATTGCTGTTATATAGGGGTAATTTAGATTGTTGAATTGTATAAGCTTTTGAACCAAAATAATTTGTATTGACAATTCATTGTGTTTTTGATAAATAATTTGTGTTTGACTAATTTTCTTTAAAAAGTATTTTTGAGAGTCATATTATTAAAAGGGGCAAGTATATATGTGCTTTTAATATTGAATTATCTTATAAAGAGAAACTATTTTAAACATCTAATATACAAACTTCAATTATATTTTTAATTCAATTGAAATGTACATATTCAAATTTTCATCAATATTGAACATATATAAATCTTGTTGGCATTTTTTGAAAAGAAGAATCTTTTTGCTATTTATTACTTATTTTTTGGATTCAATCTTAGCTATTATCCTCTTCTTTTTTTTTTTTTTATAATACTCTAAAGTTTTAAAAATTCACACTAAAATAAAATCATACGTAATTAAGAAAATAAAATTTATTATGTTTACTTTTTTGGGAGGGTGTAAATCTTTAATTGCTTTTTTTTCTCCTTTTTTAATCCTACAAAAATATTGTTGCTACTTTTGTTTCTAATTCTGTAGAATAATACATAAAGTAATATACAAAGTATCATATATAAAAAATAAAATAAAAAATTATTTTGTAGAAATAAAAAATGAAATTCTTGAATAAAAATCAACCAAACTTATAGTTAGGTTCGAAAGTGATTAAGACGTCACGCAGAAGCTTACAATTGCAATCATACGATTGACAAATCAGACGACAAATAACATTATACTAAAGACATATTATTAATATAGTTTGGTCAAATGACATACATATTATAAAACTAATATTAAAAAACATAAATATGTTTAGGAGAAAATCTCTTCATAAACAAAATTCTTTATTGACTACATTGCGAATGTTTTTGTGGTCTTGATATGAGAAGAGAAGTCTTCAATTTATAAATCTCCTAACTTTTCCTCTAAGAAAAGAATAACGATATATGAAAAAAAATTATATTTTCCTTTTAGGAAAATTAAAATATTTATGATAATGTTTTATCTTTTCTTTTGAGAAAAAATAAATTTCGAATAAGGTAAGAAAATCAGGACAAAATCTTAACACTTTTGAGATAATGTTGATTGATTCATAAGTGATTTATTGATAAATATGTATGTATATGAGGTATATTTTAATCTTAAAAAATTAATCTTTTTTCTGCTTCTTCATTTTTTAACAAGCATAATTTTTTTAACTTTTTCGCAACAGTAGAAAAATTGCTTTTGCTTCCATTTAAAAGTAATTTCAAGAACTTCTCAAACACACACGCACACAAAAAAAAAAAAGAAATACTAAAACCAAGATTCTTCATTCTCATGGAAACAACAAATTACTAATATATGATATTATTTTTATTTTTAATTTAAATCACTTTTGTTTTTCTTTATATGTATGTTTTCTATTTTATGCTTGTAAATAATTGGATAGAGTGACTTTTTTTGTGATTTTTAAAAAAAAAACTAAGGAGATTAGGACGTAAATCATTAAAACGATACAGTGTATGTCGCAAAACAATAAATACATTAAGAGTACAAATTACTCATTTTACGTACACAAAAAAAAACAAAGTAAGAAATCACCTAGCCAACTCGACCCACTTATTAATCTATATCAATCTATGTCTATATTTATATTTATGTTATTTTAAAGCGTACAAGTCCATAATAATATTTATTAAAAAAATGTCCTCTCATTAAAAGACACTATAATAGAAAAATCATTAAGTAATTATTTTATAATACTTAACATTTAGTGGTTCAAAAACACGTGGTTAAAGAAAAATTAAGAATTTTAAAAATATATGCTAAAATTTATTAAAAGAATTAAAAATTGAGTATTTCTAAATAAAAGTCATTTGTTTGTCAATTTTTAAAATTACGAAGGAGAAAAATACAGTAAAGTAAAGCCTGCCGATTTTGATAATGATGTCATAATTGACTGGTGAATTAACTCAATTCATTTTAGTTTGAAGTGACAACTTTTATTACACATAGCAATGATAGTCCTTGGAAGCATCTATTCCAAAGGGAATGGGTTAAGTTTGACATTTGGAGAAAAGTCAATAGAAAATTGTACGTCCGTTACAGTTTTCAATATACTTCAAATGAAAGAAATAAGTTAATGAAAGATGTAAAACTTATCATCTCAGTTAGTGATGAAGTCAAAATTTTACTAAAGAAATTCCAAATTAAAAATAGGTTGCACCAAGCTTCCCAGCTTCCCTTTCAAGTCAAGGGGATTCAACCCTTTCATTTATGATGCATTTTATTATTTTTGACTTTTTCATATGCATATATCATAAGTAAAAAAATTGAGCAAGATCATATGAATCTCCTCACTTAAATGTGGCTCTGGCCTCAGCGTGTCAATTTCTTAAAACGCTTGACACTTCTTATCTGAGTGAATCATAGTTTTTCACTTCTATGTAGTATAGATATTATAAGAATTTCTTCAATTATTTCTCTTGTGATATGATAGGAAATATGAGCTATTATAGAGCAGAAAAGTGAGAAAGTTTCGACAAAAGAAATAGAATAAAAGGGAGCAATCATAAAAAAGAAAATATAGAGGTATCAACATATTATTTTGAGGTTCCACTTTATTGCTTAGTTACTTTAATGTGACAAAAGTAATATTTTTGTGACTTCAATTATATAGTATACAACATTCATGTTATTTGGTGATTTTGGTTGATTTAGGACGAGCGTTGTTCATGTGATTACATGAATTCTCAGGGTCAGAGTAATTCTTATGGATTGGATGTTAGAAACACACAAAAGGTTAGAATTAAGGCTTGAATCCTATTACTTCATAGCTTAAAATATTGGATTGTTTCATGTTGGAGGAGGTTTTCCTTAAAAATAAACTTTAGTTACTTTTCATCATACATCATATTATAACCAATAAATCCAAATCTTGTCATACTTGTTGGGAATATGCATCGAGATGATGGGAAAAGAAATTTGGAAAAGCTAGAGTGGTATTTAATTGTTTTGTCTGAGTCACTTCTTTTCTTATGGTTTAGATGAAAACTTTTCTCCTAAATCCTATTTTGTTTTACTTTGTTTGAACAGAACAACTGTACCGGAAAAGGAGCGACCAACATCCACGTGGAAAAAGATCTGCTTGAAAAAATGAAAGCAACATTGTTGCCCACAGTTGTAAAATCAAGAGAAAATTTTACAATCTACGATTAATATTCTTAGCATTGTTGATACTATAATTCTCAACTTAAAGTTGTGTGAAGTTACAACTTTCGTCCAAAGCTCATTGATGGCAGAGGATGTTTCTTTTGGTTAATCTGATATTTACAATTATTGTTAATGATTCCTTCGCATATAGTGATTTTTTATGAAATCAATGTGTTATATCAGCTGCTAAAACATTTAGATGTAGTTCCTGGTTATCAAACCGACATACATATGTCCTACTTTACCTTTTTGGTGGTATTAATGCGTAATTAACTTGATGTTGTACTATTAGCATGATTAAATAAATTCTAACTATCATATATATGTTATAACTCTAAATATTTATATATGTTATAACTCTAAATATTTGTATAACAATAATAGGAGATAGCATAGATTAATGTAGCATATTTTCAGACATATTACAATTAGGAAAAATATATATTTAGGGATATATAGTCGGTTTTAGGATTTTTCATAATCTTTTATATTTAATAAAAAAACTCTCATTTGAAAGCACTCATTTAGCAAAACTGACATGGTATTAGAGCCTTTTACAGTGCTTTGATTCTTAGTGTCTTTCATATGTGGTTTCTCTCAAGTCCTAAGTTATAATACATATTTAGACCCTAAGTCTCTTTGTCATCTTAGACTCAACAACCTTAGAATAAATTAGAGCCACGACCCTTAAAATATAAGACATAACTATATAACTTTTAATAAATTTTACATTAAGACATGAGTAGGAAATCTTTGGAACTTAAGGACCCCTTTCCTTGAGCTTGGGAATCACAAATCAAGCTCCTCAATCATAGACATCCTTTAAGCATTCATAACCTACACTTTTTGTAAAAAGTAGAGAAGACTGGGATTAGTACAAGAATGCACTAAGTATGCCAACCATGCAAAAACATGCATTTAAAAGGGACATTTTCTTGAAATCATACTTCATGCCTTTTTGAGTAAATCTTTATAAAACCTTGAAACAATATCATTAATATCATTCATATACTTCATATAAACATATTCAAAGGCCAAACAGTTCATAGGATCACATATAGGATTTATTATATTTTTCAGTCACATTACAGTGAGCTCTTGTTCCCTTAATAGTGAGCTAATTTCCTTTTTATTCATTAACTTCCCAAGTAACCCTCTAGTGATATTTGGTGCAATGCATCACCTTAAGGCCACAAGGAAACATACATATAATCTACACAAAACAACACATACCATCATAGGAGTATAATACAACTTAGACATATTTAAGCCAATACCATAGTACAATTACAGTAAGCTACATCCAACTTGAACACACTTTTATTTATTTTCATATTCCTCATTATAAGACCCTGTTCATGACCCTAATCTTAGTCTATTAGTGCAATGAACATATGAAACCCCATAACCCCATACATTCTTAGTAAACTTTTCATGAGACCACAAACCTTAACACTTCATGCATCAACATAACAAGTAAAGGTAACTTCATCCAAACAAGGAAAGACCTTCATCATATATTCATTAAGACCAACATTATGCATATATGTATATCAAGACCACTTCTTATAGGCTCATATCATGCATTTCATTACAATAAGTAGACAAACACTACAAAGTCATGCATATGGACATAAGCATAAACATACACATTAGGTCACCTTCCTAGGACTTCCTAAGGAGCTACTTTGTGAAATGTCTAGATGAGTTCATTACTTTCACCTATACTAAGTAACCTCCTTTAAGTCCTCCTAGTTAGGATCCTATTCATGTACTTCCATTGTTCATTT
This sequence comes from Solanum lycopersicum, assembly GCF_036512215.1. Taxonomy (NCBI): domain Eukaryota; kingdom Viridiplantae; phylum Streptophyta; class Magnoliopsida; order Solanales; family Solanaceae; genus Solanum; species Solanum lycopersicum. The sequence continues at coordinate 20,966,492 of NC_090803.1, read as the reverse complement.
TACTTTAGAGAAACTATAGCCTTAAACAACACTAAGACCATGGGTGCTAAACATGGAATTTGGTGTTGTAGAGCCTTGCACCAATGCAAGGTGTTCCTACATAGCCAAGGTAGAACATTAACATATATCCTAGCATCCTAAGTGAATTCACTTTGCTAGATCCTATGTGGCATGCATATTTTATGCAACTAAGAGATAGGTATAATCCTACATGCCATTTGTCAATTGGGGCCTCCTCTCATGAGAAAAACATGGGTGAATCTTCCTCAAGGAAAGTCAACACCTCATGTGGGTCCATAGGTGGGTATTCCTCTAAAGGAAGTCAACACTCTATAAGGGACAAATGGTGAATATTCCTCCAAGGGAAGTCAAGACCTCCTAATGTCAAGTTCACTCGGTGCTAAGCCAGGTTCCCTTTATAGAAAAACCTTTATTACATTTATTTATAAAACATAGGCTTAGAATATTTGATTCTCATATTCTTATAGCATACTCAAGCACCTATCTGGTTTAGAGTATTCATGGGCACCCCTCTCAAGGCCCCTCTACTTACTAGACCATCATACATGTGTGTGAGTATATACATAGATGTGAACAAACCTTTCACATAACACATTAAAAACCACCATGACCAGCATTCATATTCATGCACATAGAAACCAAATCTAGGAACTATCCTATCAAGGTACACATTTGCAGTGCATAAACAAGGTCCCTTACCCTTGCCCATACTAGTACACTTATCAAGTCATCCTATTAAGGAATACATAACATACTTCACATACATATACTTTACATGCATAGTAGTAGACACTAGTGAATATGCGAACAACCTTTCATTCGACACTATGAACATTCACTACATTGTAAGCATGCATAATGTGTGAGTGTGTGTACACCGGTCAATATGATCACATAATGTCTATCAGCAATTAATTGAGGAAGCCACCCTCTTAAAACACATTACACAACTTATCATAGGAGACAAGACAACCTTCATATTATATTTTAAGGCTTCTTAACATTAGTTATTCACATATTTACATAGGGTACATGGGTAGGGGTCATCAATCCTTAACAATTCATTAATGGCAGCACCTACACATGATATTACCTAACCCTTTACATGCTCATAATAATAGTAACATAACTTAGATTCACAACTCAAGTAGAAGACTACGCACAAGTTACACATAAAGTGATTATCATAACTACTCATTCATATAATCGTCAATTTTCCTTCAAGTCCATGGTCAACACATATATAATGACAATAAAGTAAACACTTCCGCCATAGGTGGACCATACCACAAAATTCCATACAAGGCTTCCTCAACATTACTGTAAAGAAATAGAGAAGTAGAAGAGTAGATGAATTCTTACCATTCCTTTAGCCTTTGGTCATCATTGACCATTACTACTCTTTTATCAATAAATCAAGTATAGGGCAGTAGCTTAAGGTACCATAATCATACATGAAGTTAAGCATAAGCTACTACAAGGTCATGTTACAACTAGTACAATACAATACAATACATTAACATACTAGAAGGTAGAAGGACATAGACCATCAACCAATTTCACTTGCATGGACTATAAGTCATATTTCATCACTACCACCAATCTAGGGCAGTAGCTTCAACAAATCATCGCTTAGACGATATCCTACTATATTTGCCAATAAATTCTAGATCACTGTAAAATGCTTCATATTAGGAATTCATGGAGGATAAATTTACATATATTAATCCTATTCAAACTATCATGCATTAATACACATTAGATCCATTGCATATAATTCATAATCATGTTACATCATAGGCAGTAGTTAACCATCAATTTAACATAATTGAATCTCACAATAAGCATGCTAGAATCATCAATCTATATGCTAAAGCATGCAGGTCAATCTTACCAAGTTTACTTTGATTCAATCACTAAGGGTTCATACCCACAATTTAGTCATAATATCAACTTAAGAAAGTGGATACAATGATATTTACCTAATCGAATTCCCATAACAATCACCGTGAATCCAAACTAATAGTGAACACATAGAACATAGGCTAGTTTTGTTCATATCTTCATACATTGATTCACATGAATAATTCATCAACGATTCACCATCAATATACATACTAGACAGTAGCATAAGCATATTAACATAATTGAATCACAATTCGATATGCATAAGATCAAGATCATAAAGTCATACATAGGCTAAAATCAAGTTTGTGAAAGAACATGGATTCATCATGCAATAGGATTGAAAATCACATCAAAATCAGTAGATAATCATCAATACATTCATATTATGATTTTGAAATCAATTTAAGAAAGAAACCATGGCTAGAATGAAGAAGAAGAACTTGATCATATATTTCTCTTTGAAAACTTTGAAATTAACTCTCTAGATGGAAGGATAACTAGAGATGAAGGATCACCATACCTTTATCTACATTAAAATATCTAAAACTTGATGATTCAGCCATGGATATCCAAGCTTCAAGCTATTCTTGAGATTCACCAACAATGGAGGTTCTAGAGAGAATAATTTTGGAGGGAAAAGTCTAATTTGGTGAATTGTATTGGGAGTGGGGTTGATCACGTTTTTAACCCCTTATATACACCTAAAAGTATCTAAATAATCCTATTATAATCATTTTAGGACGTGGGGTGAATTTCATGTTCACCCCTTAAATAAAACAGACGTAAACACCAGTTTACAGGCCACCATCTACGGAGCAATCGACTGGCTGTAGGTTAGTCTACTAGCCGTCCTTTGGCTTCCGTCGACTGGTCCTTAGCCAAATTTCGGGTTGATACCTGCCCAAGCTAAGTACCTCACCAACGGTCCGTTGGTTGACCAACTGGCCGTTGTTTGGTCCGTTGATTGACACGTACAAGGCAGTGTCTCGACTAGACTTTGGTCCTTCTTGTGGGTCCTTTTACGGGGCCCTTTAAAAGCTTATCCGGATGTTTCCAATGTAAATACAACCCTTAAAAAGTTGTATACATTCCACATAAGTTTCACCCAAATCAAACCTGCAACTCGTCCAAACAGGCTAGGCCCCGTCATGACACACGTTGAGCGTCTTAAGGGCTATCTTTCGAACGCCTTGGACGTTCTTGGTCGTTTGATCTCCAAACTTCTCAAAACTCTATATACCATATTTAAACATCATTATAACTCATTTTATGACTTAATAATCTCATGAAATACAATATATAACCACGCATGGACACATGAGACACATAGGTGACTAGTTGTCGAACGTTTTGGTCATCCCTTATCGTTCGACTTCCAAATCACCACAAAGTTTACACGCTGCATCTAAACCATATTATAAGTCATTTTAGGACCTTATAACCTTAAGACAATCATGTTAGGATCTATACATCCTAACTCATTTTGGGGTCTTACAAATATATTCAAGAACATTTTTGAGTATAATGGTCCAACAAAAATTCAAGGTTGGAGATATTACTAAAACTTTCAAAAATGTTTTTGTATCATCAAAGCTCTCTACTAGTCTTATTTTAGTTGGTCAATTGATAGAGAACAATTGTGGTGTGAATTTTTCTCGTAATAGTTGTCTTGTGCATGATCAGGTGTTAGGGATCATAACCGTGAAGGGGCCTATGGAAAATTATTTCCTATACACATTTTTATTCCTCGTTTTCTATCTTTTGCTTGTACCACTAAATGAGGTTTGAAATAAATGTTTAGGACATCCAAATTCTAATGTGTTGTCTCATTTTTCCAATTCTGATTTACTGGGAAGTAAAAATCAATTTTAGCTGCTTCATTTGATTGTTCTACTTGTAAATTAGGCAAAAGTAAAACTCTTCCTTTTCCTAATTTTGATAGTCGTGCTCCAAAGTATTTTGATGTCATTCATAGTGATGTTAGGGGCATTTCACCAGTTATTCTTGTGCTCATTTCAATCATTTTGTGACATTTATAGATGACTATAGACAGTTTACATGGATATATTTTCTTTGATCTAAAAGTGAAGTGTTTTCCATATTCAAGAAATTTTTGACTTACGTTGAGACTTAGTTTTCCACATGCATCAAAATGTTTAGATCTTATTCTGGTAGAGAATATATATCTCATTAATTGAATAATATCTTGCTTGAGAAAGGATATTACAATCCTCATTCCCATATATATCACAACAAAGTGGATTGTTGAGCGTAAAAATCATTATCTTTTAGATGTCACTCTTACTTTATTAATTGAGTCCTTTGTTCCATCTAAATATTGTGTTGAATCTTTGTTTACTATTGTCTATTTGATTAATAGACTTCCACCTGAAGTGTTAAATCTTGAGTCTCCATATTATTGTCTTTTTCATAAGCATCCAATCTATCATAGTTTTCATACGTTTGAGTTTATTTGTCTTGTGCACCTGCCTCCTTTTCAATGCAATTAACTGTTTGTTCAGTCTATTAAATGTGCTTTTATGGGATATAGTACTTGGCATAAAGGTTTTATTTGTTATGATCCAAGTTTTAACAAATTTCGTGTTTCTAGAAATATTATTTTCATTGAGAATATGTATTTCTTTTCACTAGCTTGGAAAAAAGGTCAACCAACGTTGGACCCACAAGATAGGCCACGTAGATCGAAAAGGGGTAGAACATTACTAATAAAACAAGTTTAGGGGGATAATAAGACCTTAGTATAGTATGAGTGTGTCTCTGAGATTTCAGCATAGGTTGAGGGGGTAATAGTGCATTATCCCTAAAAAATTTATATAACCTGTTGGATTTTCAGTACAAAATGCAGTAGGTTTGGTGTCTTTCGGACTATGAACCAAACTTAGATCGATAAAATTTAATTTACAGAATTAGTCGTGAAATATAATATTTCTATGAACCAAATAATTCTAGTTGTAAATCAGTGACTTTACCAATCACATTTTGACCATAGTAATTTTGTTGTTCAACGCGGCTTTACACCTATAGGTCATGCGCTGTCTGATATTCATGAGAGCTTTAGAGACTAGGAAAAGTCACATAAGAGCGTACACACTCCTACTCTCATATATGTGAATTCATCAAGTGTACAATACTTTAAATGCACATTCCTTAATTAAGGACTATGCATTAAGAGTTAATAACTCATCCCTCCTTTTTAGTAGCAACTTCAAACAGTCTCAGTTTATGCGCAGAGCCAATGTCGGCTAGTTATTACCCATATGAACCTACTTCATTGGATCTCCAATCACATAGGTTGGGTTCCCATATCTATTGACTAACAATTGGCCTTAAACCCCTTTCTATTTAGGTCTGAAGAATTAATTTTCTTCCCACGGATTTCGTCAGTGAATCGGTCGAATTCAATTCTGACTTCACATAATCAATTGCATTTATTTCATTTTTAGCAGTTGCTTAATGACATCATGCCTCAATTCCTGTGTTGATCTTACAACTATAAGATTCATTCTTCCAATCCTAGTGTACAAACACATGAGACAATTCATCCTTATCAAAGGGATCAAAAATTCATCTTTTATCTAAGGGATCAACAATTCATTTTTTCATCAAAGAATCAATAAAGGGATCAACAATTCATCCTTCACAGAAGGGATCAATAATTCATCTTTCACATTGAAGGGATTAGCTGGCAATTCAACCTTTATTATAGGTATATTCGCTAAGAATTTTCTTAGTCATTCACTCTCAGTACCAGCTAGCTCCAGAGCTAGTAACTCTGACTCCATAGTCGATCTAATAATGATCGTCTGTTTATCTAATTTCCAAGATATTGTACCACCACCTATGGTGAACACATATCTACTAGTGGATTTAGTCTCATCTAAATCAGTGATATAGGCTGCATCACAACACCCTTCTAAAGTAGAAGGAAGTCCACTATACACGATACCGTAATTCATGGTTCATCTCAAATATTTCATCAGTCTATTTAGTGCACACCAATGCTCATTATTGAAATTATGAGTGTATTTACTCAATCACACACATCATAGGCAATATCTGTCCTAGTGAAATTCATCAAATGCAATAGACTTTCAATAATTTGAGCATATTTAAACTGAGCAACTAGGTCACCATAATTTTTTTCTAATTTAGAGTTAGCATCACAAGGAGTGGCTACATGCGTCACCTCAATACATTCAAACTTTTTAAGAAGTCTCTCCACATAGTATTCTTGTGACACCGATATACCATCTTCACTACTTATTACCTTAACTCCCAAAATCTTATTTACTTCACCCCGATTTTTCATATCATAAGTAGTAGACAAAGACAATTTGGTACTTTCCACAATATTCAAATTTGTACCAATTATAAGCATGTCATCAACATATAAACATATTATCACATAATCATTGTCTACCATTTTAGTATAAACACATTTATCCATTTCAACAGAAAAAGTTATTTTTCAATAAGAATTGATCTAATTCTTAATGCCACTGTTTAGAAGCTTGTTTTAGGGCATGAAGATATATTATTAACTAACAAACTTTTATTTTCTTGTCCAGGAATAATACATCCCTCAAGTTGAAACATATAAATTTCTTTTTCTAAATCACCATTTAAGATAGTTGTTTTTACATCCATTTGGTGAATAAAAAACTTGTGAATTGATGCTAGTCACTAGTGAAAATTCATCAAAATAATCAATATTTGTTTTTTGAGAAAATCCTTTTGTTACTAACCGAGCTTTATATTTATCTATAGATCCATCATGACTAAGTTTCCTTTTGAAAATCTATTTACAACCAATAGGTTTTTCACCAGGAGGTAAGTCAGTCAAAATTCATGTTTTATTTTTCATAATAGAATCAATTTCAATTTTTATTCTCTTTTCAAAATTTAGCATCAGAAGAAGATATAACTTCAAAATAATGTAATGGTTTCAAGGTACTTTCAATGCTTTTTCCTTAATTTTAGTGTGTGTCTAAGTCCTCTTTGTAGTAGTTTTAATGTATTTTTATATTTGTTTGCAGGAAAACTGTCAAGAATGTAAAAGCGAAAGAATTGTGCAGAAATTGCAGATGTGATGATCTACAGAACCATCGACGGCCAGTCAACCCCTCGACGATCCGTAGGTGGCAACCGTCGTCTGAAGAAAATGCTGCTGAAGAAAGATCGGGGAATTTTTACCAAGTGTGGGGATACAGAATCTATTGATGGACTGTCATCTCCACTACGGACCGTCTTGCAGATCTGTCATTGCTAACAGAAAGTAGCCCTAGTACCCTTCTTGAAAAGATTCTAAGTGTGGAGAAATGGAAGCCATCGATAGATCATCGTGTACTCAACGGACCGCCATCCTGGTTCGTCAATGGTAACAGTAAGTTGGAGCACAAAGCAGCTGAAAAAAATTCTAAGTATGGAACGACGGGAGGCCTCGACGGTCCGTTAGTCCGATCGTCGACTCAGATGCGTTTTTGGGCAAATTTTCCTTAAATAGATTCCTTTTTATGTTAGGACTTTTTATTATAAATACTTTTAAAAACCTCGTTTTTGGGGTTAGACTTTTTGGTATTTTTCAGTTTTATTATCCTAGTTGTTGAACTTGAGATTTTGGGGAAATATTCTACTTTCCAGAATCGTTTGTTGCAAGACTTAGATTTATTCAAGTAATTTTCTGGATTTTCTTCAATCTCATCAAAGTAAGTACATGAATTCTTGTCTAATTAATATGAATTGTGTCATTGTTAACATGGGTAACTAAATCCATAACTAGGGTTGTGGGAACCATAGGTAAATAACAAGGTAAAAACTAGCTAAAATAACAATTCTAGATTAGTGTCTTGCATGTATTGATAATTCTTTTGTTTAAAAATCTTTTAACGAGTGCACACATTATAACTCGCCTTCTTGATACTTGCCAACCAAGGAGGTAGATAATAAGAAAAGAATGATCAACGTAGATTTAGTATACACTATCTGATAGGCTAGTGTTTATTGGTGCGAAGTAACAACTAAACCATACATCGATTATAATGCTTATTATGAGGTAAAAGTAAGGTTTAGTAAAGCATACACATGTAGCCGGACCAAGGTACGCAGTGAAATTCCCTAGTTGCCGGACCAAAGAATTAGGGATACATAACTTACCACTTTGCATGCAAGATACTAGGAAAGGATTGTTATAGCTAGAATTACCGCGTTATGAACATGTGGGGAACACTTATGACCTAATTACTCTCATCACTTGATAAATCTCAAATATTCATACTTTGTACTTGTTTACTTAGAAATATTAATTCCTTTTGTTATTTAAAACCCCCCTTTTATTACCTATTTTCGGAAAGGACTTGATTAAATAGAAGTAATTGTAGGTTAAAGTTAAGTCTAAATCATTTTCCTCGTGAGATCGACCCAACCTCCTAATTGGGTTCTTTACTTAATGCGACTGCTTACACTTCTTTTTGAGAAGTAAATTTGATCGTATCAAATTTTGGCGCCGCTGTTGAGGAAAGTGACTTTTAGATTAACTTTAAACACATTACCGAAGTTTAGTCAACAATTTCCAAATTTTACTTTTTCTCTTTGTTTTTGTGTCTTGCAGATCTAACTTTAGTGTATGCCAAGTACACAGAGTAGCGGAGAACCCATACTCTTACCCTGACCTCGAATTGAACCATACACTGTGTAGAATGAACCAAAATCTGGGTAATCTTGAGGATGAGTTTGACTGGGAAATTCCACCACCAGTTGAATCTCATGATCAATTATTAGCTGAAAATCATGGAGAAGGTTAAATAAGGAGGCAACCTCCTGCTCCACGTCCTCAAGAGTACTATAGGGGAAATGTAAACATCACTGACTCTAACGGTCCACTTGTCCTACCTCCTCTACCACAGGGTCATAGTTTTGTGGTAACTAGTAGTCTGATGCAAATGCTCACAACTAGAGATTAGTTTTCAGGACTATATTCTGAGGACCCACATGCTCACATCGCCAAAGTGAGGTTGGTGTGTAAGAGTTGTGTGGGGAGGCTTGATTTGAACATGGACACCATTAGGTTAAGAGTGTTCCCCCTCTCAGTGACGGGAGAGGATACTATATGGTTTACCAAGCTCCCCTATAACTCAATGTATACTTGGAATCAATTGAGGGATGTGTTCTTAGCACAATACTACCCAGTGTCTAAGAAGCTAAACCACAAAGATAGGGTGAACAACTTTGTGGCACTACCAGGAGAATCATTTAGTGGTTCTTGGGATAGGTTTACCTAGTTCTTGAGAAGTTTCCCCAATCACCACATCGATGATGATTCACTAAAAAGTACTTCTATCGGGGATAAGATAATAATAATAAATCACTACTGGATACGATAGCGGGTGGTTTTTATGAGGAGTGTCCTTATGCTGAGATCGCTGAGAAGTTAGATAAAATCTCTTGAAATAATTAATCTTAGAGAACTCAGAAGTCAGATACTGGGAGAAACACTTTGAAAGTGCAATCCGCATACAACCCAACCATAGATGAGATTCGTGAAGAAATATCTCAAATGAGAACTGAGTTTGGGTTGGTGTTGAAACACGTCAGTGGGGTGGAAAAAAGGTAAATGCGGTGAAATACTTATGTAAACCACTACCGCCGACTGATGAGTATTACTATGAGGAGGACTCTAATGTGGTAAATGAGCAGACGGGGGGTTCCCGACCAAACTCCCAAGGCTCCAATTAGGAGAATTGACGCCAAGGTCAAGGAAATCAAGGTCGAAACTATGGTAATTACAACCGAGAGGATCATTATGTACGAGATGGTTATAATCGTGACAACAACTTCAACAGGGGTAACTATGGTTACAAAAATGATAGGAGTGGGCCGTATTTTCCACCTCAAAATCGTGAAGTTGCTCCTAGGGATGGTGGAGGCAGTATGGCGTGAGTTGAAGATATGTTGCAGAAAATGATGAGGAGGTTTGATGCTAGAGATAAGCACACTAAAGAGTTGAGGAGTGACTTACCGAGTATTGGGAAAAAAATTGATGCACATGCAATCTCGATCAAGCATCTTGAATTGCAAATGGCTCAATTGTCTTCGACTGTGAACCCATGCAAATCGGGCACTCTTCCTAGCAATACTGTTAAAAATCCGAAAAATGATGGGCATTGTGTGACAGTCACAACTCAAGGTGGTAAGCAAACCATTGACCCACCGATGCCATCTGGTGTAGAAAATGTGATAAGAAGTGACTTTCAACATTTGTAGGTCCATGAGATAGAGTGGTGAGCTCCAATTGATATCTGTCATATCTTACAGGGTTGAAAAGTCATATGAGGTACAAATAGAAGAGTGTCTTGGTGCAGAAGCAATAGCGGCAGTGATCATGAATTTTGATAGTGATTGCATTGAAGAGTATGGGTCATTAGTCGCGGCACTTGATCGATGTGATATTCGGTTTAAACCAAAGAAGTTGGAGTTAGATATGAAGCATCGTGAGTCTCCACCCACGAAACCATCTATAGAAGAGACTCCAAAAGTATAACTTAAGGCTCTACAACCTTATCAAAGGTATGTATTCTTGGGAAAAGACGACAGTGTGCCGGTAATTATTGCATCAGATTAAAATGTGCCTCAAGTTGAGAGTTTAGTGGAGGTGTTAAAAAGGTTCAAAAGAGCTATTGGGTGGACTATTGTGGATATTATTGGGATCCCTCTCGGGATTTTTTCACATAAAATCCAACTCATGCCTGATCATAAGCCATGTATTGAGAACCAGAGACGTTTAAATCCACCTATGCAAGAGGTGGTGAAGAAGAAAATTATTAAGTGGTTGGATACTGGAGTGATATATCCAATCGACAATAGTAGTTGGGTATGTTGGAGTGATATATGCCCTGTTCAGTGTGTACCTAAGAAAGGGGGAATGACTGTGGTCCCCAATGAGCTTGTCCAGATGAGACCGGAGACTGGATAGAGGGTGTGTATGGATTATCGAAAAAGAAAAAAAAAGAAGAGTTCACCTTGATGAGCAGAGGTTAAACGGGTTGAGTGAGCTTGATGAATTTTGCTTGAAGGCATATGAAAGTATAGCCCTCTACAAAGAAAAGATGAAGAAGTATCATGACCAAAAGATTGAGAAGCGCAATTTTTTGGTTGGGGATTTAGTGCTCCCTATTTGATCACCCAACTATTCCCTCATGGTGAGATTGAGTTGGAGAACAAGGAGGGTGTAAGGTTCAAGGTGAACGGGCAGCAAATCAAAATCAATCTATGGCATGCTGAAACGGCGAATGAAGTGATCGAGGCATACCATCTTGATGAAGTCTGAGTAATCAAGAGTCTTCCGTCGTGCCGCGACGTTAAATCAAGCAGTGATTGGGAGGAAACCCAATATGTATCCTCTATCCAACTAAAGGTTTTTCGTGATTTTCTAGGCATAGTTGCATTATTTTTGCTTTTATTACTTATGTCACGTCTGAATGTTCTTTTATTTTTCTCTAAAAGTGTTGGCTAGAGCTTAGAGTAGGGTCCGTGTTAAAAAAAAGTATCAATAAAGAACAAAAATATTAGCTTAATGGGTGTTAAATGTGCAGGGACAAAATCACCAAAAATCTGTAGAAAGTTGGTCTGGTTCATCCATCGACGAACCCATCGATGGACCGTCGGTAGGATCCGTTGTGCCCAGGTATGTTCTTTGAATTTTTCTAAGTTAGGTCACCGTCGATGGAGGGGTCAACATGTTGATCTTCGGCGCTTGCGCCTCAGGTTTGCTTCACCTACCACCTTATTCTATATACTTTTATGCATTGGGGACAATTGCACGTCTTTTTGTTAGGGATGGGGTATATGGAAAGTGAGTGCTAGGGTGAAGTCTGAGTATCCCAACTCACGATTCTCTCTTGGGGTTTTCTTGCATGTGTTCTTTTTCCCAAGAGACTGGTTATTTTATTGTTGAACCAACATGTTGGTATTTTTTGTACATAGTATAGAAATGGAATCTGAAGAATGATGGCTAAACAAAATGATATCCTATTTTAAAGAAAATGTTGTATGACTTGGAATAGTAATTGATGAATGTGTGGCTCTTAGCATGACATAGAGATACACCACTGCATGACCCTAAATCTAAAACTCAAACTAGGTGTCTGATATCTGGTAGAATAATGAGATTTCAAGTGAGTATGAGGAAAATTTGAATAGTCCACCATTGGTACTGAGCTAGAACTTGCCTGCTTAGTCCTGCTAAAAGTAAGCTATGATAGACAATTAGGAAAGGATCATAGGCCCTTGTTCAAGATAGCCAATCTTTATCCTAGATAACAGAAAACCGAATGAAATTAATCCCTTCTTGATCCAAATGATTTGAGCTTAAAGTAGACCTTTCTTTTTCACCCCAACTGATCTTTTTCTGGGAACAATGTGTTGACCCTGGTCCCTCCTTGGTCATGTGCACCTCAACTTATGCCAAAAGCATATTTTGAAGGTGGATAATGCAGAAAACAATCTTGTCGTGGCCCTAAACCAACCTTGGATATTGTGTATCTTGACTCATGGAAAAATCATGAGTTGAGGGTGGCTAGTTGAGGTATTCTCTAGAATGTGGGGTTGAAAGAATAAAGAAAGAGAATGAACAAAAGAAAAGTGACTCAAGAAAAGTTGAAAGCTAAGTGATTTTTTTTTAAAAAAAATCACTTACACAAAAGGAGAAAGAAAGGAGAAAATAAAGGTGAAAGAATATAAAAAATTAAGAAATAGGGCGGAATAAAACGATGAAAAGGTAGGACGCTTAGCCGTTATGTCAAGGAGGGCAATAAGTCACTAAAATACATTCAAATGTACCCTACCTGACCCTGAGCCTAAGTTACTAGCTAAGAGAGTCCTATCGTGATCCTAAGAGTCTATTACGGTGAACTTAAAACAGTGAAAATAAGGGCAAGCCTATGACAACAAGTATAAATGAGGTGTGAAGTTGTTCTGAGAGCGAGTGTTGAAAAAAATAATTCGTATACTCAAACTGAAATCATTGTGTGAAAAATTAAAATGTTGTTTTGAAGTAAGGACACTAGTTGCAATACTGGAAAATTAGTACCTTGGTGAGCGATCAAAGAGGATAGTTGTCGGTGTGTGGTGAGTCTATGTCATGGTCTTATCCACATGAGCGAGCCTAATAGTGATAGCACGCATAAACATAATGAAAATAATCGGGATTGATAGCCAGATGATTGCGAAAGATAAAATAAGGATAATCTTGTACAAAAGGTTTTGTGATGAGTCATAGTGCGTAGCTTGAAGACAAATAACGAATTTAAGTTGAGGGTGTTGATGTACCGTGGTTTCACGGTACTTTCAATGTTTTTCCTTAAGTTTAGTGTGTGTCTAAGGCCTTTTTGTAGTAGTTTCTTTGTTTGTAGGAAAACTGTCCAGAATGAAAACGCGGAAGAACTATGCTGAAATTGCAGAAGTGATGACCTACGGAGCCATCGACGGTCCATCGACCCCTCAACGATCCGTAGGTGGAAACCGTCGTCTGAAGAAAATGATTCTGAAGGAAGATCGGGGAATTCTGAAAGTGTGGGGCTACGAAAGTTATCGACGGATCATCATCTCTGTAACGGACTGTCCTGCACATCCATCATTGCTAACAGAAAGTAGCCCCAGTACCCGTCTTGAAAAAATTCTAAGTGTAGAGAAACAGAAGCAATCGGCGGACCGTCGTGCACTCAACTGACCGTAATCCTGGTCCATCGATGGTAACAGTTAGTTGGAGAAGAAAGCAGCTGAAAAAGATTATAAGTGTGGAACGACGGGAGGCCTCGACGGTTCATCGATCCGGTCATCGACTCAGATGCGTTTTTGGGCAGATTTTCCTTAAATAGATATATTTTGTATGTTAGGACTTCTTTATTATAAATACTTTTTAAAATCTCATTTGGTATTTTTTAGTTTTATTATCCTAGGTGTTGAACTTGAGATTTTGGAAAAATATTCTACTTTCCGGAATTATTTGTTGCATGACTTTGATTTATTCAAGTAACTTTCTGGATTTTCTTCAATCTCATCAAAGTAAGTACATGAATTCCTGTCTAATCTATATGAATAGTGTGATTGTTAACATGGATAACTAAATTCATAACGGGGGTTTTGGGAACCATGGGTAAGTAACACGATAAAACTAGCTAAATAACAATTCTAGAATAGCGTCTTGCATGTATTGATAGTTCTTTCATTTAGAAGTCTTTTTAACGAGCGCTCACGTTAGAACTCGCCTTGTTGATACTTGTCGGACCAATGAGGTAGATAATAAGAAAAGAATTATCAACGTAGATTTAGTATACACTATCTAATAGGCTAGTGTCAATTGGTGCGAAGTAACAACTAAGTCATACATTAATTATGATTCTTATGAGGTAAATGTAATGTTTAGTAAAGCATAAACACTTAGCCGGACCAAGGTGCGGAGTGAAATTTTCTAGTTGTCGGACTAAGGAATTAGGAATACATAACTTACCACTTTGTATGCAAGATACTAGGAAAGAATTGTTATAGCTAGAATTACCGCGTTATGAACCCAGCGGGAACACTTATGCCCTAGTTACTCTCATCACTTGATAAATATCAAATATTCATACTTGATTCTTGTTTACTTTGAAATATTTAATTCCTTTTTTTATTCAAAATCCACCTTTTATTACCTGTTTTCGAAAAGAACTTGATTAAATAGAAGTAATTGTAGGTTAAAGTTAAGTCTAAATCATTTTCCTCATGGGATCGACCCCAACATCACAGTTGGGTTCTTTACTTAATACGACCGCTTATACTTCTTTTCGAGAAGTAAATTTGAGCATATCAAATTTTCATAAAAATATTCTTTTCTTAGCCTTTTTGCTCCTTTGCAGTTCCTTAATATTAGAGGTGTTCTCATTATTTCTTTAAACGAGTGCATAAGAAATTTTATCACAGTGGAAAAATATGTTCAAAACATTCAACATTCTTTGTCTCAATAATAGTGTTGCAATCATGCATATCACTTTTCAAAACAAGAAATCTATATGCAACACTATGTTCAACATATCCAATAAGCATGCAATCAGCAGTTTTAGATCTAATTTTTCTCTTTTTAGGTTCAGGCAAAAGAATTTTAGCAGGACATCTCCATACTTTTAAATATTTCAAGTTAGGTCTATTACCTTTTCCCAATTCGTAAGGAGTTGTACCAGCTTTTTTATGAGGAATTCTATTTTGTAAGTGACATGAAGATAATATTGTTTCACCCCATAAATTATCAGGAGCATTAAGATTAATTAATATGAAATTCATCATTTCTTTCAAAGTTCTATTTTTTCTTTCATCTACTCCATTAGACTCAGGTGAATAAGGAGAGGTTACTTCATGAATAATTTCTTCTTTTTCACATAAAATATTTAAAGATATATATTCTCCACCTCTATCAGATGAAATTCTTTTGATTTTTCTAATATGTTGATTTTCAACTTCAGACTTATAAGCAATAAAAACATCAAATGCGTCATCTTGATTATGAGCAAATACAATTTAGTAAATCTGAAAAACATCAATAAAAGTCAGATAATAACTTTTATCACCTCTAGTCATAGTCTGTTTCAAATCATCCAAATCAGTGGGGTCCAAAGACAATAATTCAGTTTCTCTACAACTGAAAAACATGACTTTTTAGTAATCTTAGCTTCATCACATATTTAAGATTTATCAAAATTAAACTCTAAATTTGGTATTAAACCAAGAGACTGCAGATTCTTAATATGTGAGACATTAACAGTTTATAATTAGCTTGTTATAAAAAAACATGCAAAAGAAAATACAACTTTAATGTAATCATCAAAATTATTTAAATTTAAATCATGTATTAAATCCTGATATTACATATTTTAATATGTGACACATTAATATTTTCTAGTTTTGCATGCCATGTTATAGGCTCAATCATGTAAGCAGAAATAAATACACTGAAATTATGACAAATATTAAGCATATATAAACCATAGATATTGAACTCTTTGTCAAAAATATATTATTTTTAATCAATATTACTAGAAAATTTTCAAAAAAGAAACCATCATTCCACATTTTTCTAATAATTTCACACAAATCAAATTAATTAGAATATTAGGAACGTGCAAGTTTTACCAGATGTGAGTTTGAGAAAAACTTTTCCTTTTTCAAGAACTTTTAGTTGTCTTTGTGTGACGTCCCCCCACAAGTCATCGAGGACCGCACAGAGTCTTAGCAAATACTCTAAATCCGTGACACTTGACTCACCAAAATAAATAATTTCTTCTCCTTTTCCCAACTTGGGTGTATGACACAAAATCACTTTTGTTTATACAAATGTGGCTAGTGGCACCAGAGTCTATCACTTAGTTTCTCACATTGGCCACAACATTTATTTCTGAAATGACTGCAATAATCAGATCATCTGTTTCAGCCAAAGTTATTTTTACCTTAGCGAGATTGTCATTTATTTTCAATATTCTTTTGCATTAGGGTGTATTTTTCATAAAGGTTTTATTATTAGTCTTGAACTTGTAACCCTGTCTATTTGCATACCTATAACTTTTTTTACCATAAGTCTCCGGCGAATGACTTAGAATAGTACCAGTTAGGGTAGCAACAATATCAATATCCTCAAATAGTTTCAGTAATTTCAAAACACATATAATCAAAAATTTCGGAACACATTTTATATGTAATAATTTCTTAAATTGTAGGAAAAAATTAAAGAAATTTTAGAATACTAATAAATAAATAAATAACTTTATTGTTTATCAAAACGTGGTTCTGAAAATAAAATAAAAATTAGTATGATGATATATAAATATTAGTGCATAAAATAAATAAATATTTAAATTATATTGGGCACTGTCTAAGAAACTATTTCAACGTTATCAAATGATTCCTCATAAATAAAAAAGTACTTTCCTATCTTAAATAATAGAGATGATAGAAATCAACAAATTAATTAACATCAATAAATTACTAATGGGATGTAAGATAACTATTAATAAAAATAAGTAAAACTAAAAGCGAGAGTGAAAATAGTGAATGAATTTAAGAAAGAGTATTAATATTTTCTTGTTCTAAGTTGCACAAAAATAGGGACAATTTAAAGTGAAAAAATATTCACAAGCTCTTGACTTATCTTCCAACAACATGCACTTGACAAGTGTTTAACACTTGTCTTCCAACAACATCTTGATAAGTGTCTAACACTTGTCTTAATATTTAGAAACCATATGAAAAGTGGAACATTTGGAAGATGACAAATGTAAATTTTTTTTAAATAATCTTACAATTAGTGCCTAAATATATTTCTTATTCGTACGACACTTATGTTCTTTCTTGATATATTAGGAAGGATTAGTAATAGTGTAATGTGAATTTTGTA
Organism: Solanum lycopersicum; assembly: GCF_036512215.1. NCBI lineage: Eukaryota > Viridiplantae > Streptophyta > Magnoliopsida > Solanales > Solanaceae > Solanum > Solanum lycopersicum. The sequence goes on along the minus strand of NC_090803.1, from coordinate 20,949,127 downwards.
TTTATAACATAACTAGTGAAATTATTCGCGCTTCGCGCGATTATATGAAATATTTATAAGATAATAATATGAAATATATAATATTTAGGTTAGTATCGAATATATAGATAATATTTATATTTCTCCTCGTCTGCGATATTATAGATTTTTTAAAAACATATAAAATATATTTATTTATTTTGTATATGTATATATTAGAACAAAATATTCACCGTGGTGAAGTAAATGGAATAAGGGATAATATGTTGAAATAACAATATATTGGTATTAAGTTGAAAATATTTTAGATATTTTAATTTTCTCTATCTTTTCTAGGAGTAGTGATGTTCTATCTAAACTCTGATTTCGTCAAAATAAAATTATTTTCTTTTATTTTATTATTACATTTGTTATTATAATTTTTTAAACATTATTTAAATACTTGTAAGATTTTCGAAAAATGAAGCATATAAAGTCATGATTCATATTTAATATTAAACTTTACAAGTAAGATGAAGAGACATGAGTTATAAATAATTCAAATGTATAATTTTATTAACCACTAAATGTATTATTAATTATGTATTGATTTTATTTGTAAAATAAAAAAATAAAAATAAGGTGTGGAAATACAAAAAATGAACAGAGAAAATATAATAATTGGTGACTACATAAAAATTATAAATACATTTCAAAGCAAAAAAACGACGACAGATTGTTACATACGCAAAAAATGACATCATGAAAATAATAATATATTTTTCAATTACTTTTTATAATTTATAATAAAAGTGAAACTAATTATCATAAATTTTGTTGTTGTTAAAATGAAATAATTATATTTATTTTTTTTCATAACAAAGAGAAAATAGAATACTAAAGGATCAAATGATTAGTATTGACAGTATAATACATTTAGCTAAATTATTTACATAAATTAAAACTTTAAAAACTCTAGCAAAAGTAATTAAGTTGCTAATAAATTTTAAAGTGAAAAAATAATCTCTAATTATGCTTAATTTTTTTTCCTTGTACCATCTTCCTTTGCAAAGAGATCCGTCATCATGTTTTGATTTATATGTCAAACTCTTCATATATGCAACCAACCGAATAAAAAAAAAGCATATACGAATTAAAAATAATTATGTAAAAAAAAAGAACGAAATATAAACCATATTAAATATATTTATATATTATCTTTTCAATAGTAATAACAATACTAAATAATAATTATTTCTTGAAATCTAACAAATATTATAATCAAACTATATTATATATGAAAAACTAACTATTAAAAAAAGTAATTGCATACGGACAATACATTGTTAAGAATTAAAGAGATTTTTTTAATCATACTTACTTGATAAATTATAATACAAACACAAAAATATATATTAAGAAAGCATGTCTAAGTCCATAAAAATAAAAAGAAAGACTTAAGAATGGAATATATTTTACCTTCATATACTTTTTTTGTTACATGTTAGCGAATTTACAAACAATTATTATGGAGAAGAGAAATTATAACTTTGTATGTGAATCTTCATGAAAATAAATATGAATTTATGTAGACAAAATAAAGAAAATGAAAAAAATGAGGACTTGAGAATGATATATTGATTAACTTCATGTACTTTTTTTTTTGTTACATGTTAGTTTCCTTCACAAATCAAATACGAATTTATAGACAAAAATAGAGGAAATAAAAAATAAAAAGTTCAATATTTCTTACCTTCATGTACTTTTTTCTTTTGTTACAGATCAAACTTATATGATGAAAAAAGAAAGAATAATTGTGAAAGTGAATCTTCATTAAACTAATATGAATTTATAGGCAAAATAAAGGAATTTCATAAGACACATAAACTTATAAATTTAAATTGAAGGTTATGAATATAAAAATTATGAGGTCATGAATATTATTAAAAGTAAAAATTAAAGAAGGGCAAGTCATGGGTAGTAACTTCTAGTGAATAAATTCAAAAATAAAAATAAAAATACTTAAAATGTAAAAAAATAATAATATGATTTCATGATTAGAAGTGAGATAAACAAATAGAAAAAAAAATATAGAATTTTTTTATTATTATAAATGTTCATACATTAATAAAGTATTTATTTGTATATTTGTATAAATGAAGTAATATATTTTTACAATAAAATAATTAATTTAAATTAAAAAAAGTCAAAAATAAATAAATTATGTTTCTCTTTTAATTATAAGTGAGATAAATAAATAAAAAATATGAAGAGTTTTTGTTATAAATGACCCACCATTAATAAAATATTTATTTATAATAAATTTAAGTAATTTTTTATGATATATAATAGTTATTTTTAAAAAAAAAAAGATGAAAAAAACTAAATGCAAATGGAGGCTATATAGAGGTGCCACAACACCTCATCTATGGTCCTTATTTATATATATACTAGTGAAACCATTCGCGCTTCGCGCGATTATATGAAATATTTATAAGATAATAATATGAAATATATAATATTTAGGTTAGTATCGAATATATAGATAATATTTATATTTCTATCGAATATATAGATAATATTTATATTTCTTCTCGTCTGCGATATCATAAACTTTTGTAAAACATATAAAATATATTTGTTTGTTTTGTATATGTATATATTAGAACAAAATATTCACCGTGATGAAATAAATGAAATAAGGGATAATATGTTGAAATAACAATATATTGTATTAGGTTGAAAATATTTTAGATGTTTTAATTTTCTCTATCCTTTCTAGGAGTAGTGATGTTCTATCCAAACTCTGATTTCCTCAAAACAATATTGTTTTATTTTATTTTATTATTACATTTGCTTATTATAATTTTTTAAACATTAATTAAATACTTATATGATTTACGAAAAATGAAGCATATAAAGTCATGATTCATATTTAGTATTAAACTTTACAAGTAAGATGAAGAGACATGAGTTATAAATAATTTAAATGTATAATTTTTATTACCCACTAAATGTATTACTAATTATGTATTGATTTTATTTGTAAAATAAAAAAATAAAAAAAAGGTGTGAAAATACAAAAAATGAACAGAGAAAATATGATAATTGGCGATTACATAAAAATTATAAATGCATTTTAAAGCAAAAAGAACGACGACAGATTGTTACATACGCAAAAAATGACATCATGAAAATAATAATATATTTTCAATTACTTTTTATAATTTATAATAAAAGTGAAACTAATCATCATAAATTTTGTTGTAGTTAAAATTAAATAATTATATTTATTTTTTTCATAACAAAGAGAAAATAGAATAGTAAAGGATCAAATGATTAGCATTGACAATATAATACATTTAGCTAAATTATTTACATAAATTAAAATTTTAAATACTCTAGCGAAAGTAACTAAGTTGCTAATTAATTTCAAAGTGAAAAAATAATCTCTAATTATGCTTCATTTTTTTTCCTTGTACCATCTTCCTTTGCAAAGAGATCCGTCATCATGTTTTGATCCATATGTCAAACTCTTCATATAAGCAACCAACTGAATAAAAAAAAGCATATACGAATTAAAAATAATTATGTCAAAAGAAAGAACGAAATATAAACCATATTTAATATATTTATATATATTATCTTTTCAATAGTAATAACAATAGTAAATAATAATTATTTCTTAAAATCTAACAAATATTATAATCAAACTATATTGTATATGGAAAACTAACTATTAGAAAGAGTAATTGCATACGGATAAAACATTGTTAAGAATTAAAGAGATTTTTTCAATCATACTGATTTGATAAATTATAATACAAACATAAAAATATATATTAAGAAAGCATGTCTAAGCACATAAAAATAAAAAGAAAGACTTAAGAATGAAATATATCTTACCTTCATATACTTTTTTTTTTGTTACATGTTAGCTAATTCACAAACAAGTATTATGAAGAAGATAAATTATAACTTTGTATGTGAATTTTCATGAAAATAAATATGAATTTATATAAACAAAATAAAGGAAATGAAAAAATAAGGACTTAAGAATGATATATTTATTAACTTCATGTATTATTTTTTTTTGTTACATGTTAATTTCCTTCACAAATCAAATGCGAATTTATATAGACAAAAATAGAGGAGATAAAAAATAAAAATTTCAATGAAGTATTTCTTACCTTTATGTACTTTTTTTTTTTGTTACAAAACAAACTTATATGATGAAAAAAGAAAGAATAATTGTGATGTGAATCTTCATGAAACTAATATAAATTTATAGGCAAAATAAAGGAATTCCATAAGACACATAAACTTATAAATTTAAATTGGAGGTTATGAATATAAAAATTATGAGAGTCATGAATATTATTAAAAGTAAAAATTAAAGAAGGGCAAGTCATGGGTAGTAACTCCTAGTGAATAAATTCAAAAATAAAAAAAAATACTTAAAATGTAAAAAAAATAAAAATACTATAATTTCATGATTAGAAGTGAGATAAACAAATGGAAAAGAAATATAGAGAGTTTTTTTTATTATAAATGTTCATACATTAATAAAGTATTTATTTGTATATTTGTATAAATGAAGTAATATATTTTTATAATAAAATAATTAATTTAAATTAGAAAAGTTAAAAATAAATAAATTATGTTTCTCTTTTAATTATAAGTGAGATAAATAAATAAAAAATAGGAAGAGTTTTTGTTATAAATGACCCACCATTAATAAAATATTTATTTGTAATAAATTTAAATAATTTTTTATGATATATAATAATATTTTTTTTTAAAAAAAAGATGAAAAAATCTAAATGCAAATGAAGGCCATATAAAGATGCCACATCACCTCCTCAATAGTCCTCATTTATATATATATATTGATTTTGATTCGTCGGATATTGCTACGTAAAACTTTAATTATTAATATGAAAATGTAAGTAGTTTAGTTTTTTTTTAAAGTAAAATATTTTATCATGAAAAGTAGGTTTAGAATAATGCAACTTGCTAGTCTCTACAGCCTACAATATTATTGTATTAAATAATAGATATCCTATCAACTAAAATAATAAGAATAAATTCATACATAGCAAACATAAAATATATATTTGTATGATATAACAAAGTTTGCATAATTGTGCTTCATAGCAAATATAAATGTGTATAATTCATTATACATATACAAATAAACCAATTGTATAATTCGCTATACATATACAATAGAAAGCAGTCATATACAAATCAATTGTATAATTTGCGTATGTATAAAACGAGAAAGAGAGAAGAAAAAAAGAAATATGGCTGGGAAATATTGTATTGTATAAATATAAGTGTATAGGATGAAGATATATATATATATATATATACAAGTGTATATACAATTTTCTCTCGCTTTATACAAACATAAACATAATTTATACATTTCGTTTATGTCTGTATAAGCGATACAGATGAGGGTGACGAGCGAGATCTTGGAGAGTAGCGAGCGAAATCTGCAGAGGGGAGAGAGGGATATATATATATATATAATTTTTTCTCGCTTTATAAATAGAAACGTATTATACACTTGTGTTTGTATAAAAGTAAAAGGAAGTGTGCGAGAGAGGGAAAATAACGAACGAGAGTTTTGAGAGAGCGAGGTGACTAGCAAACAGTTTGCTATAGGGTGCAATTAAATTAAAATGTAATTATAATATTAAATTTAATTTATTAATTTGTCATTATATACAATTTACCCGAATAATAGATGCCTATCAGACTTTTAGAGGAGATTTTGCTAATCTACTTCTTGAGTCAACTTACAATGAGATAGTTTTATCCAATAGCAAAGTGCAACATTACAACTACAAATAATTTAACAGTTAATAAAGAGGATAAAATATTTGACTTCTAATCAGTTAATCAATATGATATGAGAAGATAATATATTTAGCTTAGTGATTATTGATTATTCTAGTAAATTTTTATTTGATTCTTCTACTCCAACAATAAACAGTAATGTTCTAACGGATTACTGAAGTAACTTATGTTGACTTAAATTTAGAATAGACATTAATTTTCTGGCTAATAACTCAGATAATTTTTGTTTACTCTTTAATATGGTGATCGACAGAGATTACGTCGAAAAGAGCGGACTTTCTTCTATGTAAGAAATAATTGGTGAAATCAAGTGCCGGAAAAGGAAAAGAATGACGGAAATAAAATGATTTTTAAAAAGTAAATTTTTATAAAATAATATATTATACTTTTTTTCCGATTAAAACATTTAATTTGTCCAAATTAGAAAATCGAATAGTTGAAATATTAAAGTTTAAAACTGAAACAACCAAATAATCTGAAACCAAAATTAACAGATTTTTAATCACCATTTTAACCCCTGCTGGTGGCCAATTAAATCCGGATTCGCCAGAAAATTCCACATAGAGAGTTAAAGCGTTTTCTATCAAAGGTAACTTCAAACTAAAGGAGTCTCGATTTACTCGAACCTAACGTAGTAAGAGATATGAATTTCAAAAAAATATTAATTCTTTTTTTTTTTATCAAAAGTGAAAATAAAAGTGTTAAACTTTGTTAAAAAAATTTCATACAAAAAATATGTAAAAAAAATATATTTATAATTCAATTTTTTAAAATAGTTATGTACTTCCGCTATTTACTTTTATGTATTCACCAAACTAAAAATATTTTTTACATTTTATTTGTCCACTAATATCACGAGAACTTTTTTTTAAGGTACATGTTTGCATATAAAAAATAAAAAATGTATTAGAAATTGCGTTATATTATAAATTAGTCAAATTATTCGTGCTTTGCGCATAAATTTAACATCACAAAATATATAAAATAATATTTAAAATCTATCAGCCACTAAAACTAAATCACTATATTATCATATATAAAGATTAATAATGTATTGGAAACTGAAAATTATTACATCTTATCATTTATCATTAATAACATTATAATAAATTATGTATAATTTACATAGATCTCACATCATAAAGAACAATTACATTTTACCCTATTTTTCTTTCTAATTACTATAATCCCATAAAATTTGTAACTTCCGAATACGTTAAAGAGTATCTCTGATACATTGTAATATAAATCGGATACATAATATGTAGCTCGGGTACATTAAAAACTAACTCGGATATATTATAAAACAAATTGAATATATTATACATTAAATACTGGCTCGAATACTTTAATATGTAGCTAGGATACATTAAATACGTTAGGAGAGAAATAAGAGATTTTAGAGGTTTTTAGAAAAAGAAGGGGATATTGGAAACACGGAAAATATAAGAAGTTTATTTTAGTAATTTTTCCATAAATTAATGACTGTAAAAATACATATCATGATCTGTAACATAAATAATGTCGTCACTGAGTCACTCAACATGAGTAAAACACAAATATTAATACTGAAGAAGAAGAGTTTCAACATTTTCGGTGTTTTGAAATGAGAGAAAATCTCTCTATTTATAGACAATAAATGTTAGTATGCACAAATATTTATTATGACTTATCAGAAAGGTTACAACTATTTGAAAAAATTTCAACTTTTTAGAATGATCATAACTTTTTATAAAAGTCGTAACTTTTTGTAAAAGTCTTCACTTTTCATAAAAATCACAACTTTTCATAAAAGTCATATTTTTTCGCAAATGTCCCAATTTTCATGAAAGAGTAAGACTAGTTTTATAAATAAATAAATTAAAAATGAATTCTGATTTGTAATGGTACCACATAAGCAAACCTAAGATTATCTATATATATATATATATGTTAGACACAAAATCTTCTCCCATCGCAACAGTTAAGTCGGCGCTTCATTATTTACAAGCTGAAAAGAATTCTAAAAGTCAATCCATACGTGTATCTTTGTAGACGTTTCAAACATAAAAAAGTTAATAATTACTTAATCATATTTAATATTCATCAAGGATATTGTAATAACGAAAAAAGAAATGTAAAATTATTTTATTTATTACTCTACCAAATGCAATTTGGACGCTTACTCTGTATCATTCAAGATCGTTTTTAGATATCTGATGGCAACAAAATACATTTAGGGGTCGTTTAATTTAGATTTTGTAAGGACGAAGATTAGTAATGACAAAGACTATAATATGGAAATTATTTGTTTGATTTGTTGTATTGCAAAATGCTAACTATACATTATATATCATCTATCATTCACGCTCAACTTCAACACCTCTTATTTACAATCGAATACATTTTGTATGATAGTGTGTATAAGAATAGTACTGAATAAAATGTATTAACAACGCTGAAATTAATATGCGAGATTTCTCATTCATTGTTTAATCAGTTTGACTATTAAAGACAATTATATATTTCACCATACTTATCCATGGGGAGAAGGGCCTAAAATACCCCTCAAGTATTTGAATTGATATAAAATTACCATCCATCCATCTATCAGTCCTAAAATACTCCTGATGTCCACCTTTTGGCTCAAAATACCTTTGTTCTAACAGGTCATACTCATATTAGGTGGATGGAGGGTAATATTGTACCAAATCTCATAATTTAAGGGCATTGTAGGCCTTCCATTAAAATAATTTCAAATTACGTAATATATAAGCTCACATGATTGCTTTGATTTTGAATTTCATAGTACAATAAAACCTTGGTAAATTAATAATCTCTATAAAATAATATTTTTCTCCAATCGCGACATAGGCCAATATAAAAAAGTCACTAATTTCCATTAGATGATAACATAATATTTTTTTAGAAGGCCGCTATATAAATATATGGTCCCACTAGTATCTTAAATTAATAATTCTTTAGAAGTATAAATATATTTAAGTCAATTTAGTGAAAGATGACTCTATTGTGTTATGTTTTTCTTAAAACTTAAATATAGTTAAAGCTCATTTCTAACTTTTCTTATTGCATTCACGAGCTCCTGTGTTGTCTTTTCGACTGCACCATAAAATTGTGAATAGTTCTATATGCAACAAATGTTTCCTTATATGTAATTGCTTCCAAAGGTATAATATCATCTTCAACTTCACTATCATTATTGTTTATTTCGATGATATTCAAAACATCTTCTAAGGACCTCTGAACATGTATCACTTTCAGTTTGATCATCCAACATGTTATTAACACCCATTTTATTGTGGTAACCAAGATCATTAATGTAACGACTCTTTTGATCATTTTGAATACTAGAGCTTTTTATTTCATAAATATTTTTTTCGATAGATTTTAAATGGGTGTTTTGGACTATTCATAATTATAATTATGAAATTAGTGGGGTAGTTTTAATAATTGAGTTAGTTGGGGGTTAAAGGAGATAACTTTAAATTTAATAGTGGGTCGCTTTTATAATTTTAAAGTATATAATAAGGGTGATAACTAATCTGTAGAAAAGAAGAAATATAGACGCGTAAAAACCAAGTGAGAGGAAGGTTTACCTGTGCGGCTACACCAAAGATTAACTTTGGAGTTCTTTTAGAGGTAATCTTCTTTGTTAATAGTTAACATGTATAATCGTGGATTAATTATCGTTAGTGGATCTTTATGATGAATAATGTAAAAAGATTAAAGAGAAATCGAATAGTGCAAAGTTGACACGTGCTGATCGACAGTTGACAGTTTGTTTATATGAAAATGGTACGTACCAATTTGTTGTGGGTTTGCTCGGGTAACGACAGTAACATAATTGGGGGATAATTATGGCATCTTTATGGTCAAGAATTTATGTTAGTGACTATAATGTGGGTAGGAATTTGTGATTTGAGATGAATGAATTTTACCGTAATTAGATAATATTAGTTAGGTTAATTTGGTTAATGTTAAGGTATAAAAATTGTATGGAATGTTTAGCTTTTGTATTGCTGATCTATCGACTGATATACAAGACATACTGCAAGTGAAAGTGCATCTGTAGTAGGTATTTTTATTAGTTGGAAGTTGGAAGAATTTCTCATTGTTTAATTGTATATATTGTTCATGAGCAAATTTTTATATGAAATGCATCAAAACCAACTCGAGAAGATTATTAGATATTACGAATGAAGCGTCTTAACTGTTAAGATACGGTTATTTGGATGAAAATGCTAATTAGCTCATAACTATGTTTCTAGAGGAATTGAAATGATGATAGATATAAAGAATAAGTTTCCAGATGAAAGGTATAAGTGTTTCCATAATAAAATTCTAGATTGAACTAGTTATTCACGCTATGTTTGAACTCTTCTTATATTCTCTTATTTTGATAAAATTCATGTGTCTGCCTTTGACTGAATCCTTCTTGTTGTATTGTTTGTGGGATGTAAAGCAAAAGAATATGTTCATACCATTAGACGTTGAAAGGGTGTTATGAACTTGCCTGGGTAATGTATAACTTTGGATGTCATTTGGATCTCAATATTCTTTATTTGTAAACCAGATTCGAATATTAAAAATTCTGCTTATCAGTTACATATTTCAAGTCAGTCTTACTACTGCCAAGGCCTAATGTATAGAATAACTTTATTATATGTACTACCAAGGACTTTTGAGGAATTATTGATTCAAAACATTCTATCGTTACACCCATTTTCAGGTATCTCAAATAGCATACTAGCCATAAGATGAAGAGGTGTCTAATACAACCACTCATCCATTAAAGTGATGATAATGAGAGGAATTAAGATCTACTCTTAGGTTTGAATTTTGAAAAATTGATTATATAATTAGGTGAGTTTTTGCGTCTAGGCTAAACATAGACTAATATCAGTGTTTATAGACTCGTTAACTTATAAATTGTGCATATATATACTTGATAGATTGGAAAGATTTGGAGGAAATAAGGAAAGGAAAAGTATTGGAGAAGTAGTTACTTGACTTCAATTCTTCAGTGGAGGTAGGTTATGGTTTATTTCTATTTTATAGATAAACTCTAAATAGCAATTGATATGTAATGAGTGATATTGTAATGCCTCATATGTACTTGATTATGTGGTTGTATGTTTTGATTGTGTGATTTGTCATTGACCTAAAATTATGAGACTGTTGAATTTTTAATCTTGAACCTTCTCTATTAAAATGACGCATTGAATAATGAAGGTTTGATGAAATAAAATAATGAGATAATTGGATCGGAGTGTCACGTTCCGACACGATATTATGAGATCAGAGTGTCATGCGTTTGTTGCTTGCCACCTGTTAAGTATTGTAGTTGACTTTATATTATTTTTCAATATATATTGGTTTCTATTTTGAGTTGGCCGATGATACCTACTTAGTACGTGTTCATTACACTGACCTCTACTTGTATTTTCTTCTCTGTTCTTTTATGAAGTGCAGCAAGTGTACCATCGACTTCGACTCGCCCTCAGCTCTAGCCAGTCTCTAGCACATCAGAGTTCAGGGTGAGCTATTAATTCTAGCTCGTGCTGGATTATCTCATTCTCGTCTTGATGTCTTTGAATTTCGGACATGGACCATCTTTTTGCTTATTTTGGTTTCTTAAACACTCCTAGACTTGGTAATTGGAAAATGGGTTTCCTTGACGTGATGACTATCAGATTTTGGGATGATAAGTATTAAACTTTAGAAACTTATTTAAATTGGTTTCTTAGTATCTTTTCGAGCTTTCGCATTATTTATATTATTTATAGTTAAACTATTGGTATATGTTGGGTTTAGATGTGTTGTTCGCCCACCTAAGGAGGTAAGCGTGGGTGCCACTTGAGACTCATTTTGGATCGTGACAAAATTGGTATTAGAGCGTTAGGTTCGGTGATATCATCACACAAGGACAAGTCTAGTAGACTCTTGCGGAACGGAATGGGGATTCCTTTACTTTTCTTCAAGAGGCTATAAGACTTTAGGAAAACTTCATTCCTTCTCTCTTTCGTGCTATTACTTTGATCCAATTGGTATCTAACTGATACAAATTGGTATCTGACCTTCTCACTCTATTTCGCAGATGGTTAGAACTAGAGAAATAACTGTGCCAACACCAACACCGTCAAGACAGGGTGTGTCTGAGCCAATCATTGGGGCTGTAACTCGAGCAGGAGCAGTGGCAAGAGGCCGTGGTAGGGGTCGCAAGAGAACACCCACTAGAGGCAGAGGAAAAACACCTGGTTCAGCTAGTAATAGAGTACTGACTCCTCCACCGACAAATGAGGTAGTGAGATAGGGTGAAGAAGGGGAAAATGAGCAGGTTCAGGATAAGAAAGTACCACCCCTGCCTACCCCAGAGATGATTAATAAGGTTCTTACTTATCTTAGCGGGTTATCTGATCAGGGCAAGACACCTCCAGTGTTTTCTGCACTAGCACCTCAGGTTCAGGGAGTAGAACATGCAGCTGCTGTGGCTCCCCGCATGGACGCATCATTGTAAGTAGGCACATTTCCTTGATTGACTACAGGGTCTATAATGACAGGTGATCAACATGAACTTTTTATTGAGTTGTTAAAGTTGAAACCTCCAGTCTTCAAGGGTGCTGAATCTGAAGATGCCTATGATTTTCTAGTTGACTGTCATGAGCTGCTACATAAGATTGACATATTAGAACGATTCGGTGTTGAGTTTGTGACCTACCAGTTTCAGGGGGATGCCAAAATATGGTGGTTGTAGTATGTTGAGTGTCAACCAGCAAGGGCACCACCTATGACTTGGGCATCAGTTTCTAGCTTATTATGGAGAAATATGTACCCCAGACTTTGAGAGATAGGAGGAGAGATGATTTCCTAAGCCTAGAGCAAGGAAGGATGTTTGTTGCTGCTTATGAAGTCAAATTTCGTGCATTATCCAGGTATGCCACTCTGCTTTGCTTAAATCCACAAGAGTGGATTCCCCTCTTTGTGAAAGGTATGAGTTCAAATTTGCAGATTTCAGCCTTACAGGTAGCTACTGCAGCAAAATCCTTTCACGAAGTGGTTGATTTTGTGATAGAGGTAGAGGGGGTGAAGCCAAACGACTTCACCACAAAATCGACATTTAAGAAGTTTTGTAAGGGAGGTGAGTTTAGTGGTTCTTACTCCAGAGTGCAGAGTTTAGGAGGTTATCCAGCCCGTCCTATTCGGTCTTCATTGCAAGCTTTAACTGGGGATCCGTCGCAGACCAATCAGCCTTTTTCTAAGTTTGGAGGTTATCTCCAGAGTTCGTCATTTTCACAGAGACCTATACTTGACTCCAGGACTTGTTATGGATGTGGAGAGGCTGGACATATTAGGAAATATTGTCCAAAACAGAGTTACAGATCCCCAGTAGTTAGAGGTAGAGGTGGTCATGGTAGAGGTCGCCATTCTTGAGGACGTGTTGGCCAAGGTAATGACAGTCACCAGTTCAGTCGGGTTGGCAGAAAAGTTGGAACTACTGCAGCGCAACTTGGTAGGGACAATGGACAGACAGGTTATAGGGCCCATTGTTATGCTTTCCCTGGGAGGCTGAAGCAGAGACATCTGATGCTGTTATCACAAGTACTCTTTTGGTCTGTGATTGCATGGCTTTTGTATTGTTTGATCCTGGATCCACATTTTCATATGTATCTTCCTCATTTGCTACTGGTCTTGATTTATATTGTGATTTGCTTGACATGCCTATTCATGTCTCTACTCCTATGGGTGAGTCTGTGATAGTTGAGAAGGTGTATAGGTCTTGCCTTGTGACTTTCATGGGGAGCAATACTCATGTAGATTTTATTATTCTAGAGATGGTTGATTTTGATGTAATTCTGGGTATGACTTGACTTTCTCCAAATTTTTCAATCTTAGATTGTAATGCTAAAACTGTGACATTGGTCAAGCCTGGGACATATACGCTAGTGTAGGAGGGTGACTATATTTCCGCTCCAGTTCGTATTATCTCTTTTCTTCGTGCTAAGAGGATGGTGAGTAAAGGTTGTTTAGCTTTTTTGGTACATCTCAGGGATAATACTTCCAAAGTACCTTCGATTGAGTCTATTTTGATAGTCTCTGAGTTTCTGGATGTGTTTACTGCAGACCTTCTTGGTATGCCACCGGACACGGATATTGATTTTTGTATTGATCTGGAGCCGGGTACTCGCCCCATTTCCATTCCCCCTTATAGAATGGTACCAGCTGAGTTAGGGAGTTAAAATCCCAACTTTAGGAGTTGTTAGATAAAGGTTTTATTAGACCGAGTGCATCCCCTTGGGGTGCTCCTATTTTATTTGTGAAGAAGAAAGATGGATGTTTTGGAATGTACATAGACTATAGGCAGTTAAATAAGGTAACTATTACGAACAAATATCCCATTCCTCGCATTGATGATTTGTTCGATCAGTTACACGGTGCTTGTGTCTTTTCTAAAATTGATTTGAGATCCGATTATCATCAATTGAAAATACGGGTAATAGATGTGCCAAAGACTGCTTTTCGAACCAGGTATGGACATTATGAATTCTTAGTAATGTCTTTTGGGCTTACAAATGCCCCTGCAGCTTTCATAGGCATGATGAACGAAATTTTTAAGCCTTATCTAGACCTCTTTGTTATTGTATTTATTGATGATATACTGATATACTCAAAGAGTAGGAAAGAACATGAGAAGCATTTGAGAATTGTATTGGAGTTGTTAAGGGAGAAAAGGTTTAATGCCAAATTCTCCAAGTGTGAGTTTTGGCTCGATTCAGTGTCCTTCTTGGGGCACGTGGTTTCTAAGGATGGAGTGATGGTGGATACATCTAAGATTGAAGCAGTGAAGAGTTGGGTAAGACCTATTAATGTTTCAGAGGTAAGGAGCTTTGTTGGTTTAGGTAGATACTACAGTCGATTCGTCAAGAGATTTTCTTTTATTGCTTCGCAGCTGAAAAATTTGACTAAGCAGAATGTTCCATTTATATAGTTGGATGAATGTGAAAAAAGCTTCCAGAAACTCAAGACCTTGTTGACTACTGCACCAATTCTTACCTTGTCAGAGGAAGGTAAGAATTTTATGGTTTATTGTGATGCATCTTATTCTGGTTTGGGTGTAATGCTAATGTAGGAGAGGAATGTAATTGCTTATGCTTCGAGGCAATTGAAAATACATGAACGTAACTATCCGACCCATGATTTGGAGTTGGATGCAGTTGTATTTTCATTCAAGCAATTGAGACATTATCTATATGGGGTCAAGTGTGAAGTCTATACAGATGATCGTACTTTACAATATGTCTTTACTCAGAAAGATTTGAATTTCAGGAAGAGGAGGTGGATGGAACTATTGAAAGACTATGATATTACTATTTTGTATCACCCATGAAAAGCTAATGTTGTGGCAGATGCTTTAAGTAGAAAAGCAGGGAGCATGGGTAGTTTATTCCACTTATAGGTTTCTAGACGCTCATTGGCTAGAGAAGTTCAAACTCTGGCTAATGACTTTATGAGGCTGAAAGTACTAGAGAAAGGAGGATTTTTGGCCTGTGTAGAGGCAAGATCTTATTTTCTTTACAAGATTAAGGAAAATCAGTTTGTTGATGAGAAGCTGAGCCGAATTTTAGATATGGTATTGCAGGAGAGGCTAAAGAGGCAGTAATTGATGAAGATGGCGTCTTGAGGATTAAGGGAAGGGTATGTGTGCCCCGTGTGGATGATTTGATTCACACTATTCTTATAGAGGCTCATAGTTCAAGGTATTCTATACATCCTGGTGCAACCAAGATGTATCGTGATCTAAAGCAATATTTTTGGTGGAGTAGAATGAAGCGTGACATTGTTGATTTTGTTGCACAATGCCCAAATTGTCAGCAAGTAAAGTATGAACACCAGAGGCCTGAAGGGACACTTCTGAGAATGCCCATTCCTGAATGGAAGTGGGAAAGAATTGCAATGGATTTCGTAGTTGGTCTTCCAAAGACATTGAATAAGTATGATCCATTTTGGTAATTGTTCACAGGTTAACTAAGTCTGCTCACTTCATTCTGGTCAAGATGACTTACAATGCAGATAAGTTAGCCAGACTCTATGTCTCAGAAATTGTTCGATTGCATGGAGTTTCACTTTCCATCATATCAGATAGAGGTACGAAATTTACTCTATATTTTGGAGAATATTACATGCTGAATTAGGTACTAGACTGGATCTTAGTACTGCATTTCACCCTCAGACCGATGGTCAGTCTGAACGAACGATTCATGTGTTGGAGGATATGCTTCGTGCATGTGTGATAGAATTCGGTGGTCATTGGGATAAATTTTTACCTTTAGCAGAGTTTTCATACAATAATAGCTATCACTCGATTATTGATATGGCGCCATTTGAGGCAATGTAGGTCTCCCATTGGTTGGTTTGATGCATTTGAGGTTAGACCTTGGGGTACTGATCTTCTGAGGGAATCATTAGAGAAAGTGAAATTTATTCAAGAAAATCTTTTAGCAGCTCAGAGTAGGCAGAAGGAATATGCAGATCGAAAGGTTAGGGACTTGGATTTTATGGAGGGTGAACAAGTTTTGCTGAAGGTTTCACCCATTAAAGGTGTGATGCGATTTGGTAAGCGAGGTAAGCTTACTTCGAGGTATATTGGACCATTTGAAGTTCATAAGCGCGTGGGGGAGGTGGCCTATGAATTGGACTTGCCTCCAGGGCTGTCAGGAGTGCACCCGATATTTCATGTGTCTATGCTGAAAAAATACCACGGTGATGGAAATTACATTATTCGTTGGGATTCAGTTCTTTTGATGAGAATATGTCTTATGAGGAGGAGCCTGTTGCTATTCTGTATAGGGAGGTCCACAAGTTGAGATCAAAGGAGATTGCATCTATCAAGGTTCAGTGGAAAAATCGACCAGTTGAAGAGTCCACTTGGGAGAGTGAGGTTGATATGCAAGAAACATATCCACACCTTTTTACAGATTCAGGTACTCTTTCTCGCCCTCACCTTTCTTTTTGATCATTTGAGGATGAACGATGGGTAAATTGGTATCTATTGTAACAACTCTTTTAGTCGTTTTGAATACTAGAACTTTTTATTTCATAGATATTTTTTTCGATAGATTTTAAATGGGTCTTTTGGACTATTCATAATTATAATTATGAAATTAGTGGGGTAGTTTTAATAATTGAGTTAGTTGGGGGTTAAAGGAGATAACTTTAAAATTAATAGTTGGTCGCTTTTATAATTTTAAAGTATACAATTAGGGTGATAACTAATCTGTAGAAAAGAAGAAATATAGATGCGTAAAAACCAAGTGAGAGCAAGGTTTACCTGTGCGGCTACACCAAAGATCAACTTGGAGTTCTTTTCGAAGTAATCTTCTTTGTTAATAGTTAACATGTATAATCGTGGATTAATTATCGTTAGTGGATCTTTATGATGAATAATGGAAAAAGATTAAAGAGAAATCGAATAGTGCAAAGTTGAGGAACGTGCTGATCAGCAGTTGACAGTTTGTTTATATGAAAATGGTACGTACCAATTTGTTGTGGGTTTGTTCGGGTAAAGGCAGTAACATAATTGGGGGATAAATATGCCATCTTGATGGTCAAGAATTTATGTTAGTGACTATAATGTGGGTAGGAATTTGTGATTTGAGATGAACGAATTTTACCGTAATTAGATAATATTAGTTAGGTTAATTTGGTTAATGTTAAGGTATACAAATTGTATGGAATGTTTAGCTTTTGTATTGCTGATCTATCGACTGATATACTAGACATACTGCAAGTGAAAGTGCATCTGTAGTAGGTATTTTTATTAGTTGGAAGTTGGAAGAACTTCTCATTGTTTAATTGTATATATTGTTCATGAGCAAATTTTTATATGAAATGCATCAAAACCAACTCGAGAATATTATTAGATATTACGAATGGAGCGTCTTAACTGTTAAGATACGATTATTTGGATGAAAATACTAATTAGCTCATATCTATGTTTTTAGAGGAATTGAAATGATGATAGATATATAGAATAAGTTTCCAGATGAAAGGTATAAGTGTTTCCATAATAAAATTCTAGATTGAACTCGTTATTCATGTTATGTTTGAACTCTTCTTATCTTCTCTTATTTTGATAAAGTACATGTGACTGCCTTTGACCGAATCCTTCTTGTTTTATTATTTGTGGGATGTAAAGCAAAAGAATATGTTCATTCCATTAGATGTTGAAAGGGTGTTATAAACTTGCTTGGGTAATTTATAACTTTGGATGTCATTTGGATCTCAATATTCCTTATTTGTAAACCAGATTCGAATATTAAAAATTCTGCTTACCAGTTACATACTTCAAGTGAGTCTTACTACTTCCAAGGCCTAATGTATAGAATAACTGTATTATATGTACTACCAAGGACTTTTGAGGAATTATTGATTCAAAACATTCTATCGCTACACCCATTTTCAAGTATCTCAAATAGCACACTAGTCGTAAGATGAAGAGGTGTCTAATACAACCACTCATCAATTAAAGTGATGATAATGGGAGGAATTAAGATCTACCCTTCGGTTTGAATTTTGAAAAATTGATTATATATTTAGGTGAGTTTTTGGGTTTAGGCTAAACATAGACTAATCTTAGTGTTTATAGACTCGTTAACTTACAAATTGTGCATATATATACTTGATAGATTGGAAAGGTTTGGAAGCAATAAGGAAAGGAAAGACATTGGAGAAGTAGTTACTTGACTTCAATTCTTCGGTGGAGGTAGGTTATGATTTATTATTATTTGATAGATAAACTCTAAATAGCAATTGATATGTATTGAGTGATATTGTAATGTCTCATATGTACTTGATTGTGTAGTTGTATGTTTTGATTGTGTGGTTTGTGGTTGGCCTAAAATTATGAGACTGTTGAATTTCTAATCTTGAACCCTCTCTATTAAAATGACGCCTTGAATAAAGAAGGTTTGATGAAAGAAAATAATGAGATAATTGGATCGGAGTGTCACGTTCTGACACGGTATTATGAGATCGTAGTGTCACGTTTCGACACGATATTATGGGATCGGAGTGTCACGTTCTGACATGATATATGAGATCGGAGTGTCACGTTCCGACACAATAATATTAAAGGAAAGGAATCATGAAGTAACTTAATATACATAATCTCAAAGAATCAATTTTCCAAATGAGTATGGTGTGGAGGCATGAGCTCTCATAGGGGTGCTTGATGTTGTGATTGATGGTGTACCTATTATGTTGTTGTTGTTAATGATTCATGTGTTTGTTTCTTGCCACCTGTTAAGTATTGTAGTTGATTTTATATTTTTTCAATATATATTGGTTTCTATTTTAAGTTGGCCGATGATTCCTATTCAATACATATTCATTATACTCACCCCTACTTGTATTTTCTTCTCTATTCTTTTGTGAAGTGTAGCAAGTGTACCATCGACTTCGACTCGCCCTCAGCTCTAGCTAGTCTCCAGCACATAAGAGTTCAAGATGAGCTATTAATTCTAGCTCGTGTTGGATTCTCTCATTCACGTTTTGATGCCTTTGAATTTCGGACATGGACCATTTTTTTTTTCTTATTTTAGTTTCTTAAACACTCTTAGACTTGGTAATTTGAAAATAAATGTCCTTGACGTGATGACGATCATATTTTGGGATGATACGTATTAAACTTTAGAAACTTATTTAAATTGATTGCTCATTATCTTTTAGAGCTTCCACATTATTTATATTATTTATAGTTGAACTATTGGTATATGTTGGGTTTAGATGTGTTGGTTCGCCCACCTAAGGAGGTAAGCGTGGGTGCCACTTACAACTCTTTTTGGGTTGTGACAAACTTGGTATCAGAGCATTAGGTTCGATGATCTTATCACACAAGGACAAGTCTAGTAGAGTCTTGCGGAATGATATGAGGACACCTTTACTTATCTTCAAGAGGCTATAAGACTTTAGGAAAACTTCATTCCTTCTCTCTTTCGTGCTATTACTTGGATCTAATTGGTATCTAGCTGATACAAATTTGTATCTGACATTCTCACTCTATTTCGCTGATGGTTAGAACTAGAGCAATGATTAAGCCAACACAAACACCGTCAAGACAGGGTGCATCTGAGCCAATCATTGGGGCTGTAACTCGAGAAGGAGCAGTGGCAAGAGGCCGTGGGAGGGGTAGCAAGAGAACGCCCACTAGAGGCAGAGGACAAACACATGGTTCAACTAGGAACAGAGTAGTGACTCCTCCACCGACTGATGAGGTAGTGAGAGAGGGTAAAGAAGGAGAAAATGGGCAGGTTCAGGATAAGGAAGTACCACCCCAGCCTACTCCAGAGATGATTAATGAGTTTCTTACTTATCTTAGCGGGTTATCTGATTAGTGCCAGACACCTCCAGTGTTTTCTGCACCAGCACCTCAGGTTTAGGGAGTACAACATGCAGCTGCTGTGGCTCCCCGCATGGATGCATCATTTGAAGTAGGCACGTTTCCTCGATTGACTACAAGGTCTATAATGACAGGTGATCAGCATGAACTTTTCATCAAGTTCTTAAAGTTGAAACCTCTAGTCTTCAAGGGTGCTGAATCTGAAGATGCCTATGATTTTCTGGTTGACTGTCACGAGCTGATACATAAGGACATAGTAGAACGATTCAGTGTTGAGTTTGTGACCTACCAGTTTCAGGGGCATGCGAAAATGTGGTGGCGGTCGTATGTTGAGTGTCAACCGGAAAGGGCACCACCTATGACTTGAGAATCATTTTCTAGCTTATTTATGGAGAAATATATACCCCGGACTTTGAGGGATAAGAGGAGAGATGAGTTCCTGAGCCTAGAGCAAGGAAGGATGTCTGTTGCTGCTTATGAGGCCAAATTTCGTGCATTATCCAGGTATGCCACTCAGCTTTGCTTTAGTCCACAAGAGTGGATTCACCGCTTTGTGAAAGGATTGAGGTCAAATTTGCAGATTTCAGCCTTACAGGTAGCTACTGCAGCAAAATCCTTTGAGGAAGTGGTTGATTTTGTGATAGAGATAAAGGGGGTGAAGCCAGACGCCTTCACCACAACATCGACATTTAAGAAGTTTTGTTAGGGAGGTGATTTAAGTGGTTCTTACTCCAGAGGGCAGAGTTCAGGAGGTTATCCAGCCCGTCCTATTCAGTCTTCATTGCAGGCTTCAACTGAGGGTTCATCGCAGACCAGTCAGCCTTTTTCTGAGTTTGGAGGTTATCTCCGACATGGTATTATGGGATCGGAGTGTCACGTTCCGATACGATATATATGATCGGAGTGTCACGTTCCGACATAATAACATTAAAGGAAAGGAGTCTTTACGTAACTTAATATACTTAATCTCAAAGAACCAATTTTCCAAATGAGTATGGTGTGGAGGCATGAGTCGTCATAGGGGTGCTTGATGTTGTGATTGATGGTGTACCTATTATGGTGTTGTTGTCAATGGTTCATGTGTTTGTTTCTTGCCACCTGTTAAGTGTTGTAGTTGATTTTATATTATTATTCAATATATATTGGTTTCTATTTTGAGTTGGCCGATGATACCTACTCAATACGTGTTCATTGTACTAACCCCCACTTGTATTTTCTTCTTTGTTCTTTTGTGAAGTGCAACAAGTGAACCATCGACTTCGACTCGCCCTCAGCTCTAGCCAGTCTCTAGCACATAAGAGTTCAGGGTGAGCTATTAATTCTAGCTCGTGCTGGATTCTCTCATTTACGTCTTGATGTTTTTAATTTTCGGACATCGACCATCTTTTTGCTTATTTTGATTTCTTAAACACTCTTAGACTTGGTAATTCAAAAATAGGTATCCTTGAGGTGATGGCTATCAGATTTTGGGATGATAAATAGTAAACTTTAGAAACTTATTTAAATTGGTTGCTTAGTATCTTTTGGAGCTTCCGCATTATTTATATTATTTATAGTTGAACTATTGGTATATGCTGGGTTTAGATGTGTTGGTTCGCCCACCTAATGAGGTAAGTGTGGGTGCCACTCACGACTCGTTTTGGGTCATGACAGTTAAGCATGACTTCAACTTCATGAATGCCATTTTTACAAGTGAGTTCATTCAAATTCTCTTCGATTGCATCCCCAAACAAATGTTATAGTGTCAAAAACAATATGCTATTGTCTCT
The DNA here is from genome assembly GCF_036512215.1 of Solanum lycopersicum. Taxonomy (NCBI): domain Eukaryota; kingdom Viridiplantae; phylum Streptophyta; class Magnoliopsida; order Solanales; family Solanaceae; genus Solanum; species Solanum lycopersicum. The sequence continues at coordinate 20,927,137 of NC_090803.1, read as the reverse complement.
TGCGGAACATTTGTTGTTCAAGCAGGGATTGCAAAATTGATGACATCCAAAACATTTATTTTTGCTGGATTAGTTTTTTCCACTTCATAGTTTTGTAATATTCTACGATAAAATCTGTTACATTAATATATCTTGAAACCTTTTATTATCCAACATCACAAGGTTGAATTTTGAATGTCATGTTGGGTGGCAAGAAAAACAATTCAACATTTTGTAGTCCTTCAATATTTCTATTATGGGTTGGACAATTATTCAACCATAAGCAAAACTCGTTTACCAAGCCTTTTGTGGTCAAACTAATGAATATATTCATAAAAAAACACACTTGTCATTCATGCTCTTTTATTTGAATGTTAGTTACAATTTGATAAATATTATACATACATTAGTACGATATAATGATTTTGATGTATTCATTATACTTTATATATAATATTTTTTACGTTAGATCAATAAATATGATATACAAATTAGTAAGATACAATGATTTTGATATAACAAAAATTAACCTTGATTAAATCTCAAAACATTCTTTGAATTAATATTTATTAATTTATCGATTAAATAAAATCTCCATAAAATAATCAAATTTGACTATCCCACCTACATTAATTTATAGAGATTTTACTGTAGATCTCAGACCATTCTTTAAATTAATCAATATTAATTTATCGATTTAATAATATCTCTTTAAAATAATAAAATTTCACCATCCACCTAATATTAATTTATAGAGATTTTACTGTAAATTTAAAATTATAAAAAGGTTAAACATCTACTCTCTACGCTCCTTCCTCCCCCGCTTTTGCACTTCCTATCTCTTCCATTTTTTTTATTTGGATCTTATCCACCTTTTATTCTATTTTTAAATTTATGACAAACAAGAGAGACAAAAAAAGGAGGAAATAACGATGCATTCATATAGCAATAATTAGTTCAATAAATTATGACTTAATTAAGCAAAATATAAGAATAATATTTTTTAAATCATTTTATTATTTATTGGAGAAGGGTTTAAATTTGGACTAATCACATTAAGCAATATAATAAATAAATATTTAATAATTTTACTTTAAGGGAGCTATAAAAAATAAGAGCAAATATAAGTCAAATGATTAACTTCGAGAGTAATTTTGAGCCGATAAGTGGACATCAGAGATATTTTAGGGCGATAGGTGGATGGATAGTTTTGTACCAATTCAAATTTTTGAGGGGCATTTTAAACCCTTCTCCGCTTATCCATGTATTATAACCATTGTACTGCTACTATCATAGTTGGCAATGTGTTAGTTATAATACTATTGAATATAATGTTTAACAAATACATGTATTAATTATACACAAGTTGAACACCCTACCAAACAAAGGATCAACTAATACCATAACTATTGCGTATATTAAATTCTCTAATATATCCTACAAAAAAATTACAGAAGTATACTACTTAAGACTATTATTAACAAAATATCAGAATACTAATATTGAATTACTAACTAAGTTTTTAAATTACATACATGATAAAATATTTAATTTTGTTTTTTTAAATTATTTATATTTGAAATTTTCTCTTTCTAACTTTTAGTAGATTGTGCCATATTTAGTGGAGTGTATTTTGATATTTGATTATAAGTTATTCTCTTTCTTAGTAAACACATCCACATTCACACCTTTTTTATGTTTTGTGTAGTTATTATTTCGATTCATCTTACATTCAGATTTATGGTACCAATAAAGTTGGTTATAGTTCCCAGAAATATTGCAAATCGTTTTCACACGTTAAGTATTTATTTTTCTTTTATGTTGAGTTATTTTTTGGTGTAATTGATTTATTTATTTTATTTAATTAAAGATTTTTTATGTTTATGGTACCAAGAAAATTGGTACTGTTTTCAATAGGTATCTGAGTTATTCCAAAAACTCTCTCTTACCTTTCATCTTCTTCGTCACTTTGGTGTTCTTCTTTCTTTTTAGTCTTACAATCTTTCTTCTTCGGCATCGTCTTCATCTCTTTCTTAAATCCTTTTCTCATCGTTTTGACATTGTTCTGTAAAGTGTTCTCTATTTATTTTACACACCAACTTAACAATTACAACAGGAACATATACCATAGATATCAAATTGGTGTATTTTTTTACCAGAAAGTATACCCAATAATAATTTTAATTTTTTGGTATAAGTTTGGTATTTTTTTAAAATCTAAACAAAATTCATGTAGTTACATGTTAAAATTTAAAAAAATTCATGAAGGTAATATAATTTGAACCAAAAAATATACCAACTTAACATCATGCTATAAGCTTGATGTCAGTTATTAACAACAAATACCATCATATGCTCCGGATAACATTCCAATTCAATTTTGCAAGTAGGTACTTTTTATGATAAAAATAATATTAAACGTTTTCTTACTTATTTATACACCAACTAATCATATATACTAAAATGCAACAACTTTGGAGTAAAATATGGAAATAACAATTATCGTGGCTGAGTTAAAATTCATTTTTTTAAATTTAAATTCTGTTTTTGAAAAAAAAAATATTTCTATGTAAAGGGGGGAAATTACTAATATTTTGGTGTAAATAAAATTCTTAAGTTGTAAATTTAAAAGATCGGTCATATCCTACCAAACGAGTTTGATAGAGCGTATAAAAATAGTATTAAAAAGCGTATATTAGTAATGATATGTTTAGTTATATTATGTTAGGATTATTTCTTAGCTACTTTTTGATTCAGTGTATAAAGGACACTTTTAACTATTACCATGCTTATTCATGTATTACTAGCTTCTAAATAACTCGTGCCATGATTTGCTATATACTAGTTATAGGATCGATTAAAATATTTAACTAATACATGTATTAGTCCCAAATAAATGATTAAAGTGAAAATTAGGTATATAACATTTTTTATAACAATATTCTCAAGCTATAGCATTAGAGTTTGCCTTTTAATAAATAACATTTAATATATCAAGTTATAACATATTATTATAAATTAAAGGTTGATTTTAAATAATTTAAAACATTTATTTTTTTAAAAAAAGAAATAAAGAAAAATAACGGATTAATTTTTAAATGGAAAATATCATGTTTCATTATTTACAATAATTGCATTTAACAAATATAAAAACTGATTAGCGCCTATTAAGAAATTCTTTAAAAAAATTGGACTAATTAGTTACCTTAAAAAATAAAATTTAGTTGAAATCAAATTAAATTGTGATTTGATTCCTTAAAACGCTCTAGTAAAACGAAATCACATTAAAATAATTTTTTCCCAGCTATCGTGCTTCTCTCTCTTGTTTGGAGATTGCATTTTCATTTTTTTAGTGATTGAAGATATTTTGCTGTTCAAAAAAACGTGATTTATTGTGATGGACAACATTGTATCTATATTAATTAAACATGGTGGAAGGTTAAATCCGTCAGGTTGGTATTTATTATAGTTTGTTGTTTTGGTTTTGATAATTTTATTCAATAAACATATTATTGCGTTTTTGTTTCACACCACATTTTGGTATATACCATATTTGCAACAACATGGAACAATATAGATGATTTAGTTTTATTAAAATTGAAGATTCAATTAATACGCGTTTTATGAAAAAATAGAAAAAATGAAATTGATTTTACAGTGTGTTTAGTAACTAATCAATAAAGAATTATTTATAACGTTGTGGATCATTGTTGTATGACATTTGTATTAAATGTGTATGAATAGTTATTGTTTTTTGATTGCATGAATTTTGTTTTGAAGAACATTGTATTGTATGTTTTTGGATGATGGAATTATGACTTTTTTTATATGAATTATGTTTTGAATAGGATTTTCTGTATGTTACATGATGGAAAAAAATTTATTAAGTTTTTGTGAAGTGTGTGAATTATGTATCATGTTCGTAGTTAGTATGTTTTGAATAGTTGTTCTGTATGGTACATGGTGATAAATGTTGTATTAAGTGTGTATGAAATTTGTATTCTTTTCGTATTTAGTTTGTTCTTAAGAGCAATTTCGATATGGCATGTGATGATGAAAGTTATACTAATTGTATATGAGATGGGTATGAAATTTGTATTATATTGTATGAAGTATCTTTTCAAGGGTAACTTCGGTATGGTATAGGTTGATGAAAGTTATATTAATTGTGTATGAAGTGTGTATAAATTATTTTGCAATTAATATGTATTATGACATACTAATTGTTATTTAAATGTTATGAAACAAGAAAATATGTCGATTTTCATATGGAGGGCATCATATATGATGTGTCTACTCTGTATAATGGTCTAGTTAGTGAGATAACATTGCAACTTAACATAGATGTTAATATAAGCATTATTGAGATAAAATATATTGTTAGTGATATGTGTTTACTTGTTAGTATTCACAATGATGTTGGAGTGAGGGTTCTTTTAGATCCAAAGAAAGCAAATTTAGATTTCTTTACAAAATATTTATTGTGCATCTCTTTGAAAGATTTTGAGATGTATAATGAAGACTCTGGAGTTGTTACTGATAGGAGACATTCTGAAGTTAGTTTAACACAAACTAACATTGATTTATACTCCAACAATTTCATCCGTTTGATCGGAGTAATTTTAGACGGAGATGTCGATGAGAATAGTGAAGAAGATAATGATGTAATAAGTGATCATTCTAACCTAATTGTAGCTGAGAATCTGGTTTACAAGAACAGAAAAATACTTAAGGAGGTGATGAGGCATGTTGGGCTTGTCGAAAAAAATGAATTTTTGTGTATCGCATTGTAATGCATCTAAGTAAGTAAACTTCATTGTTTTAATTTGTATTTTTTATTTGATTGATTTTGTTTTATAAAATTTAAATGTATATTTTCTTATTTGTGAAACAATTATCATCTGAATTGTCTTTCTGATACTTGTTCTTGGATGAGGAGAGCATCATGTTTGAATAAATTAAATTAATTCAAAGTCAGGAAGTACAATGCTGAATACAATTGTTCTGTTAGAAACAGAGTTATGCAAGACTTCAGGGAATAACTGATGTTGTAATTGTCATAATAATGGATAAGTATATTGATCTATCTACTGTATACACTTCAAAGGATATAACGGAGGATATATTAAAATTGCATGGTGTTTTGCTAACATACATACATGCGTGGAGAGCTAAAGAAAAAGCGCTAAAATTAGTGCATGGAGATCCGATCGAATCATATGCCAAACTACTTGGTAATTTCGGTGTAAATGATGAACTAAAAATGTTTTCAATTGTAAAAATGAAAAAAAACTAGCATACAGTTTGTTTTCTGAATGAATTGAAATTGTTTGTTTAGTATACTTGATGTATCACTTTGTATGATTTCTGTATGTACTTATAGTTAAATAGGTATTAAAGTATGTATTCTTTTTGTATCAATGAAGTGTTCTTTGTGTATCCATTCAGTTATATATTTGATGTTTTATAATATTAAACTGTCTTATAATATAATTTAAAAAGTTTCAGGTTATCTATACATATTGGAGCAAACATGCCCTGGATATGTTTTGAAATAGAAAGGAAGGAATGTGATAAGCTTGTATTAGAGGCTGGGAGTATCGTAGGTCAATTGTAGTTGTTGAGGGGGCAGGTTTAAAATGTTTATATGTTGGTACAATGTTGACTGTCAGCACCATGAATCTGGAAGGTAGTTTTTGATCCCATATATTTTTACGCTTATACAATATAATAAAATATGATATAAAGTGTGTTTTTAATTTGTGTGATTTTAAAAAAAATGGATCAAGTCATATACTTTCGTTGGCGTATGCGATAGTGGCTTCTGAGAATGCTGCTTCATGGACATGGTTCTTTGAACTGTTTAAGGAAGCATATGGAGTTAGACAAAACATGTGTTTTATATCAGATCGAAATGAGAGCATATAGAAATGGACTGCTACTGTATATCCTGAATCCGAACATTATGCCTGCATATGGCGCCTATCCGTTAATGTGTTGAAGAATTTCAATAGGAATACTGAAGATTTTATTTTTTACACTGACAAAAGCTTATACAAATTAACAGTTTGAGACGATTATGAGGAGAATAGACTAGATAGATCCGTGAATAAGAGGTTACTTATTTGATATCGGTTATAGCAAATGGTCAAGAGCTTATCTGAATTGTAAACGCACATAGACCATGAATTCAAATATCACCGAGTTAATGAATAATGTTAAAAGGGTAAAAAGGAGATTACCTTTGATTTCACTTCTTGAATTTATGAGGGTAACAATTCAAATATGGATTCACAAACACAATGGGGAGACTGATAAAACAATAGCTGAGCTAACAAAAAAATATGATATTTATCTTTAGAAAAGTATTGCTTTGTCTTGAAGTATGAGGATATGTTTTTTACTCTATTCAATAATAGTTAAGTATATTTTACTTCCAAATTTGTAATGGCATATATATTAATAATTTTACATTGAATTTGTTATTTAGGTGATACCTTCAACTGTGGATATGCATGTTGTAGCTGAAGGAGCAAAGAAGTACATAGTAAACTTGAACACAAAGATGTGTAGTTGCGGGAGATTTCACATTATGAGATACCATGTGGTCATGTAATTGCAGTTCTTAGATACAGAAAATTGCATGAAGCAGATTTCTGTTTTGCTTTATATAGCTTGAAGAATTTCAAATATGCATATGTCATCCTTATTGAGCGTATCCCATCCGAGAGTACATGGAATATATCAAGTTATATTTCAGAGACGAAATTGATGTCACCCAGTCCAAATAAATCAGCGGGAAGACCAAAACTTGAATGCTGAAAGGGATTTACTGATGTGAAATTCAAAAGGTAAAAATTACTTGCAATAGATGTCGTAAAGTTGGACACAACAGGAAGACATATTCAAATTATCCTGTGCAAAAAAACTTTTTTTTTTACTTTTACTTATTATTATGCATATTTTTATGTTGTTTTAACTGTTTGACACACGTTTTGTTTTATGGAGTGCATTTGGTATCATAACATTGATAAATTTTGATTTTGTGAAAATTGTCCAATTATAAATAACATTGAAATACATATAAATGTGAACCAATGTATACAAGTATTATTCAAATTCCATACATAGTACATAGTGCATATAAAATTCATACCAGATGGATCAACTATTTTAAAGATTTCTAAAAGTACAATGAATTTTCATTGAGACAAAATTCATACGAAATTCATACAAGTACTAAATACAATAAATCATACATCAATTCACATCTCTTCCATATATATAAAAGTACATATGAAATACGTCATTCGTACAAGGTTCATGCATAAGGAGAAATTATTTTTAACATATTTTGGTACATGAATATTTCATTAAATAGTTCATACAAAGTTAAATTATATTGCATACGATATGCATACATAGTTCATACATAGTTTATACAAAAGTTAATAGATGTGGATAAAAAAATATATGATATTTATTATACTAGAAAGATAAGAAATCAAAAGTGTGATGTCATGTGTATAAACGTAGTAGTCAGACTTAATACATAGTTCATCAAAAATAAGGGTAACATTGATAAATTATATAAATCAATCTGTAGTTCATATTAAGAAGAAAAAACTGGAAAAAAACATAAATCGTTCAATAGTTAAAAAAAAACATGTAGTCCAAAAGAAGGTAAAGGGTGTAATGAACTTTTTCTAATTTCTTTTTCGTAGTCGTGGAGTAGGATAATTGGTGGTGCCAAGAAATTATTCTTTTGGCGTGCGAGGTCCACCATACTTGCTAGTAACTGTACCCATAACTTCACTGTCACTTGTTGCGCCCTCTTCATTCTTTCATTTTGCATAATGTAAAAGTAATGTGGCATACCTCTAAGGATGATGTGTTAGATCGATGTTATTATCAGAGACAACAAAAACACCATTGCTGATATTCAGTAAAAAGAGATGTGTATAAACCACAATCGCTTTAAACAATCTGAAATTAAATTTTTATATAAAAACTAAATAATGATGTCATTTTAGATGAAATTAGTATAGTATAGTAAATAAATACTTGAAACTATCTTGTAGTTGAGGAACATCTGTCAAATGCTTGATATCAAGAGGTTCGGATTGAGACTTGTGTTGATATTCAAGGAGATTGTTGGCATACAGATCACTTTTGCCATAAAATCTTAAGCTCGCGAGAAATAATGTTATCATGGTTATAAGTTTATCAACAACTTCTTTCAATTTATTGTTGCGAACAGATCCTTCCCTCATCGAATCGTATACATCTATGGTTAATTCAGAATACAACAAGCAACCAATGGAATTTCTCACTAATAATGAAAGGAATAATGACTTCGTCAACTCTCTCCTGAGCAATATTAGCAAGAAACTTAAATCTTGTAATGCATTGTTCAACACCGTGATCGGGGACAATGAATCTCATGTCGCAATCTGACGGTCTCCGTCATAAACCAACAATCAACTGTACTGTACAAAATTGATGTTTGGGAGTATTTTGCCTTTTTTCTCACATAATACATAATTGTACTAATATATTGTTACAAGTAAAAAATAATAAATAATATATAATTGATACTTCATATAGTGCCATATCATAGAAACAACTACAACACTTTATACACAAATTATATAAAAAATGTATAGACATGTTTCATACCCAATTCTTACACAAATCATACAAACATAATCAATTATAATTATTTCATACATAATTCATAAAATATTATTAGATTAATCCGTACTTCAATTCGTATATCAATTATACACAGAATCATACAATTCTAAAATCAACATTTTATACATATATTAAAATAGAATTCAATCAAATATTTATACAAAGTATGGTTATCAAAAATATACATTGCGGCTTTACAACTAAGTAATTATACTCACATACATAGAACATTTTAATGAAACTATGACTATTAATACTTCAATACATACATCAAAGCATACACAAATCATACAATATTGAAATACAACAATACATACAACAATTAACATAGAATTCAGACAAATAACTTAAAGTATTTAACTTATTCATGTGTTATACAAAAATAATTCAATATTGATTCACATTATGTCTTACCCCGTCCTCCCAAGGTCTGCGGTTAACTCATTATATGAAAAATATCATTTTCTACGATTTTGACAACGTCAAAATCCATTGGAGGTTGAAAGGTATTTTTCATCTTTGAATATGCTGCTTTCCTGTGAATATTACAAAAAAGATTGTATAAAATTTGAGATTGTGATGTTTAAATAAAATGAATTTCTTTATAGCATTTATACCTACCACTCCTAGTTGAAATATCTTTGATAACCCATTGGTTGAACTCGTCGATCAAATCAGCCGGAGCCTAAAAATTATTGTGGCTTTCAAATGCGTGTTTGAGTGGGAAGAAAATAGGAACTCCCTTTGAACTGCTTTCGCCTTCCGACAGTCGAATATAAAGAGAAGATCCATATTTGGTGAGATTCCTATTTCTTGATTGCATGGCTAAAGTTGTGGTAGAATTTAGAATTGGATCAAGTGCAACATTTGTGTCATAGTTAATCAGGATAATCATCCAACGTTGGTGGTTTTGAACTGATGATCGAGGTACGTTAGCGTTGAAAAAATCACCAGTTGATTTTTAAGCTTCATCTACATAAGAAAAAAAATCATAAGGTCAAAACAAATTTATAAATGGAAATACATGTCATAATAGTATTTATATCATACCATCGGTGTTTGTTATGTGAACATATTCACCATTGAAACAGAAGGCTGGTTCATTAAAATTTTATCAGGTTGTGCAACATTTTGAGTGGCGTTGACCTAATATTAGTTTTCCGACAAACGTCAATATATTCTGATTTTTTTGTATGAATTAAATTAACATTAGTATGACAGTTTCATTAATATACTGTTTCACAATAATTAATATAATAATTAAACTAAAGTCTAAACTAACGTAAAACATTAAAAACAATTTCATTAGTATACAGTTTCACAGTAATTAATATAACATTTATATAGTATTCATACATATGGTAAAAACAAAGTTTCATACATTTTCAATATAACATTTTTACAGTATTCATACATATATGAATAATAAAGTCTCATACAATTCAAATACAACATTTATAAATTATTCATATATGTATGAAAACACAATTTCATACATAGTTAATACAACATTTATAAAATATTCATACATATATGAATTTTTTTCTATTAGTCATATAAAATTCATAAACTGAATCATATACATAACACAAATAACACAAATACTAATAAATACTATAATCTAACAACATTCATACACATAATACACATTGATTCATACATGTTATGCATTTGATGTTGGTTTACCTCCTGACAATTTAATCTCTTCAATTATTAGCTTCGTTGAGTTATCGATGTAAGCTTTGATTTTAGCCTTATGCTTTTCAACCTTATCAATATATTTAAAAAAATATATTACAAGAATAAATAAAACATACAGTAATGATATTAGTTAATTTAAATGTGATTAGAACTAACATTAACTTTGAGCTCTTTCAACTCCGCCTTAACATGTTCCTTAAATAGTAAGAAGTTTGATATATATAATTTAATATCTTAAAACTATTTTAAATCGTAAATTTTTATTTATATCTCTGCAATTTCTGCTTTCAACCCTACATATTTTTGTTGAAAGTCAACTCCATATTTTCCCAAGGTTCCTTGCTCTTCATAATCATGATGACTTGGAGATTGATTTAAAATGGTTTCATCCATGACATTTAACTCTTCTTCAGTAAACATCAATATTTCTGAATTTATGCTGCAAAAAAGAAAAATATGAGAATGCGTAATAATTTATAGTAACTTTAGTAACATTCACTAAAAAATTACCTGATTGCCATGTGTTCTGAATATCATTTTCTTCAAATCGTCAAAAAAGATTACGTCATTTGTTGTCTTCCAGTTCAGGATACACGATTTGCAATCTGAAGCATGGATAGCAACTATGGAACTGGCTGAACTTGAATGATGAAAGATTCTTTTGCAACTTACGACTGCACGTTTTAAGTGTTAGTATAAAACTCTCATTTCCCCGTAAAAATTTGGCATTCCTGGCAGACTCAACTACATCAAAATATAATTTGAGAATGGTTGTTTTTTATGGTTTTGAAGCAGTCAGAAATGACAAAATGAAGTACATAATTTTAATTTAAAAAAGGCCGTCATCCTCCCAAAATTTTTTCAGTTTAAACTTATGGTAGAAATCTGACTTGGGGACTTTGTTCATCTCCCCGAAATATTCTTAGATAAATCTATTTGAAATACATGGATCTAAAATAAAATCATAAAAGTGGTCCATATTTGAGACTGGTTATAACAACAATTTTTTTAATTTAAAGTGTAACTCTGTACCGTTTACGTTGATAACAAACATGTCATCTCTAACGATTTCAGATTCAAGAAGAAAAATATGAAGCAACAATTGACATTGAATTTTTATGTTATGTAATTCATAAAAAAACACAAATGACATTTCTTGTAGAAATTATTGGGACCTATCTTGACCGAGGAAGGTCAACAGATTAGCGAGCATATTCATGTTGGTACATGAAGACCAATGTGTGTGTACCTTCTTGTCCTACAAAATTGGTCATACTAAATTAAGACGTGTAACGAAATATATAATATTAAGACGTTTAATGGAATATATAATTTCATAGAAACATCATTTATACACTGCCATATGAATGGACAACCAAATCAATTCATACACAAAGCATGAAACGAAATTCTGAGGTACTTTCATACACAGATCATGCAACAGTAATATATCAACTTATATATCAATTTATACAATATTTACACACAAGTTATACAAACTAATACAACAATCCACACAGAAATCTTACAATATTAATACATATTACAATTGTTAAAAAATTAATCTGTAACTTTCAAACCACAAAATAAATACTTATACAGGACTAATACATCAATCATACATAAATTATACAATGATAATACATATTATAATTGTCAAAATTCTACAATGTGGCTATCAAACTCATAAATCATTCGCATACAATGCTAAAATCAAATCATATATAATTCATACATAATTTATACAAAATTCAGACAAATACAATTGTTAAACAAAATCAAAATTAAACTCATATAAAATACTAAAAATCAATTCATACATCTCATACAAATTTCATACAAAATATGATTGTCAAACAAAATAAAAAATTAAACTCACATACGTATAGCATTTTACCCAAATTTTAAATTAATCATTTTATTGACTTTAACAACTTCTTTGACTTTCTTAGTAGTTTGTATCTCTGATTCCTTTTTTGATGATGTTCTTATTGATCGACCAAGTTCAACATCTGTTGATTTTTTTAATTTTTTTAATTTTTCATTTTATCAAAAAAGTCTGAATCAGATTCTGAAGAGTTTCGAATAGTTTTTCCCTTCCTCTTCTTCCCTTTTTTTGGGGACCCTCCTTTCTTTGCCTCATTTTTTTTGTCTTTTTGAAACTTTGAATTAACAGAACTACCCATATATTTTTCAGTGGATTTTTGGGGTGTAGTTTTAGTCAAAATTAAATGAAGGAACATGAAAATCACCAGATGATGACTCCTCGACAAATCTTCGACTTTACTGGGTGTTTCACTGACTTTCTTCGACATTGTATATGAACTTAACTAAAATACTTTAAGAAGGTTCTAAAAACGTATAATACTTTTGAATCGTGTTGTGAAAGAGTAATTGTGGATCTTTGAGTTGTAGGTGTTGAGAAAGAAAGTGATCTGATGCGTGATAACTGAGGTGTGAGGCGTAAGGAATGAGGCGTGTTGGAAAAGATGATTAATGATCGTGTATAGGTTGTGATGAGGGTGGATTATTATTGGATAATGGTAAAGTAAGAAGTTGATTAAAATCAAATCTCTAAAATTTAATTTTTAATTTTAAAAAGGTAACCATACTATTAATATTAATTTAGAATTTATTTTTAAAAAGGTAACATTAAATTATTAATACTTATAATCTCTTAAAAATTTAAAGAGTTTGTTTTAAAAAAGGTAACTATAAAAAAAATAAAAATTAAACTTATTAATTAGTATTTAAGTTAGATTATAGTTTATTTTTAATTAAATATATTTTTGTTTGATATGCTATAATTCAAAATAATCTGCTATAAGTAATTATTTTTAAAAAGTATGTTTATAACTCGATATATGTATATATATATATATATGTATGCTTAAATGTGTATAGGGTGTTATTTTTATATGATATTAAATAATACCATGACTGGTAGGGGTGTAGATAGGTCGGTTCAGTTTGACTTTTTATTTTACAAAATCTAAACCAATTATGTTGGTTTATCAAACCTAAAAACCAAATCAAGCCATATAAAGTTGATTTCTTTGATTTCGGATTTGTCACGACCCAAACCGGGTTGCGACTGGCACCCACACTTACCCTCCTATGTGAGCGAACCAACCAATCTAACCTTATCATTTCAATATAATATCAACAGAAAGTAATGCGGAAGACTTAAACTCATTAAATAAAGACCAATTCATTAACTTCTAAAATTCAACATCTATTATTCCCCAAAATCTGGAAGTCATCATCACAAGAACATCTACGATCAAATGACTAAACTAAGAGTATTCTAAAAGCTAAAAATACATAAGAAGCTAGTCCATGCCGGAAGTTCAAGGCATCAAGACTTGAAGAAGAAGATCCAGTCCAAGCTAGAAGCATTAGCTCACCCTGAATTTCTGATGTAGTAAGACTGGCTTGAATTACTGTTGAGTTGAAGACGATGGCACGTTTGCTGCACTCCACAAATAAACAAGAAGAAAACATAAAAGTAGAGGTCAGTACAAAACACGGGTACTGAGTAGATATCATCGGCCAACTCAAAATAGAAATCAATATATACCAAGTAATATCATAAAATCAACTATGATACTCAACATGTAGCAACAACAAATACTATATCATTAACAATTACCGTCAAGTTCACATATGAGGACTCAAGCTTCAATACCATACTCATTTGGGAATCATGTTCATTAGATTGAGTATATTAACATCTTTCAAAATTCATTATCTTTATTTCTCTTGTGTCGGTACGTGACACTCCGCTCCCTCAATATTCATTAATCCTCTTGTGTCGGTACGTGACACTCCGATCCCCTAAATCTATGTGTCGGTTCGTGACACCCGATCCCCTAAATCTATGTGTCGGTTCGTGACACCCGATCCCCTAAATCTACGTGTCGGTTCGTGACACCCGATCCCCTAATACTACGTGTCGGTTCGTGACACCCGATCCCCTAATACTACGTGTCGGTTCGTAACACCCGATCCCCTAATTCTACGTGTCGGTTCGTGACACCCGATCCCCTAATACTACATGTCGGTTCGTGACACCCGATCCCCTAATTCTACGTGTCGATTCGTGACACCCGATCCCCTAATCTCCTTCCATCAATTCATCAAGCCTTCTTTCTTACCAAGGCATCATCAATCCCATTATTTTAGTTCATCACGCCTTCTTTTATACCAAGGCCTCATTATTAACAAAGAGATTAGGATTTTACAAGATTTGAGATTCAATAACTTCATCATGCTTATATAATCACAATTATATAATTACATTCATGCAAGCATACAATTAAGTACATAGCAGGGTTTACAATATTATCAATACATATCATTCTCTATTAAGAGTTTACTACGAATATCATAAGAGAAACCATAACCTACCTCCACCGAAGATTCGTGATCAATCAAGCAAATTTTCCCAAAGCTTTGTGTTTTTCCCCTTCTCGATCGTCTCTCTCTCTATCGATTCCCTTCCCTCTCTTTCTCTTGTTCTTTCTATTTTTTTTTATTCAAACCCTCTTTGTTTTACCCTAATTAGCATATAATTAAGAATAAAAGATGACAATAATAGCCCACTAATTAACTTAAGGTTACCTCTTTTATCCCCCAAGAAATTGAGTTATTAATATAGACCCACGAAATATATAATTATAGCAGGAATAGTCCAAAATGCCCCTTTAAAACTTAACCAGAATTCCGACTTCAACTGGGATTACGCAACCTGTGATGGCCCGTCGCGCCTGCGACGGTCCGTCATGCAGGTTCGTTAGAGACTCGATTTCCTTAAGGAGTCTGTGACGGCCCGTCGTACCTACGACGGTCCGTCCTGCACTTCCGTCACGACGTTCAGAGAATCGTTCCCTGTACCAAATTCTCAAGAGTTGAAGTGTTTTGAAACGGTGGATCACGACGGTTCGTCGTGCTTGTGACGGTCCGTCCTGCAGGTCCGTCACAGAGTTCAGAGAGTCGATTTCAGCACCCAATTTTGAGAATTTCTAAGTGTTTTGGGACGAGACACCCTCGACGGTCCGTTGTGCCCATGACGTTCCGTCGTCTCAGCCTGTTTTTCCAGAAATAAAATCTGCTGCTCAAAACGACTAAACAGGTCGTTACATTAGATACCAATTTACCCATCGTTCGTCCCCGAACGATCACAAGAAGGAGAATAAGGGCGAAAAGAAGTACCTGAATCTGTGAACAGGCGTGGATATCTTTCTCGCATATCAACCTCCTTCTCCCAAGTGGCTTCTTCAACGGGTCGATTCTTCCATTGAACTTTGATGAATGCAATCTCCCTTGATCTCAACTTGAGAATTTCTCTATCTAGAATAGCAACAAGCTCCTCCTCATAGGACAAATTCCCATCAAGCAAAACTGAATCCCAACGGATAATATAGTTTCCATCCCCATGGTATCCTTTCAACATCAACACATGGAATACCGGATGTACCCCGGACAGCCCTGGAGGCAAGGCTAACTCATAAGCCACCTCTCCTACTCGCTTGAGTACTTCAAATGGTCCAATAAACCTTGGACTTAGCTTACCCCTTTTTCCAAACCGCATCACCCCTTTCATGGGCGAAACCTTCAGCAAGACTTGTTCTCCCTCCATGAACTCTAAGTCTCTAACCTTTCGATCTGCATATTCTTTTTGTCTACTTTGCGCTGCTAGAAGCTTTTCTTGAATAGATTTCACCTTCTCCATCGAATCCCTCAAGAGATCCGTACCCCAAGGTCTAACTTCGAACGCATAAAACCAACCAATGGGGGACCTACATCTCCTACCATACAATGCTTCAAATAGAGCCATATCAATGCTCGAGTGATAGCTATTATTGTATGAAAATTCCGCTAAGGGTAAGAAGCTATCCCAATGGCCACCAAATTCTATCACACACGCACGAAGCATATCCTTCAACACTTGAATCGTTCGCTCAGACTGACCATCGGTCTGAGGATGGAACACAGTACTAAGGTCCAACCTAGTACCCAATTCCGCATGCAATGTTTTCCAAAACTTAGAAGTAAACTGCGTACCTCTATCTGATATGATGGATAGTGGAACCCCATGCAATCGAACGATTTTTGAGATATAGATCTTGGCTAACTTCTCGGCATTGTAAGTCACCTTAACCGGAATAAAATGAGCAGACTTAGTTAACCTATCAACAATCACCCAAATAGAGTCATACCTACCCATTGTCTTTGGAAGACCAACCACGAAATCCATTGCGATTCTCTCCGATTTCCATTCCGGAATGGGCATTCTCTGAAGTGTTCCTCCGGGCCTTTGGTGTTCATACTTTACTTGTTGACAGTTTGGACATTTGACAATAAAATCCACAATATCACGCTTCATTCTACTCCACCAAAAGTGTTGCTTTAGGTCACGGTACATCTTGGTTGCACCCGGATGTATAGAATACCTTGAACTATGAGCCTCTGTCAAAATAGTGTTGATCAAATCATCGACGCGGGGTACACATACCCTTCCCTTGATCCTCAAAACACCTTTCTCATGGATTTGTGCTTCCTTAGCCTATCCTCGCAATACCTTATCTTGAATTCTGCGCAGTTTCTCATCATCAGACTGTCTTCCCTTAATCTTGTCGGGAAAGGAAGATCTTGCCTCCACAGAAGCCAACAATCCTCCCTTCTCATTTACTTCTAATCTCATCAAGTCATTAGCTAGAGTCTGAACCTCTCTAGCCAATGGGCTTCTAGAAGCTTGCAAGTGAGCTAGACTTCCCATGCTTCCCACCTTTCTACTTAAAGCATCCGCTACAACATTCGCTTTTCCCGGATGATACAAGATAGTGATATCGTAGTCCTTTAGTAGCTCCATCCATCTCCATTGCCTCAAGTTCAAATCCTTCTGAGTAAAGACATACTGAAGGCTACGATGATCCGTGTAGACCTCACACTTAACCCCATATAAATAGTGTCTCCATTGCTTTAATGCAAACACTACCGCAGCCAATTCCAAATCATGAGTTGGATAGTTACATTCATGCACCTTTAATTGCCTTGAAGCATAAGCAATCACACTCTTCTCTTGCATTAGTACTGCACCCAAACCAGAATAGGATGCATCACAATAAACAATGAAGTTCTTACCCTCTACTGGCAAGGTAAGGATAGGTGCGGTAGTCAACAAAGTCTTGAGCTTCTGTTCTTTACATTCGTCCGACCATACAAATGTAACATTCTGCTTAGTCAAGTTCGTCAATTGGGAAGCAATAGAAGAGAATCCCTTGACAAATTGACGGTAGTAGCTAGCTAACCCAACAAAGCTCCTTATTTCTGACACATTAGTAGGTCTTACCCAATTCTTCACTGTCTCAATCTTAGAAGGATCCACCATCACTCCATCCTTAGAAACCACGTGCCCCAAGAAGGACACTGCATCTAGCCAAAACTCACACTTAGAGAACTTGGCATAAAGCTTTTTCTCCCTCAACATTTCCAATACCATTCTCAAATGCTCTTCATGTTCCTTCTTGCTCTTTGAGTATACCAATATATCATTAATAAATACGATCACGAAGAGGTCCAAATATGGCTTAAAAATCCCGTTCATCAAGCTCATGAACGCAGCAGGGGCATTCGTAAGACCAAAAGACATCACTACAAATTCGTAATGCCCAAAAGACAGAGTTCAGAGAGTCGATTTCAGCACCCAAATTTCAGAATTTCTAAGTGTTTTGGGATGAGGCACCCTCGACGGTCCGTCGTGCCCATGACGTTCTGTCGTGGGTTCTGTCGTCTCAGCCTGTTTTTCCAGAAATAAAATCTGCTGCTCAAAACACTAAACAGGTCGTTACAGGATTTAGTCGATTTTTTCGAGTTTTTTTGATGTGTCTGTTTTTTCAGTTTTTTACAACTATACTGTATTTGAAAAAGCGATAAAGATTTTTTTCACTTACGTGTGCGATAACTAAATTTAAAAAATGTTAAGTGAATAGACATTTTTGAAAAGACTGTCAAATTCACATTAGTACAAATTATTTATTTTTTATATATCAACGTTCATCATGCTAAACTAATAAGATTAAAGGCTAGATGCAAAAGGAATACAAGAAATATTTACAAAGTAAATTGTTAACTTCGAATTTTAAAAACTATAACAATATAATTATAACTTCGGATCTTAACACAAATTAAAATATTTACAATTTTTACAAGTCCAAATTTGAAATAAAATACATAAACATTGAAAACTATAAACTAACTTAAAATATATTAACAAAGTAGATTATAAATAATATTTTTTATTTATAAATATATATATATATATATATATATTTATATATATATATATATATATATATATATATATATATATATATATAAATTTTACAAATTAATATTTGAAATAAAAAATATAAAATTGAAAATCATAAACTAACTAAAAATATCACGAAAGTAAATTATATGTAAATAATATTTTTTATCTATAAATGAAATAAATTATGTATATATATGTGTGTGTCGGTTTGGTTTGAGTTCGGTTTGATCCTTTTTTTATTAATACCAAATCAAACCAAACCAAGAGTGATCGATTTTTTTTGCAACCGCTAAACCAATCAAATCAAACCACAAGTTGAATTCTTTTTTCAGTTTGATTTGATTCGTTGGTTCGATTTGACTTAATGATTTGATTTGTAAACCCTAATGACTGATACTCATATTACTTTTCCCCTAATACATCTTATAAAACCACCATTTGTAAGCATAAAAATATACAGATAGGGGATAAAGACTGTAACTCTTACTCTAAGTTAGCACCTCACAACTTCTTTTGTTGAACTCAATCTTATAGGGAAACATTAACAATTAGTGATAAGATGTTTGGTTGTTAAATCATTTAACACTTGCTTTTATGTGTGTTTTGTATGTAATCCAACATCAAACAAGGAGTAAACATTATTTGCTATACAATTGAACCTTAATATAGTAATGATTACTAATCACCCCCTTTGCTTTAAAGACACAAGAGATAACTGTCAAAAACATACCTAACTAATTTATTTTGTTCATACCTAAATTGTTGAGGAGTGTGAGTTTTAGTATGAAACTCATACCTAAACTCAAAAAAGAGGATAGGTTGTAACAATCATAAAAATCGAATAAATAGATACTTAAGGTGATTTAATTATTAATTAAAAATCTGAAATTTTAAGGGCATAATGGTCCTTTCACGTATTAATTGAAATAATCAGATTTGTATTAATTTAATTTAAATCCTATTTGAATAAATCTTGAATTAAGACTCCTAAACCTATGCTAACAATCTCCTAATTACGTTTATCACCTCTCCACGTTCAAAAGAAAATAAAAAAGAAACCTCTCTTGCTCTCTCTGTCAAGAATAACATGAAGAACAAAAGTTTAACCAAGTTTCTTCACACTTGAAGAACTCAGACGAATTTTAAAGAAAAACGATGTTAATCACACGTTAGGCCTACGGAGGTTTGTCCGTCGAAGTGGTGTTGACATTTAGAGGGTTGGACGTGATTTTGGAGGAGGTTCGGGGAAGCAACATCAACGTTTGAACATCGATTAAGGTATGGGTTTCTCTCCTGGAATTCTTTCTACAAGAGTATTTTCCTTCGAACGATTCTCAAGTCTTGAAAACTAAGGTTGTTTCCCTTTGTATGTCCTTGTCATTATCTCCCAAACGAATACATAGGATTGGTATATTGTGCTTCTAGATTTAGGCATGAATGATGTATTTATATTAATTGTGAACATGTTTTATGTGAGGGAAATTACGAAAACGATATTCAAAGTGTAACAAGAAAATTTGGTGTTGTGTGTGTATTGTGGGCAGTGGCTTTAGCCACTGTTTTGGGGTCAAATGTTCATGTGATTTTAGTGTATTTTATGTGTGTAATGTGCGTATAATATGGTGTTCATTCTAAGGAAAAATGTTGGGTTGAATACCACTCTTTTAGCTAAGTAAACTAATGAAAGAGGTGAATAAAAAGCAGTGAAGACTAAAAAAAAGAAATCCAGACTTCATACCCTCCCATAAGGCTAAATTTTGAGTTTTAAAAAAAATGAAATAAAAAAGTGAGGTCAATGGGAATTGAACCCAAGATCTCATATGTTGAGAAGGCTGAAAAAAAAGAGGGGCTAAGGGGAATCGAACCCCTTAGCTGCTGGTTATTGCGAGGGAGAAAAGAAAAAGGGGAAAAGAAAAGAGGCTGGGGGGAATCGAACCCATGGCCACTGCTTTTCGAGCGAAAGAAAAAAAAAGGATCTGGGGGGGGGGGGGAGTCGAACTCGCGACTAGGGGAAAAGAGGAGGAGGAAATTAATTCAGCAAATAAATGGAAGGTGTGGGATTCGAACCCATGAATTCTAGGTACGCGCGAGAGAAAAGGGAAAATAAGAAGGAAGAAAATTGAGAGGCGTGGGAATCCAACCCACGACCTCAAGGACTGAAGCAGTGATTGAAATAAAAAAAATTATAAGGGGGATGTGAGGGTTCGAACCCACAACCTCCCTTCCCCAACGAAAATTAAAGGAAAAATGAAGAGGTTATGACGGTTTGAACCCACAACCTCTTGATTTAGGCTAGATTAGGCAATAAGAGACTAAAAAAAAATTAAAAAGGGATTGTGGAGGTTCGAACCCCCAACCCTTTGGTTAACTAAGAGTAAACTTAAAATGGAAAATTAATCCCTTCATGCAATGTTGAGATTTAATTTACAATTTTAATTAAAATAGAAAATTAATTCCTTCATGTAAATCATGAGATTTAATTTAGAATTTTAATTAAAATATAAAATTCATCCCCTCATGTAAATGTTGAGATTTAATTTAGAATTCTAATTAAAATAGAAAATTAATCCTTTCATTAAAATGTTGAGATTTAATTTAGAATTCTAATTAAAATAGAAAATTTAACCTTTCATGTAAATGTTGAGATTTAATGTAGAATTTTAATTAAAATAGAAAATTGATCATTTTATGTAAATGTTGAGATTTGATTTAGATTTCTAATGTTATGAATATTAGAAATAAAATCAATGAAAAATATAAATGATATCCAAGTGATTCAAGATTTGGGTTCCCGTGCCCAAACTTTTGTATTGACACATAAGTCATACGTGAGTAAAATATTCAAGAATAATGTCATCTACTTAGATCAAAAATCAAGATCTTGGCATATTTACAAGATGCATAAGTCTTGTAACACATAATCTTAGGAAAGTAAGAATCACTTAGCGAACTATAATAGAAGCCCCATGGCTTGCATCTATAGACACATAAGTCTAACATACGTTCAAAAATTAAGTGAACCTAAGATGTACGTAACAAAATGATGAACCTTAGGAGGGTTGAGTATGAGTGTAAGATACACGAAATGGACAAGTGCATTGGCATATGATGAGATGAACTATGAAATGAAGAAATGAACATTCACATAATAAGAGGTGAGTAATTATGAAAAACAAAGGTGATAATAATGAAGAATGTGGCGAAAATCATGATGTGAGGCTAATGTATATGATGAGGGCAATATCAAATGAGCCTAAGTAAATATTACAAATACGTACTCACCAATGAGAGTGTAAGATAATGAAGAGACCATTCTCTATGATCACTCTTATGATAATATTGAGTTTAAAATACTTAATAATAATGATGAGATGAGAAATCATCTAATGACCTATGTTTCCTCATACTAGAAGACAACTTCCATGATGTATGAGTTGAATGTAATGGAACTTTATACTGAGCACCGATAGTCTAGCTATGAGCGGTGATGCCTTCTTTCGGGAAGGGCAAAAGTTATCGTAACTCTCATGAGATGAGACTGTCCGGCTTGCCGGGTATGCGTCTCCATACATCTCCTAGTCTTTGAACCTATACTGCCAATATAGGGATTTAGAAGGGTCAAATTCCCATATATGCTAGCATGTTACTGAGTCACTTTGGCTGGTGATTCCATCTCTTTTTGGTGAGGGGGAGACACTGGATTACATGATGCTCACATGATTTATGACAGTTAATGTTAAAGTTCTCAATAAATGAATGAGGCCCGCCTCAAATAAATCGTATAAAGAGATGAATGATACCGAAAGTGTTAGGATAGGATAATCAAGAGGTGAGCTAGATTCAGGTAATGACATTAGGCTATTCCTAATCATTGCATAGCAAACCCGATGAAAGTCTTAAACTACATCCTAGGTATAGATGGTGTTCACACTGACCTATGAATGAACTGGAATGAATACGTATGAATGGATGAAGCAGACTCTGTGTTTGCTAAAGAAGGCTCCCTAGTTGAGGTCCCATATGTTGAGCCCTCATTTTGGAAAGTCTTAATGTCAAGTCCATGATAACAAGGTCTCATGGCATATGAATGAATAATATGAAAGAAGCTATGTGTTATATGTTATATGCCATGATACGTGCTATATGAAGATGTTATGTGTTGTATGCAATATGATAATTATAATGATATATGCTATACTCATGACATAACTTTCCCAATCTCAATTTGGCAAATCTACTGACTTGGCTTCCAAAAATCATGTCGTTAGGAAAGAGATATTCTTTTTCATGAATGTCCTTGGTGTGTGCTTTCATATGCCCATACTTAGTACAAGTGTGTATTAATTCCATACAAACATCTATTTTTAGGTGAAGACACAGGTGGGCAGTAGAGCTACAGGTATGTTGTTGCAGTTACCCGGACGTCAGCATTCATCCGGAGTTTGGTAGGTCCTCATGCTTTCGAGGATGCTACTGTTTTATATTCTAGCGTAGTTTTAGAGTTGAGCTAGTGGAGCATGTTCCACTAGCGTTTCTTTCCCTGTTTTAGTTCAAACTTTGTATTGGTGCAATTTTGGCTATTATACAAATAATACTTAATGAATTATTTCTTTCAGTTGCTTATCTCTTTAATGTTAGATGGTTGATGATGAACGATTATGAAATGTTAAGAATGTTTAGCAAGTATTTTTAAAGAATCAAAAGTTTCAAATTTTCCGCTAAAAATTAACCTATGTAAAGTAAGGATGACATAAGTAGACTTATTTTCAGCCTCTAAGAGGTTAACGATGCCGGTCTTGTATTGGGTTTATAATCCAGTCGTGGCAAAGTTTTTATTAGAGCACTAGATTAAATTCTGTGAATAATAAGTTTACATCAACCACATTGAGTAGTTTCTAAGTCATGATAGTGAAGTGCACCACTACCCTGGATTAGAAAATGCATGATGCGTATGAAAAATTTCCCTTCTTCTAATCTTATTGTGCTTTTTCTAATGTCTGAATTCTTTGTGTTATGAACGTGTCTAACATCAATCCTTGTTGTTTTCTGAGAATGAACACTTGGAGAGCTAAGGGTCGAAGGTGGGGAGGAGCAGCAGTTAGGGGTAATCAGAATCCACCCCAGGCTCTAACTGAAGGAGTGACCATGCCAGTTAACCCAGCTGGGTTGAATGATGCTGAGATGAGGGCATATCTAGCCCAGATGGCACAGGCCATCACGATGCAGGATCAGGCTATTACTTCCTAAGTCAACCGGCAAGATGTTCAGAGGGAGAACCCATCAGTTTGCAACATGGCCGACAGACTGCGAGATTTCACGAGGATGAATCCTCCTAAATTCACAGGGGCTAAGACTTTAGAGGATCCTCAAGAGTTTATAGATGAGGTGCATAAGATCCTGGTGTCTATGGGGGCCACTGATATTGAGAAGGCTGAGCTGGCTTTCTACCAGCTCAAAGATGTTGCACAAAGTTGGTGTAAGATATGGCAAGATATTCGTGTCTTAGGTGGAGTGCCAGTCACCTGGGAGCTGTTCAAGACAACATTTCTGGAGAGATTTTTCCCCAGAGAGATGAGGGAGGCCAAGGTTGAGGAGTTCATCAACCTTAAACAAGACTCTATGACGGTCACGGAGTATTCCCTGAACTTTGTGAAGCTATCAAAGTATGTTACTTTCTTTAGTATTTAATAGTAAGAATGGGGAGAATACTGAACTTTGTTGATATCATCCGGTATGTTACTTCCTTGGTTTCTAACAGCAAGGATGGGATGAGCAGGTTCCTCATAGGAATCAATGGATACTTGGAGGAAAAGTGTCGGTCTACGATGCTCCATGATAATATGGACCTTTCCAGGTTAATAATGCATGTCCAACAGGTACAGGATAACCGAAAGAGGAGAGATGTTAATTTTATCAGGAGGCCTAGGCTTCAAGATCAGGCAGGTCTCACCCATGGAGGCCATAGAAACAATCTTGGAATCCGTGAGCAACCCAGATTCAAGAATGGGCAACAGAGTTCTTGGAATTCTAACCCTCAGAGGAGTACAACACCTAGAGGAGGCAGACTTGAACCCAAAAGGGTCAATGGAGTTGGGATGCAGCGTCCTAAGAAAAATTATGCTAAGTGTGGCCGAGCTCAGAGTGGAGAGTGCAGACAAGGCACTAATGCCTGCTTCGATTATGGTAAGAGTGAACACATGGTCAGAGATTGTCCACAGAAAAGAAGTCAGGCTGGAGGTAATGCTCAGCATAGGCCTAAACAACAGAGTGCACCAGCAGCCGAGCCTCCCAAGAGGAATAGAATATTTGCCGTGAAGGGCAGAAAGGAGCAGGAGAAGTCCGCTGATGTGGTCACAGCTTTGCTGCAAGTATTTTCAACTTCTGTTTATGGTTTACTTGATCCAGGGTCTACGCTTTCCTTTGTGACTCCTCTTCTTGCCCTTACTTTTGAAATACTACCTAAATTTCTACATGATCCTATCGTGGTTATTACGCCTTTAGGAGAAAATATAAGAACTGATAGGGTATACAAGGATTGCCCAATAGTTGTAAGTGGTAAGACTTTGTGTGCAAACTTGATTGAGTTACCCATGCATGATTTTGATATTATTCTTGGCATGGACTGGCTTCACAATAGTTATGCTTTCTTGGACTGTCGTAGTAGAGTGGTGAGATTTGCTTCCCTGATGAAGAAGAGTTAGTCTAGGAGGGTTACAACTCGAGTTGTCGTAATCCCTTGATTTCAAATCATAGGCTAATAAAATGATGTCCAAGGGGTTATTATGTAATCTTGTGAGTGTTAATGATTTAAATCATGACATTCCTTCCATAGACTCAGTGCCCGTAGTGAATGATTTCCTAGATGTATTTCCTAAAGATTTGTCTGGAGTCCCTTCTCTTCGAGAGATTGACTTTGGTATTGACTTAGAACCCGATACTAAACCAATCTCAATTACTCCTTATAGAATGTCTCTAGCAGAACTCAAAGAGTTATGCAGTTAAAAGATCTCACTGATAAGGGTTTCATGCAGCCGAGCATATCCCCGTGGGGTGCTCCAGTGTTGTCTGTAAAGAAGAACGATTGGACCCTTAGAATATGTATCAATTATTGACAGCTCAACAAAGTCACTATAGAAAATAAGTATCCACTTTCCAGAATAGATGATTTGTTTGATCAGCTCCAAGGGTCTAGTTTCTTCTCTAAGATTGATCTTCGTTCAAGGTATCATTAGCTTAGGGTTAGGGAGAGAGATATCCCAAAGACAGCCTTTCGTACCCGCTATGGTCACTATGAGTTTCTAGTCATGTCATTTCGTCTCATGAATGCACCTGCTGCATTTATGGACCTCATGAACAGAGTTTTAGTGAATACCTTGACTCTTTCATCATAGTATTCATTGATGACATTCTCATATACTCTAATACCAAGGAAGAGCATGACCAACATTTGAGACTAACCTTCTAGGTACTTAGACAACATCAGTTGTATGCCAAATTCAGCAAGTGTGAATTCTCGCTGAGATCAGTGACCTTCCTAGGTCATGTTGTGTCTAATAAAGGTGTAGAGGTGGACCCTAAAAAGATTAAAGTTGTTAAGAACAGGCCAAAGCCTCTTACTCCCACCGATATCCGTTGCTTTCTGGGATTGGCTGATTACTACCGCAGGTTTGTGGAGGGTTTTTATTCCATTGCTTCCCAACTTACAGCTTCAACGAAGAAGAAGACCATGTTTGAAGGGACGGAGACTAGTGGGAAGAGTTTCCAAGATCTCAAGGACAGACTGACTTCAGCCCCGGTGCTTACTCTACGTAAGTGTGGTGAGAATTACATGGTTTATTGTGATGCATATAGGGTTGGTTTGGGTTGTGTTCTTATTCAGGCTGGTAAGGTGATAGACTATGCTTCCATACAACTCAAGGTTCATGAAAAGAATTATTCCACTAATGACTTGGAGTTGGTAGCTATGGTGTTTACATTGAAGCTGTGGAAGCATTATCTGTATGGAGTGCATGTGGATGTGTTCATGGATCATAAGAGTCTCCAGTATGTGTTCACACAGAGGGAGTTGAATCTACATCAGCGTGGATGGTTAGATTTGTTGAAGGATTATGACATGAATGTGCACTACCATCCAGCTAAAAGAGGTACACAGACTGGCCAGATTGAGTGTGCGGTTGGTTGACTCTATTAGTGGGGGTGTTTGTGTTCACCCAAGTTCTGAATCATCCCTTATAGTTGAATTCAAGAAGGGTCAGCATCTTGATCCTGTGTTGATGGAGTTGAAGGACTCAGTGTTGTTAAAAATGAATGAGTCTTTCGCTTTGGGAGATGAGGGCATACATAGATATCAGGACATGTTGTGTGTACCAGATTTGGATGATTTACGGACAAGGATTGTGGCAGAGGCCCATGGTTTCAGATGTTCCATACATCCAGGTTCCACCAAAATGTATCATGATCTTAAGTAGATTTATTGGTGGGATTGCATGAAGAAGGATATTGCAGAATATGTGGCTAAGTGTACTAATTTTCAATAAGTTAAGGCACAGCATCTTAAGCCTGATGGTCTGACTAAAATTATCGAGGTTCCGACTTTGAAGTGGGAGTCCATTAATATGGACTTCGTGGTTGGTCTTTCGAGGACGAGGAGGCAGCATGACTCTATATGGGTTACTGTGGACAGATTGACTAAGTCTGACCACTTTATCCCTGTGAAGTCTACTTACAGAGACGAGGTTTATGTGAGACTCTACATTTATGAGATTGTGAGATGGCATGGGATTCCTTTGTTTATCATTTCAGATAGAGGAGCTTAGTTTACTTCACATTTCTGTAGATCTTTCAAGAAAAGCTTGGGCACGCAGGTAAAACTTAGCACTGCCTTTATCCTCAAACAGATGAGCAGACAGAGCGCACCATTCAGACATTGGAGGACATATTGAGAGCCTGTGTGATTAACTTCAGAGGTAAGTGGGATGACCATCTACCTTTGATAGAATTCTCGTATAATAATATCTATCACTCCAGCATTGGGATGGCACCGTTTGAGGCATTGTATGATAGGAGGTGTAGATCTCCAGTTGGGTGGTTCAAGGTTGGAGAGTCATCTATTTTGGTCCAGAGATCATTCATGAGGCCTTGGAGAAAGTTAGAGTTATTAGGGACATATTGGCTACTAGTTACAGTCGACAGAAATCATATGCAGACAACAGAAAATGGCCCTTAGAATTTAATGTTGGTGACCAGGTTTAATTGAAGATATCGCCTATGAAAGGGGTGATGAGATTTGGTAAAAAGGAGAAGTTGAGTCCGAGGTATGTGGGACCATATGAGATCCTACAGTGTGTGGGTGAGGTGGCCTATAAGTTAGCATTAATTGCGGAGCTAGCTTCTGTTCATCCAGTCTTTCATGTCTCTATGTTGAAGAAGTGCCTAGGTTATCAAGCATCAATCCTACCTGTTGAAGGTTTAGGGGTTGGTGAAGACTTGTCTTATGAGGAGGTACCTGTTGAGATTTTAGACAGTCAGGTCAAGCAGATGAGGAACAAGGAGATTGCCACAATAAAGGTATTATGGAGAAATCATCTTGTTGAGGGTGCCACGTGGGAGGCGGAGGTCGACATGAGAGCCCACTATCCTCATCTTTTCAACTCTTAAGGTTAGACTTCCTACTCGTAAGGCTATAGTTCCTTATCTCTTTGTATTTTGTTGCTATTGGCTGACTGTGCATAGCGATTAAGTTATGGTCTGATTGGCATTACGATGTGTAATGGTAGTGTCATTATGGGACGAATGTTCCTAAATAGGGGATAATGTAAACAATCCTAAAAATTAAATAAATATATACTTATGGTGATTCAATTATTAATTAAAAATCTGAAATTTTAAGGGCATAATGGTCATTTCACGTATTAATTAAAATAAATCAGATTTATATTAATTCAATTTAAATTCTATTTGACTAAGTCTTGAATTAAGACTCCTAAACCTATGCTAACACTCTCCTAATCACGTTAATCACCTCTCCACGTTCAAAAGAAAAAAAAAGAAACCTCTCTTGCTCTCTCTGCCAAGAATAACGTGAAGAACAGAAAGTTTAACCAAGTTTCTTCAAACGTGAAGAACTCACACGAATTTTAAAGAAAAACAATGTTAATCACACGTTAGGCCTATGAAGGTTTGTCCGTCGAAGTGGTGTTTCCATTTAGAGGGCTGGACGTGATTCTGGAGGAGGTTTAGGGCAACAACATCAACGTTAGAACATAGATTAAGGTAGGAGTTTCTCTCCTGGAATTTTTTCTCCAAGAGTATTTTCCTTCAAATGATTCTCAAGTCTTGAAAACTAAGGTTGTTCCCCTTTGTATGTCCTAGTCATTAGCTCCCAAACGAAATCATAGGATGGGTATGTTGTGCTTCTAGATTAAGGCATGAATGATGTATTTATATTAATAGTGAACATGTTTTATTTGAGGGAAATTACGAAAACGATATTCAAAGTGTAACAAGAAAATTTGGTGTTGTGTGTGCATTGTGGGCAGTGGCTTTAGCCACTGTTTTGGGGTCGAATGTTCATATGTTTTTGGTGTATTTTATGTGTGTAATTTGTGTATAATATGGTGTTCATTCTAAGGGAAAATGTTGGGTTGAATACCACTCTTTTAGCTAAGTAAACTCATGAAAGAGGTGACTAAAAAATGAGTGAAGTATTAAAAAAAATCCAGATTTCACACCCTCCCATAAGGCTAAATTCTGAGTTTTTTTCTTAAAGAACTAAATAAATAAGTGAGGTCAATGGGGATTGAACCCAAGACCTCACATATTGAGAAGGCTGAAAAAAGAGAGGGGCTAAGGGGATTCGAACCCCTTAGCTGCTGGTTATTGAGAGGAAGAAAAGAAAAAGGGGAAAAGAAAAGAGGTTGGGGGAATCGAACCCCTGGCCACTGCTTTTCGATCGAAAGGAAAAAAATGGGTCTGGGGGAGGGTCAAACTAGTGACCTGGGGGAAAGAGGATGAGGAAATTAATTCAGCAGATAAATGGGAGGCGTGGGATTCGAACCCACAACCTCCACGTACGCGCGAGAGAAAAGGGAAAATAAGAAGGAAGAAAATTGCGAGGCGTGGGAATCGAACACACGACTTCAAGGATTGAAGCAGCGATTGAAATTAAAAAAAATTATAAGGGCGCTGTGGGGGTTCGAACCCACAACCTCCCTTCCCCTGCGAAAATTAAATGAAAAATCAAGAGGTTGTGGGGGTTTGAACCCACAACCTCTTGCTTTAGGCAAGTATGGGCAGTAAGAGATTAAAAAATATTAAAAAGGAATTGTGGAGGTTCGAACCCCCAACCCTTTGGTTAACTAAGAGTAAAATTAAAATAGAAAATTAATCCCTTCATGTAAATGTTGACATTTATTTTAGAATTCTAATTAAAATAGAAAATTAATTCCTTCATGTAAATGTTGAAATTTAATTTAGAATTTTAATTAAAATAGAAAATTAACCCCTTCATGTAAATGTTGAGATTTCATTTAGAATTCTAATTAAAATAGAAATTTAATCCTTTCATGTAAATGTTGAGATTTAATTTAGAATTCTAAATAAAATAGAAAATATATCCTTTCATGTATATGTTGAGATTTAATTTAGAATTATAATTAAAATAGAAAATTGATCATTTTATGTAAATGTTGAGATTAATTTAGAGTTCTAATGTTATGAATATTAGAAATAAAATCAATGAAAAATATGAATGATATCCAAGTGATTCAAGATTGGGGTTTCCGTGCCCAAACTTCCATATTGATACATAAGTCATACATGAGTAAAATATTCAAGAATAATGTCATCTACTTAGATCAAAAATCAAGATCTTGACATATATACAAGATACATAAGTGTTGTAATACATAATCTTAGGAAAGTAAGAATCACATAATAAACTATGAAAGAAGCCCCATGGCTTGTATGTATAGACACATAAGTCTAACATACGTTCAAAAATTAACAAAACCTAAGATGTACGTAACGAAATGATGAACCTTAGGAGGGTTAAGTATGAGTGTAATATACACTAAATGGCCAAGTGAATTGGCATATGATGAGATATGAAATGAAGAAATGAACATTCACATAATAAGAGGTGAGTAACTATGAAAAACAAAGGTGCTAATAATGAAGAATGTGGTAACAATCATAATGTGAGGCTAATGTATATAATGAGAGCAATCTCAAATGAGCCTAAGTAAATGTTACCAATACGTACCCACCAATGAGACTGTAAGATAATGAAGAGACCAGTCTCTACGAACACTCTAATGAAAATATTGAGTTTAAAATGCTTAAAACTAATGATGAAATGAGAAGTCATCGAATGAGCTATGTTGTCCTCATATTAGAAGCCTGCTTCCATGATGTATGAGTTGAATGTATTGGAACTTTATACTTAACACCGTTAGGCTAGCTATGAGTGATGATGCCTTCTTTCGGGAAGGGTGAAGGTTCACGTAACTCTCATGAAATGAGACTGTCCGGCTTGCCGAGTATGCGTCTCCATACATCTCATAGTCTTTGAACCTATACTGCCAATATAGGGATTTAGCGGGGTTAAATTACCATATACGCTAGCATGTTATTGAGTCACTTTGGCCGGTGATTCCACCTCTTTTCGGTGTGGGGGAGACACTGAATTTCATGATGCTAACATGACCTATGTCGGTTAGAGTTAAATTTCCCAATGAATAAATGAGGTCAGCCTCAAATGAATCATATAAAGAGATGAATGATATCGAAGGTGTTAGGATAGGATAATCAAGAGGTGAGTTAGATTCAGGTAATGACATTAGGTTATTCCTTATCATTGCACAGCAAACCCGATGAAAGTCTTAAACTACATCCTACGTATAGTTGGTGTTCACACTGGCCTATGAATGAACTGGAATGAAATACGTATGAATGAATGAAGCAGACTCTGGTTTGTTGAAGAAGGTTCCCTAGTTGAGGTCCCATATGTTGAGCCCTTATTTTGGAAAGTCTTAATGTCAAGTCCATGATAACGAGGTCTCATGGAATATGAATGAATAATATGAAATAAGTTATGTGTTATATGTTATATGCCATGATATGTGCAATTGAAATTTGTTGTATGCAATACGATAATTATAATGATGTATGTTACTCTCATGACATAACTTTCCCAATCTCAATTTGGAAAGTCTACTAACTTGACTTCCAAAAGTTATGTTGTTAGGAAAGAGCTATTCTTTCTCATGCATGTCGTTGGTGTGTGCTTGCATATGCCCATACTTAGTACAAGTGTGTACTAATTACATACAAACATCTACTTTTAGGTGCAGGCACAGGTGGGCGGTAGAGCTACAGGTTCGTTGTTGCAGCTACCCGAACGTCAACATTCATCCGGAGTTTGGTAGGTCCTCGTGCTTTCGAGGATGCTAATGTTTTATATTCTAGCGTAGTTTTAGAGTTGAGCTTGTGGAGCATGTTCTACTAGCGTTTCTTTTCTGTTTTGGTTCAGACTTTGTATTGGTGTTATTTTGGCCATCATACAATTAATACTTAATGAATTATTTCTTTCAGTTGCTTATCTCTTTAATGTTAGAAGGTTGATGATGAACGATTATGAAGTGTTAAGAATGTTTAGCAAGTATGTTTAAAGAATCAAAAGTTTCAATTTTTCTGCTAAAATTTAACCTATGTAAAGTAAGGATGACGTCAGTAGGCTTGTTTGCAACCTCTGAGAGGCCAACGATGCCGGTCTCGTCTGGGGTCTAGATTCCAGTCGTGACATAGGTAGTGATAGTTTAAATATGAAACGTACTCTCAATAATTTAGATGTAAAGCTTAAGAAAAAGGATATAGTTTAAGAATGTTAAGAAACAACAATAAAGTAGGAAGTGGGCTTAGAAATGCAGGAACAAAGTTTTTGCAAAAGGTATTGGATGTCATATCATCTCTCTTTAACTAGAGTAATATCCTCCATGTTAATTTTTTCCCTTTTAGCTAACTTCTTCAACAAACTCATGCTCCCTAGCTGTAATATCAAGAGCAACGAACTTCTCACATGAATGATATTATATCCAATTGCCGTCAGTAAAATTGCACAATTTGTTTGTACAAACAGAAAACCAATAAAACACAACTACGCAATTGGAACATGACAATAACATGTCAAATGACCAGACCCTGCATTCTTAGTTGTCTTATGCAATTGGAACATGACAATAGCATGTCAAATGACCAGACCCTGCACTCTTTGTCATCTTTCAGAGAAAAATATGTACTGTGGCTCCAACTTAAAAACAAGATATGCGGGTGGCTCCATGAATGGATCTATTTTTCTGGCAAGGTCCATTGAAAATGACAATAACACTGGCCTTTTCCATGTAACAAGAATCCATATGTAATCTGGTTCAAATCCAACCAAAACCTGATACAAGAGCAGTTACATATTTCCTTTTATCATAATTAACGATATACAAGTGCAATTACATATAACAAAGCAGCTTAAGAATGGATTCCTACTTTGTACGCCTAGTAATAGTCTAATAGAATCTATTCTATTGGTAATGATACTGCTGATCATGATCTGAATCTAGAGCGAAATTGTGTGATTCCAAGGAACTCCTGAGGCGCCAGCCCTCAGGTTCATTCAGGAACTGATTTGACTCTATATAACTTCGAGACACACAGTCACTTTGATCAACTTTGCATCACCTCGATCTTTCAATGCAGTTAGAAAATCTCTAGAAATGATATCCAGCACCTTTCTGAATTGTGTCTTATATCCTTTGTGTAGAGCAAAACCTACCATATGGTAACCAAGACATTTTCTTTTAAGTCCTACCCACACTTCATCAACTTAAGAGGAGCTAATAATGTGCTTTTTCACTTACTTCAAGAAAAGCCTGCACTGCAGCTGCGGAGTATAAATTTGCAGGGAACACATTTAAGAATCTGGCTATCCTTGCCCAACCTTCTCTGAGGCCATCCAAGTTTTGGCAGCCGTCAACTTCAGTCTACCATGAAATGCAGTTTACTACTAAATAAGTTAATATAAGAAATGATTAAGGGAAAAAAAGCTAGTTTGGTCCCTGAAATCTTGTGAGAGTTTTTGTCCTTGTACTATTATCCTGAGCACATCTGACCTCCAATTAAACAAACTGAGCAGTTTTAATCCCATCACCAAGTAAATTTAACAAGATTTCATATTCAACTAAAGGAAAATAATTTGGGATTTGGTCATTTCCAGCAAACCTCAGGAAAAAGCTCTGAACCAAGAAAACATGAGAAAATAAGTTAGAAATTCACTTATTTTCCAAGAAAACATTTACTACTAAAACATTTTCTTTCATACCTAACACACTCTAAAAGATGATGGGCACGAATTATAATGATTATATGCATATTTGGTATTCCCTTTATTATCAAGTTGAAAGCATCGATGTGTCAAAACTGCTGATGTCGCTACTGACTGAAGTAGGAAGAATGGCTAGGTTGTTAGAGAAACTAAAGAACCCAAATATGTTCATTAGTGATGGTAAAAAAATTATGTCTATTAGTAGAAGATAACATTTGTTAGTTCTAATAAGTGACTGGAGTCTGGACTAAAATAGCACATTTTGTTTCATTGGTCAAATATGCTCACATGAATAATCATTATTTTCCCAGGAGGAGTAAGAGACACGAGAGTGTCAGCAACATAAGCATTGAGGATTTCTTGAGAATAAAGAAACAAATGTCTAAGCAACTAACCTGAATAAGAGCACCATATAATTTCATGCATCCACTTAACGATCCACATAGCTACTAGTACTTTCTGTCTTCCCATCTTCCTCTGCATAGCCAATAGCTTTGTAATAAACTTCTTTAGTCTGGAAGGCTGCCTGAAGTGAAAAAACAAATCAAGTTATTTACGTCGAGGTAGCAAATATGATGTGAACCATGGGATGAAGAAAATGAACTAATGTCTGAGACAAGTTCTATTTTCTGCACTTACTGAAAGCGAATCATGCTCCAAGACATCAAGTAAGAAAAATCCCAAAAAGGACAAAATAATGGGATATGTTGATGTCAATTAGGTAATACCAAGGTAAACACCAAGATTGATTACCTCTGAGTAAATAATATACTTAGGTACTGTATAAATGTAAACTTTGTTCAACTCAGCTATGAGAATTTCCATGGAAAGAGGGACTTGTGATGAAAAGAAAATGAATACATAAGGATGATTATCTATACATTAGTTAGTACTTTCTAATCCACATTTGTGATCTTGTTTCAAACACTAAGTTCTTTGTCCTAAACATTTTTATGTTATTTAACATCCTAGAGACCTTCTCACAGACATATCTCTCAATTTTCTTTGGCTTTTTTAAATAATGTTGATAAAGATTCAGTACGGAGCTAGTACCGAGACAGAGTACAACATCCAAATATCTTTCAGCTAGAAATTTCTGACTTCTAATTTATGCAATTCACCATTTGAGCTTAGGTTCTCAATATTGTGTTTCGATAGAAAAGAATTTTTGTTTTTGGTGGTTTTAGGAAATTTTGCTTCCGGTTTGAGTTTGGATATGCTTTTTGGTAAAAGAAATCATCAAATTCCTTAGGGCTCGTTAGGTACGAGGGATAGGGGGATAACTAATTCCGGGATTAATTTTAGGATGAGTTTATACTATGTTGGTTGGGATAAAATTGCAAGATAACTGGCATTATTTTTATTCCACATTGAGGGTGGGATTACAATCCTGGAATAATAAGTCTTGGCATAACTTGTACCCCAACCAACTAAACCCCAATAGGTTTTGAAGCAGCCTTCAAATGGGTGAAAATTACAACCCCTTAAAAAAATGTGGAATAAAAAAGAAACAGAGCTTTAAGTGCAAAGTGGAGAATGTGACAGCAATTACCGAATCACCTTACTAGAAGGGCGGTTTGCTTGACAATTGCAGCCCCAATTTGTTTTGGTTCAGGAGAACATTGTTTAATGTAGAAAGTTATTATGAAAAAGAAGCACCCACAATATGAAGTCAAAATATAATATTCAATCTAAAATTGAGGCAAGACTGGTTTTCGAGGAAGCATGTTGGAATTTAGTCCTTTCCAGCGAAGGAATAAAAAAACTTTTATTGCTTTCTTTGCAGTTAATGACGTCAACCTCCTACTTATAAGACAAGAACTATCATGGGCCTATAATAGCAAGAAGACTAAGAACAATAACATAATTATCTTTGATGTAACATGGACAATCACACGACCGTAACCATAGACTGCATTGTTAAAGCTTCCTGTAGATTTCACACACAGGGACACCACCTATCAAGTGAAAACCAGAATCACATTTACTACTTTATATGTTTTGCACAAAGCTCTAATTGTAGAATATATTCAATATACACAACTCAACTGCTACATCAAGAACCCACAATTTTCTACAAGCATAAGCACATGCAAACCACAAATCCCCACCATCATCCCCCGGCCCCTCCCGAAAAGAGGAAAGAAAAATGAAAAAGAAGTAAAAACAACAT
The DNA here is from genome assembly GCF_036512215.1 of Solanum lycopersicum. NCBI lineage: Eukaryota > Viridiplantae > Streptophyta > Magnoliopsida > Solanales > Solanaceae > Solanum > Solanum lycopersicum. The sequence continues at coordinate 20,890,897 of NC_090803.1, read as the reverse complement.
CACAAGAGACACCGAAAGACGAAACCCCAGTTAACGAACTACTTCAGGATTTTACCGTTTGCGCGAACATTGCAATGCTGATAGATTGTGTACATATTGAACCACTAATTAGCTTAATTAACTCATCTGCTTTCACTCTGCATAGGGAAAAGTAGTACATACGTATCAAAGAGCAATATAGAGCTTCCACCTCTTTGAAGTTTATTCCCAAAAATGGTTTGAAATGCACGTCAAAGCAACTAAAAGCGTGACTTTAATATGGAAGATAGATAATGATTTTTTAAAGAAATATCTATAGAAGAGAGGGTTAATAATCCAAGAAATATTATCCAGATACCTGACATTTTCTTTTGAACCAGTGATAGTTCTAATTCGTTTTGCTATTTCCATTTCAAACTTTCGGAAAGCCTGTGAAGAACAGGGAATTTGTGTTGTGAATTGTAGAATATCAGAAATTAGTTAACCCAAATTGACATCCTTAGGATCATAAATAGAAGTCCAACCCAAAGCTCTATAAACTAGGATGGAACATAATATTTCAACACATCAAGCAACAGAAAAATGCATCTGATCACATTCCAACAAAAGCAGCAAAGTTTTGAACATTACACTCAAAAAATAAATTGCCAAAATTAAACCGCATTGATCAAACAGATCAAGTAACAACATGACACATCTAGTAACATTTCAATCAATCTCTAGAAAGAAGGTCTTCCGCAGACCCAGAAGAGGGAGAACCAATTAGAAACAATTTCTCAACAATGACTTCAGAGTGGATGCACGTCGGAGGAGTGTACAATGGAGGATAGAGGTCTGCAAAACCTACAGTGACCAGCACACTATTATTTCTCTTTGTTTTGTTATTTCAGCTATAAGAAGATTCAAATGCACTTGTCAAAGTGTCTCAATTAGTTTCCCAAACATGCAAGGCTCGCATAATTAAGTGAAAGAAGTTCAAAGAACTTGGACCAACAACTCCCAGAGCACAACTGGATTGGTAAATGATTATGTTAGCAGGGAAGAGTTAACTTTCAAAATGAATACTTTCTCTGTTACATCATACATGAAATGTGACACTACTTCACTGACCATGGAGTTTAAGATGCTAATTTGACTTATTCTTTAGACAAATATTAGGAGTTGTGAAAGAAAATATAAAACCAGTTGTTGAAAAGTTAGTGTGATATAGCGAATCACATACATATAATTCTAATAGTTAAATGGTTTTTAAATTTATGCAAATAGAATAAATTAATAATATTAATAGAGTGGTGTTTAGGAACCCCCATTCGCAAGTCTCTGCAAAGAACACTTCACTTTATGTAACAAGAAGCATAATAATCCAATAAATCTGAAATGAAATTTTAAATATTGATTTGCAAGGTTACCTTGTTTGAACCCAATCCAGTGCTTCATTCTGCGCAGCTATTTCATTGTAAACTGACACTCTTTTGTTCTCCAGTTTTTGAGCATTTTCTGTCACCCTGATTGTATTTCCTGCTTGTTTGAAATTGCAAAGTCGAAATGAAATAGAAAGAAAAACAACAGTACATGTTTCATCTTGGCAGTTGGAGGTTAGGGTACCATACACTATCTTGTTGAAGGATATAATCGAGTTGACTCTACAAGTAGTAAAAGTGTTGTCCAAAACTTTTTATAGTAGAGTATGGTGAAAATGCCCAAAATAGTCCCTTAAATTTAGGGTAGATCTAATTTTGTCCTTTATATATGACTCTCAAGAGACACTACCAGAAAAGATAACACTCAAAGGACAAGGCTAAAAGAAATAAAGAATTAATGAGACTAATGGAACTAATAGGAAAGAGACAACACTGTAAAGGAACATCCATTTCTAGAAGCACAGGGTTAGAAAAAAGCCGCAGGTAATAGCTAGTGGAAATTCACTAACTAGTAGAGCTGAGATTATCAAACTAGAGAATCATGTTTTCTCCGTGCTATCTAACCAAAAGATATCTATTCTAAACAAAGCATATGTTCGCAAATTATGATTTATGAAGAGTGCATGCATACCTAATTGTTTGTTTAGGTATTAGCAATATTTTTTTTTTATAAAGGTAAAAGATAGATCAATATTACTAATAATTATTATTATTATTATTACTTTGATGAAGTAATTGTTATGTTGATTGGTATAATTAGCTAGGGAGTTGCTTATTATTATTATTATTACTTTTATGAAGTAATTGTTATGTTAATTGGTAGAATTAGCTAGGGACTTGTCACGACCCAAATTCGGGTCGCGACTGGCACCCACACTTACCCTCCTATGTGAGCGAACCAGCCAATCTAAACCTTAACATTTCAATGTAATATCAACATAAAGTAATGCGGAAGACTTAAACTCATTAATAAAATCAATAACTATTATTATCCCCAAAATCTGGAAGTCATCACCACAAGAACATCTATGATCAAAGTACTAAACTAGGAGTATTCTAAAAAGCTAAAACAAATAAGGCTAGTCCATGCCGGAAGTCCAAGGCATCAAGACATGAAGGAGAAGATCCAGTCCAAGCTAGAAGCGTTAGCTCACCCTGAAGATCCGATGTGACGAAGAATGGCTAGAATTACTGTTGAGTCGAAGACGACGGCACGTTTGCTGCACTCCACAAATAAACAAGAAGAGAACATAAAAGTAGGGGTCAGTACAAAACACGGGTACAGAGTAGATATCACCGGCCACTCAAAATAGAAAAACAGTATATACCAAGTAATATCATAAACTCAACTATGATACTCAACATGTAGCAACAACAAGTACTACATCATTAACAATTACCATCAAGTTCACACATGAGGACTCAAGCCTCAATACCATACTCATTTGGGAATTATGTTCTTTAGATTGAGCATATTAACATCTTTCAAGATTCATTATCTTTATTTCTCTTGTGTCGGTACGTGACACTCCGCTCCCTCATATTCATTAATCCTCTTGTATCGGTACGTGACACTCCGATCCCCTAAATCTACGTGTCAGTTCGTGACCCCCGATCCCCTAAATCTACGTGTCGGTTCGTGACAACCGATCCCCTAAATCTATGTGTCTGTTCGTGACACCCGATCCCCTAAATCTACGTGTCGGTTCGTGACACCCGATCCCCTAAATCTACGTGTCGGTTCGTGACACCCGATCTCCTAAATCTACGTGTCGATTCGTGACACCCGATCCCCTAAATCTACGTGTCGGTTCGTGACACCCGATCCCCTAATCTAATTCTATCAACTCATCAAGCCTTCTCCCTTACCTATCAATCTCATTACTTTAGTTCATCAAGCCTTCTCCCTTACCAAGGCTTCATCATTAAAAAGAGATTAGGTTATTATCAAGATTTGGGATTCAATAACTTCATCATGCTTAATATAATCACAATTATATAATCACGTTCATGCATGCATACAATTAAGCACATAGCAGGGTTTACAATACTATCAATACATATCATTCTCTATTAAGAGTTTACTATGAAAGCATGAAAACCATAACCTACCTCCACCAAAGAATTGCGATCAACAAGCTATCTTCTCAAAATCCTTGCTATCCTCTTCGTTTCTCTCTCTCTCTACTCGTTCTCTTTCTTTTTCTGTTTTCTCTTTGTTCTTTCTATTTTTCTTATTCAAACCCTCTTTCTTTTACCCTAATTAACATATAATCAAGTGTAAAAGATGACAATAATAACCCACTAATTAACTTAAGGTTACCTCTTTTAACCCCCAAGTAATTACACTTATTAACATTAACCCACTAACCTTATAATTAAAGCAGAAATAGTCAAAAACGTCTCTTAAAACGTATAAAGAAATCCAACCCGGACTGGGATTGCGCAACCTGTGACGGGCCGTCGTGCCTGCGACGGTCCGTCCTGCAGGTCGTCGCAAAGTTCAGAGACCCAAATTTCCACCAAGGGTCTGTGACGGTCCGTCACACCTGTGACGGTCCGTCCTGCCATTTCGTTACGAAGTTCAGAGAGTCGATTTTCAGTACCCAATTTTCAGTTTTTCTAAGTGTTTTGAAACGAGACCCTGCGACGGTCCGTCGTGTCCATGATGGTCCGTCGTTGGGTCCGTCGCCTCAGCCTATATTTCCAGAAATAAAATCTGCTGCTCAAAACGACTAAATAGGTCGTTACAATAGATACCAATTTACCCATCGTTCATCCCTGAACGATCACAAGAAGGAAAACAAGGGCGAAAAGGAGTACCTGAATCTGTAAACAGATGTGGGTATTTTTCTCGCATATCCTCCTCCTTCTCCCAAGTGGCTTCTTCAATGGGTCGATTCTTCCATTGAACTTTGATGGATGCAATCTCCCTTGATCTCAACTTGCGAATTTCTCTATCTAGAATGGCAACAGGTTCCTCCTCATAAGACAAGTCTCATCAAGAAAAACTGAATCCCAACGGATAATGTAATTTCCATCCCCATGGTATCTTTTCAACATCGACACATGGAATACCGGATGCACTCCGGACAGCCCTGGAGGCAAGGCTAACTCATAAGCCACCTCCCCTACTCGCTTAAGTACTTCAAAGGGACCAATGTACCTTAGACTTAGCTTACCCCTTTTACCAAACCGCATCACCCCTTTCATGGGCGAAACCTTCAGCAAGACTTGTTCACCCTCCATAAACTCCAAGTCTCTAACCTTCCGATTTGTACTCCTTCTGTCTACTTTGAGCCGCTAGAAGCTTTTCTTGAATAGATTTCACCTTCTCCATCGAATCTCTTAGAAGATCAGTACCCCAAGGTCTAACCTCGAACGCATCAAACCAACCAATGGGGGACCTACATCTCCTACCATACAATGCTTCAAATGGAGCCATATCAATGCTTGAGTGATAGCTATTATTGTATGAAAATTCCGCTAAGGGTAAGAAGCTATCCCAATGGCCACCAAATTCTATCACGCACGCACGAAGCATATCCTCCAACACTTGAATCGTTCGCTCAGACTGACCATCGGTCTGAGGATGGAACGCAGTACTAAGGTCCAACCTAGTACCCAATTCCGCATGCAATGTTTTCCAAAACTTAGAAGTAAACTGCGTACCTCTATCTGATATGATGGATAGTGGAACCCCATGCAATCGAACGATTTCTGAGATATAGATCTTGGCTAACTTCTCGGCATTGTAAGTCACCTTAACTGGAATAAAATGAGCAGACTTAGTTAACCTATCAACAATCACCCAAATAGAGTCATACTTACCCATTGTCCTTGGAAGACCAACCACAAAGTCCATTGCAATTCTTTCCCACTTCTATTCCGGAATGGGCATTCTTTGAAGTGTTCCTCCAGGCCTTTGGTGTTCATACTTTACTTGTTGACAGTTTGGACACTTGGCAATAAAGTCAACAATATCACGCTTCATTCTACTCCACCAAAAGTGTTGCTTTAGGTCACGATACATCTTGGTTGCACCCGGATGTATAGAATACCTTGAACTATGATCCTCTGTCAGAATAGTGTTGATCAAATCATCGACGCGGGGTACACATACCCTTCCCTTGATCCTCAAAACACCTTCCTCATCGATTTGTGCTTCCTTAGCCTCTCCTCGCAATACCTTATCTTGAATTCTGCGCAGTTTCTCATCATCAGACTGTCTTCCCTTAATCTTGTCAAGAAAGGAAGATCTTGCCTCCACAAAAGCCAACAGTCCTCCCTTCTCATTTACTTCTAATCTCATCAAGTCATTAGCTAGAGTCTGAACCACTCTAGCCAATGGGCGTCTAGAAGCTTGCAAGTGAGCTAGACTTCCCATGCTTCCCGCCTTTCTACTTAAAGCATCCGCTACAACATTCGCTTTTCCCGGATGATACAATATAGTGATATCGTAGTCCTTTAGTACCTCCACCCATCTCCGTTGCCTCAAGTTCAAATCCTTCTGAGTAAAGACATACTGAAGGCTACGATGATCCGTGTAGAACTCACACTTAACCCCATATAAATAGTGTCTCCATTGCTTTAATGCAAACATTACCGCAGCCAATTCCAAATCATGAGTTGGATAGTTACGTTCATGCACCTTTAATTACCTTGAAGCATAAGCAATCACACTCTTCTCTTGCATTAGTACTGCACCCAAACCAGAATAGGATGCATCACAATAAACAATGAAGTTCTTACCCTCTACTGGCAAGGTAAGTATAGGTGCGGTAGTCAACAAAGTCTTGAGCTTCGGAAAGCTTTCCTCACATTCGTCCAACCATACAAATGGAACATTCTACTTAGTCAAGTTCGTCAATTGGGAAGCAATAGAAGAGAATCCCTTGACAAATCGACGGTAGTAGCTAGCTAACCCAACAAAGCTCCTTATTTCTGACACATTAGTAGGTCTTACCCAATTCTTCACTGTCTCAATCTTAGAAGGATCCACCATCACTCCATCCTTAGAAACCACGTGCCCCAAGAAGGACACTACATCTAGCCAAAACTCACACTTAGAGAACTTGGCATAAAGCTTTTTGTCCCTCAACATTTCCAATACCATTATCAAATGCTCTTCATGTTCCTTCTTGCTCTTTGAGTATACCAATATATCATCAATAAATACAATCACGAAGAGGTCCAAATATGGCTTAAAAATCCCGTTCATCAAGCTCATGAATGCAGCAGGGGCATTCGTAAGACCAAAAGACATCACTACAAATTCGTAATGCCCATACCTCGTTCAAAAAGCAGTCTTTGGCACATCCGTTGCCCGTATTTTCAATTGATGATAACCGGATCTCAAGTCAATCTTAGAGAAGACACAAGCACCTTGTAACTGATCGATCAAGTCATCAATGCGGGGAAGAGGATACTTGTTCTTTATGGTTACCTTGTTTAGTTGTCTGTAGTCTATACACATTCGAAAACTCCCATCCTTCTTCTTTACAAACAAAACCGGAGCACCCCAAGGAGATGCACTTGGTCTAATAAAGCCTTTGTTTAACAACTCTTGAAGTTGGGCTTTTAACTCTCTTAACTCCACGGGAGCCATTCTATAAGGGGGTATCGAAATGGGGCGAGTACCCGGTTCAAGGTCAATACAAAAATCAATATCCCTATCTGGTGGCATACCAGGAAGATCTGTAGGGAACACATCCAGAAACTCACGGACCACCGAAACCAACTTAATCGAAGGTACTTGGGTAGTGTCATCCTTGAGATGTGCCAAGAAAGCTAAACACCCTTTACTAACCATTTTCTTAGCACGAAGAAGGGAGATGATACGCACCGGATTGGAAGTGTAGTCACCCTCCCGAACTAACGGATCTGTCCCAGGCTTGGCTAACGTCACCGTTTTAGCATTACAATCCAAAATCGCAAATTGCGGAGAAAGCCAAGTCATACCCAGAATTACATCAAAATCATCCATTTCTAAGATAACCAAATCTACATAAGTGTTGCTCCCCACAAAGTTCACCAAACAAGACCTATACACCTTTTCAACTACCACAGACTCACCCACCGGAGTAGAAACACGAATAGGCATATCAAGTAATTCACAATGTAAATTTAGACCATTAGCAAATGAGGAAAATACATAAGAAAATCTGGATCCAGGATCAAACAATACAGAAGCCATGCAATCACAAACCAGAAGATTACCTGTGATGACAGCATCAGATGCCTCCGCTTCAGACCGCCCAGGGAAAGCGTAACAATTGGCCCTATTGTTCGTCTGTCCGTTGCCCCTACCATGTTATGATGTAGTGGCTCCAGTTTTCCCATCACCTCGGCCATTTTGGTGACCACCATTACCTCGACCACCACGTCCTTCAGAATGACGGCCTCTACCATGACCACCTCTACCTCTAGCCATTGGGGGTCTATAACTCTAATTTGGACAATTTCTCCTAATATGCCCAGTCTCCCCACACCCATAACACTCTCTGGAGTCAAGCATAGGTCTCTCAGAGAAGTGTTGACCGGTCTGAGGTGGACCCCCAACTACAGTCTGTAGTGAAGACTGAATGGGTCGAACTGAGTAACCTCCGGAACCTTGTCCTCTAGAGTAAGAACCATTAAACTCACCTCCCTTTTGAAACCTTTTTGATGTCGATGTCGTGGTGAAGTCATCTGGCTTCAATCCTTCCACCTCTATCACGAAGTCTACCACTTCTTGGAAGGATTTTGCCGTAGCCGCTACCTGTAAGGCTGAAATCCGCAACTCTGACCTCAACCCTTTCACAAAACGGTGAATCCGCTCTTGTGGACTAAAACATAGTTGGGTGGCATACCGGGATAATGCACGAAACTTAGCCTCATATGCATTGACCGACATCCTACCTTGCTCTAGGCTCAAGAACTCATCCCTTTTCCTATCCCTCAAAGTTCGGGGGATATACTTCTCCATAAACAAGCTAGAGAATGAGGCCCAAGTCATAGGTGGTGCCTCTGTTGGTTGACACTCAATATGTGACCGCCACCACATTTTGGCGTTCCCTTGAAACTGATAAGTCACAAACTCCACACCAAACCGTTCTACTATACCCATCTTGTGTAGTAGCTCGCGACAGTCAACCAGAAAATCATAAGCATCCTCCGATTCAGCACCCTTGAAGACCGGAGGTTTCAATTTCAAGAACTTACTGAAAAGTTCACGCTGATCATTTGTCATTATAGGCCCAGTAGTCAGACGTGGAAATGTGCGTATGTCCAATGAGGCATCCATACGAGGAGCCATAGTGGCTGCATGTTGTACTTCTGAAACCGGAGGTGTTGGCGCAGAAAACACTGGAGGTGCCTGACCTTGATCAGACAACCCACTGAGATAGGCGAGAACCTGATTGATTATCTCTGGGGTAGGTTGGGGTGGCAATCCCTCATTCTGCACTTGTTCAGTTTCCCCATCCTCCCCTTCTCTTATTACTTCCTCAGTCGGTGGAGGAGTCACTGCTTTAGTATCAGATGGGCTAGGTGCTCGTCCTCTTCTCCTAGAGGACGTCCTCCCACGACCTCTACCACGGCCTCTTGCCGCTGCTCTTCCTCGAGCTACAGCCCCAGTGGCTGGCTCAGACGCACCTGTCCCGCCGGTGCTGGTGTTGGTGTTGGCGTAGTCGTTGCTCTAGTTCTAACCATATACGAAAGAGAGTGAAGATGGTCAGATACCAATTTCTATCACCTGGATAACAATTGGATTCAAGTAGTAGCACGAAAGAAAGAAAGAAAGAATGGAATTTTCCTAAAGTCTTATAGCCTCTCAATGAAAATTAAAGGCGTCCCCCTACCGTTCCTTAAGACTCTACTAGACTCGTTCTTGTGTGATGAGACCAACGAACCTAATGCTCTGATACCAAGTTTGTCACGACCCAAATTCGGGTCGCGACTGGCACCCACACTTACCCTCCTATGTGAGCGAACCAGCCAATCTAAACCTTAACATTTCAATGTAATATCAACATAAAGTAATGCGGAAGACTTAAACTCATTAATAAAATCAATAACTATTATTATCCCCAAAATCTGGAAGTCATCACCACAAGAACATCTATGAACAAAGTACTAAACTAGGAGTATTATAAAAAGCTAAAACAAATAAGGCTAGTCCATGCCAGAAGTTCAAGGCGTCAAGACATGAAGGAGAAGATCCAGTCCAAGCTAGAAGCGTTAGCTCACCCTAAAGATCCGGTGTGACGAAGACTGGCTAGAATTACTGTTGAGTCGAAGACGACGGCACGTTTGCTGCACTCCACAAATAAACAAGAAGAAAACATAAAAGTAGGGGTCAGTACAAAACACGGGTACTAAGTAGATATCATCGACCACTCAAAATAGAAAACAGTATATACCAAGTAATATCATAAACTCAACTATGATACTCAACATGTAGCAACAACAAGTACTACATAATTAACAATTACCATCAAGTTCACACATGAGGACTCAAGCCTCAATACCATACTCATTTGGGAATTATGTTCTTTAGATTGAGCATACTAACATCTTTCAAGATTTATTATCTTTATTTCTCTTGTGTCGGTACGTAACACTTCGCTCCCTCATATTAATTAATCCTCTTGTATCGGTACAATACACTCCGATCCCCTAAATCTACGTGTCGGTTCATGACACCCGATCCCCTAAATCTACGTGTCATTTCGTGACACCCGATCCCCTAAATCTACGTGTCGGTTTGTGACACCTGATCCCCTAAATCTATGTGTCGGTTTGTGACACCCGATCCCCTAAATCTACGTGTCGGTTCGTGACACCCGATCCCCTAAATCTACATGTCGATTCGTGACACCCGATCCCCTAAATGTACGTGTCGGTTCGTGACACCCGATCCCCTAAATCTATGTGTCGGTTCGTGACACCCGATCCCCTAAATCTACGTGTCGGTTCGTGACACCCGATCCCCTAATCTCATTCTATCAACTCATCAAGCCTTCTCCCTTACGAAGGCATCATCAATCTCATTACTTTAGTTCATCAAGCCTTCTCCCTTACCAAGGCTTCATCATTAAAAAGAGATTAGGTTTTTATCAAGATTTGGGATTCAATAACTTCATCATGCTTAATATAATCACAATTATATAATCACGTTCATGCATGCATACAATTAAGCACATAGCAGAGTTTACAATACTATCAATACATATCATTCTCTATTAAGAGTTTACTATGAAAGCATGAAAACCATAACCTACCTCTACCAAAGAATTGCGATCAACAAGCTATCTTCTCAAAATCCTTGCTATCCTCTTCGTTTCTCTCTCTCTCTACTCGTTCTCTTTCTTTTTCTGTTTTCTCTTTGTTCTTTCTATTTTTCTTATTCAAACCCTCTTTCTTTTACCCTAATTAACATATAATCAAGTGTAAAAGATAGCAATAATAAACCACTAATTAACTTAAGGTTACCACTTTTAACCCCCAAGTAATTAGACTTATTAACATTAACCCACTAACCTTATAATTAAAGCAGAAATAGTCAAAAACGTCCGTTAAAACGTATAAAGAAATCCGACCCGGACTGGGATTGCGCAACCTGTGACGGGCCGTTGTGCCTGCGACAGTCCATCCTGCAGGTCGTCGCAAAGTATAGAGACCCACATTTCCACCAAGGGTCTGTGACGGTCCGTCACACCTGTGACGGTCCGTCCTTCCTTTTCGTTATGAAGTTCAGAGAGTCGATTTTCAGTACCCAATTTTCAGTTTTTCTAAGTGTTTTGAAACAAGACCCTGCGACGGTCTGTCGTGCCCATGATGGTCCGTCGTTGGGTCCGTCGCCTCAGCCTGTTTTTCCAGAAATAAAATCTGCTGCTCAGAACGACTAAACAGGTCGTTACAGGACTTGTCCTAGCAACTCGCTTAGTAGAGGTTCTCAGATAGTCAGTCTAGACTCAACTTATGTTTATCAGATATTTCTCTATTATTTTTGTTCTTTAACTTCAAAGTAAAACAACAATTATATTTTTAAAAAAAGCTAAATTTATTTTAAAATGCTCCATGGCACCTGTCCCGAGGTAATTCTCCCTCCTATTTCCTGGGGGGAGGGTCTATCTTTCCGGCACTCTCTCGCTGAAATCTTCATTTCCATTCCTTCTTTCAGACTTTGCAATGGGTGATAATCGGATTTATTTCAATGTGGGTTTTAAATCTTTTGACATTAGTAAATGGAGTACTGGCAGCTCTGTGTGGTTCGGATGGGTTGAGAAGGAGTAGAAAGTTCCTGAGGAGATCTTCCATGAGCAGCAAAACCATGGAATGGATCTGCTTCACACTTAAACAAGCTTCCAACAATCAGAAGATGGAAAACTGCAGAAAAAAAGGCGGGGAATTTTTGTACTAGAAAACATAATGAACATGGAAGATTTATAAGTATCATTTCCATCAATAATGGGGATGGGTCCATACTGCTCATTCCTAAACTAGCCTTGAATGCGGGATGGCATGACATAACATTTAAAATTGAAAGGTTCATTAAATTCTCTAAAAGAACGGAAGTGCCAGGACCTCCTAAATTAACTAAAGCCAACTACCCTTATGCAAAGACAATTAAGGATAGTAAATGGCAATCAGAGACTATAAAGGAGGCACATATTAAGAACAATGCTAGCATTATTGAAGTCCACACACATGTTGAAGCAAAAGAATGAGCTTCTAGAAAGATGCCTAGTAGGTCACCTGGAAGGACAGATGAAGGAAAAGCCAACTTTGCCTGAGATAAGAAGATGGTCATCAACACTCTGGAAAAAGGCATTTGGAGTTAAAATCTACGAAATATATGGAGGTATTTTTCTATTTGAGTTCCCTAACATAAACTTGGCAAAGCAAACTCTCCTAGGGCAGTGGAACTGGAAGAATCACTAATTCAATCTTGAATGGTAGAATCCTATAGTGGGTTGTCTCGCCAATAATACTCTGAAGATGGAAACATGGATCAGAATTGTTGGAATCCCCCCTCATCTATGGTCGGAGAGAGTATTTCAAGAAATAAGAAACTTATGTGGAGGTTGGGTGGCCACAGAGGAGGAAACAGAACTAAGAAATCATATGAAGTGGGCAAGAATTCTGGTTGCCAGTGATGGAAGAAACATTCCCAAATAAGTTTCAATCTCCAGAAATGGAGCAATATTCCACATTCCGATATGGGTTGATTTCCAAGTAAGAGTAGAATTACAACTGGAATCTTTGCAAACTGAAAATAGAGTCACCAGAGAAGATAGAACACATAATTACCCGGTACATGCCTTTACACAATAGTCTGAAGGTGGTAAAGGCTGTGGTAAAGTCAGAAGTAAAGACTATGGAAAAGTACAATCCCATCAGTTTAAGGATTTTGCATCAGAGAAACAAACGGATACAACTGTAAAAAAAAATAGAGGGGGCCACACGTGGGGCACACATCTCATTTATTTGAGGGAGAAACTTTGGGCCATCAACAACCCAATAGAAAGAGGAAACTTTACAATAATGGGCATGACTTTTCAAGTCAAGTCATTTTTAATGACATAACTTGTAAAAGCCCAATACCACATAAGAGTGGTAATTTCCCAGAGCTGCAATACAATCAAGAAAAAGAAAGAACAGCCACACAGAATTTGAATCAAATTGCCCATGCAGAGGAGGAATTGACAAACATGGTGGGGGAATTAATTATCGAATCCCAATGCCAATTTAATAGAGATGGATAATAATGAACTAGGGGGGGGGGGGAGATTTCAGAAAAGGAGGAGGATAATGGTTGATCACTCTCATGAAGGACTGGGAGATTAAGAAACCACTACCGCTTAAAATCCAACCGTAAGAAGAAAATAAAATAAGGAGAGAGAGACTTCAAACTGGGTACAACAAAACTTGATCAAGTTGGGTAATGTTTTGGGTGTTGACTTCCAGGGCCATGAAAAGAGGAGGCTTTGGAGCTACTACTTCAAGTAGACAGCTCAAGACAAGCCAGAAGAATGGAGTTAGAGTGTGTATGCAAGAAAACAAGATGCAGAGATTCCCAAGGGTTAAAAAGTCTAGTAAGCTTTGATGTGAAATTTAAAAATAGTGGAACAAGGGGTATGGAGAGAAACTTGCTCATTAGTGATAGATGAAGTTTAAATTGGTTACATGGAATGTAAAAGGACTAAATAATAAGGATAAGAGAAGATTATCAAAAGTGTTATGGGGGGATGGAATGAAGACATCATTTGTTTGCAAGAAACTAAGTTAGAGAGGGATGTGATAGAGGAGATTAGGCAAATTTGGAGAGGGAGATGGGTTAAATATGCATGTCTGAAAGCTAGTGGGACTAGAGAGGGAATTTTAATGTTGTGGGATAGTAGAGTGTGGCAGGGGGATATTCTGGAGACTGGAATCTACACTATAACTTGCAAATTTTAAGATCAACTTCAAAACTTCAATTGTCACATTACAGGGGTGTATGACCTCAAATGTTATGTAGAAAGAAGGCTTGTTTGGGAGGAAATAGGAGCGATAAGGGGTTTAGTAGAAGGTCCTTCGGCTGTGTGTGGAGATTTTAATGTGGTGAGGTTCATCTTAGAGAAGAGAAACTATGTGAGAAGACCAAACGACATGAGATAATTTTTAGATTTCACAAAAGATCTGAAGTTGAATGACACTCAACTAGAGTATGGCCAGTATACTTGGTTCAAACGAGACAATCAAGACATTGCCTCCAGAATTGATAGGATTTTGATATCAAATGAATGGGATGGAAGCTTCAACAAAATCAAACAAATAGCTTTACAAAGGCTCGGCTCAGATCACACTCTTATTTCATTGCTTGGGGGAGTGTGGAACCTAAACAAAAATTATTCCAAGTATGAAAACTGGTGGTTAGAAACAGATGGGTTCACAAACAAAATCAAAGAATGGTGGGACACTTTCAGCTTCTCTAGGAGACTAGATTTCATACTTGCTTCAAAACTTAAGGCATTAAAAGAAAAGCTTAAGGTCTGGAGCAGCAGGAGTAATTAAGAGAACATGAGAGCTAAAAGGAGGAACTTACTCAAAGAGCTGGCTGTTTTTGATAAAGCTAGTAAGGGTAGAGAAATAACAGAGGATGAGGTAACAAGGATGAACTCTTGATTACTAGAGTTCGAGGAATTGCTCAAATATGAAGAAATTTCATGGAGACAAAAATCAATATCACTATGATTAAAAGAGGGGGATATGAACACTAAGTTCTTCCACAAAATGGACAATGCACACAAGAGGTACAACAATATTGATGAACTAGTGATCCAAGGAGAACTAACCCAAGATCCTGCAAAAATTAAATGAGAGATAGTAGACTTCTACAAGACGCTATATACTGAAACTACTAACTGGAGACCTGCCTATATTGATGCTAATTGCCCTGTGTTAATAGAGGAGGAAAAAGAGAATCCGTAGAGGAACTTTAAGGAGAGTGAAGTCCTAAAATGTCTGAAAATGTGTGAAATTGATAAAGCAATTGGGCCTGGTGAATTCACCATGGTTTTTTTCTTAAAATGTTGGGAGGTGGTAAAGGAGGACATCATGAAAGCTTTCCAAAACATCTATGAACATGAAGTGTTTGAAAGAAGTTTGAATGCAACATTTATTACTCTCATCCCACAGAAGAAGGGTGCTAGGGAATTGAGAGATTTCACACCCATCAGCTTAGTAGGCAGCATCTATAAGCTTTTTGCTAAAGTTCTGACAAAGAGAACTAAAAGGGTAATGGATAAACTTGTGGATTCCCGACAAATAGATTCTATTCAAGGAAGACAAATCATGGATGCAGTTTTGTTAGCTAATGAGGTAGTGGATTCCATACAAAAGCAAAAGAAACCAGTAATAATTTGTAAGCTAGACATGGAGAAATCCTATAACCATGTTAATTGGGAATATCTTTTGACCAGAGTAGGGAGATTGGGATTCGGGAGGAAGTGGATCCAATGGATCAGGCATTGTATCACTACTGTGAAATTATCAGTACTTGTGAATGGATCCCCGGTTGGTTTCTTTAGTGTAGAGAGGGGACTAAGGAAGGGAGAAACTTTGTCTCCTTTCCCTTTTTAACTTGATATGGAAGGTATGAATAATATAATCAAATCAGCTAACGTGAGGGGATGTCTTAGAGGTTTTGAAGTCACCGGACCGGAAGTTGATAATGTGGAAATTACCCATCTACAAAATGCGGATGAAACATTGATATTATGTGATGCTGATGAAGGACAATTAAAGTTGTTGAGGGTGATCCTAGTGTTGTTTGAAAGGTTCTCTGGTCTACACATTAATTGGAGAAAAAACAACCTCTATCAAATTAATGAAGTGCACAACATGTAAGCATTAAATGCGGTTCTGGGAGGGGAAATTGGAGCACTGCCTATATCATATATTGGGATGCCTTTGAGGGACAAATCTCAATTATATGAAATCTGGAACAATGTGGTTGAGAAATTTAAAATGAAGTTAGCAAGATGGAAATCACAATATCTCTCCAGGGAAAGCATGTTGACCTTGTTTAATTCTGTTCTTGATTCACTACCAACCTATATGATGTCAGTATTTTCAATTCCCCAAAGTGTAATCACTAGGTTGGATAAAATTAGAAAAAAAATTATTTGGCAAGGAAAGAGTGAGATGAAAGGCTACAACTTGGTTAAATGGGATGATGTGATAGTGGGAAAGAATCATGGAGGTCTCGAAATAAAGAATTTTCTGAATCAAAGCAAAGCCCTATGATGAAATGATTGTGGAAGTTCAACAAAGGAGACCAAACCTACTTGAAGGAAGTCATTAATACTAAATATGAAGAGGAAGATAACTCGATGACCAAAGAAGTGACTACAACATATGGGGCGAGTGTATGGAGATCCATTAGATCTTTGTGGTCAAAGTTTAAGGCTAACACACATATCAAAGTGAGGAATGGAGACCAAAATCTCTGACCGGGATTGTCTTTTTAACATGAAGTTTGCATTGAAAGTAGATCTCCATGTTTGCAATACAATTTAACATTCAACGTAGTATTATTTTCATCATCACAAATCTGACTTAGTATAGCATTTTACATCATATTATTGGAGTACCGATATTTGGTTTAACCAAAGGCAAATCAAATATAGAACAACGTGACTGACAGATAATCAAATTAGATTTGAAAAAAGGCGCCAAAACTGAAGCGACAAAGATGAAAAATTTGAAAACCCTATTCTTCAAATGAAAATGAAAACGTATTCTAGAATGGGTTGGGCCTATTTTACTTTTTGTTAAACAGAATAGGTTTTGCCTATCATTGGGCCACCTTTAAAAAAGAGTCATTTGTTATAATTATATGTTGCAATAGTTTCGTTATATTTTGCGAATTTAACAACAGAAACTACATATGTTACTACAGATGAAAAATCAAGGAGTCACTAATAGACGATTTGATCGATTTAAGAAAGGAAAAATAGAAATTAGAACATAATTGTAGTGATTTAGAACATAAATAATCAATAATAATAAGGTATAACATTTGGAAGAACGATTTAGAATGGTGTTATATAACTATCATATGGATTTACTAGGACAATGCATGATGATGAACTAGTGAGATGATTGTCTTTATAAATATAATTGCTATAATCCAATGGAGAGTGTTGTCGACGACCATAATTTGTTACTTAGACATGCTGTAGGACTATATATTGGTATTTCATATCAAATTACGTGGCAATTTAATTGAATTAAGCCCCAAAAAAGTAATTTTTTATAATTATATGTTGCAACAGTTTTGTTATATGTTGGGAATTTAACAGCAGAAACTACATATGTTGCTACAGATAAAAAATCATGGAGACATAATAGAGGATTTGATCAATTTAGAACATAAATAAACGATAATAATAAGGTATAATAATGAAGATTGTTGTGTACGACCATAATTTGTTATATCATAATTCGAAAATAAGTACAAAATAAGTGAAGGCAACATTTTCACCATATGTTATATAATATGTTGCCACATATATAATTTCAAAATAAATACAAAAAATAGTAAAATCAACATCGTCTTCAACACAGATTAAATTAAATTATTCCCACACAGTAGTATGCGGAAGAAATTTAACTAGATAATCTAGTTCTAAATCACAAATACACAATTCGCAATGAATATATTCTTCATCATCACTTCCTCTAGGCCAACCAATCTTACGAGCATTTTGTTGGGGTTGATGCACAGTGCAACAAATGGGTCTTACACCCAAAATATTAGGTTCTTGCACCCACATTCGATTTAAAATGCACCACCAATGGTGTCGACATCTTCTCACTATTACTGGCATGTTTTTATTCATGTTGGCAATGTACATCAAGCCTTCTCTCATGGAAATACCGCTTTCAAATATTGAAACTACGACAAGCACATACTCTGCACCACGGTGGCCACGTTCTGCTTCTATTTTAACCATTCTCAGTATAGTTGGATCATTACGATTGAAAAATCAAACTATAAAAGAAACAACACATTAAGATTACAAAATAAATTGATGCAAGGTGAAAAAGAACTAAAAACAGTAAAATTACCACGCCTATTTTGTATAAGGCTTATAAGTTCTTTGATGCTATGCAAATATTCATGAAAGACACGACATGTTGATTCGTCGTCCATGTAGGTTCAGTGGAAAAGCTAGCCAATATAACCTTCTGATATACAGAACGTTCATTACCAACTTCATTGAGGAACCTAGAACATAATTTAACACTAACTAAATCTTCTAGAGATTAGGAAGCAACCCTTTCAATGAAAAGAATTACTAGTTCAGTCGGGAGGGATCCGAACAGGTTTGAACTAGTTGAAGCCATTTTTGAGAATAGAGAAGAAGAGATGAAGAGAAGATGAGAAGACAACTTTGGACTTATCTCTACCTTCTTGTGTTCTTATAAAGGCCAACAATTTTGAAATGTTGCAAGACATGACGTTTCAATAGAATGAACTGAAGAGTCATAATTATTAAACAAAAGGTATTATCTAATAACATTTGTTTCATATTTTGCAACATCTAACATATCTAAAACACTCTCCCACCTAATTATTATTTAAAAGTATATGTTGCTACAGATGATTATATGTAGCAATATTTGAGTCATATGTTGCTACAAATGATTATATGTAGCAACATTTGAGTCATATGTTTCTACAAATGATTATATGTAGCAGCATTCGTCCGTCACAATATCTGGCATATGTTGCTACAACTGATTCGTCTGTAGCAACATTTATTGCATATGTTGCCACATCTAATATATCTAAAAGCACAGTCCCACATAATCATTATTTAAAAGTGTATGTTACTACAGATAGCAACATTTGAGTCATATGTTGCTACAGATGATTATATGTAGCAGCATTGGTCCGTCACAACATGTGGCATATGTTGCTACGACTGATTCATCCAAAGCAACATTTATTGCATATGTTGCCACATCTAATATATCTAAAAACACAGTCCCACGTGATCATTATTTACAAGTATATGTTGCTACAGATGATTGTATGTAGCAATATTTGAGTCAAATGTTGCTACAACTGATGCATATATCGCAATATTCATTCGGCACAACATCTGAGTCATATGTTACTACATATCATCATCTATGACAACATATACTTTTAAATAATGATTACGTTGGAGTGTGCTTTTAGATATGATATATGTGGCAACATATGCAACAAATGTTGCTATAGGCGAATCACAATAGGTGGCATATGTTGCTACAGATGATTCGCCTGTAGCAACATTTGTTGCATATATTGCCACATCTAGTATGTCCTGGAGCAACATTTGACATGTGTTGGCACAGAAATAAAGAAGAGAAACAAATCACGCATTGGGACATTTCTAAATATGATTATATAATAGAGATCATCCTCAAATAAGAAATAACATTCATTAAAATTGAACAAGACAATGCTTAAAACTTCTTATGAGGCATTTCGATTTGGGCATGTCATTTTTTGTGTCCAAAGTCCCTACATACTGAACACTTATTATTTCTTGTTGATAATGATTTATCAACTCCACTCCGTATCTTATATGTCCTTCTTCGGGGTTTATTTGGATCCACATATGGATGAGGTATTTCTCTCTGTATGATATCCAAAGGGACAATCCATGAATCTTCAGTTGGCACTGGGTGAATTTCCTTAAAATATGCCATTATGTATTTTCCACTGAATAATATAAAGAGGAGTAAAAGTAAATCCGATTTCCAAAATCATCACCATATTGGGATCGAATCACTGCCATGGCATGTGGACAAGGTATTTTGTCCACATAAAAAAATTCTACAAGTACAAGTTCTTCTTTGTAGATCCACAGTAGCAACTTCTTCATGACCAGTGACACTGAACTTGTAGTTAGCAATTTGATGGCCAACAACTTGTTGCCCGCTTTGACATACTATGATATGTCTTTTTCAATTGAAGGAACAAACCTTTTTGCTACGTATGACGTTTTCCGTTGTAAAAAATGAATCAACATGTTGATACATTTTTTAGTTATATCATATTGTAGCAACCTATAACTGAAGATTAAGTCATATGTTGCTACATATGACTTTTTTGTTGTGAAAATATATTACATGTTGCTACATATGACTATTCTGTTGTGAGATGTAAGTCATATGTTGCTACATATGATTGTTCTGTTGTGAAAATAAAGCACATGCTGCTGTATGACTACAAGATGTTATAATAGTCAACTGTTGCAATATATAAACAATATGTTGGAAACGCGAATGCAAATTATTGAAAAAATGTAGGTACCCAGATCAGATTTTAATGAATTGATTTTGAATAACTATTAATTATACTTACCAGAAACATTGGTGTATAACGTTTATGCAGTAATTCTAATTGAACAAATCGAAATTTGGTCCACCAGTTACAGATTAGGTAAAAAACTGATTCAAGAAGAAGAAAGCATAAGCACTACCAGTGAAGACCAACAATGTACGAAAATAAGAAGAAGAAGAATAGGAAGATGAAGAGAGTAGGAAGAAAGGAAAGAAAGCAAGCAAAGACAAGAGCAGTAGAAGAAGAGAAGGACAAATACGACGGCTAGAGGCGGGGAAAAGCTTTTTTTTCCTCTTTTGGCTCGATATTTTCCCACCAAAATTTGTTAAATTAGGTATGATGTAGTCAATTTACCATTTTACCTCTCATTTAATCCCCACAAAAAGTTGGTTAAATTAGGTATTGTGAAATTACCCTTTTACCCTTCATTTAATTCAGTGGACCAAACTGTCAACTTATAAACTTGAGGGCAACTCCACAATCCTTAATCATTAATCACATAATTGTCAACTACACCCAATACTTAAGACTTATGTCACCACCCATTTTTTTTGAAACCTTAATGTCATTTTTCTAAAAAAAAATCCTGGATTTAGTGTGGTTTTGCTAAGAATCGTCCAAAAGTATTGAGTTAAATAACATTCATGGTTCCACTCAAAATCATTCGACTATCATAATTTTTTGGAAAAATAACTAGAACACACACCTTTAGTTTATATATTCACAATATTTCCCTACTATTTAAAAAAAATACAATAAAGTTCTATTTTTCCCCAAATTTAAGCTATCGATACATTATTTTGTTAGAATTCAAATCATTACTTTTCATCCCTAAATTTATTCCTCTATTTTCTTCAGAGATCTTATTCTTCAATAACTAAATCCATGATTTCCACTCCTATAGTTTTTTAGCCATATTCTCAACCGATTTAACTTTCCAATTTTGAGTTTCAAAGTTGTGCCCTCTCTGGCACATTCTCCATTTAACCAATTCCAGTGTTTGAAATAGGTAATATATTCATCATCAATTATTTTTTTCTTTCTTTTATTTTTTCTAATACTCCATAGATCATCTGTCATTTAGTATTGGGATTATCCAAATAGTCACATCTAACACTAATCAAATCTCTGTTTATGAAGATCCTAAATTGACAGAAAACGGTCAAAGAGATGATATAATCTTCTAACAATGGCTAAGCAAAGTTTCAAGAAGGTCAATCAGGAGAATTGGAGACAAGGTCAAGGAAATCAAGGTCAAAACTATGAGAATTACAACAGTGAGGGCCACTATGTTCGAGATGGAAACTACAACCGAGACAACAACTTCTACAGAGGTAACTATTGTAACAGAAATGATCGAAGTGGGCCCTATGTTCCTCCTCAAAATTGGGAACTTGCTCCTAGGGATGATGGAGGTAGTATGACGCGAGTTGAACATATGTTGCTGAAGATGATGAGAAGGTTTGATGCTAGTGATGAGCACAACAAGGAATTGAGAGGTGATTTGGCTAATATTGGGCAAAAGATAGATGCACATGCAGTCTCAATTAAGCAACCCTTTTGTCCACTACTGTGAACCCACGACAACTGGGCACTCTTCCTAGCAATACCATTCAAAATCCTAAAAACGATGGACATTGCATGACATTCACTACTCAAGGAGGTAAGCAAACAATTGATCCTCCAATGTCATCTATGGTAGAAGATGAGATGAGAAAAGATGAAAAGGTGGTGGAAACTAGTGGTGAATTGGTGGACAAAGCGGTGAAAGAAGCAGAGGCACCCCACAAAGTGGTCCCCATTCCTATACCACATCCACCATTCCCTCAGAGATTGGTGAAGAAGACGGAGGATGCTAAGTACCGACATTTTATCACTATGTCAAAACAACTTTTCATTAGTGTCCCTTTGATAGAAGCTTTGGAGCAAATTCTCAGTTATGCATAGTTCATGAATGATATGTTTACAAAGAAGAGATCGGTAAGTTTTTATGCTGATGACCTAATCCATTATTATATTGCTATTGCTACAAGGTCTCGTGTGCAGAAGAAGGAAGATCTGGGCGCTTTCACTATTCCATGTACCATCGGCTTATTACACTTTGCTAAAGCACTTATGATCTAGGTGCAAGCATAAATCTCATGCCTCTCTCCATTTATGAAAATTTGGGTTTGGGAGACCCAAAACCTACTGTAATGCGGTTACTAATGGCCAATCAAACAGTTAAGTGGCCCATAGGAATACTCGATGATGTGCTCGTGAAGGTGGAGTCGTTTATATTTCCAACTGATTTTGTGATTCTTGACTGTGAGGTGGACTTTGAGGTAGGGATGTCATTTCTTGCTATTGGTCGGCCTTGGTAGATATGGAAAAAGGGCAAACGAAGATTAGGTTGAACAATGAATAAGCAACATTGAACATTTATAGGTCCATGAAGTAGAGTGGTGAGCTCGAAACAGTATCTGCTATATCCTACAATGTTGAGAGTACGTATGAGGTACAAATTGAAGATCTCCTTGGTGTTAAGGCACTAGCGGCAGTGATCTTGAATTTCGAGGGTGATGATATTGAAGAGTATGAGTGTTTGGTTGCGACACTTGAACGGGGTGAATATCGGTCCAATCCAAAGAAATTGGAGTTAGATATAAAGCATCGCGAGTCTCAACCCTCCAGACCATCTATTGAGGAGGCCCCAAAATTAGAGCTTAAGGCTCTACCACCTCATCTGAGGTATGTATTCTTGGGAAGAAATGACAATTTTCTTGTAATTATTGCATCGGATTTGAATTTGCAACAAGTAGAGTGTTTGGTAGAAGGGTTGAAGAGGTTCAAACTAGCCATTTGTTGGACTATTGCGGACATTATTTGGATCCTTCCCGGTATTTATTCACACAAAAACCAACTCATTCCCGATCAAAAGACAAATATTGAGCATCAGAGATGGTTGAATCCACCTATTCTAAAGGTTGTGAAGAAGGATACAATTAAGTGGTTAGATGTCGGAGTCATATATTTTTAATGGAGATAGTAGTTGGGTATACGCTGTGCAATGTCTGCCCAAAAAGGGGGGGGAATGATAGTAGTTCCCAATGAGAGAAACGAGCTTGTTCCGATGAGGCCGGTGATTGGATGGAGAATTTGTATGAATTACTGGAAACTCAATGCATGGACTCAAAAGGACTATTTTTCGATGCCTTTCATTGACTAGATGTTAGATAGAATCGCAAGAAAAGGATGGTATTTTTTTCTTGATGGCTATTCGGGTTACAATCAAATCTCTATTGATGAATCTTTTCTGAAGGAGTTTGGAGAGTTGAAGGCGAAGGCGAAGTTGGTGTCTATGCCCGTAATTATTTTCCCAGATTGGAGTCAGCCATTAAGGTGATGTGTGATGCTAGTGGGGTTGCTCTTGGTGTGGTATTCAGACAAAGAAGGGATAAAGTCCTTCACCCCTATCTATTATGCAAGTAAGGCCCTAAATAAAGCACAAAAGAACTACACTTTGACTGAACAAGAGCTCCTTGCAGTGGTATTTGCTTTCAAAAAAGTTTACTCCTATTTGCTTGGCACGTGAGTCATGATGCATACTGACCACTCCGCTTTGAGGTATTTGATGGCAAAGAAGGATACAAAACCAAGGTGGATTAGATTGGTGCTACTATTGCAAGAGCTTGATTTTGAGGTGAAAGATAAAAAAGGGACTGAAAATCAAGTTGGTGTCACTTGTCCAGATTGGAAGAGGAAGTTATGCGAGAGTTGGGTGAAAAGGCTAAAATTGATGATACCTTCTCTAATGAGCATGTGTTGTCCTCTTCTCATGATTTGATTCCATGGTTCTCCAATTTTGCAAATTATCTGGCTACTAATATAATCCCATCTGACTTGTCCTTCCATCAGAGAAAGAATTTCATGCATGACGTGAAATAGTTGTTTTGGGATGATCCTTATTTATACCATAGTTGTGCTAATGGTCTTATTCGTCGTTGTGTGCCGGAAGTGGAGATGCTAAGTGTTTTGGAGGCATGCCACTCCTCGCCTGTGGGTGGGCATCATAGTGGTAATTGGAATGCCCCACAAGATTTTGAAGTGTGGGTACTATTGGCCAACCATTCACTAAGGTGCTCATGTGTTATCTAAGTCATGTGATAGGTGCCAAAAAGAGGCAAGAGCTCCTTTTAAATCCCATTCTAGTGATTGTGTTGTTTGATGTATGGGGCATTGATTTTATGGGCCCGTTTGTGAGTTCTCATGGGATGAAATATACACTTGTGGCGGTGGACTATGTGTAAAAATGGGTGTAAGCCATAGCTCTTTCTAACAATGAAGGGAATAGTGTTATCTCGTTCTTGAAAAAGCACATCTTATCCAGATTTGGCACACCTACGTCCATTATTAGTGATGGGGGATCTCACATTGCAGTAAGTTGTTCAAAGGGCTATTGGAGAAATATGGGGTTCGCCACAATTTGGCCACTCTGTATCATCCACAGACTAGTGGAAAAGTTGAGGTGTATAATCGAGAGATCAAGCAAATCCAGTCGTAAACAGTAAATCCTAATAGAATGGATTGGTAAAGGAGCCTTGTTGATACTCTTTGGGCTTACCGCACTGCATACAAGACCCCCATAGGTATGTATTCATAACAAATTGTATATGGAAAGTCTTGTCACTTGCAAATTGAGTTAGATCACAAGGCCATGTAGGCGATGAAGAAACTGCAGATTGATTGGAATGAAACAGTGGAAGAGAGACTTAACGGGATGAATGAGCTTGATAAGTTTTGCCTAAAAGCATATGAAAGTTCATCCATCTACAAAGAGAAGATAAAGAAGTACCATGTCCAAAAGATTGAAAAGCAAGATTTTACGGCTGGAGACTTGGTGCTTCTATTCAACTCTAGGCTACGCTTGTTTCCAGGAAAACTCAAGTCCAAGTGGACGGGGCCATTCCTTATCACTAAAGTGTTCTCACATGGAGTGTTTGAGTTGGAGAACAAGGAGAGTACAAAGTTCATTGTCAATGGGCAAAGGATCAAGATCTACTTAGGGCATGCAGAGAGTGTCCATGAAGTGGTTGAGGCATCTTGCCTTGATGAAGTCTGAGTAATCAAGGATCTTGCATCGTGTCGCGAAATTAAATCAAGCGCTTCTTGGGAGGCAACCTAAGGTGTATCCTCTAGCTAATAATATGTTTCTTTTCTTTGTAGGAATAGTTGCATTCTCTTGTTTCGTTATTGTTTTAGTCATATTCATGCGTTATTTTTTAGTGTGTTGGCTAGAGATTAGATTAGGGTCCGTGTCATAAAAGAGTCCAGAAAAATACAAAAAGAATAACTTAATGTGTGTTCAATGTGCGTGGACCACAACAAAGAATTCAGCAGAAAACAATCCGGTGTACTGATCTACGGACCCTATCGATAGGCCGTCTTTCCATCTATGAATCGTCAATGGCGCCTGTAGATCCCAGGCATATCACATCTTTTTTTCTAACTTTTTGTGCAATTGACGGTCCAATCGACGATTCGTCGACTGACTTACAGACCATCGATGGGTTGTCGTCAATCTAAAAAACCACTGACCCAACCTGACACGACCATTTATATTAAAAGAAAATTGTTCAAATAACCTCCAAAAATCGTTTCAAATTTTTTCCAAGCATTCCCCTCCCCTTATTTCCTTCCTTTCCCATTAATTTCCCATATCCTTCCCTTCTATTTTCATCTGAATCCCAAAACTCCCCAATTCCCCTAAACTACCACAATTCTCCTTCCCAAATTCTGCTTCATCTCTCGTGTTTTCTCCGGTCGGTGTTGGAAGGCGGGCAGTAGGTTGTTGAGAAGATTACCTACTCATTCACTCCACTACTCTTTTAAGGTATTTTGATTCCCTTTTCTCAATGAATTCTCATTCATTTGCTGTTGGAAACGAAAAATTAAAATTTGGATCTTGACTTAGGGACAAAATTGCATATTAATGATTGTTAAAAAAATGGGTAATATGTCCCTTAGAATGATAGAAAGTGAATGTGTTGTGGTTTAATCTATTTAATATAAGATTTTTGACTTTCCGACTTAGGGTTTGGTAAAATCTTCGAATCCTAGATTTAACCTTGATGTTTTAGTTGTTGTGATGTTTTGGGTAAACTTATAAGGCTCTTAAAGGTGTCTAAATGTGATACTATAAATACGATCTGAAATCTGTCTCAAACCAACAACACGAGACCCCATCGACGGACCGTCGGTTGATCAATGTGTCGTTGATGGGGTCCGTCGATTGATCAACCTTAAAATTCCTAAAACCTGAGATGACGAAAATGGACTAGGTTCTGTCGATTGAGTGACGTTCCATTCTGCAAGTCCGTCATTCTAACTGAAACCCTGATTTGTGAGAGCTTAAAATTTATTCTAAGCGTCAGATGACAGAGAAGAACTACGGTTCGTCCATTGATCGATGGGACTTTCTGCATGTCCATCGATTCCAACTGAGAAGTCTTCTGAATGAAGTCTAAAACAAATTCCTAAGTGTCCAACGACGGACACTATCGACGGACCGTCAATAGTGCCTTTCAACCAGTACTGCCATTCTGCACAGACAGTGCTTTGTGTCTAAATTTTTTGGTTTGATTATTTTTGTGTGTATAGTAAGTTTGATATGAGACTAACAAACTATTTTCCAAGTACATATGGCTCCCAAACAAGATATCATCTATTCTAGGGAAAGTTCCAAGTCCATGGCTCCACCCCGTTGGATTATTGACACGCCCAAGGATGATCAGGATCCTAAATACGTGCCCCCAGGATCCCAGACCTCTACACCAGAAGGTCCATTCGATGAACCCCCAAGAAGGTGGCTTCCAGTGTTGTTACTGGCTCCAAGTCAGATGAGGAGCGTACACTAACTGGCATACTGTCTAGGTCTGCCTCGGGTTCTGATGGAGCATCTGGCTCCGAGCAGCATAAGGTTCAGAGTCGGCCCACTCTACGGGGTCGAATGAGGCCACTGCCTCTGGTTCTGGATCACTTGGAGCCACTTACCCAGAGGTGCCTGCCCGCTATGCCTTATTTAAACAGGTCAATAGTTCGAATTCTGCTCCGACACCCCAGGATGATGTCCCTCCATCGGGTCCTGATGACCAAACCTGTGGTGCGTCGATACTGAGTATATGGCTTACAGGGTCGCAAAGCTGCTGAATGACAAGATGGTTATGACTCCGTTGGTAACAGTCGAGCGGAGAGTTCTTACAGGGAGTCTTGACATAGTACCTAATGTGCATAACTTGTTTACGAGTAAATGGCTTGTAGTTGGATTCATATAGCAAGAAGGTTGTTAGAGAGTTATATGCCTCAGATGTGGCGACTCTCATAAGTTCTTTGGAAAGGCGGGTGAAATTGTTAAATAGGATCCACTCACAGAGGTTATAGTTCGAGGCTGCCGGATGCACATTTCTCCTACTTTTATTTGTCGCTTCCTTTATTGTGTGCCCACAGGTGTTGCTAGGGGTCCCCTTACTCCGGAGTTTGATTATAGGTGGAATTTGGTCAAGAGAGGCCAGTTTCATAGGAAAAGATATCACAAATAGTCAACCAAGAGGTGGATTGCATAATAACTATTTATTGACGCTGAGGAGGATACTGGGTGTTGAACCCTAGAGTCCTAATAAGAAAGGCCAACCTCACTTTCACAGCCAAATTCTTCTGGCTGTTAGTCCGCCATTGCCTACCTCTCACGACAGCACGTATCATTCTTACATGGGATAGAGCGGCATTGGTGGCAGCATTGGTGGCCGGGTTGGTGATCGACATCGTGAAGTTATTGATCTCGGTGATACATTAAAGGGATTTTAAGACCTCTACTACTTACCCGTTACCCTATTTGATCTTCTAGTTATGCAGGGATTCTTGAGTGCCCATTGTCACTATGATACCTTGCGTACTCCAATTGGGACTATGGATATAGGTCTCATCAGGGATGAGGCTAATGTGGCAAAACCTCGAAGAGGGCCTAGAGTTGAGTTGCATCCGCTGAGTGAGAATTTAGCGGATACAATAGAGTTAGAACAAGGGGCTGATCCTGCTAATTCAGAGCCTAATGAGACCACCCCGGCTGAGTCCGCCATGGCACTAGTAGGGCACCCAGTTCCTCTCGGTCTACTCTACTATCTGTAACACTAGTCCCGATAGCTAGGGTCCAGAATTTTGAGGCCTAGATGTCTACCTTGTTGCATCATATCCAAACTTGGATGCAGAAATCCATTGCCGAGGCTGAGGACCGAATTGACAAGAGAGTGGCCCAACAGACGGAGCGGAAGATTCAGGCGGTTCACCAGCGCCTTGATGAATTTGAGTTACGGGTTCTTGCATGCCCAGCCCCCACAATTGACTTGACTACTCTTAAGAAGGTTGTGATGAGTTTGCGAGCAAAATTTAACGGTATCTTGCATATGAGGGGACATGAGTGCGAGACTGAACCCATTGAGCTAGCAGAGGACACAGTGCTTGATGCACTATTCACTACCCTTAATGCACTGCCTCCTGAGACACGTGAGCATGCGAAGAGGCACTGTTCCAGCCGCACAACTAAGGGAGAGGATGCCCATTCAAGGAAGAAGGAGCGGACAGACCTTGAGGCTGCGAGGAGAGCCTTGTTGATTAATGAGGAGACCCGTCAGATGACGGCTCGAGAGTTGGCTGCTGGAGCATCTAGTTCTCGACTTTAGGCTATTGAGCGGAGCACCACTGAGGGTGTGGATATTGCTATGGTCACCACTGAGGGTGTCCCTACTATAGAGTTTGCGGGTTCTGGGAAACTGGACCTGCCTTCTTGTTGATCTTCAATGCTATGCGCCTCAGGTTTGCTTCACCTACAACCTTGTCTTTATACTTTTTATGCATTGGGTACAATTTCATGCCTTTTTGTTGGTGTGGAGAAAATTGAAAATGAGTGTTAGGGTGAAGTCTGAGAAGCCAAATTTATGATCCTCTCTTAGGGGTTTTCTTGCCTGTGCTCTTTTGCCCCAAGAGACTGATTACTTTCCAGTTGAACCGGCATGTTGTAACTTGTACAAATTATGAAAGTGAAATATGAAGCATGATGGCTAAACATGAATGATATCCCATTCTATGAAAATTCTTGCATGAATAGGTATAAAGAAGTTGAATATGTTGTCTCTAATCATGACATAGAGATGCACCCACTGCATGACCCTCAATCTAACACTCAAACTAGATGTCCGACAATCTGATAGAGTAAAGAGGTGTCAAAAGAATGTGAGAAAAATTGATTGTTCCATTGTTGGCACCTAGCTAGAACTTGTCCGGTTAGTCTTGCAAACAAAATATATATTAGAAAACTAGGAAATAATCATAGGCCCTTGTTCAAAATTGGCAAAAATCTAGCCTAAAGTAAAGTAAACAAATGAAATTATTATCCTTTTTTGATCCAAATATGTTGAGCTTATAATAGACCTTTCTTTCCTTCACCAACTCACCTTTCCTGGGTATATTGTGTTGGCCCTGGTCCCTCCTTTGACATGTGCACCTCAACATAGGACAAAGGCATAAGTTGAGGGTGGCTAATACAGAAACTGACCTCGTCTTGGACCTGTCCCAACCTTGGGTAATATGTACCTCGACCAATGGAAAAACCATATGATGAGGGTGGCTATTAAGAGTGCACCCTCAACTTAAATTCGTTGTTTGTCCTCAAGCGACGCACTATGACTTACTACACAATCTTTGTACAATAGTATCCGTGTTTTATCCTTTGCAATCATTTGGCTATCAATCCCAATAAATCTCATCAAATCTATGCAAGCTATCACTATTAGGCTTGAATTATGTGGGATCAGAACATGACACAGAATCGCCATACATTAACACCTATCCTCTTCAATTTCTCACTAAGGTGCTAACAATTCCGGTATTGCAACTAGTGTCCTCACTTAAAAATAAAATCCTCATTTTCCACACAATGATTTCAATTTGAGTATAAGGATTAATTTTCAACACTTGCTCTCAGACCAAAGTCACACTCATTCATACCTATTGCCATAAGCTTGCCCTTATTTTCACTGCCTTAAGTTCTCTATACAACCTTAGGATCACGATAGGACTTTTTTATCTAGTAACATAGGCTTGGGGTCAGGTAAGGTATATTTAGGTATACTTTAGTGACTTTTTGCCCTCCTTGACATATCGGCTAAACCTTCCACTTTCTATCATTTTATCTCGCCCAGTTTCTCATATTCTTTCACCTTGTTATTTTCTCTTCTTTCTTCTTTGTGTAAGTGACTCTCTTCTTTTCTTGTTTGTAATTCTTGTATATTTTTATTTTTCTTTACTTTTATTTCAACAAATTTTTGAGTCAATTTACTTTTGTTCTTTCTCTCTCTTTGTTCTTTCAACCCCATTTTTCAGAGCATTCCTCATAGTAGCCACCCTCAACTCCTGGATTTCCCATGAGGCAAGGTACACAATAACCAAAGTTGGGTCAGGGCCATAATGAAAGTGTTTTATGCATTAGCCACCCTCAACTTATGCTTTTGGCATAAGATGAGGTGCACATGTCCAAGGAGGGACCAGGGCCAACACAGTGTTCCCATAAAAGATCAGTTGGGGTGAAAAGAGAAAGGTCTAATTTTAAGCTCAGATTATTTGGATCAAAGAAGGATAGATTTCATTTGGTTTCTTTTATTTAGGCTAGAAATGGGCTACATTGAATAAGGGCCTATGATCCTTTCCTAATTGTCTATTACAACTTAGTTTTAGCAGGACTAACCAGGCAAGTTCTAGCTCAGTACCAATAGTGGACTATTCAAATTTCCTCACACTCACTTGACATCTCATCACTATACCAGATTATCAGACACTCAGTTCGAATTTAAGACTTAGGGTAATGAAATGGTGTAACTCTATTTCATTCTTAGAGCCACACAATTATCACCTCCCAACAAGCGCCGGGACCGTTGATTACTCAGATTTCATCATGATGGTATGCCTCTATCACTTCATTCCCCGATGCTTTATGTCTAAAATAGAGTTTTATTCTATCTCTATTCCTCTTAAACCACACTCCCTCCTTGGCTTTTAACTCAACTGCTCCATGAGGGAATACTTGGGTAATTAAGTAAGGGCCAGTCCATTTGGGCTTGAGCTTGCCCGGAAGAAAAGGCACCCCAGAACTGTCTACAAGCACCAAATCCCCAACCATAAACTCTTGTTTTGCATTTTTCTGTTCAGTCTCCTTCTTCATCTTTTCTTTGTGGGATATGACAGATACTGATTGGAGCTCACCACTCTGCCTCATGGTCCTACAAATGTTGAAGGTCGCTTCTTCATTATTCAACCGAAATGTCATCTGTCCCTTCTCCATATCAACTAAGGCTCTACCTGTAGCAAGGAATGACCTCTCAAGAATAATAGGCACTTCAAAATCGACCTCACAATCACGAATAACAATCAACCGGAAAGATGAATGACTCCAATTTTACTAGCACATCATGGAGTATCCCTATAGGCCGTTTCACTGTCCATTCAGCCATCAGTATCCGCATCGCAGTTGGTTTTGGATCCCCCAAACCCAACTTCTTGAAAATTGAGAGGGTCATGAGATTTATGATTTCCCCCAGATCACATAACGGTTTCGCAAAATTGAGAGGGTCAAGGAATAGTGAACACCCCCAGATCTTCTTTCTTTTGTACGAGGGATCTTGTAGCAATATCACTACAATGCTGCAGTCTATCATCATCCTCAAAACTGACCAACTTTTCTTGGTGACTAGATCTTTCATAAATTTGGCATAACCGGGCATTTGTTCTAGAGATTCTACCAAAGGAACATTGATAGAAAGCTGCTTCAACATTGTTATGAAACGCCGGTATTTACTATCCTTGGTCTTTTTCACTAATCTCTAAGGGAAAGGTGGTGGTGGCCTAGGCATGGGAATTACCTTGATAGGTACTTCTGCATCTTTTCCGTTACTTTCCTCTGCTTCACCACTACCCTTTACCACATTATCATTATCCTTTCTCACATTTTCCTCAGTATATGGCATAGGTGGGTTAGTGGTTTGCTTACCACCCTGAGTAGTGATTGACATACAGTGCACATCATTCTTTAGATTTTGGACAGTGTTGCTAGGTTGAGTGCCCGGTTGCCGTGTGTTCACTGTCGTAGGTAATTGGGCCATTTGCAACTCAATCTGCTTAATCGAAATATCATGTGTATCAACTTTTTGCCCAATACTAGCTAAATCACCTCTCAACTCTTTAATGTGCTCATCACTAGCCTATTACATAGTATACACTAAATCAATGTTAATTATTCTTTTCCTATTATATACCTCTTGGTCCGGCAAGTAGCATTAAGGCAAGTTCTAACGTTGGCCATCCGTTAAAAAGACTTCTAAGTGAAAGAATTATTAATACATGCAAGACACTATTCTAGAATTGTTAGTTTAGTTAGGGTTTATCTCATTATTTGCCTATGGTGCCTACAACCCTAGTTATGGAGTTTAGTTACTCATGGCCATAAACACAATATTCAAATATATTAAATAAGAGTTCACGTACTTACTTCAATGAGAAAGAGTAAAATCCAAAAGTTTGCTTGATTAATCACCAATATTCACTTGCAAGAATCTCAAAGTAATCAATAATCTCACAAAAAGTCTAATGATTATCAAGAATCTCATAATACAATGTTAACCAATAAGGAATTTTACAATCTAAGAGTCTAACCTAAAAGATTCAAACCTAACAGAGTCCAACCTCAAAAATGAGGTTTTTCGAACTATTTATAAAAAATAAAAACCTAATTAAACAAGGAATCTGTTTTCTGGAACTCTACCAAAACGTGGCAGGGTCGACGGACCACGCGACGGATCGTCGTGGTCACAACGGACCGTCATGGACTCCGTCGTCCCATAATTTTTCAATTTCTTCTGCTGCTCTCTTCACCACCCTCGACGTCAAGTATGACGGACCGTCATAGGCACAACGGTCCGTCGAGGGCCTTCATTTCAAAGCACTTCAACTCTTAGAATATGGGTATTGGGATCACTTCTCTGAACTTCATGATGAACCTGTAGGACAGACCGTCATAGACACGACGGACGGTCACAAGCTTCGTAACCGCACACTCGGTCAGACTCCCCATCTTCCTTCAGAAGCTGCACTACGCTGCCACCTACGGATCGTCACAAGCACGATGGACCTTCATAAGCCCCGTAGGTGGTCTCTTATGCATTTCTTCGCTCAAAATCTCTTCATTCAGCTTTGGACAGATTTCTCGCAAAACAAAGATAAACTTACATAAAAATTAGCACACAAAAGGCTCTTGGACACACTAAACTTAAGGAAAAAGTATTAATTATACCGTGAAACCACGGTATATCAATGACCCAAAAATGGGTATGAAAAGAGTAATGTTGAAAAGGAAAGAAAAAGTGCTCAAGAGAAGTGACTCAGTTAAAATTTTCAATTGAATGAAAAAAATGATCATAAAAAGAGAGAAAATAAAGAAAAAGCGTTGAACAAAAAGAAGTAAGGGTCACTTCCACAACGAACAAAGGAGAAATCAAGGGAAAGATGACAAGAAAAAAAAGTAGGGCATAATAGATAAGGAAAGAGGTAGGACGCTTAGCCATAATGTCAAGGAGGGCAAAAAGTAACTAAAATGTATCCATATGTACAATACCTGACCATGAGCCTAAGCTACAAGCCAAGAAAGTCCTATCCTGATCCTAAGAGTATAATGTGGTGAACTTAAGCAGTGAAAATAAGGCAAGCCTATGGCGACAAGTACTAAATAGGTGTGAATTTATTTTGAGCGTGAGTGTTGAATAATGATCCTTATATTCAAAGTTAAAATCACTGTGCGAAAAAGAAGGATATCTTTTGAAGTGAGGGCACTAGTTGCAATATTGGTAAGTTGGTACCTTGGCTAGAGGAAAAAGAGTTGAGGTGTCGGTGCATGGTCAGTTTGTGTCATGGTCTGATCCACATGAGTGAGTTTATTAAGCCTGAGAGTAAAAGCACTCACTAAAGCAATAAACAAGCTTGGATTGATAGCTATGTGATTGCGAAAGCTCAAAAGAGGATACTTTTGTACAAAGTGTTGTGTTGAGTCATAGTGTGTCGCTTGAGGACAAACATATAATTTAAGTTGAGAGTGTTAATGTATTGTGGTTTCACGATACTCTCAATGCTTTTTCCTTAAGATTGGTGTGTCTCTAGAGCCTTTTTTAGAAGTTTTAATATGTTTTTATCTTTGTTTTGGAGGAAAGGTGTCCAAAACCAAAACGCAGAAGGCAGCTGATATTTAGTGCAGAGGTGACCCACGAAGTCCATCGACGGACCGTCTTCCCATTGACGGACCGTAGATGGTCACCGTCGACTAAAAGTTCAGGCATCTGGAAAAACTCGGGGAAATCTTTCCAAGTATGGGACTACAGAAGGATCGACGCTCTGTTGATTGATCGACAGACCGTCCTGTTAAATCATCGATTTAATTAGAGAATGTTCTAGTACCCGAAGTTGAAGATTCCAATTGAAGGATAAAAAAAAGATGCTAAGTTTGAACTTACGGAGGCAGTCGACGGTCCGTCATTTCATCGATGGACCGTCGTTTTATCGACGGACCGTCTGTGGGTACATCGATTGAAGTCGCGTTTTTGGAAAACTTTCCTTATTTGAATTTCTTTTAATTTAGGACAATATTTGTTATAAATAGGGTGTAGAACCTCATTTTTTGGGTTGGATTCTATTACTAGTTTTCTAAGTTTGTTTTTGGAAATTGGGTTTTTCAACTTTAACATTAATTCAAAATTTTGGATTGGGTTTTCAAGTGAATTCTTATTGTTTCAAGTAGACTTTCTGGATTTTCTTCGAATTTGTCAATGTAAGTTCATGATTTATTTTTTATCCAATATGAATTGTGTTCTTCTATGCATAGGTAACTAAATCCACAACTAGGGTTGTGGGAACCATGGATGATTAACAAAATAAGCCTAGCTTAACAACAATTTTCATATATGTTATTGCATGCATTGATAATTCTTTCTCTTAGAAGTCTTTTTAACGAGTTCACGCGTTAGAAAACCCCTTATTACTACTTTCCGTACCAAGAAGGTAGTTAATAGGAAAAGAATTATCAATGTAGATTTAGTGGGATACTTTCTAATAGGCTAGTCTCGATTGGTGTGAAGTCATGACTAACCCATACATTGAATATGATGCTTAACATGAAGTAAAGGTAAGTGTTACTAACTTAGACACACGTATCCGGACCAACGTACGGGGTGAAATTCTCTAAATGTTGGACCAAGGATTTAGAGATACCTAACTTATCACTTTGCATGAAAAACACTAGGGAAGGATTGTTATAGCTAGGTTTACGGTGTTATGAACCGTTGGGGAACACTTACATCCTAGTTTCTCTCACAACTTTATAAACACCTAAAAATTTGCTCATGTTACTTGTTTATTTAGCAATATTAAAATACTTTTGTTTCACAAAACTCCCTCTCTTATTCCCTGTTTTTGGAAAGGACTTGACTAAATAGAAGTAATCGTACATTGCAGTTAAGTGTAAACCATTTTCCTTGTTGGGTCGACCCCAACCTAATAGTTGAGTTCTTTACTTGATACAACCACTTATACTTTTTAGGGAGGTGTAAATTAAGCGTACCATTGACCTTTAAACTTTCTAAGTTATTTATTAAATAGTTGAGTAGAAATGCATTTGATCATTGTAATAATTCTTAGAGTTTTCTGTTGAGTAAGTAGGTCAGCCTAAGGGTTTGCTTGGGGCCAACAATGATTCTCGAGTACCAGTCCCGCCCAAGGTGTAAAATCTTCTTGAATGTACGATTGTGCGAGGGAAAAACTAAACATAACATAAGCTTGAAAGGAATATGAACAAAACACTTGCCTTGGTTTTACCCATCTCATGAATAAATTAACTCAATATAAAACAACAATAATGCAATATATAGAAATTTTTTGAAATAGTAGAAAACAACTTAGTTCGTTAAAGAAATGCAATAACAAACTCAGTTTTACTCATGCAATAAAGTAATATAGTTTTTGTGAGAGTTTCTCTAACCGACAACCATCACAATGAGATGCATGATATTATATCATTATTGTCCTTGTTGTCAGAACTCTCCTATATCGTGTTGGGATATAGAACCTCTTAACTATATGGATCTACTAGGCAATAAGGATTCATCTAAAAAGTATGATTGAGTACTCATATGGACAAGACATGGTTTCTAGAGGTTGTGAGTTGTGTGAACTTTTGTTATACCTCTGAAACCCAATGACCTAGACTAGAGATTAACCTATTAAATAATATTTAAATTATTTTTACATATCTATACTAATGTAATACACTTGATTTAGAAGTATTAGAGCCTACACGTCAAGGAACGACCATGACGTCCACAAACTAGTGAAATTGAACTAGTAGACGTCCTTAGGTCTTGTGAAGGTTTGGGAGTGTCATATGAAGTTTAAAACTTGTAAAAATACTTCAAATAGGTAAAATAATATTTATAGTGTCAGAATGTCCAGGTACGACCGCCCAAGGACCACCCTAGGGGTCCTTGAGGAGGACCCAACTCTTGGCCAAAAAACTGCCAAATAGCAACTTGCAATGCCACATAGATGGAGCATGTCTGTGTTGTAGACTAGCTCCTACATGGGCCAAAAATTTGGTCCATGTCTCTGAATTTACTGTCTCAAAAATTAATTTTGAAAATCTTGCGGGAACAGCTCCGCGACGTGGACTTGTTCCCTAACAAAAAATTTAAAATTTGAAGTCAGGTTTGACTTCACAAAAAGGTTCTAATTAAGTAAGGTGTCTTTTGGGTATTTTAGGGTAGGGTTAAATATTGATTTTAAGTCATTTTTATACCATATTTACCCACCCAAATCAAATCCCCAAATTGAAATCCAAATCACTGTCACTTTTCTCTAAAAATCTCTCTCTACCCAACCTCCATTTAAGAGCATTGGAGCTTGAAGAAGAAGACCAATTCTCCAAGTTTTCTACTCAAATTTTTGGCTAAAGTCTTCATCAAGGTAGGAATTCATTCGCTCTTGGATTCCTTTCCCCAAGAGGTTCATTCAAAGATGATTTTAAATCCCCAAGAAATCAAGGGTTTTCTCTCTACATGGGTCTTCTTTCAAAACCTAAAATCGTTGATCAATTGTGATGAATTCTGATTACTTAGGGTGATTTAAGTGTATAATGATGGGTAATTGATATTGTTTAATTGAATAGGATCCATGTTCTTTCCTAAATTCAATAAATCTTGGATCTTGTTTAGTAAATTGCTTGAAGATGATGAGTATATTAATTGTTATATTGGTGTTGATTGTTTTACTACTTCATGAATAGCCTTATATCATGTATTGATTTTTTTTAATCTAATTCTATAAGATTCCATGAATGTACCTTTTCTCCTAACCCTAAATCTTGAATTGTATTTATTAATGACTAGGGGTGATGTAATTAGGTATGTTCTTGCATAATTGACTATCCAATGATGATGATAATTGATTTGATGGGTACATATCATTAATTTGGTATTAAGTCTTGCATGGGTTTCATGAAGGGCATTGGTAAGATCTTTAAGGTCATGACTATATTGTTGTAGTATTGTTGATCTAACTTTGGTAACGTTGGGTAATTGAAGTATGAATGACAAAGTTATGAATTTATGAACATGCTTTGAATATGATGGTTGTGAGATGATCATAGGTATACTATGATGAGGGATTGAAGGCAATTCCTATATGCATCTTATGGTTATGATAGGATGTAATGCTCTCACATGATGTTAGGTTTGTGATGAAAGGACTTTCTCATCCTATGACCTATGAGCTATGAACATATTATAAGAGGGGTTAAACTCCTAAGATCTATGTTATAGATTAATTCTAAGGAAGACATAAAGATACTTCAAAAAGGAAATTTAGATTAGCACCGAATGAACTTCAAACTGAGAGGTGTCCTTCCCATAAAAGAAGTTAGGTACACTAAATGTTCTCATGAGGTGGAAACTACAAAGCGAATTAGCATAAAAAGGGTTTCTACTAATAACCTCCTTGTTCCTTAACTATGTGCCCCCATAGAAAACCTAGCTAGTGGATCCACCTAAATGTTATTATCATGTATATGTCCTACCTAGGCCAGTGGGATACCCTCCTTTAGGTATGAGGGTTGACACCAGATTCTACGTTTAGGTCACACTGTCTAATATCTGTTATGGGAAAGTTTTCCAAAAGTAAAATGAATGAAAGTAAGAAAATGAACACTAACTAGTGAATGAAAGTAAGAAGATGAACACTAACTAGGACTACTTAAGAGGTGTTACTTAGTCTAGGAAAGGGTATGAGACTTTACCTATACATTGCACAAATGGACCTTAAGGGGAGTTCTAAGTTTGTTTATGCATAAATGATGTATATGGTGTTGGTTTCACTTGATATACATGATTTTGGTCTAAATTCTTATGTATGATGTTGGTTCACACTTGTTATGATGTTATATGGTATAAAGGCAATGCTTATGGTCACTTTGCAAGTTTACTTGGTTTATGTGGAGTTATGGGGCTTCACATACACATTGCACTAGTAGACTTGGATTTAGATTATGATTAATGTTTTATGACGTATTGATAAAATGGACTCTAACACATGAAATGTTGATTATGGCTATGTTATGATGTCACTCTTGAACATAAATATGAAAATGTCTTATCGTTGATGTGGAATGGACTTGTATATGTTTTTGGAATGTGCATAAATTCTTTTATATATCTTTTATTTCTACAAAAATGTCGGTTCGGACCATAAGGTGTTTCAAGGAATTCACAAAGAACCTTGGATTGTTCCCAAGTTGCTGATCCTCAAGTCCGAGCACGAAGCCTATAATCTAGCTTTTGGTTATTTTGCTACGTTTAAAGACATTGTTATGTTTCCTGCTCTCAAGTACTATGTTGTATACTCTTATAATATTTGTAATGATGTAAGATCTACGTCAGATTTCTATTACTCTTATGTTTTATATGGTCATATGAGACGATTACAGATTCTATTTTGATATATGTGAAGTGAAGTTGAACTTTAATAGAAAAGTTTTAATTTTCCACTTTTTATTCTAATAATTATGTGATGATGGATTCTAAGGGCTTGTTCAAGGTCTTTAAGAGGACGAAGATGTCAGTTACGACTAGGGGTGCTCTTTGATTGTGACAAACTTGATATCAGAGCACAAAATTGAGTAACCTTAGGACTGATGTCTCACAAAACCACGTATACGTAGAGTCTTGTTCATGATTGTGAAGTGCGCCACTCTTATGAATTAGAGGCTATGTTATGCTAAGGATTTTTCACTTAGTTGGTATTCTCAAGTCGTGCCTTAAGAGTCTTAACTCTATGTGTCCTTTTCTTCTAATTATTTTCTTGTTGTTATAGGCTATGACTACTAAAAGTGTAACCCTAACAAGGGTTGAAGAGGAAATTGCAAATGAGGGAGTTCCTCCCAAAGAAAACTAAGCTCCTCCTCAAGAACAAGTTCCTCTAGGTGGACAAGCTCCAGTCAATCCTCCGGTCATATCGGATGGAGAAATAAGGGTGGCTTTCCTAAACATGACTCAAGTCATGGCTACTCAAGATCAAGTCGTAACTACTAAAGTTCAAGCTATGATGACACAAGCTAATCGGAAAGTTGCACCTCATGTGAATCAAAATGCTAGTACCGTGGCTTCTCATTTGAGTGACTTCACTAAGATGAATCCTCCAATGTTCTTTGGGTCTAAGGTAAATGAATATCCTCAAGACTTTCTAGATGAGCTGTATCGGATCTTGTATGCTATGGGTGTGAGTTCAAACAAGAAGGTTGAGTTAGCCGCTTATCAACTCAAGGATGTGGCTCAAACTTGTTACACTCAATGGAAAGACAATAGGCCTTTGAGAGCAGGTCCCATAAATTGGGAAGTCTTTACGAGGGCATTTCTTGAAAGGTTCTTCCCAAGGGAGAAAAAAAGAAGGAAAAAGTAAAAAGTTTCATCAACCATCGTCAAGGAGGTATGAGTGTTCAAGAATAGTCTTTTAATTCATCAAGTTGTCCAAGTATGCTTCTTCTTGGTGTCTAATCCTACAAATGAAATGAGCCATTTTTTGATGGGTGTGTATGATGAATTTATTAAAGAGTGTCGGGATGCATTGCTTAATAGATGGTGCATGCTCAATAAGTTGAGGAAAGTATGCTTAAGAGGAAGACTAGGGATACTGAGAGGGCAAGAACCTATGATGGAGGTACTTCTAAGGGTAAGTTTTAAATCCAAGACAAATTAAAGTTTAAGAAGAGATTCTCCAACCATGTTCCTCCAAATGTCTCAAAGGCTCATAAGGATAGGGTGTCTAACCCTAGGTCTCATGAAGAAAAGGTGGTGGTTCATCAAGCGAGAATCCACAATGTGTCAAATGTTGCAAGAAGCATGAGGGTAAATGTTTAATGGGAACGGATAATTATTTTGGTTGTGGAAAAAGTGGTCATATGGTTAAACATTGTCCCATGGACAATACTCAAGTATAGGGGAGTAACAAATCTCAAGCAAGTGGTATTTATTCCGATGCTCCTAAGAAGAATAACTTCTATGCTCTCAAATATAGGGGTGATCAACAAGATTCTCCCAATGTTTTTACCATTATGTTGCAAGTATTTTCAATCAATATTTATGCATTGCTAGATCCTGGTGTCACTTTTTCTTTTGTAACTCCTTTAGAGGCTACGAAGTTTGATGTGCTCCCTGATGTCTTAGTTGAACCTTTTTCGGTTTCTACCCTGGTGGGTGACTCCGTTGTTGCTAAGAGAGTCTATAAGAGTTATCCCATATTATTGTCCAATAGAATTACGTTGGTTGACTTGGTAGAACTTGATATGTTGTACTTTGATGTAATTTTAGGTACGAATTGGTTACATGCTTGTTTTGCTTCAATTGATTGTAGAACAAAGGTAGTTAGATTCCACTTTTCTAATTAACCCATTTTACAATGGAAGGGAAGAAACTCAATCTTTAGAGGTCGAATTATTTCTTGTATAAAAAGTTGTAACATGATTTCTAAGGGATGTCTCTATTATATTGTGAGGGTCAACGACCTTGCGTCCGAGTCTCGTTATATAGAGTCGGTCCATAGTGAAGGACTTTCCGGAAGTCTTCCCCGATGATTTACCTGATTTACCTGAAATTCCTCCCAAATGGGAAATCGATTTCGGCATAGATTTGATGTCAAATACTAAACCCATTTCAGTTTCTCCTTACAGAATGTCTCCCGCCGAGTTGACAGAGTTGAAGCTCAACTCAAGGATTTTCTAGACAAGGGTTTTATACAACCATGTGTATCTCCATGGGGCACTCCGTTATTATTTATGAAAAAGAAAGATGGGTCTCTTAGAATGTGTATTAACTACCGAACATCGAACAAGGTCACTATAAATAATAAGTATCATGTCCCTAGGATTGATAATTTGTTTGATCAAATTCAAGGTGCGAGTTACTTTTCAAATATTAACTCGAGGTCGACTTATCACCAACTTAGACTGAGAGGTGTTGATATTCCAAAAACGGCTATTTGAACAAGATATGGTCATTATGAGTTCCTACTTATGTGTTTTGGTCTAAATAATGCCCCAGTGGCTTTCATGGACCTTACGAATGCGGTGTTTCAGAATTATCTTGCTTTATTTTTAGTTTTATTTATTGCTGATATGTTGTTATATTCTAAGAGTGAAGATGAACATGTGGGTCATTTGAGGATAGTATTAAAAGTCCTCAAGGAGAAGTGACTCTTTGCTAAACATAGTAAGTGTGAATTTTTGCTAAGGTCAGTGGCTTTTCTTGGTCACATTGTATCTAGTGTGGGTATTGAGATCGATCCGAATAAGAAGGAGGCGGTTAAGAATTAGCCTAGACCTTTGAGTCAGCCACAATTTCAAAAATAGAAAGGGCATGCACCATCATCCGTTAGTGCACATGCGCTAAAAACAGATGTGAGTATAATGACCATAATTCGCAAAACCACATGGCTTTACCAGCCCAAACCCAAGGTAGTGTGGAACAAGTTGGTATTTTGGATCCTTCTTGTGGTAGGTATGGCAGAAACCACGCTGGTAAGTGTCGTGATGGTTTGTCCTGTTGCTTTAATTGTGGTAAAGAGAGACACTACATGAAAGATTGTCATAAGAGTATGTAAAAAGGTGGAAATCTGAGGAATGGAGCCCAATCTTCATCAGTTGCTCCACAAAACAGGGCTGCACCTAGAGGAGCCATTTCTGCTACTAGCGGAGGGGCAAATCGCCTCTATGCAATCAATATACACCAAGAGCAAGAGAACTCTCCCAGATGTTGTCACTTGCATGATCAAAGTCTTTACTTTTGATGTTTATGTTTTGTTAAACCCAGGAGAAAGTTTATCTTTTTTAACTCCTTAAGTTGCAAATCAGTTTGAGATTATTCTTGAAAAACTTAGTAAACCCTTCTATGTGTCTATACTTGTTGGAAATTCTATTCTAGGGGAAAGAGTCTATCGTGATTGTCCTATTTCTATCAATCACAAGAACACCATGTTTGATCTAGTAGAGTTAGACATAGTAGACTTTGATGTCATTCTAGGTATGGACTGACTTCATGTCTGTTATGCGTCAATAGATTGTAGAACCTGAGTTGTCAAGTTCCAGATTCCTAATGAGTTAGTCATAGAGTTGAGTAGTAGTTTAGTAGTGCCTAAGGGTCGTTTCATTTCATACCTAAAGGCGATAAAGTTAGTCTCAAAGGGTGTGTCCATCACTTAATATGAGTTAATGACTTAAGTATTGAGATACTTTCCTTTCAGTCAGTTGCTATAGTGAAATAGTTTCCAAAAGTTTTTCTTGATTATCTACCTAGAGTCCCTCCCGAAAGAGAAATAGACTTTGGCATAAACATTATTCCAGATACTCGTCTTACCTCTATTCCGCCATACAAAATGGAACCAGCAGAGTTAAAGGAGTTGAAAGAAAATTGAAAGATCTACTAAATAAAGGTTTCAATCGATTAACTGTCTCACCTCGGGGTACTCCAGTCTTGTTTGTAAGGAAAAAAGATGGTTCCCTTATGATGTATATTGATTACCGCCAATTGAATAAGGTGACCATCAAAAATAAATATTCTCTTCTGAGGATAGATGATCTTTTCGACAAATTTCATGGTGTTTCATGCTTCTCAAAATCAATCTCAGATCAGGTTATAATCAGTTCAAAGTTAGGGAATGTGATATTCCAAAGACAACTTTTAGAACCACATATGGGCACTATGAGTTTCTGGGTATATCCTTTGATTTTAAAACTATTCCTGGAACATTCATGGATCTTATGAACAAAGTCTTAAAGCCTTACTTATATATGTTTGTCATTGATATATCGTGGTTTCACGGTATAATTAATACCTTTTCCTTAAGTTTATTGTGTCCGAAAGCCTTTTTGTGCTAATTTTGATATAAGTTTTTCTTTGTTTTGTAGGAAATCTGTCTAAAACTGAATGCAGAGATTTTGAGCGAAAAATGCAGAAGAGACCACCTACAGAGGTTATGACGGTCCGTCGTGCTTGTGACGATCCGTAGGTGGCAGCGTAGAGAAGCTGCTGAAGGAAGATGGGGAAGTCTGACCAAGTGTGGGATTACGAAGCTTGTGACGGTCCGTCATGCTTATGACGGTCCGTCCTACAGGTTCGTCGCGAAGATCAGAGAAGTGATCCTAGTACCTATATTCCAAAAGTTGATGTATTTTGTAACGAAGACCCTTGACGGACCGTTGTGCCTGTGACGGTCCGTCACACTTCCCATCGAGGGGAATGAAGAAAGCAGCAGAAGAATTGCACCCAAGTATGGGGCGACGGAGCCCACGATGGTCCATCATGACCACGACGTTCCGTCGCGTGGTCCGTCGACCCAACCGCGTTTTGGCAGATTTCCAGTAATTAGAATCCTTGTTTAATTAGGTTTTTATTTTTTTATAAATAGTTCAAAAAACCTCGTTTTTGAGGTTAGACTCTGGGAGATTT
Organism: Solanum lycopersicum; assembly: GCF_036512215.1. NCBI lineage: Eukaryota > Viridiplantae > Streptophyta > Magnoliopsida > Solanales > Solanaceae > Solanum > Solanum lycopersicum. Next base: position 20,846,516 of record NC_090803.1, on the reverse strand, counting down.
AACATCATATTATTAGACTTTGTTTTTCTGAGTTTTTGATTATTGGAGATTCTTACAAGTAACTCTTGTTGATTAATCAAGCAAATTTTCAGACTTTATTCTTTCTCATTAAAGTAAGTACATGAATTCTTGTTTAATATATTTGAATATTGTGTTTATGGCTATGAGGAACTAAACTCTATAACTAGGGTTGTGGGAACCATAGGCAAATAATGAGATAAACCCTAGCTAAAATAACAATTCTAGAATAGTGTCTTGCATGTATTAATAATTCTTTCGCTTAGAAGTCCTTTGAACGGATGATCAACGTTAGAACTCGCCTTAATGCTACTTGCCGGACCAAGGAGGTAGATAATAGGAAAAGAATTATAAACATAGATTTAGTGTATACTATCTAATAGGCTAGTATTGATTGGTACGAGGTAATAACTGAGTCAAATATCAAATATGATGCTTAATATGAGGTAAGGATAAGGGTAAGGAAAGCAACACACGTAGCCGGACCAAGGTGCGGAGGGAGATTTTCTAGATGCCGGACCAAGGATTTAGAAATACATAACTAATCACTTTTCATGCAAGATACTAGGAAAGAAATGTTATAGCTAGAATTATCAAGTTATGAACCTGTGGGGAACACGTAAACCCTAGTTACTTTGATTACTTGATTAAAACTAAACATTAAAAGCTGTTAAGTGTCTCTGTCAAGTTCGTTAGTTATTTTTATTTTATTAGGAAGTACAAAACCCCCCTTTTATGCTTTTACTTTTTAAGAAAGTCATCAACCGAACAATAGTAATTACAAGTTGGAGTTAAGTCTAGACTATTTTCCTCGTGGGAACGATCCCAACCTCACTAGTTGGGTTATTTACTTGACGTGACCGCTTTACTTCTCATTTGAGAAGTAAGTTTGAGCGTATCAAATTTTAGCGCCGCTGCCGGGGAATTTAGCTTTTAGATTAACTTGAACTTCTTACTATAGTTTAGTTGATATTTTCTTGATTTTACTTTATTTTATTGTTTTTGATTCCTTTTCAGAATTATCCTCCTTGTATGCCAAATACACGGAGAGGAAGAGAACCGTTGTTCCCCTACGATCACGAGCTAGAACGTACAGTGCGAAACATGAAACGTAACTTGGGAATCAATGATGAGGATCCAAACCAGAACATCCCAGCTCCGGCTGATGTTCATGGTCAGATGTTACCCGATGCTCCGGGTGAATATCAACAGAGGGGACAGAATCCCGCTCCACGGCCCCAAGCATACTAAAGAGGCTATGAAAACATAGCAGATTCGGATGGGCCACTGGTTTTGCCTCCTCTACCTACAGGCCACACTTTTGGGTAACTAGTAGTCTGATGCAAATGCTCACTGCCAGAGGTTTGTTTTCAGGGCTACCTTCTGAGGATCCACATGCCCATATAGCTAAGGTAAGGGCAGTGTGTAAAAGTTGTGTGGGGAGGCCTGATTTGGATCTAGATGTAATAGGTCTCAGAGTGTTTCCTCTCTCACTGACGGGAGAGGATGCTATGTGGTTTACTGAGCTCCCATACAACTCTATTTTTACTTGGAACCAACTATAGGATGTCTTCTTAGCAAGCTACTATCCAGTCTCCAAGAAATTAAACCACAAAGACAGGGTGAATAACTTTGTGGCACTACCAGGAGAGTCAGTTAGTAGTTCTTGGGATAGATTCACCTCATTCTTGAGAAGTGTCCCAAATCACCGTATTGATGATGAGTCACTAAAGGAATACTTCTATAGGGGACAAGATGATAACAATAAAGCGGTGTTGGACACTATAGTAGGTGGATCTTATGGAGAATGCCTTTATGCTGAGATTGCTGAGAAATTAGAGAAAATCTCCCGTAACAACAAAGCTTGGAGTACTAGGAAGTCCAATACAGGGAGAAACACCTTCGCAGTGCAGTCCACTCACAACCCAGCCACAGATGATATTCAGGAAGAAATGGCTCAGATGAGAACTGAGCTTTGGTTGGTACTAAAACATGTCATTGGGGGTGCAGAAAAGATTAATGCAGTCAACTACTTGGCTAAACCACCACCCCCTAACGGTGAATGTTACTATGAGGAGGATTCCTATGCAGTCAATGAACAAATGGGGGGTTTCCGACCAAGCGCCCAAGGCTCAAATAAGGATAATTGGCGCCAAGGTCAAGGTAACCAAGGTCGGAACTATGGTAACTACAACCGTGAGGGTCACTATGTCCGAGATAGTAAATACAACCGCGACAACAACTTCAACAGGAGTAACTATGGTAATAGAAACGACAGGAGTGGACCCTATGTTCCTCCTCAAAATCGTGAAGTCACTCCTAGGGATGGTGGAGATAGTATGGCGCGAGTTGAGGATATGTTGCACAAAATGATGAGGAGGTTCGATGCTAGTGATGAGCACATTAAAGAATTAAGGGGTGAGTTAGCTAGTATTGGGCAAAAAGTGGACACACACGCAATTTCGATTAAATAGATCAAATTGCAAGTGGCCCAATTATCTGCGACAGTGAACACACGGCGACCGGGCACTCTTCCTAGCAACACTGTCCAAAATCCATAGAATGATGCACACTGTATGGCAATTACTACTCGGGGTGGTAGGCAAACCATTGACCCACCCATGCCATCTGCTGAGAAAAATGTAAGAAAGGATAATGATAAGGTGGTAAAGGGTAGTAGTGAAACAGATGAAAGTAATGGAACAGATGCAGAAGTACCTATCAAGGTAATCCCCATGCCTAGGCCGCCACCACCCTTCCCTCAGAGATTAGTGAAAAAGACTGAGGATGGTAAATACCGGCGCTTCATAACAATGTTGAAGCAGCTCTCTATCAATGTCCCTTTGGTAGAAGCTCTAGAACAAATGCCCAGTTATGCCAAATTTATGAAAGATCTGGTCACCAAGAAAAGATCGGTCACGTTTGAGGATGATGATAGATTGCAGCATTGTAGTGCTATCGCTACAAGATCCTTAGTACAAAAGAAAGAAGATCCAGGTGCGTTCACTATTCCTTGCACAGTTGGGTCATTACATTTTGCGAAAGCATTATGTGATCTGGAGGCAAGCATAAATCTAATGCCCCTCTCAATTTACAAGAAGTTGGGTTTGGGGGATCCAAAACCCACTGCGATGCGACTACTGATGGCCGATCGGACTATGAAAAAGCCCATATGGATACTCCATGATGTGCTAGTAAAAGTGGAGTCTTTCATCTTCCCAGCAGATTTTGTGATTCTTGATTGTGAAGTCGATTTCGAGGTGCCCATTATTCTTGGGAGGCCATTTCTTGCTACAGGTAGAGCCATTGTTGACATGGAGAAGGGACAGATGACATTTCAGTTGAATAATGAAGAAGCAACCTTCAACATTTGTAGGACCATGAGGCAGAGTGGTGAGCTCCAATCGGTATCTGCCATATCCCACAAAGAAAAGATGAAGAAGGGGACTGAACAAAAATTTGCAAAACAAGAGTTTGTGGTTGGGGATTTGGTACTTGTAGACAGTTCTGGGGTGCCTTGTCTTCCAGGTAGGCTCAAGTCCAAATGGACTGGCCCTTACTTGATTATCCAAGTATTCCCTCATGGGACAGTTGAGTTAAAAGCCAAGGAGGGAGTGCGGTTTAAGAAGAATAGAGATAGAATAAAACTCTATTTTGGGCATAAAGCATCGGGGAATAAAGTGATAGAGGCATGCCATCTTGATGAAGTCAGAGTAATCAAGTGGCCCCAGTCGTGCCGCGACGTTAAATCTGGCGCTTGTTGGGAGGCAACCCAATACTTATCATCTTTTTAAAAATGGTAGCATTTTTCTATAAATGGGTTTTAAATTTGCAGGCACATCACCAGGAAATTCTGCAGAAAACTACTCCGCAGTAGCCAGTGACGGATACAACGACGGACCGTCGCGAGTAAAACAGATCGTCGTATGCACCGTCACACCAGGTATGTATTTCTGTCATTTTTGAAATTAGGGCACACACGACGGACACCACGACGGGGCGTCGCAAGTGCGACGGAACGTCGTCGGGGAACCGTCGCACGATTAATGAAATTAACCCGACCCGACCCGACTGGATCCCTTTTTCAAAATTTGACCGTTTATACTCCCCACCCCTCCATATTCCACCCCATTACTTCCACTTCCTCTCATCTCCCCTCTCTTTTCCACTTCCACACTTCCCCCACTGATAATTTCTTCCACAATCTCCCCAACCTTTTTACTATCAGTTACTTGTCGGTGCTGCTGTTTTTGGTATCTACCTTGCCACCTGAATCATTCCCCACTTGTGTTTTCTCCATTTCCAAGGTATGTGTCTCTAAATTTGTACTCATTTCTCTTGTATTTTTGTTTATTAGTTATTATTTCGTTCCTAGTCGTCTCTTGTTACCTTGATATGATTATGTCTAGACCTAGGCTCTAAATGTTTGAATCTGCCATGATAATAACCCCAGACATAGGTGATTTCACATTAATAGTTTCCTAGGTAGTTGGGATAGACACATAGAGGTCCACAACACTACACGACCATATGTGTTCGTTGGGGTTGCTTAGGGTACCTACAGTTCTGTCTCTGATATTCAGAACGAGACCCCGATGACGGTCCGTTGTATTCACGACGGACCGTCGTAGGGTCCGTCGCATAAGCCCTAGCACCCTCCCCAACGACGCCTGTGACGGACCGTTGTCTTCACGACGGTCCGTCCTACACGGTCGTCATGATGGTCAGAGACCCCTTTGAAAAGGGTCTCCAAAAATTTTCCAAGTGTCCAACGACGGACACTTACGACGGACCGTCATACACACGACGGTCCGTCCTGCACGACCGTCATGATGGTCAGAGACCCCGATGATAAGGGTCTCCAAAAATTTTCCAAGTGTCCAACGACGTACACTTACGACGGACCGTCACACCCGCGACGGTCCGTCCTGCACGACCGTCATGATAGTCAGAGAACCCTCTTCTGAGGTTCTCCCATCATTTTCTAAGTGTCCAACGACGGACCCTTACGTTGGACTGTCATACCCACAACGGTCTGTCCTGCTTAACCGTCATGATGGTCAGCGACCCCTCCTTCAGGGTTCCTTCGATATACATATACCAAGTATAACACGACGGACACCATGACGGTCCGTCATAGTCACGAAGAGCCGTCATAGGTCCCGTCGTGTGGTACAGTTTCAATATTACTAACACATTTTTTTTAAAGTTTCATGTCATATGATCTTGCCTGATTTGATTGCCACTACTCATACTAACATTGCCCCTTTACAGGTACTATCGACTATGGCACCCAAGCAAGACCGCACTTATGCACGCGGGCGATCTAAGTCTGTCGCCCCGTCTGCACGCTTGATCATCAGGTCTGATGATGAGCGGGACCCTGAATACATGCCCCCAGGCACCTCCGCTCCTTCCCGTGCTACACGTGCCCCCAGAGCCACACCCAAGACGGTGGCGTCCGGCGTAGTCACTGCCTCCCAGTCTGATGAGGAGCGCACACTGACGGCACACCCTCTGGGTCGGCCACAAACGAGGAAGGAGCGTCTGGCTCCTTGGGAGCATCCTGGTCCGAGGAAGCTTCAGGATCTACTGAGGTTCCCGCACCCGCCACTGCTGCAGCGTCGGCCTCGTCTGATGAGGCTGACAGTTCAGACTCCACATCCGGCGCACCAGCCCCGGTCCCCACCCCAGCCTCTGACCAGCCAAACCGGTGGTGCGTTGAAGGCCAGTTTCAGGTTTACTCCGACGCAAAATTCTTGACCGATAAAGGAGTAATGACTCGAACACTCACCCTGGAGCGGCGGGTACTTACAGGGAGTCTCTCCTCGATGCCGGAGATCCACAACATATTCACCAGGCATCGCCTATAGTGGACAGCCTGTCCCTTGGGACGATACAGTGAGGAGATGGTCCGAGAGTTCTACGCGTCCTACGTAGCGACTCTCCGATCACAGATCGACAAGCGGGCTGCTACTGCGAAACAGGCCCCATTGGAGCAAGTTCTAGTCCGGGGCGTGCAGGTTGACATTTCCCTGCCCGCCATCTGCCAGTTCCTATACGGCGAGAGTGCAGATGCTACTCGGACCCCCATCACTGCCGAGTTTGACTACCGCTGGCAGGTAGTGAAGGATGGACAGTTCCTGCGAGAGCCAGCACTGAGGGAGACCACCAAGCGGTGGATGGCCCTAAACTTATCAGTCGACGGAGAGGGTGCAGATTGGGTCACCGAGCCGAAGGGGGCCATCAAGAAGGCCAACCTCACGTTCGTCGCCAAATTCTTGTGGCTGCTCGTGCGTCACTGCCTTTCCCCCATAGCTGCTGATAACATAGTCACCTGGGATAGAGCAGTGCTGATGGCGGCGATGATAGCCGGCTTCGAGGTGGACAATGCATGGCTTCTCCAGGCAGTCATGCACGAGAGGGCATTCAAGGTCACCACCACCTACCCCTTTCCGTGCATGATCTTTGCCCTTTGCAGGTCTGCAGGTGTGCCCATATGGCACATAGATCAGTTGAGGACCCCGCTGGGTACCGTTGACGTCGGCCTCATCAGAGACGAGGCCAATGAGTTGGCCCCACGTCGAGGGCCCTGTCAAGAGCTGCCACCACTATCTTATGACCTTGCAGATACGGTGGCCCAGGCTCGCACAGCTACACAGGCATCCACGGACACTACCCCGGTCGAGTCTATCCCGGGTAGCAGCACAGCCCCTCTACCGACACCGGCCCTGCTTGCCCGAGTCCAAAAATTGGAGGCACAAATGGCCACTCTTCTGCATCATATCCATCCGTGGATGTAGAAGTCTATTGTTGAGTCTGAGGCGCGTACGGAGAGGCAGATGCAGCGGAAGATTGCTGAGGTTAACCAGCGCCTCGATGACTTTGAATTGAGAGTATTAGCTCGACCAGCCCCTCCGGTAGATGTGTCGACTCTCCAGGCTGCAGTCTCCAGTCTTCGTGCAGACATCGACACGATCCTAGCGGCAAGAGTGTCAGAGTCTGTCGAGCCTGCTGAGGATACTGTATTGGCGGCTCTGTTTCCTACTCCAGACATTCCCCCATCTTCCCCGAGAGAGAGTGCCAAGAGGCGGAGGGGTCGATCAGAGGATGAAGCACGAGCAAGAAAGAAGGAGCGCCGAGAGATGGAGGCCGCAAGAAGAGCCTCACTGGCTGAGGCGGAGGCACACCAGATCAGAGCATCACAGATGGCGGCTGGGGCGTCTAGCTCCCGCACTGTAGAGACAGCAGGAGGCACTACTGAGGGTGCAGTTGTTGCTGAGGACATCACTGAGGGTGTCCAGATTGCAGAGGATGTGGGTTCTCGGAAACCAGACCCACCAGCTTGTTGATCGACGGCGCTATGCGCCACAGGTTTGCTTCACCTACCCCTCTAATCTTTAGATTTTTTTATGCATTGGGGACAATTGCATGCTTTTTTTTTAGGGGTGGGGTAAATGGAAAGTGAGTGTTAGGGTGAAGTCTGAGTAGCCCAACTCACTATCCTCATTTGGGGTTTTCTTGCCTGTGTTCTTTTTCCCCAAAAGACTGATTACTTTTTCTGTTGAACCGGCACGTTATATCTTTTGTACATAGTTTAACTCTGAAGCATGATGGCTGAAATGATATCCTGATAAAACTGGAAAAGGTTGCATGAAAAGGCGTAGTAACTGATAATTGTGTGGATCTAAACATGAAATAGAGTTACACCATTGCACTTCCCTAAACCTTCAAGTCGAACTAGGTGTCTGACAATCTTGTAAAGTGATGAGATGTCAAGTGAGTGTGAGGAAAGTTGAATAGTCCACTACTGATACTGAGCTAGAACTTGCCTGGTTAGTCCTGCTAAAAGTAAGCTGTAACATACAAATAGGAAAGGATCATAGGCCCTTATTCAATATAGCCCATTTCTAGCCTAAATAAAAGAAACCAAATGACAGTTATCCTTCGTTGATCCAAATAATTTGAGCTTAAAATTAGACCTTTCTTTTTCACCCCAACTGATCTTTTCTGGGAACAATATGTTGGCCCTGGTCCCTCCTTGGACATGTGCACCTCAGCTTATGCCAAAAGCATAAGTTGAGGGTGGCTAAAGTATAAACAACCTTCGTTATGGCCCTGACCCGATTTTGGGTATTGTGTACCTTGACTCATGGCAAAGCCATGAGTTGAGGGTGGCTGTTTTGAGGAATGCTCTTGAAAGTGGGGTTGAAAGAACAAAGAGAGAGAAAGAACAAAAGTAAAGTGACTCAAGAACTCGTTGAAAAAAAAGAGGGAAATATTCAAGAATTACAAACAAGAAAAGAAAAGAGTCACTTACACAAATGAAGAAAGAAGGGAAACAGCAAGGTGAAAGAATAGGAGAAACTGGGCGAGATAAATTGATATAGAGCGGAAGGTTTAGCCGACATGTCAAGGAGGGCAAAAAGTCACTAAAGTATACCTAAATATATCCTACCTGACTCTGAGCCTACGTTACAAGCTAAAAAAGTTCTATCGTGATCCTAAGGGTTGTATAGCGAACTTAAGGCAGTGAAAATAAGGGCAAGCTTATGGCAATAGGTATGAATGAGTGTGACTTTGTTCTGAGAGCGAGTGTTGAAATGTAATCCTTATACTCAAACTGAAATCATTGTGTGAAAAATGAGGATTTTGTTCTAAAGCGAGGATACTAGTTGCAATACCGGAATTGTTAGCACCTCGGTGAGCAATTGAAGAGGATAGGCGTTAGTGCATGGTGAGTCTGTGTCATGTTTGAATCCCACAAAAGTCAAGCCTAATAGTGATAGCATGCATAGATTTGATAGGATTAGTCGGGATTGATAGCCAAATGATTGCAAAGGATAAAACATGAATACTACTGTACAAAGATTGTGTAGTGAGTCATAGTGTGTCGCTTGAGGACAAACAACGAATTTAAGTTGAGGGTGTTGATATACCGTGGTTTCACGGTATAATTAATACCTTTTCCTTAAGTTTATTGTGTCCGAAAGCCTTTTTGTGCTAATTTTGATATAAGTTTTTCTTTGTTTTGCAGGAAATCTGTCTAAAACTGAATGCGGAGATTTTGAGCGAAAAATGCAGAAGAGACCACCTACGGAGCTTATGACGGTCCGTCGTGCTTGTGACGGTCCGTAGGTGGCAGCGTAGAGAAGCTGCTGAAGGAAGATGGGGATGTTTGACCAAGTGTGGGATTACGAAGCTTGTGACGGTCCGTCATGCTTATGACGGTCCGTCCTGCAGGTTCGTCGCAAAGATCAGAGAAGTGATCCCAGTACCCAAATTCCAAAAGTTGAAGTATTTTGTAACGAAGACCTCGACGGACCGTCGTGCCTTCACACTTGCCGTCGAGGGGAATAACAAAGCAGCAGAAGAATTGCACCCAAGTATGGGGCGACGGAGCCCACGACGGTCCGTCATAACCACGACGTTCCGTCGCGTGGTCCGTCGACCCAGCCGCGTTTTGGCAGATTTCCAGTAATTAGAATCCTTGTTTAATTAGGTTTTTATTTTTTTATAAATAGTTCGAAAAACCTCATTTTTGAGGTTAGACTCTGGGAGATTTAACATCATATTATTAGACTTTGTTTTTCTGATTTTTTGATTATTGGAGATTCTTACAAGTAACTCTTGTTGATTAATCAAGCAAATTTTCAGACTTTATTCTTTCTCATTAAAGTAAGTACATGAATTCTTGTTTAATATATTTGAATATTGTGTTTATGGCTATGAGGAACTAAACTCTATAACTAGGGTTGTGGGAACCATAGGCAAATAATGAGATAAACCCTAGCTAAAATAACAATTCTAGAATAGTGTCTTGCATGTATTAATAATTCTTTCGCTTAGAAGTCTTTTTAACGGATGATCAACGTTAGAACTCGCCTTAATGCTACTTGCCGGACCAAGGAGGTAGATAATAGGAAAAGAATTATTAACATAGATTTAGTGTATACTATCTAATAGGCTAGTATTGATTGGTACGAGGTAATAACTGAGTCAAATATCGAATATGATGCTTAATATGAGGTAAGGATAAGGGTTAGGAAAGCAACACACGTAGCCGGACCAAGGTGCGGAGTGAGATTTTCTAGATGCCGGACCAAGGATTTAGAAATACATAACTTATCACTTTGCATGCAAGATACTAGGAAAGAAATGTTATAGCTAGAATTATCAAGTTATAAACCTGTGGGGAACACGTAAACCCTAGTTACTTTGATTACTTGATTAAAACTCAACATTAAAAGCTGTTAAGTGTCTCTGTCAAGTTCGTTAGTTATTTTTATTTTATTAGGAAGTACAAAACCCCCCTTTTATGCTTTTACTTTTTAAGAAAGTCATCAACCGAACAATAGTAATTACAAGTTGGAGTTAAGTCTAGACTATTTTCCTCGTGGGAACGGTCCCAACCTCACTAGTTGGGTTATTTACTTGACGCGACCGCTTTACTTCTCATTTGAGAAGTAAGTTTGAGCGTATCAGTCATCGTCTTCATTGATGATATAATAGTTTACTAAAGGAGCAAAGAAGATCATGCAAGTCACCTCAGGATAGTTCGTCAAACTTTGAGAGATAAAACATTTTTATGACAAGTCTCAAAGCGTGAGTTTTGGCTTATTTTTGTGGCATTGTTGGGTCACATTATTTGTGGTGATAAGATTAGAGTTGACGATAAAAGCTGTTCAGAGTTGTCCTAGACCCACATCTCCAATGGATATAGGGAGTTTCTTGGGTTTGGATGGTTATTTATAGGAGATTTGTTGAAGGGTTATAATCTATCTTATATTCTTTGACGAAGCTAACTAAGAAGAAATTCAAGTTTCAATGGTTTTAAGCTTGTGAGAAAAGCTTTTAGGAGTTGAAAAAGAGATTGACTACCACTCTTGTTTTGATCTTATGCGCGGGTACTCAAGGTTTTGTTATGAATTATGTACGTCAAGAGTCGTCTTGGGCTGTGTGTTTGATGCAGAATGGAAAGTTTATAGCTTATGACTCCATACAGTTGAATGTTCATGAGAAGAACTATACAGCTCATGATTTGGAATTGGTTGTAGTAGTTTTTTCTTTGATGATATGGCGTCATTACTTGTATGGTTTTCTTGTTGACATATTCACTGATCACTAGAGTCTCCAATATGTGTTCACTTAGAAAGAGCTAAATCTCATACAAAGGAGGTGGTTAGAATTACTCAAAGATTATGATGTGAGTATTATTTACCACCCAGGTAAGGCTAATATGGTTGCTGATGCTTTCAGCATGTTGTTCATGGGTAGCCCATGTCAAAGAAAAAAAGAGGGAGTTAGTTGAAGAAGTGCATAGACTTGCATGTTTGGGAGTCAGACTTATGGAATCCACAGAATGAGGAATAGTGGTGACAAATGGGGCTGAGTCATCATTAGTGTAAGATGTTAAAGAGAAGCAAGATCAAGACCCCATTTTACTTTATTTGAAGTCAAGTGTCCATAACCAAAGAGTATTGTCTTTTTAACAAGGGGGAGATGGCGTGCTAATGTAACAAGGTAGATTGTGTGTACTTAGGGTAGATGGACTCCAAGAGAGGATCCTGGAGGAACCTCATAGCTCCCGATGTTCCATTCATCCTGATTGTTGACACCCAATTTTGACAGACCTTTAACCATTTTAAGGAATACTATTCTATTAAATACGTATTTTAAAATCAATTTAAAACTTAGAAGTTTAGTCGATTTTGCTTTAAAATTATACATTTTAGTATGTCTACTTTATAAAATTATTGTAAATACTATTAAAATACTATAAGATTATTAATGAATTTCGAATTTTTTAAAATTTAAGTGATTTTAAATTATATAAAAATATTTTTTATATATGTAGTATTTTAATTAAATAGTAATTCCTATATTTTCCTCAAAATCATTTAATTCTTAATCCATTCTATTCTAATTTCTTTTTATTCTAGGCATTCCAATTCCAATTTATTTCAAATAATTCAAATTCTAGCCAATTTTATTGCAATTTTGTCATTCATCCTCAATCCAATTTGATTTTCAGACTTCATCTTTTAATGTCATCCATCCATTAATTCATTAAATCCTAAATAGAATCCCAACCGCTCATCTAAACTAATCCTACAATCATGATCTAACCTCCAATTCTTCCTACCCTAAAAGACCAAAACCTAAAATAATTCACTCATCTTCTTCTCTTCTCCTGGGAAGCCGCCAATCTCTCCTCTCCTTCTCAAAAATCAGAGAACCGCCGTTAAGCCTGCTCCTCTCTTATTCTCCGGTAAGAGGCAACGAAGACCTATATCTCCTCTTGTCTTTTCTCCCTTCTCCCCTCTCCTCTCCTCCCTTCTTAGTCCCCTCTTTTCCTCCTCATCTAACCGCCAGCAGCATCAACCATGACGACCATAATGGACTCCAGCAACTCCAACCAGTAAGTACACCGACAAGGACAGCCAGCAGCCAGAGCTGCTTCATCTCTTCTCCTCCTCTCCCCCTTCTCTTCCGGAGCGACCAGCAATAGTGCCTGGCGAAGGAACCAGCAACACCGGACAAGATTGCACGGAGATGATGACATCGACTTAGGCTTGAAAAGACAAACTTTGGTTTTGTCTGTCCCTATACGACAACCTATTGGAAAATAAAAGAAAAAGTCGAGTGTTTATCCAAAAAGTGTCTTAGAGTCTCCCTTCCATTTTATCTCTTTATTTGTTTGTTTAAATTATGTTTATTTCGGGTATTTTAAAGAAAAAATAAAATTATTTTCTATATTCAATCGTTTAATTTCTATCCTCTTGCGTATCTCTTTACTAATTGCTTAATATATATTTTATTCATTGTTACCAATTAGACTCGCATGCTTAAATATTAATTAAAATAATAATATGGGCTAATTGTTCAGTATTAGGTAAATTCTTATTACCTAGCCTTCATATGTTTAATTAATTTATTAATTATAACGATATTAATTATTTAATATTGTTGTCACCTAGCCAACATGTTAATCAAATAAATAATGATGAAGTGACCTTAATTTCTACTTGTTACCCCCACATAAATTGCATGAGATATGGCTGGGACTCACATTTGTGGACCTTGAGGGATGCCTAACACCTTCCCCTTGAGGTAATTTGAACCCTTACCCTGATCTCTAGTTCGTTGACCTTACCAAAAATTAATTAGGTTAAATAGGTGCCCTAACGCGCCTTAATTTGTTACGTGTCGACTCTTCAAAATACAAAATCCCAAAAGAGTTGTTAGGTCGTGCACAAACCCGTTTTGATGAAAAATGAGGCGCGATAGAATGAAGACTCTGCTGGGGATATTAGGTTCTTACCATTACGTGTTTCATGCTTATTATGTGGGGTTCACTTTATTTTTGTTATTTCAATATTTGTTAAGTACTTACCATGTTTAATTATTATTTATTGCCTTATTTCCTGTCTTTTTTCCATGTTCCACCCCTTTTCTCTTGCTTATTTGTTTATTACCATCTTCAAAACTTTCCCTTTCCCCTTATTTGTTTCCTTGCATATTTTACCCTTTTCCTTATTTACATGATTTTTAATATCTTTATAGCTTACTTTCCTTTACTTCTGTGTATTCATTTGCTTATTTTGTCGCTTTTATAAAACTGTGTATGTGTTACTGCTTTCTAACCTAAATGCTAATTGTTACTGCTTTTATAACTGACATTTCGTTCATACTTCCCCCAATTGGGACACCTCTTCTTCTTTTTTTAATTTTGTTCTGATGATGTTGTGACTTTTCACCTCTCTCACTACTCCAATTCCTTTTGAACACCCATTATACAAAGTTGGCGTATGCATGGACGTAACGGATAGTTTTACTGGCTCAAAACCACGGGTCTCTCGCATAGAAATCCTTTCAAGTCCATGTCAATCCAACTCTTAGAAGGCTTAGTTAGGTCATACACGCTGCATAAGACCTATGTGTTTGACCTTTGGCTTTAATCCACATAATTAGTAGCCAAACTATCGTCTAAAGGGTCCCAACACCCTATAGACAAATTGCATATTTATGTGTCAATGTGATCATACTAATTAAATCAAGTTATTTTTGCCAAACTGGAGTTTAGATGTTGTTTATTGTTTTATTTACAGAGTAATGGATGAGTATGAATTTCCAAACCCTCAAATGGTCACAGAGGTGAATAACATACTCAGGAGTTGGTGGATGGACATAAAGAGAGATCGGGAAAGGGACATTCATCAATTGTTAGGTGGACTCACATTTTGTATCTTTGTCACACCAAACCCTCATATGACTAGGCCTTACTAGAATTTTGGGACCCTATGAGGATGGTTTTCAAATTTACAGATTGTAACTTGACACCCACAATTGAAAAAATTAGTGGTTTCATCGATTTTCCTTATCGTGAGTGTGAAATCATGGTACCATATAAGTCATCATCAAGGGAATTTGTAAAAGTCTAGAAACGAAGCCTAATTAAATATGGAGTTCTTTAGATCTTGGGTGGACTCATTTAGACTTCCTATACTCACGATTGGACTGAGATGATAGCTACTACACTTTTAACTATAAATTTTAGTGCTCCGTTGAAGAATGGGAAAATATTGCTTAAATGCTTTTGCTATGGCCTTATTAGGATCCTTGGTTTTTCCTAAAACAAGTGGAAGAAGCGACACATGTTTATGTTACGTGGTATGAGACCTAGATCAAAGAGGGGGCGAGCCTAGGAAAACCATAGTGACCATGATCCTGGCGGAGATAATGAGGAGTACGTCAGCATGTGTCGATGGTAGAATGTTCTTTGAAGGATGCAACCTTCTACTTTAACTATGGGCTATAGAACACTTCCACAAGCAATCCGACGTGGTAGACATCTTTCTTTGTTAAGGCAATAAAATTGATAATCATCCAAGAAGGTTGGCACGATTCATCGCACCTGTAGGATTTGTGAACAGGCATATATTTTTTATAGAGCTTGAGAGCTGTCGAATCCAATGGAAGCTACATTGGTTGTCCATGCCTTATTCCATAGTAAGAGGGGACGACCGATACTTCATTGAGCTCATTGGCTTAAAATGTGTCCAACCATGTGCTCCTCTTCGAGTACTTCACCAATTTTGGCAAACTCAAGTCATACCACTCCGATCTGACATGAATCAATTTAAGTATAAGTTTGGACTAGATAAACTACTAGTACACACTATACTTCGACGATGGAAGCGTGTGTTGACCATTCCTATAGGTTCACGATAGTCTTTATGCACACATGAGTACCGCATATGAATCCTGATAGAGTCTGAAGTACCAATATCAAGTGGAGAAGGATACCATGGGCTAACCAATGAAAGGGAAAACATATGGACACCCAATGTGTTGAACATAAGACAAGCTATACAAAAGGTCAACTGGCTTCAAGCTGTTGGAATCAATAACTTCAAGACTTCAGAATTTAGGATGATTTCCCCATGTTATCCCTTTTCCCTTAGTTTATTTTAGTTTTTGATTTTCAATTGTGATGTAATTATCAAATTTTATAATAAATGAAAGTTGTTTTATTTCTTCTAATATAAACTCCAATTGGAAAATAAGGCTTGAATTACTTATTGTGCATCACTTATGTGTCGCTTAGGCCTACCTTTGGCTCAATGAGGCTCCTTTGCATTTAGGGCATTTATCTTAAAATAATGTGCTTAATATAAAAATTTATACATTTCTCTAACTTGGTTTTGTTTTGCTTTTATTTTTGTTTTACCCTTCCCAAGGGTTGATGTGTAGACCTCTCTTCCTTCTTTGCAAACTGAGAATCGCAAAGGAAACAACAAAGTGACTAATGACATGGTTATGTGCAAGACTATTGAAAAGAAATGTCTTTAGATGAGTTGCTATAAAGCCTTAAGCGGAAAATAAAGAAGTTAGAAGAAGAGGTGTTGGATATGCTCAAGCAGTCCAAGTTGTTACTCTCCGCCAATCCCACTTTGGAGAGAAACATGGATATGTCACCTTTCATAAGTCAAGCCACTCTCCAAAATAATCATCCAACTCACCTTACTTCTCATCCTCTTCCAAGTTACCCCACTTCTCAAAATCAACCAAGCTCCATTCAAATACCTCCAAAGAACATCCATTTTCCAAATTATCAATATTCTGTCCATCATCATTCTCCTAGAACTCATTATCTTACTCCACAACCGCATTATGCTACTATGCAAGCTCTTCGATACGAAACACCTTTTCACCAAGTTCATTGGCATCATGCGCCTCTTATACCACTTAAAATCCTTCTATATCAAATGTCTCCATACCAAAGGCCTCTTCAGCCATATCAACAACCAACATATCCTGGAGACAATGCCAAAGTAGTCACTGGACCGCATATTCGCAAAAACCTTTTCAAGGTCGAGGAGAGACTTGACAAAATTATACTCCTCGGACAAAGCCTATAGGGCAACTTTATGAAAAGTTGAGGATTATTAGTCACATCACTCCTATCAGTAAAATGAGGATGAGTACGCGTGCATCATTGGTTGAACCCTCTAAAGTTTGTGCTTATCATTCAGGAACGGAAGGACATACCATATAAAAATGTCATGATTTGAAATACAATATTCAACAATTGATTGATGATAAATTCATATTCTTATAGGACTTCGTAACAGAGAAAGTTCAAACGTGAACGTACCAAAGTTTACTTTAACCAGTGTCCGAATAAGGCTTGCACTATTTAAGTTCATGTTTTCCACATTCAGACACCCATGTCAACATATTGGCAAATACAATTCGTCACCATTCAATTGCTTCTATGGAATTTTCTCTCAATATCTCGATTATGCCCTTTGTAATTTAGAACTACGTCAAACCTGATTCCCGCTTAAGAGGGGATACGTAGGCGCTCCTATGGAATTCGGTCTTATCATAATAAAAATTTTCTTTTTCCCTTATATTGTGTAACTGGGGAAAATTTTTTGAGGGTCTCAAAAATTCCATTGAAGAACCTTTTCCTTGAAAATTTCGATACTGGGGCAGAACTTTTTAGAGGGTCTCAAAAATTTCCTCAACAATCATTTTCTTCAAAAGTTCAAGACCGGGGCAGAATATTTTGAGGGGACCTCAAAATTTTTTATAATACTTCAAGGGACCTCCTAAGTGACGCCAAAGAAGCATACTATGTCAAATCATGTATACAGATCAACCTCCCCTTGAACTACCTATTTTTATTTGAATACAGATGTACAGGTACATATACAAAGAAACATTCAACATACAATTTGTGATCCCGACAAATGATGCTCACCCTTCAACAAGTCACATACCCCAAATACTTTATGCCTTCAAACAACTTTCATGCATGTGGCCAAATTATACCGTGACAAAATTACATTATGCTAGGAGATTTCATATGCTCTAACTACATTTTTGCCTGAAGTTTGCATATGCATGAACTACATGTTCCCGAACTACATTATGCCCGAACTGCACAGTGCCCTGGGATTGCATGTACCCGAGAATGCATTGTGCCCGAACTACATGTGCCCATATTTCATTGTGCTCGAACTGCTTTTGCTCGAATTGCATTGTGCCTGAAAATTGCATCTGCCCGAGACTGCATCGTGCCCTAAATTTGCATGTGCCCGAAGATTGCATTATCGCTTGCTCACGAGATTGCATTGTTCTTGAGAATTGCATGTGCCTGCAATACATCTGTACCGAGTGAATACAGATTCAAGTCATAATATTCTACAATTATGTCAAAGCAGATACGCTCTTTTAATTCATTACTGATATTCCTAAGACGTCATCCTCCAAAGGCATCATATCTCATGGTCTACAAACTTCATGTCATGGACTAATCACTTATTTTATACTTATGATGTTCCTAAGGCATCATAGTCTAAAGGTATCATCCTTATAGCCTGCAGACATCATATCATGGCCTAAGGATTTTATTTCTGTCTATCATGATCTAAAAGTATAATAGTCTAAACACATCATTTTCATATCCTATAGACAACATTTTTTTCACGACCAAAATCTATACTCCAGACGAGACCGGTGTCGTTGACCTCTCAGAGGTCGCAGACAACCTCCATACGTCATTCTTACTTCATCTAGGTTAATTTTAGCGAAAAATTTGAACTTTTTACTTCATACTTCATGCTAAACATTTTAAACTTAACATCATAGGCGTTCACAAATCAACCATCTAATATAGAGATTATCAAATGAAAGAAACGGTTCATAATTGCCTTAAACATATTTTTGCCAAAATGACACCAATACTAAGTATGAAATGAAAGTAGAAAGAAACACTAGTGGAACATGTTCCACTAGCTAAATTCTACATCTAAGCTAGATAATAATGGTAGACATCCTAAAAATCATGAGGGCCTACCAATGTCCAGATGAAAGCTCCACGTCCGGATAACAGCAACGTCAACCTATAAGCTCTAGCGTCCACCTGTGCCTGCACCTAAAAATATAGAGTTGTATGGGATTAGTACACACTTGTACTAAGTATGGCTATATTCAAGCACACACCAAGAACATGAATGAGTAAGATAGATCTTTCGTAACAACATGATTTATAAAAATTCAAGCAACCGGACTTGCCAAATTTTGATAAGGAAAGTGAATGGACCTGCCAAATTTTGATTAGGAAAGTCATGCCACGAGTGTAACATGCATTATCAAATTTATCATTTTGAATATAGCACATAACATATTTCACATATCATACCATTTAGTTCATATAATTTTTTCATATGCCATGAGATCTTGGAATCATGAACTTGACATTAGGAATTCCCAAAATGAGGGCTCAACATATGGGACCTCAACAAGGGAGCCTTCTTTTGCAAACACAGAGTCTGATTCATTCATTCATCCGTACTTCATTTTTCATTCTTTCATATACTAGGGTAATCACCACTCTTATATAGGATGTAGTTTAACACTCTCATAGGGTTTGTTGTGCAATGACTAAGAATAAACTACGTCATTACTTAAATCTAGCTCACCTGTTGATTATCCTATCCTTAAACCTTTGGTATCATTCTTTTTATTATGTGCATCATTTGAGGCTGACCTCATTCATTCTTTGGGAACTTTAACTATAAACGACATAGATAAGGTGAGCATCATGAAATCTAATGTCTCCCCCACACCAAAAAGAGGTGAAATCATCGGCCAAAGTGACCCAAAACATGCTAGCGTATATGGGAATTAAACCCCGCTAGATTCCTATATCTGAAGTATAGGTTCGAAGACTAGCAGATATAAAGAGACTCATACTCGGTATGTCAGACAGTCTCATCTCATGAGAGTTACGTGAACCCTCGCCCTTCCTGAAAGAAGGCATCATGTCTCATAGCTAGTCTATTGGTTCTCAGTATAAAGTTCCATTTCATGCAACTCATACGTCATGGAAGATGGCTTCTAGTATGAGGACATCATATCTCAATGGATGATTTTTCATCTGATCATTAGTATTCAGTATGTTAATATCAATACTTTCATTAAAGTGTTCGTAGAGACTCGTCTCTTCATTAACTTTACACTTTCATAGGTGAGTACGTTATGGTAACATTTACTTAGGCTCATTTGAGATTGCTCCCATCTTTTAAATTACCCGCATATCATTTGTCACCACATTAATTAACATTAGCACATTTTCTCTTCATAATTACTTACCTCTTTTTACGTGAATGTTCATTTCATCATATGCCAATGCACTTGGCCATTCAGTGTTTTCACACTCTTACTTAACCTTTCTAGGGTTTCATCATTTCATTGTTCATTTCTTCATATGGCAATGCACTTGGCCATTTAGTGTATCTTACACTCGCACTTAATCCTTCTAGGGTTTCATCATTTCATAACATACAACTTAGTTCACTTTTTTTAATCGTATGCTAGACTTATGGGTCTATACATACAAGCCATGAGGCTTCATTCATAGTTTTTTAAGTGACTCATAGCTTCCTAAGATTATGTAATACAAGACTTGTGTATCTTGAATGTATGTCAAGATTTAGATTTCCATCTAAGTAGGTTACATTATTCTTGAACATTTAATTCACGTATGATTTATTTATCAATAGGGAAATTTGGGGCAACGGAACCCATGTTCAAATCCCTTGAACAACACTTACATTTTTTCTTGATTTTATTTTTAGTCCTCATGAAATTGGGACCCTAGATAAAACCCCAACATCAGCAGTTCTTTTTAGTTCTTTTTTAGAGAACTTTTCTCCTTTGGCCTAGGGGTTGTTGGTTCTAACCCCCACATCCCCCTTTTTATTTTCCTATCTAGTTTCCTTGTCCATTTCGGCTTGACCAGGAGGTTGTGGGATCAAACCCCCACAACATCTATTTAGTTTTTTATTTATTTCACTTGGGACTTAGAAGTTGTGGGTTCAAAATTCCACAACCTTCTTATTTTTTATTTTCATTTAAAAGTTAACTACTTAAGCGTTGGCAGTGAGGTTGTGAGATCGAGCACCCACAACCTCACTTTATTTTCTTCTACATTTCTCTCTTTGTCTCCTTCTTCAACAAAGAGGTAGTAGGTTCTAATCCCACTCCTCCCATTATTTTTATTAATTTAAAATTCCCCTCTTACTCTTTTGTTTGGCCAAGAGGTTGTGGGTTTGAATCCCACACCTCTTATTTTTTTTTCAGCTTTCATGTAGTGAGGTCTTGGGTTCAATCCCTACAACCTCACATGTTTTACATATATATCTAAACCTCTCAACCTCAAGTACTCTGTCCGAAATTCCATCACCAAGTGCTGGAAATTTTATTAAATTTTCTAGTATTTATTTAACAACATTCATACGTTCGTTTTAAGGTACTTTCACAATTCGTTTAACACATTCTTATGTGTAGATTCATTGTTGTTTTAGCATAGATTTTCCCCCTTAAGATCAGTCACCTTACACTTCATTTAACATTAAAATTTTCACACCTTATGCACAATAACTCCATTCATCAAACAAGCCATTTTAAGACTTCAAATGGTGAACAACAACAAACATTTTACACATTGCACCACATCATTTTCGATTGACATAATTGAACATGCTTACTATTTCCAAACATAAAATCATAAGGAACATAACATTTCACATTTAGATACCAACAACATGATTTCTAAACTAATTAAGATTTAAATCGGAAGGAGACTAGAGACAAAGATTTAACAATAAAGGGGAAAACCCTAGTTTCATACGTTGAATTTTGTAAAAAGAAATTTCTCTTGGAGAAAGAATTCCAAGTGAGAAAACCCATACCTTGTTGTAGCATTCCACACCTTCCAAGTGCTACCCAAAACCTCCCCTAAACCTTCAACACAAACCCCTCGAGAAGATGATGCAAAGTTTTCATTTCTTAAGTTAGTTTGTGTGCTTGTATATATATTTTTTTGTAAGTTCTTTGAGTGTAGAGAACTTTTGATTGTTCTCTAATGTTTTTATCTTCTTTTTTTTCAGCCAAGAAAAACAATTTGGACGAGAGAGAGAGAGAGATTTAGGCGTGAGAGAGAGAGAGAGAGAGTTTTTGTGAGATAGTGCCTCTTAAAACTAGGATAGTCTGTAAGTTTAGTCAATTTTTTTTAAAAAAAACTTATTAAATAAATAAATAATAATTAATAATAAAAACCTGATTTTCGTTTTTAAACCAGCCTTTAATTATTAGTTTATTAAATTAATTCACCAATAACAAAAATCACATTAAATCATTGCTCCCACTAAGGTTCGAACCCGAGTGGAGCAAGACTTCATTTCAAGGATTCAATTTCGGCCCTCTCTCCCCAAATTTCCCCTCCACTTTATTAATTAAATAAATAATTATATATTTAGGGTAATAATGATACTACCCTTATCCAAGAAAATTACCATTTAACCCTTAGACCCTTCAAACCTAAGATTTCTTCTTTTTATGTCCGGTAAAGACTCCTTTGAGTAAATCTTCATATTCGAGAGCCCTACATGGTTAATACAAACCTTTCCAAGCGCAACTAACTTCCCAAGTTAGTTTGCTTGGTTGTAGCAAGGGTTTTGAGGTCTGGTTCTACGCTTATCAATCCGTGTGAACCCTGGTCTAATTGTAGGCATTCTTGACACATTAAGCAATTCTTATCTTATCCATTTTAGGGTTGTTACAATTTTCATGACTGATGATATACTTTGCATATCATGGCCCTAGACATGATAGACTAAGACATCATTTTTCATAGTCTTAAGGCAAACATTCATGATCGATATGGGAAATCGCATCATGTTTACATTTACTGTTTATTTTGATACATCTGCTTTAATCACTCAATTTAGTTATATTACAAGTAATGGATGTTTAGATTATAGACAAAATCGATCTCCCTCTAAACATTCATCTCCATGATTACAAACGAAGCTCTATCGAATTCATGGCTACTCACATTATCGTTCGGCTACTCAGGATACTATTCAGGCCATTTTTGGAAATTATCATATTCAACTCGCTACAGTGACCTATTGTTCCTTCATCTAGGTTCATCCACCTTAATATGCAACGATTAAGATCGTCCTCCTTTTAGGACTATTAGGCTTGTCCTCCTTATAGGACATTTAGGCTTGTTCTCCTTATAGAACATTTAGGCTCGTCTGCCATAAAACGATATTTATGTCCGTCCTCCTTATAGGATGTTTAGGTGTATGACCTTACAATACGACATTTAGGCTCGTCTTCCTTATAATATGATATTTAGGGTCTTCCGCCTTACAATAGAATGTTCAGGCTCGTTTGCCTTACAATAAGATACTTAGTCTCTTCCGCCTTACAATAGGGTACTTAGGTTCATCGGCCTTACAATATGATATTTAGGATCATTTGTCTTATAATAAGATATTTAGGCTCTTCCTCCTTACAATAGGATGTTTAGGTCCATCCTTCTTATAATCAGACATTTCCTCTATATTATTATATCTCTATACTATCATATCTATTGGAGGTTTACTTTAACCTTCGGAGATGGGTTGCAATTCTTCAACAAGTTATGGCAAAGTCTACCAAGGCATCTCAAAGCATATAAGCTTCTTATCACCTCATGTCATTTTTTAAGAACTCATATTTTATCATTGTTGGTCATACTTTCTCTACTTATAAGATAACATTTTATCTAGTCATACTAGAATTTGCAGATATGATCGATCGCCCCCTCAATTACAATAATCGTGTTAATATCTATTGCAACGAAGGCCCTATCAATTCTACACTCCTCGTATTGCTCCTTTTTTTCTGAACCTTACTCAAAGTTGAAATCTCTGTATCATGCTCTTCTCGCTTCTCTATCATGCTCTTCTTGCATCTTTATTTCTCTCTTGTCGCTACTCTAACCTTATTTATTCAAGTCGATATCGTGTCTTTCGAAGACCTTAGCGCTCTTTCAACTTTTGAGAGTTTTATTTTCTCTTGAATCTAGAACCACACACGATATGATTCTCGTATAAACAGAGATATCTAGACGGCTTAATACCAAAGTCTCGGTCTTACCCTTTTTCAACTCTACATCGTTTCAATTAATCCCACTAACATATCTAGTCGGTCGAACAAAATCGACTACTAAGTCAACGTTGGTTGCCAGAAAATTCATTCTTCATTCCCAAGCAACCAAGGGGAAGCTGTTGACACCCAATTTTGACCGACCTTTTATCATTTTTAGGAATACTATTCGATTATATCCGTATTTTAAAATTTATTTTAAGTTTAGAATTTTAGTCGATTTTTCTTGAAAATTATACATTTTAGTATGTTTACTTTATAAAATTATTGTAAATATTCTTAAAATATTTTAAGATTATAAATGAATTTCTAATATTTTAAATTTAAGTGATTTTCAATTACATAAAAATAGTTTTTATATACATGGTATTTTAAATTTTCCTCAAAATCATTTAAATCTTAACACATTCTATTCTAATTTCTTCCCATTCTAGGCATTCCAAATCCAATTTTATTTCAATCATAGTCACTCTTTCATTCCAATTCAACCCAATTTTGTTGCAATTTTGGCCATTCCAATCCTCAATCCAATTTGATTTTAAGACTTCATCTTTTAATTTCATCCATCCATCAATTCATTAAATCCTAAATCAAATCCTAGCCGCTCATCTAAACTAATTCTACGATCAAGATCTAATCTTTTATTCTTCCTACCCTAAAAGACCAAAACCTAAAATAATCCACTCATCTTCTTCTCTTTTCCTTGGCAGCAACCATTCTCTCCTCTCCCTCACAAAAATGAGAGAAAACCGCCGCCCAGCCTGCTTCTATGTCATTCTCCGTCAAGAGGTTCGGCAACCTCTATCTCCTCTTGTATGTTCTCCCTTATCCCCTCTCCTCTCCCCCCTTCTTCTTCTAATCCTTTCCTCCTCGTCTGACCACCAGCTAAGGCTGGCAAACGGATAGGACCGGGTCAACATGACCGGTTTTATCGGTAATCGAACCGTTACCGGATTTTTCTTACCGGTACCGAATTTTACCGGACCGGATTTACCTGAAAAATCACCCTGTTCCGCCTAGTCCGTTCGTAACCGGTTTGGAACCGGGTTGGACCGGTTTGGAACCGGGTCTTACCGGTTCATTCGGTATTTTTTTTTATTTTAATTATTTTAATTATTGTATAATATTATATATTTATATTAAAACATCAATTGAAAACTTTAAAGTTTATATAACTTTGAAATTAAATTTATACTTTAAAGTTTATATTGAATTTAAAGTTTCAAATTGAATTTAAAGTTTTATATTGAACTTAAGTTTGAAATTGAATTTAAAGTTTTTTAAACTTTATATTGAATTTAAAGTTTGAAACTAAATTTAAACTTTAAAGTTTATATTGAATTTAAAGTTTTAATATAAACTTTTATTAAAATAATTAAAAATTAAATTTATAAAATGACATGAATTAAATAGAAGAGACTATTATAAAAGAAAATCAAGGCGAATAGCCGTATATTTATTCAAATAAATAAATTATACAATACAAATATTAGAAAGAGAATAAGAGTACATAATTTAGGAGGAGTTGAATAGTAATTATTATACTAACAATTGCATTTTTTTAAAATTCTTTTTGTAAATTTTGTATCATTTGAAAAGAAAGATTTTTTGGAATTGGCATTTGTCGTTCTTCTTCCATTGCTTTCATGCCATCATCACTATTCTCACCAAATATTTCATCTATTTGGTCTTCTATATGGCTACTTAATAGTGTTAGTCCGGTGTTTCTTCTTTCGGCATTGACCCAATCTCGAAACAACACCGATATTTCCAAACTGTCCTTTGCTAATGAATATCGATGATCTCCAATCATAAATCTCACCGCACTAAAGGCTTGCTTCGAAGCGACCGCTGATGCTTGAATCTCTAGCACATCTCGAACAATCCTAGAAAGGTTCGAAAATTGATTTTCACGATTCTTCCACCAATTTAATATTCGAGGTTGAAGTTCTCTTTCTTCATGCCTAATCTTTCCCGTGCCTGGTTGAAATATAAATCAAAATCATTATTAGTTTCATCACTTTCAAGCTCAAGATATTCATCCATCATATCATCCGTATCATCACTTTTAGGCTTAGATTATGAAGGTTCAACTATTGGAATATTTTTTTCCATAACTTTATATGCATTATATAAATCTCTAACTTTTGTACAAATGCTACTTTTACATTGTTCAACACTAGGAGTTTCATCATCTTTAATTTCTAAATTTGTATAAATCTTTTCAACCATTCTTTCAACACCTCTTAATTTATAATTTGGGTTGAAAGTAGTAGCATTCAAATAGATTTAAGGAATAGGGGGAAAATATTTTTTGAATTTTTCAATCATAAAAGCAATTGAATCTTTAAATTGTTCTTTTCCTTTATATTTAGGAAATTCAATTGAAATAACACAAATATTTACTAAAACAGAAGAAATAGTAGGATAATATTGACCAGAACATGAATTTCTTGCTTTATAAAAAACATTTAAAAAATCAATCAGTTCTTTTGTATTTTGCCAATATTCAAAGACAATTCTTAAACTCGGATCCACATTATGAGAATTAAAAACTATGTAGCGGTTCTTGACAAACATAAGCAACTTGAAGCATTTCAAATGAAGAATTCCATCTAGTGCATATTTCTTTTGGAATTTTTCTATATGCAAGTCCACATTCATTACAACGATTTTTAAATTCAGTAATTCTAGCTTTTACTTTAGCTTTAAAAATCCAATTACAAGCTAGTCTAATTTTTTTACAAGAAACTCCAAATTGAGAAATACCATCTTTTACTATTAAATTATAAACATGCGCGGCACACTTAATATGAAAACAACCATTATCAATTGGACAAAGTCTAATTTTTAAATAATCAACGACTCTTAAATTATTAGAAGCATTATCTAAAGTGACACTCATTATTTTATCACATATTCCATAATATTGTAAAATAGAGCCTACTTTTGATGCTATATAAGAACTGGTTTTAGTTTCTTCAACATATTTATACGCTAATATTCGTTTTTGCATGTTCCATTCATGGCCAATCCAATGGACAGTAAGTGTAAAATAATCGTTACCATTAGGACTACGTTCAATATCAGAATTAATAAATAATCTACCATCATAATAAGCAAATAAACAACAAAGAAAATGAGAATATTCTTTTTGATATTTAAAAAGATCACTTTTAATTGTATTTCTTGGAATACCTTCATAATCTAGGTTATATAATTCTCGAATATAATGAACAAAACCAGGATGAGAAGGAAATGAAAAAGGTAAACCACAAATAGCAACTATTTAAGCTAATTCTCTACGATCTTTTTCTTTACTATACGTGCAATGTGTGCTTCGACTAGCCGAGTTAGACATATTTAATACACCTTGAACCATATTAGAACCTCCAACACCCATAGAACTTTCGGGTATGGGTGTTCCATTTCTATTAGCTCTTTCTATATCATCTAGGTGAGCAAATTCTTTATTAAACTTTCATAAATGTGTTCTTTGTCGTCCCGTTCTTCCTTGTGTACACCTAGTTACATGTTTCATTACAAATTTACATTTAGTGTACGTAACAGTAGTTTTCTCCTCATTTTTTATAAACCATATTAATGATTTTTTAACATGTACGATGGCGAGGGTAGGGGTCTCTTCATCTTTCTCATTTATTTCTACTTGTTCTTCTAACTCTTCTTCAAAATTAGTATAATGTCTATTTAAAGATTCATGATCTACTTGATTTTAAGAATTAAATTCAATAGGTCTTGGTGACGTAAAAAAAGTTTCATTAACACAAGTATAATCATTAGTATTAACTAAATATCTAGGTGGCAAATTTTTTTAACAATAACTACTTACTCCTCCCTTTTTATTTTTTTAATTCCGACATT
Organism: Solanum lycopersicum; assembly: GCF_036512215.1. Taxonomy (NCBI): domain Eukaryota; kingdom Viridiplantae; phylum Streptophyta; class Magnoliopsida; order Solanales; family Solanaceae; genus Solanum; species Solanum lycopersicum. The sequence goes on along the minus strand of NC_090803.1, from coordinate 20,819,099 downwards.
GGTCTTTTACCACTATTTCTTTCCGAATTCATATTAAAATTTAAAACAATTAAATATTATGAGAAAAACAAGCAAAATAATATAATAAAAGAGATAAAAACAACTAAATTAATAAAGAAATAAAAATTAAAGTTGATAGTTGGAACGAATGTACCAAACGTCTACGTAAAAGTAGACGTATAACCAAAGTCGGATTTGATAGATACCTATTGTAGCTTCCGAAATTCAAACTCCAACTCAATATCATAATATAATAATTAATAATTTATGTGAGATTTATAATTGAGACTTTGAGAGATTGTATAAGATTGTATAAGTAGTGAATTTGTGATTTAAAATGGAAAAAATGGTATATTTATAGTATAAATGGGTTAGAAAGGGGTGGGGGGTCATAATTGACCGTTTTGGGTCCCAGCCCAACGGCTAGAAGGTCCCAACAGTCATATAAAACGGTAACCTTAATAAAAAAATTAAAAAACCGACTAAACCGGTTCTTACCGAACCGGTTCAACCGGATAAAACACCAGGAACCAGTCCGGGAAACATTCCTATATACTAAAAGACCGGTTCCTTACCGGTTCAACCGGTACCGGACAGACCGGTACGAGAACCGAACTAGAACCAGACCGGACCGGCCAAAAACCGGTCCGTTTGCCAGCCTTACCGCCAGCAGCAGCAGCCATGACGACCAACGATGGACTCCAGCAAATCCAACTAGCAGCTCCATCGATGAGGACAGCCAACGGCCGGAGCTGCTTCATCTCTTCTCCTCCTCCACCTCTCCACCTCCCTCCTTTCCTCTATCTTTGTTTTTACTCTCCTTTTTGCAGGACTGCCAGGCAGCAGCGACCAGCAGCAATGCCTGGCGAAGGAACCAGCAACGCCGGCCAACGGCTGCATGGAGATAATGGCATCCACATAGGCTTGTCCCTATACGGCAGCCTATGAAAAATAAAAAGAAAAGTCGAGTGTTGATCCAAAAAGTCTCTTAGAGTCTCCCTTCCCTTTTATCCCATTATTTGTTTGCTTAAATTTTGTTTATTTGGGGTAATTTAAAACAAAAAAAATTAATATCTTTATTCAATCGTGTAATTTCTATCATTTTTCTTATCTCTTTACTAATTGCTCAATATATATTTTATTCATTGTTATCACTTAGAATCGCATGCTTAAATATTAATTAAAATAGTAATATGACCTAATTGATTAGTATTAGGTAAATTCTTATCACCTAGCGTTCACATGTTTAATTAACTAATTAATTATAATGATCTTAATTTTTTAATATTCCTATCACCTAGCCAACATGTTAATTAAATAAATAATGATGAAGTGACCTCAATTTATACTTGTAACCCCCACATAAATTGCATGAGATACAGCAGGAACCCACATTTATAGTCTGTAGACCTTGAGGGATGCCTAACACTTTCCCCTCGAGGTAATTTGAGTTCTTACCCTGTGCCTTAATTCGTTAGAAGGCGACTCTTCAAAACCCAAAATCCCAAAAGAGTTTTTAAGTCATGCACAAACCCATTTTAATGAAAAATGGAGCGCGACACGGATTCCACCAATATGTACCATGATTAGAGAGAGGTATATTGGTGGGAAGGCATGAAGAAAGATATTGATCAGTATGTTGCCAAGTGCTCAAATTTTCATCAAGTGAAAGTAAAACATCAAAAGCCTGGAGGTTTGTCTTAAACTATATAACTTCCGTAATGGAAGCGGGAGATGATTAGTATTGACTTCATAAAAGGCCTTCCATGGTCTCGCATGCAACATGATTCTATTTGGGTGATTGTTGATAGGATGACAAAGTCATCTCAGTTCTTGCCAGTAAAGACTACCTATTAAACCTAGTATTATTCTAAGTTGTACCTTTAAGAAGTGGTGAGACTTTATTGAGCTCTGATCTCCATTATTTCAAATAGAGGTGCACAATTCTGAAAATCTTTTCAGAAAGGTTTGGGTTAAAAGATAAACCTAAGTACTATTTTTCATCCTCGGACAGATGGACAAGCAGTACGTACTATCAATACATTAGAGGACATGTTGAGAGTTTGTGTGATTGATTTCAAAGGTAGTTTGGATGATCACATACCTCTCATAGAGTTTGCTTACAACAACAGTTACCATTCGAGCATCCAAATGGCTCAATATGAAGCTCTTTATGGAAAGAGGTACATAAGTCATATTGGGTGGTTTGAAGTTGGTGAAGCAGGGTTGATAAGAGCAGATCTAGTTCACCAAGCTATATAGAAGATGAAGGTGATTCAAGAAAGATTGAATACGATACAGAGTCTTCAAAAGTCCTACACAGATGTTAGGAGAATACCATTAGAGTTTGCAGTGGATAAGTGGGTGTACCTGTTTCACCAATGAAGGACATTATGATACTTTTTAAGAAGGGAAACTTAGTCCCCGATATATTGGAACTTACAGAGTCTCTAAGAGGGTTGACAATTTAGCATAGAGTTGGAGCTACCCCAAGAGTTAGAAGCGGTTCATCAAGTGTTCCATGTGTCTATGTTGAAGAAATGCTTGGGTAGTCCTTAACTGATTGTACCAACTGAGGATTTTGGGATTAAGGATAACTTATCATATGAAGAGGTTCCAGTTCAGATTTTTGGATTGTCAAGTTCGCAAGTTGAGAACAAAGGAAGTTGCATCAATCAAAGTCTGTGGAGGAATCAGTTTGTTAAAGAATCAACTTGGGAAGCTGAAGAGGATATGAAGAGGAGATATCCACATCTCCTCGAATCCGAAGAGAATGCAGATCAAGGTACTAAATTCTCTTCTTAGCACTCTAGAAGACTATATGTAAGCAGGTTGTTATTTGATTTTGTTATTGAGTGCTGAAATGATGTTACCACCCTTAGCTTAGTGAAATATTTCTCATTCGAGGACGAATGTTCCCAAGGGGAGATATTGTAACATCTCGTGACTTCAATTAACTAATAATAAGCTAAAAAACACAGAATAGTCATTTTTAGAAATAAATAGGAAATCTAGAAAAATTTCTAAGTATAAAAGTGAGTTTTTGGCCATTTTCAAATGGTCATAACTCCCAGCTCAGGAAGACTTAGTGTGAGTTTTTATATGGTTGGAAATCCCTTTTGAAGATCTTTCCAATGGTACCGAGTTTGAGCATTTTTGATGTCGTATAAGGGAGATAAGCCTTTCGCAAGTTGGGATGTTGGGTTGAGGAAAGTCCAATCCTGATTTTAGTAAGGGTAAAGTAGTCTTTTTACCCTACTATTTCCTAATTTATTTTAAGGGTTTAATTGGAATAAAATAAAGATTTTGTTCATATTAGAAAATATTTCTTACGCTTAGGGCTTTGGAGAAAAGAGAAGAGAAAAAAAGATCAAGAATTCTTCAAGAACGTTAAGGTTTCGCTAGTGGAATTCGTCGGGGGTGATCCCTAGCGAGGTATGTGAGATCTTTTTATTTTGGGTTAGTTCTGCCACACACTAACATGTTAAATTCAGCAAGTTTTGTATTGATTGAATAATGAATCTTGAAGTTTTGATGATCAATTGTTGAATCTTTGTTGGTAGAACTTTAGTGTACCTTTAGTGGTTTGGATTTGTGTTTCGGGATGTGTTTTGAGTCTACACTATTCAGTATTGAGTATATTAGTGATCCTAAGTGTTTCGTAGAAGATCCATGGAAGTTTGAAAGGTTTAGATTAAAAAATCAGAGAAGAAAAGTTGAAAAACCTATCTGACAAGCCTTGGGGCGCCGCGCTTACCAGAGCCACTCAGGAGAGACTCTGTCCGTTAAGATCTCGTGCGCCGCGCCAGCCAGAGAGCTTGAGGACAGCCTCTTTCTGTCAGGCTCTTTCTCCCCCATCTTTTCGTACTAGTTCCTAAATGATGTCCCTATTGTTCCTAGTTGATTCCAACACTCTACAGTACATCTAAACATCATGAAATCATCCATAAACATGAGATCATGATCCTTGAATCTATAATCCAATTCAAGGGAATTTAAGGTTAATGTCAAAGAAGCTAAGAGTCAAGTCTAAAAGTTAATAAGCAAGTCAAAGTAAGTTCCTAAAGCATTCAAGAGTCTTAAGAAAACACTTTAAATTGGATTTAATGTTCAAGCAATGAGTTGAGAAAAGAGTAAAAGAGTTGAGTCAAATTCTCAAAAGCTATAAGGGAACTAACTATTCCTTAATAGTTAAGTTTCAAGTTAAGCAAAGAGAAACAAGTTGAGTTCACTTCTCAAGAGTTATAGGGGAATTAAGTAGTCCCTAAGAGTTCAAACAAAATATTTTAAAACTTTTGAGAAAGAAAGGAAGCTAGACTGCCACAGAGCATATGGATAATTTTAGTAAAGGAGAAAGGAAACTATGTTTTCCAAGAAAGCTTATGAAGCTAAGTTTGAGGTATTATCTCAAACTAGAGAAGAAGTTGCTTTAAAAATAAATGATATAAGCATTTTGAGAGTAGTATTGAGCACCGATATGGCAAGGCGAGTTCATATTAACTCAAATCTCCATAAATTATATAGCCAGCACGGAGAGATAAATGATCATACTTTTCAGATGATTCCTTAGTGCTCTTAGCATAGACTAGTGGATCCACTTAGTAGTTCAGCTTCTATACCGACGGTAAAATATACAACGGTCCTCTTGTAACGTCAGGTAATACGTTGTATCATCACTTAGGCTCATAGTGATGGTTGTCAGTTAGTGAATCTCCCACAAAAATTATACTACTTTTATATATAAGAAAAGTTGAGTTTATTAATGTTTTATATTTAATGAACTAAGTGATTACACTGTTAATAAGTTTTCCATATATTGCATTTATCTTTACTGCTTTATATTGAGTTATGACTTCTTGAGTTGAGCGGAGCCAAGGCAAATTCATTCTTACTCCTTGCAAGCCTTATAGTTGTATTTAGCATTCCAACTCACATACTCGTACATTCAATGTACTGATACCCGTTGGCCTGCATCGTCTTATGATGCAGACGCAGGTAACCAGGATTAGCACGCAACGCTTCTTTCATCCAGTTTGAGCTCCAGAGTCAGTGATGAGCCTCCTTACATTGCGGAGGATCTTTTATTGCTTTCTAGTTAGTTCAATAGAATGTTGTGGGGTTTGTCCCAACATTCATCTCAATCAGTTTAGAGACTTCATAGACAGATGTCAATTAGATTGTTAAGTTTGATGTCTCTTTTATCTTACATTTCAGGTTCTTTAACTTTGAGGCTCGAGACTCATTTTGGCTAGATTATTACATTGAGTGTTTTCCCTTGAAAATGTTCTTTATTGTTATATTAAGTTAAGTTAAATCTTCCGCCGAGTAAAGTAAGTCAGGTCAAGGGTTCGCTAGAGGCCAGCAATGATCAACAAGTGCAAGTTCCCCTAGGGTGTAGGCTCGGGGCGTGACACTATATTCCCCCAAAATATTTGTCCCCGGTGCTCGAGCACTTATTCTTTGGCTATTGGATAGGTTCTTAAGGCTCTTTTCATGTTGTTGAGCCTAAGTTTGAATCTCACTCTCAACATGTATTTTTTATATTTTTTACTACCACTTTCAAAGCATCTACAATCTTAAAATCCTAGATCCGCCACTGAGTAACTATCAGTATTGTAGATATTTCTTAAATGAAAAAAATTTAAAAAAAAAAAAGAAAGAAACAAAGGGTCCACTTAAATATAGTACAACGTTAATTAAAGCAACGAATTGTCATTAATCCCAGCTTGAAATCGTCCTTCTATATTCAATGTGATTCTATTAAAATCAAGAAACTTGTCGAGGAAAAATGACTAAAATATGTGTGAGTAATGTTTTATTTTTGGCTCTTCATATATTTTTTTTGATTGACATGGTTTGTAATATATAATAATGTGTTATTTTGATCTTTAATATAGTTCACTTGATTGAAACAATCACTAATATATATCAAAATGTGTTCATTTTAGCGATTTATTTTAAGCCTAGCAAATTTAATTAAAAAATGTGAAATTTAACTGTGGACCCCACATGGCTAACAATAGAACCCCCGTTATTGTTATCTTTGATATCTCTTAGAAAAATTCATAAAGTCTAGCGCAATTGTCTTTATTTTCTCTACAAAATGTATTTCAATCAAGTGAAATATTTTAAGAATTATATATATATATATATATAGGGTGTGTTTGGTATGAAGGAAAATATTTTCTGAAAAATGTTTTCCAATTTTCTCATGTTTGGTTGGGACAAAAGTCTTGGAAAATATTTTTCAAATCAACTTATTTTCCTCAAAATTAAGAAAAATGATTTCCCTTCAAAAATTAAGCAAAATATTTTCCAAAACTCTCCTCCAACTTTAAATTACAATTTTTTTGCCAAAACAACATTAAAAAATATTTTCATTTAAAAAAAAAAATATTTTTCTCCCGATCCCTGACCCCCAACCCACCACCTACCAGCCCCCCACCACCTCCCTAAAAAAATTGAGTTCGTTTTTTAAACTATTTATATTTTAAAACTCCAACCTTCCTCCCCCCTGTCCCCCCTACCCAACCACCCCCCACCCCCCAACTAAAAAAATTAATTTTATTTTTAAAAAATATTTTCAACTTCAAAAATTATTTTTTCACCTACCCCGTCCCCCCCTTCCCCCCGCCAGCTCCCCTACCCACCCCCTACCAGCCCCTGCCCCCCCCCCCCCCCCAAAAAAAAATATCAACTTCAAATTTTATTTTTTTCACCTACCCCTGCACCCCTACCCGCCATACAAATATACTCTCCCATATGCACGCGTGCACACACACACACCAAAAAAATAAAAATAAAATTTATTTCTAAAAAATATTTTCAATTTTACAAATTATTTTCGACTATAGTAAAAACAAAAGATGTTTCTCAAAAAAATATTTTTCATTCATAAATCAAACACTAAGAATCATTTCCAAAAAATTATTTTCACTCACTGATCAAACATGAGAAAATAAGTCTAAATTAACTTCTTTTCCGAAAAAATATTTTTTAGGAAAACATTTTCCTTCGTACCAAACACACCCATAGTGTTACTTATTTTACACTAATAACATACACAATTCACTCTAAATAAACTCTTCAGCACAACTACTCGTTTTATAGTTTAGCCTTTTTCTCAATAAATAAATATTTAAATTATATAGTACAACATTTAAGAGTAATAACTATAATATAGTAAAGAGAAGTTATTTCTCATCAACCCACTGCAGCTACATTGAAATTAAAGTTAAACTTTTCTAACTGACTTTAAAAAAATTGAAAATACTTCGGTGGAGGAAACATATTAATCTTCATTTCTATTATTTTTTTGAAAAATATTATTTTAGAGCTTTCACACATTTTTACTCGGAGATAATTCGAAATCACAATATTAATAACTCTCTTTTGTTGGTTGATTGGCAAAATTAATCATTTTTTGTTTTCTTATTTTGATGTGGTATCAACAAAAATTAATATGTAATGTTTAAACTATATCATTTTTCTTTTGTTTTGGAAGTAAATCGTTTTACTTTTTTTGTTGATAAACTCAGCCTTAAAATTGAAAATTGAGTAGTGTTTACCCCTCTTGAAATTGAAAAGTGAAATACTATAGTACAACACTAATAATTCTTACCTGAAGAATCTTACTATGTCAATATACATAAGAAAAAATGTTCTTTTAGACAATGATCCAAAATGAAGATTCAAATATTATTAGCACGTAGAAGAGTGCAATAAAGTAAATTTCTTTTTTTTTTTTGCATCCCCACAAATATATCAAGAAACAATACGAATATCACTAATTTGAAACTAATTATCTAATCATCACCACCACGACACTCATTGGTGGTGCCATTTTTTTGCTTTTCTATCATTCTTTCTTTTTTTTCTTACCCACTTTTTTTTTTTTTGCTAGCTCCTTTTATAAAAAAGATTAAAAATATGACTCAATTTAATAATTTTATAATTGTAATGTTTGGTCCAGTTTTTGTGTATCTTGATTAATTTCAAGAAATACATGTTACATTTCACTAGCAACAAATATTAGATAATAATCCATCTTTATGACATTTTATATTTATTAATCATTTAAAATTATTTTTTCTTACTCTATACTCCTTTTATTCCATATTACTTATCATGTTTAACTTTTTGAAATCAATACAACTATTGCTTAAACCTAATTAACTAACTTATTAAAATTTTAGATATTTATAAACTATAATAAAAGTATTAGAAGTTGCAATCTTTTCCATGTTAATTGATGAAAAATATATTTCAAATTGTTTATCAAAAATTAGACAATTTAAATCTCAAAAAAGGGTCTAAAATAGCCTCGAAGTATTGAAAATGGTACAAAATTACCCTCCATCCACCTATTGGCTCCAAAATGCGCTTCTCATCTACCTATTGGCTCCAAAATACCCTTGTCATCCACTTTTGGGTTCAAAATTGACCACTTATTTAACTTTTTTAAAATTAAACTATTTAAATTATTTTTAAAATACTTGGCGCTCAACTATTTGTTATAATTTAATTTATTAATATAATTTATAAACCAACCCACTACCGACTCATTATTAACTAAACCCCACCGAATTAATAAACCAATTATAATATCAAAATCGTCATAAACATTACTAAAACATGACGAAATTATAGATTCCTGAAAATGACATCCAAAATTATTCGACTCTGAATCAAAGCCCCAATTAAATTTAGGTTGAGCCCCTTATTTAGGAGAACACTTTCAATAGGATTCTATTTCAAGGTTGAAATCAAAATCTATGATTAAAGTTAAAGAAGTAGTACATCCGAATTAATTCATGCACTTTTTTTTAAATATTTGTAAATATTCATGGTTTGTTTTAAAAACTTAATATATTATTTTTTTAAAAAAATTGTCTATGATGTAACATCACATAATTGAGACGAATGAATAATTAAGATGAACATAGTTAGACTTTTAAGTTTATCGTTAATTTTTATTTAGACAATTGAATGTATGATAAAATTTACTTCTCTAGATATTTTCGCCTCAAATTTTCAAAAACTCTCATTGGAAATGGTTTTCTTGTTGTTGCATTAGTAATGTGATGGGTTTATTATTTTGGTGCGATTTAATTAGTAATGGGTGGGTAATGGATTGATTTATAAATTATATTAATAAGTTAAATTATAACAAATAGTTGAGCGTAACGTATTTAAAAAGATATTTAAATAGTTTAAATTTAAAACCGTTAAATAACTGGTCAATTTTGAACCCAAAGGTAGATGACAAGGATATTTTGGAGCCAATAGGTTGGTGGGGAGGGTATTTTGAAGCTAATAGGTGGACGAAGGATAATTTTGTACCATTTTCAATACTTCGAGGGTATTTTAGGTCCTTTTCTGTTTAAATCTAAATATGTCAAATGTGACATTAAATTGAGTGCGGAGTAATAATAGACAATCTAAAATCTATTTTATACTAATTTTAAGATTATATTTAAATGTGTTGTTTAAGATTTAAATTTACTTAAATCGTAACAAATGATCTGCAAATTACCAGAAGGGAGCATGAGTAGAAAATTAACGTGCGACTCTCTCGGGTTCTTTGTTAACTAAGGTCGACACATATTTTTATGATTAATATGTCACTCCCTTTATTCATTTTTCATGTTACCTTTTTTAAAAGTTAATTTAATTAATTTTTAAAATTAAATTAAATTAGATTAGATTATATTAATTTAATATTTTAAATAAAAATTTAAATATTAAAAAATAATACAAAAAAAATATAAATTTTAATTATTTTTTTGGATATAATATAATGAAATAACTTCATAAAATTAATCAAAATTATTATTATTTGACTCTAAAAAAACTAAAACAATAAAAATGAACGAATATTTTTTTTATTAAAGAATCATCTTGTGTGAATATACAAAAGAGAAAAAAAAATTAAAACATTGATCCAGAATAATGATTCAAATTTCATTAGCATGTGGAATGCAGTATTTATTAATGTACCCTATAAGTTGATCTTTTTTGCTTCCCCACGAATAATAATAAGTGAACAATACAAATATTGTTATAAATCCACCGAACTAAATGGATAATTCATTTATTTATGAACTTATTCTTTTCAAGGATGAACATGTATTTCTATGATTTATCCTTATCTTGAATATGTATGTCTTCAAGGTAACATGAATCTTTATGAAATAATGATGTATCTATTAATTTGACATTCATAAAGTGGCTTTTGAAATGATTTATGTACTTATAAATAGAGATATCATTCTTAATGTATGACACACTTGAATAAGAAGAAAATTCTTCATCTTCTATCTACGTCTCTTGACTTTTTCTCTTTATGATTATATTGTTATGAGCTTGATTTTATAACACGTTATCAGTACGAAACTCTAGTCAATTGAGATTGAGTTTTAGTTTTTCTTTAACTCATGTTTAGGTTGATATTGTTAGAGAATCATGGTATTATATGCATAAAACCAGGTATGTATTTTCTAAAATATTTTTATGATTTAGAATACAATAGTTTTCAGTCAGTAACAATTATCAGGAATCAAAGGCATATACTACTATTGGTTGAATATGACATGCTATACAAAACTTCTTAAATGGAAGAAGGTATAAAAATTTTAATAGCATAAGTTTGATTATTATTTTGATTGTTTGAAAGACTCAAGGGGTCAATCATGTTGTACTTCGGTCTATTATACCATTAGTTAAGGGTAAGACGGTGAATTCAAGTCTCATCGCACCAAAAGGGTAAGACATTAGGTTAAAGTCCGGATGCACCATAATTTAAAATGTTTGAGGGTAAGACGGTAGATTTATGTTATATCGCACCAAGAGGGTAAGACATCAATTTGAGTTTTGACATGATTGGGTTCAGGTCCCATAGTATGATGGCGTGACACGCCTTATATGGTAAGACATTGAGTTTGAGTCTCAATGCACCATAATGGTAATAAAATGATGATTGAAGAAAAATAATTTATTTTTGATGAAAAGTCTTGAAATTCATCACATTGAATTTGCTCCATTCCTTGAAAAGAATGTTGCAGCAACATGTGATAACTTTGAAATTCGTTTGTTTACTTGCTCCTTTCAATCATATGAATGTGGTAGCAGTGAATAATTAGTATGAAAGATGACAAATAATTAATGATATGAATAAGGGCGTGGACGGACGGAATTATGATAGTTTTCATTGAGGTAATTATTAAAGGAAGAACACTATGAGTTTTCCAAATAGTAATTGAAAATGTGAAGGAAATTTTTATTATTAAAATGATATGAAAGATCATTGGATTTGTGAATGTTTTCAATCCAATAATTTGACAAATTTATAAATCCTCCATCGAAAGACAAAAAGACAAAGTGATGGTAAACTTGATATTTCAAAATGATGTTGAGGTGTGTCATGGAAATATGATGAATTTTAAAGGTATGATAATGTGCTTATAATTTAGATTTATGAAGTACATATAAATTATTAGTCTATTCCTTGAAGAGAATGTGACTTTCGATAAGTATCGTCAATGCTCGATCATTCTATAAGAGAATGGGTCAAGATATGATAAAATCATTATGGATTGGATATATGGCACAACTCACCTCTATGGGAGGTTTGAAAAAAATGATATATGTCACAACCCATCTCTACGGGATGTTTTAGAGGAATAAATAAATTTTATTTGACAAAAATGGTCAATGATTGTGTATGTTTATACATCATAAATATGATGATATTTTTATTTGTGAACTACCAAAAGAGCAAAAGAAAGAAAAACTCTTGCCTATAAAGATTGTGGTCATGACCAAAAAAATATTGTTGTGTGGCGATACAAATTTGTCATTGGTTTTGTACCTATCGTACAACAAAAGTAAAGCAAGAAACATGTCTTGCTCGTAATAATTTTGACCATGACAATAATAATATAATTTCCTCCTTGAAGGAGATGCTCACCATAAGAATGGTGTCATGCAATATGTGATAGTACACAAAAATCAATAGCAAGCTATAACAAGTTGTGTTATTATCAGAGTAATAATAATGGGGTTATAGTAAGTATCAAAAGAAACTTTCTAAGTTTCGGATTGTCACGACCCAAATCTGGGCCGCGACTGGCACCCACACTTACCCTCCTATGTGAGCGAACCAACCAATCTAAACCTTAACATTTCAATATAATATCAACAGAAAGTAATGCGGAAGACTTAAACTCATAAATAAAAATAAATAATCAACTTCTATAACTCAAAAACTTATCATTATCCCTAGAATCTGGAAGTCATCATCACAAGAACATCTACTTTAAACTACTAATTCTAAGAGTTTCTAAGAAGCTAAAAATACATAAGAAGCTAGTCCATACCGGAAGTTCAAGGCATGAAGACATGAAGGAGAAGATCCAGTCCAAGCTAGAAGTGTTAGCTCACCCTGACGATCCGGTGTGACGAAGACTGGCTTGAGTTACTGTTGAGTCGAAGATGACGGCACGTTTGCTGCACTCCACAAATAACAGGAAGAAAAACATAAAAGTAGGGGTCAGTACAACCCACGGGTACTGAGTAGATATCATCGGTCAACTAAAAATAGAGAACAGTATATATCAAGTAATATCATAAATCAACTATAAAACTCAACATGTAGCAACAACAAGTACTATAATCATCAGTAAGTACCATCAAGTTCATCCATGAGGGCTCAAGCCTCAACACCATACTCATTTGGAAATTACGTTTTATTAAATTGAGTATATTATCATCTTCCAAGATTCATTATCTTTCTTCCTCTTGTGTCGGTACGTGACACTCCGATCCCCTACTACTATGTGTCGGTACGTGACACTCCGATCCCCTAATTCTATGTGTCGGAACGTGACACTCCGATCCCCTACATGTGTCGGTACGTGACACTCCGATCCCCTACATGTGTCGGAACGTGACACTCCGATCCCCTACATGTGTCGGAACGTGACACTCCGATCCACTAAATCTATGTGTCGGAACGTGACACTCCGATCCACTAATATCATTCTTTAAATCATCAAGCCTTCTCTATACCAAGGCATCCTCAATCCCATTACTTTAATTCATCAAGCCTTCTTCTATACCAAGGCATCATCATTAATAATGTATATTAAAGTTTCTTTTCAAGATTTGGGATTCAATATTTTTGATCATGCTTATCTTATCACAATCACGTAATCATATTCATGCAAACATACAATTAAGCATATAGTAGGGTTTACAATACTACCAATACATATCATTCTCTATTAAGAGTTTACTATGAAAGCATAAAAATCATAACCTACCTCCACCGAAGATTAGAAATCAAGCAAGCAAGTTCCCAAAGCTTTGTTCTTCTTCTCGTTTCTCCTCTTTCCCGTTCGTTTCTCCCTCTCTTTCTGTTCTTTTCTTCTTTTTCTTATTCAACCCTCTTTCTTTTACCCTAATTAGTATATAATTAAGAATAGAAGGTGGCAATAATACCCCGCTAATTAACTTAGGGTTACCTCTTTTAACCCTCAAGAATTTGAGTTATTAATATAAACCCACGAAGTCTATAATTAAGGAAAGAATAGTCCAAAAACGTCCCTTAAAACTTCACCAGAAATCCGACTCTGCCTGGGATTTGCGCAACCTATGACGGGCCGTCGTGCCTGCGACGGTCCGTCCTGCAGGTCGTCGCAGAGTTCAGAGACCCAAATTTCCACCAAGGGTCTGTGACGGTCCGTCACACCTGTGACGGTCCGTCCTGCCATTCCGTCACAAAGTTCAGAGAGTTGATTTTCAGTACCCAATTTCAGATTTTCTTAGTATTTTGGGACGAGACCCCCTTGACGGTCCGTCGTGCCCATGACGTTCCGTCGTGGGGTCCGTCGCTTCTGCCAGTTTTTCCAGAATTGAAGTCTGTTGCTCAAAACGACTAAACGGGTCGTTACATTAGATACCAATTTACCCATCGTTCGTCCCCGAACGATCAAAAGAAGGAAAACAAGGGCGAAAAGGAGTACCTGAATCTGTAAACAGGTGTGGGTATTTTTCTCGCATATCCGCCTCCTTCTCCCAAGTGGCTTCTTCAACCGGTCGATTCTTCCATTGCACCTTGATGGACGCAATCTCTCTTGACCTCAACTTGCGAACTTCTCTATCTAAAATAGCAACAGGCTCCTCCTCATAAGACAAGTTCTCATCAAGTAAAACTGAATCCCAACGGATAATGTAATTTCCATCCCCATGATATCTTTTCAACATCGACACATGGAATACCGGATGTACTCCGGACAGCCCTGGGGGCAAGGCTAACTCATAAGCCACTTCCCCCACTCGCTTAAGTACTTCAAATGGTCCAATGTACCTTGGACTTAGTTCACCCCTTTTACCAAACCGCATCACCCCTTTCATGGGTGAAACTTTCAACAAGACTTGTTCGCCTTCCATGAACTCTAAGTCTCTAACCTTTCGATCTGCATATTCCTTTTGTCTACTTTGCGCCGCTAGAAGCTTTTCTTGAATAGACCTCACTTTTTCCATCGAATCCCTCAAGAGATCAGTACCCCAAGGTCTGACCTCGAACGGATTAAACCAACCAATGGGAGACCTACATCTCCTACCATACAATGCTTCAAATGGGGCCATATCAATGCTTGAGTGATAGCTATTATTGTATGAAAACTCCGCTAAGGGTAAGAAGCTATCCCAATGACCACCAAACTCTATCACACATGCACGAAGCATATCCTCCAACACTTGAATCATCCTTTCAGACTGGCCATCGGTCTGAGGATGGAACGCAGTACTAAGGTCCAACCTAGTACCCAATTCCGCATGCAATGTTTTCAAAAACTTAGAAGTAAACTGCGTACCTCTATCTGATATGATGGATAGTGGAACCCCATGCAATCGTACCACTTCCGATATGTAAAGTTTGGCTAATTTTTCTGCATTATAAGTCACCTTGACCGGAATGAAATGAGCAGATTTAGTTAACCTATCAACAATCACCCAAATAGAGTCATACTTACCCATTGTCTTCGGAAGACCAACCACAAAATCCATTGCAATTCTTTCCCACTTCCATTCTGGAATGGGCATTCTCTGAAGCGTTCCTCCGGGCCTTTGGTGTTCATACTTTACTTGTTGATAGTTTGGACATTTGGCAATAAAATCCACAATGTCACACTTCATTCTACTCCACCAAAAGTGTTGCTTTAGGTCACGATACATCTTGGTTGCGCCCGGATGTATAGAATACCTTGAACTATGAGCCTCTGTCAGAATAGTGTTGATCAAATCATCGGCGCGGGGTACGCATACCCTTCCCTTGATTCTCAAAACACCTTCCTCATCGATTTGTGCTTCCTTAGCCTCCCCTCGCAATACTTTATCTTGAATTCTTCTTAATTTCTCATCATCAAACTGTTTTCCCTTAATTTTGTCAAGAAAGGAAGATCTTGACTCCACAGAAGCCAACAATCCTCCCTTCTCATTTACTTCTAATCTCATCAAGTCATTAGCTAGAGTCTGAACCTCTCTAACTAATGGGCGTCTAGAGGCTTGCAAGTGAGCTAAACTTCCCATGCTTCCCGCTTTTCTACTTAAAGCATCCGCCACAACATTCGCCTTCCCCGGATGATACAAAATGGTGATGTCATAGTCCTTCAGTAGTTCCATCCATCTTCTCTGTCTCAAGTTCAAATCTTTCTGAGTAAAGACATACTGAAGGCTACGATGATCCGTGTAGACCTCACACTTAACCCCATATAAATAGTGTCTCCATTGCTTTAATGCAAACACTATCGCAACCAATTCCAAATCATGAGTTAGGTAGTTACGTTCATGCATTTTTAATTGCCTCGAAGCATAAGCAATCACACTCTTCTCTTGCATTAGTACTGCACCCAAACCCGAATAGGATGCATCACAGTAAACAATGAAGTTCTTACCCTCTACTGGTAAGGTAAGGATAGGTGCGGTAGTCAACAAAGTCTTGAGCTTCTGAAAGCTTTCCTCATATTCGTCCGACCATACAAATGGAACATTCTGCTTAGTCAAGTTCGTCAATTGGGAAGCAATAGAAGAGAATCCCTTGACAAATCGACGGTAGTAACTAGCTAACCCAACAAAGCTCCTTATTTCTGACACATTAGTGGGTCTTACCCAATTCTTCACTGTCTCAATCTTAGAAGGATCCACCATCACTCCATCCTTAGAAACCACGTGCCCCAAGAAGGACACCGCATCTAGCCAAAACTCACACTTAGAGAACTTGGCATAAAGCTTTTTCTCCCTCAGCATTTTCAATACCATTCTCAAATGCTCTTCATGTTCCTTCTTGCTCTTTGAGTATACCAATATATCATCAATAAATAGGATCACGAAGAGGTCCAAATATGGCTTAAAAATCCCGTTCATCAAGCTCATGAACGCAGCAGGGGCATTCGTAAGACCAAAGGACATCACTAAAAATTCGTAATGCCCATACCTCGTTCGAAAAGTAGTCTTTGGCACATCCGTTGCCCGTATTTTCAATTGATGATACCCGGATCTCAAGTCAATCTTAGAGAAGACACAAGCACCTTGTAATTGATCGAACAAATCATCAATGCGGGGAAGAGGATACTTGTTCTTTATGGTTACCTTGTTTAGTTGTCTATAGTCTATACACATTCGAAAACTCCCATCCTTCTTCTTTACAAACAAAACCGGAGCACCCCAAGGAGATGCACTTGGTCTAATGAAGCCTTTGTTCAATAACTCTTGAAGTTGTACTTTTAACTCTCTTAACTCCGCGGGAGCCATTCTATAAGGGGGTATAGAAATGGGGCGAGTACCGGGTTCAAGATCAATACAGAAGTCAATATCCCTATCCGGTGGCATACCAGGAAGATCTGCAGGGAACACATCCAGAAACTCACGAACTACTGAAACCGACTCAATCGTAGGTACCTGGGTAGTGTCATCCCTGAGATGTGCCAAGAAAGCTAAACACCCTTTACTAATCATTTTCCTAGCACAAAAAAAGGAGACGATGCGGACCGGATTGGGAGTGTAGTTACCCTCCCACACTAACGGATCTGTCCCAGGCTTGGCTAACGTCACCGTTTTAGCATTACAATCCAAGATTGCAAAATTTGGAGAAAGCCAAGTCATACCCAGAATTACATCAAAATCATCCATTTCCAAGATAACCAAATCTACATAAGTGTTGCTCCCCACAAAGTTCACCAAACAAGACCTATATACCTTTTCAACTACCACAGACTCACCCACCGGAGTAGAAACGCGAATAGGCATATCAAGAAATTCACAATGTAAATTTAGACCATTAGCAAATGAGTAAGATACATAAGAAAACGTGGATCCAGGATCAAACAATACAGAAGCCATGTAATCACAAACCAGAAGATTACCTGTGATGACAACATCAGATGTCTCCGCTTCAGACCGCCCAGGGAAAGCATAACAATGGGCCCTATCGTTCGTCTGTCCGTTGCCCCTAGCATGTTGTGAGGTAGTGGCTCCATTTTTCCCATCACCTCGGCCGTTTTGGTGACCACCATTACCACGACCACCACGTCCTCCAGAATAACGGCCTCTACCATGACCACCTTTACCTCTAGCTATTGGGGGTCTATAACTTTGTCTGGGACAATTTTTCCTAATATGTCCAATCTCCCCACATCCATAACATTCTCTGGAGTCAATCCTAGGCCCCTCGGAGAAGTGTTGACTGGTCTGAGGTGGTCCCCCAACTACAGTCTGTAGTGAAGACTGAATTGGTCGGACTGAGTAACTTCCCGAACCCTGTCCTCTAGTGTAAGAACCATTAAACTCACCTCCCTTTCGAAGCCTTTTTGATGTCGATGTTGGGGTGAAGTTGTCTGGCTTCACTCCTTACACTTCTATCACAAAGTCTACCACTTCTTGGAAGGATTTTGCCGTTGCCGCTACCTGTAAGGCTGAAATCTGCAATTCTGACCTCAACCCCTTCACAAACCAGCGAATCCGCTCTTGAGGACTGAAACAGAGTTGAGTGGCATATCTGGATAGTGCACGGAACTTAGCCTCATAAGCATTAACCGACATCCTACCTTGCTCTAGGCTCAGGAACTCATCCCTTTTCCTATCCCTCAAAGTACGGGGGATATACTTCTCCATAAACAAGCTAGAGAACGAGGCCCAAGTCATAGGTGGTGCCTCTATTGGTTGACACTCAATATGTGACCGCCACCACATTTTGGCGTTCCCTTGATACTGATAACTCACGAACTCAACACCAAACCGTTCGACTATACCCATCTTGTGTAGTAGCTCGTGACAGTCAACCAGAAAATCATAAGCATCCTCCGATTCAGCACCCTTGAAGATCGGAGGTTTCAATTTTAAGAACTTACTGAAAAGTTCATGCTGATCACTTGTCATTATAGGCCCAGTAGTCAGACGTGGAAACGTGCCTATTTCCAATGGAACATCCATGCGGGGAGCCATAGTAGCCGCATGTTGTACCTCCGGAGCCTGAGGTGCTGGTGCAGAGAACACTGGGGGTGTCTGGCCCTGATCAGACAACCCACTGAGATAGGCAAGAACCTGATTGATCATCTCTGGGGTAGGTTGGGGTGGTAATTCCTCACTTTGCACTTGTTCAGTTTCCCCATCCTCCCTTTCTCTCATTACTTCCTCAGTCGGTGGAGGAGTCACTGCCCTAGTATCAGATGGGCTAGGTGCTCTTCCTCTTCCTCTAGAGGACGTCCTCCCACGACCTCTACCACGGCCCCTTGCCACTGTTCTTCCTCGAGCCACAGCCCCAGTGGCTGGCTCAGTTGTTTCTTGTCTGGCCGATGTTGGTGTTGGCGTAGTCGTTGCTCTAGTTCTAACCATCTGCGAAAGAGAGTGAAGATGGTCAGATACCAAATCGTATCGCTTAGATACCAATTGGACTCAAGTAGTAGCACGAAAGAAAGAATGAAAGAGTGAAATTTTTCCTAAAGTCTTATAGCCTCTCAAGGAAAAGTAAAGGCGTCCCCCTACCGTTCCTTAAGACTCTACTAGACCTGTTCTTGTGTGATGAGACCAACGAACCTAATGCTCTTTTACCAAGTTTGTCACGACCCAAATCCGGGCCGCGACTGGCAACCACACTTACCCTCCTATGTGAGCGAACCAACCAATCTAAACCTTAACATTTCAATATAATATCAACAGAAAGTAATGCGGAAGACTTAAACTCATAAGTAAAAATAAATAATCAACTTCTATAACTCAAAAACTTATCATTATCCCCAGAATCTGGAAGTCATCATCACAAGAACATCTACTTTAAACTACTAATTCTAAGAGTTTCTAAGAAGCTAAAAATACATAAGAAGCTAGTCCATGCCGGAAGTTCAAGGCATGAAGACATGAAGGAGAAGATCCAGTCCAAGCTAGAAGCGTTAGCTCACCCTGACGATCCGGTGTGACGAAGACTGGCTTGAGTTACTGTTGAGTCGAAGATGACGGCACGTTTGCTACACTCCACAAATAACAAGAAGAAAGACATAAAAGTAGGGGTCAGTACAACCCACGGGTACTGAGTAGATATCATCGGTCAACTAAAAATAGAGAACAGTATATATCAAGTAATATCATAAATCAACTATAAAACTCAACATGTAGCAACAACAAGTACTATAATCATCAGTAAGTACCATCAAGTTCATCCATGAGGGCTCAAGCCTCAACACCATACTCATTTGGGAATTACGTTTTATTAAATTGAGTATATTATCATCTTCCAAGATTCATTATCTTTCTTCCTCTTGTGTCGGTACGTGACACTCCGATCCCCTACTGCTATGTGTAAGTACGTGACACTCTGATCCCCTAATTCTATGTGTCGGAACGTGACACTCCGATCCCCTACATGTGTCGGTACGTGACACTCCGATCCCCTACATGTGTCGGAACGTGACACTCCGATCCACTAAATCTAAGTGTCGGAACGTGACACTCCGATCCACTAAATCTATGTGTCGGAACGTGACACTCCGATCCACTAATATCATTCTGTAAATCATCAAGCCTTCTCTATACCAAGGCATCCTCAATCCCATTACTTTAATTCATCAAGCCTTCTTCTATACCAAGGCATCATCATTAATAATGTATATTAAAGTTTCTTTTCAAGATTTGGGATTCAATATTTTTGATCATGCTTATCTTATCACAATCACATAATCATATTCATGCAAACATACAATTAAGCATATAGTAGGGTTTACAATACTACCAATACATATCATTCTCTATTAAGAGTTTACTATGAAAGCATAAAAATCATAACCTACCTCCACCGAAGATTAGAAATCAAGCAAGCAAGTTCCCAAAGCTTTGTTCTTCTTCTCGTTTCTCCTCTTTCCCGTTCGTTTCTCCCTCTCTTTCTGTTCTTTTCTTCTTTTTCTTATTCAACCCTCTTTCTTTTACCCTAATTAGTATATAATTAAGAATAGAAGGTGGCAATAATACCCCGCTAATTAACCTAGGGTTACCTCTTTTAACCCTCAAGAATTTGAGTTATTAATATAAACCCACGAAGTCTATAATTAAGGAAAGAATAGTCCAAAAACGTCCCTTAAAACTTCACCAGAAATCCAACTCTGCCTGGGATTTGCGCAACCTGTGACGGGTCGTCGTGCCTGCGACGGTCCGTCCAGCAGGTTGTCGCAGAGTTCAGAGACCCAAATTTCCACCAAGGGTCTGTGACGGTCCGTCCTGCCATTCCGTCACAAAATTCAGAGAGTTGATTTTCAGTACCCAATTTCAGATTTTCTAAGTATTTTGGGACGAGACCCCCTTGACGGTCCGTCGTGCCCATGACGTTCCGTCGTGGGGTCCGTCGCTTCTTCCAGTTTTTACAGAATTGAAGTCTGTTGCTTAAAACGACTAAACGGGTCATTACACGGATGAATTGAAAATAAATATTGAGACTATAAATCACCAACCAAAAGGCGTTATAAATATTTATCTAAATAGGTTACCCATTGTTTCCTTTTGTTTGTTGCACACAAACATGGACATGCTGAAGAAATCACATGTAAAAGTAAACTGTAAATGTACTAAGATAAAGATTAGTTGGCATGACCATTTGACCATTCTAGTTTAAATGTGATGCAAATGTAATTTAGAATTCATGTGGATTATATGATGAAGAAATAAAAGATTCTTCAAGAATTCTCTTCTGTTACTTGTTCTCTTGATAAAACGATCACTATACCAGCTAAGGTTGGGATTGTAATTCCTAAATTTTTTGAAACATATAAAAAAGGTGAATATGGGCCCGTTCACCTATCATGTGGATCATTTGTAACTATACGATCAATGCATCTATGCGATGGTCACATGTGTTTTGTTGTCAACTTACAAATTGATTTTTGTAAGGTTGTTTGCTCGAATTGTTAAATTAAGAGCACAGTTCCAAACTATGAAATTATTTTGATAATGCTGGTTGATTTAGCAGAAATTTTTATGCCTCCTATTATAGATAAATCACGGTTATGAGAATAAAACTCTCAAATAAAATTTGATATGAGATAATTTTATTTAACATGTAGCAATACATGTATGCATCAAGTCAACAAAGTTTCCCTATTAAAATTGGTTCAGGGTCAGGATTCAAATAATTTTCATCTAAATGTTGAATGTGCGGTTATGATTTTAATTGTTCCACCATGCACAAAGATGAATTCCCAAATAAGGTTGGGATGAATGTTAGATTTTCTAACATTAGAGGGAGAGATGATTGACAGTTGAAAAATTATTTGTGTGTTTAATTATGAATTATTAAGATCCTCATTAAATAAATATGTGAACTTAAAGTTCAAGGGATAATTCATTTGCATAATGTTGAAAATCAATTGCTAGATAAATATACTGACCCTATGATATAATTCAGCTACAAATACTCCAATATGAAGTCCTTGAAGGACGGAGTCTATAATATGCCGAAAGCGTAAGACCAATCGATTCCAAATATAAAATTCCTTGAAAAAGGAAGGAGCAGATGATCAATATGGTCATGATAATGAGACAAGTGCTATAAAAGATCACATAGACATAACACTTCATAAAACCTCGAAAAAGGTTCAGCTACCTAAAAAATGAAGAGATCTCGATAAGTTATTTCATATTAGAATTGATATCAAATAACCGCGACGGTATCTTTGATATGAGGTAGAGCTCAATGATATAAATTGTGACGAGGATCTTTAATTCAAATATGTCATATAGTGTGGACAGATAAATGATTGATCAAGTAAAATGCATAATTCAAGCATATTGTTTCACTTAGAGAAGTGATGTTTTGAACTGATAGTCCATAAATCAAGGTATAATGTCAGTGGGGTACAATAAATTATTATGTGATGGTATAATCGTAATATATCAAGTACAACTTGTGCCTTGGGGCATAAAGGTTTGTCGCAAAATTTCTAACATTATTGGAGATGTGTTTTCCCGTGGTGGATGCAATGAGGTTTGTTTTGATTTGACAACATATGAAAAACTTGAATGCATATAATGAATAATTATATTGTCTAGCTAGACAATAATGAAGGTTGTATAAAAATCCTTGAATTAATCGAGGTGTCTGAAGCATATAAGAGTTTGAAAGAAACTTTTCAATAAATCTTCAAGAATCCTTATATGGATTGAAATAGTCAAGGAAGAAAAGGGTACAAAAGAATGACCTTAATTTTCCTTGTATTTTTATGAAACCGTCTTGGTAAGACAAATTTTTTTTTTGACCTACAGATTTATAATTTGAAAAATGAAATATTTGTCTATCAGTGCACATTCACAGAAAAGTGTTGATGCAATTTTAAATTGATTATTCACATTCATTGATTACCCCAATGATTATGAGATTGGTTGATGTATATAAAGATTCACTTTGATCTCAAAAAGAAGGATGAAGAGCTTCATGGTGATGAAACTTCATATCTTAGTGCAATCAGGCCACTAATGCATTATGCTAACAATACTCTATCAGATATTTATTTTGCAGTAAATTTACTGGCAAGATTCATTTCCTCCCCAACATAGGAATATAGAAATAGGTCTAAACACATACTTGAATACATTAGAATGACTATAGACATGGGTTTATTCTATTTCGAAGAATTCAAGTCAAAGCTGACTGGTTACGTTGATGCAGAATATTTATCTGATTCACGTAAAGCTCGATCTCGAACACACTAATTGTTTACATGTGGGGCACAATGATATCTTGGCGATCAATGAAGCAAATGTTGGTTGAGATCAACGACACATCATATTCAGAAAAATGTGTGATTTTTCTTTGAAAAAGAACTATCAACCACACTGTACGAAGATAATCATTTACAAATGAATGTGTCCACAAGATGATTGTTGTTGTGAACAAGTTGAATAAGCAATTTGCTTGTAATTACGAAGTCATGACGAATAGAATGTATTGAAGATGTATTCAGCTAAGTTCAAAGCCTCGTCATATCCATGAAAATTATATAACTATATATACGAGTGGGTTCAACCATGCAACATCTTCGAGAATGTGATTTGATCACAAAAACACTATCAACATTTGAGAAGTTGATATTGGATCACATCATCACAAGAAATTAAAGTAATGTGTTGATCAAGGGGAGTACGATACGCGTTGAATTTTTTTTCTTTGACCAAGGTTTAGTCCAACTGAATTTTCCTGGCAAGGTTTTTAATGAGACAACAAATAGTGCAATCAAAAGATATGTGTACTCTTTTTCCTTCACTAGAATTTTTTCCCACATGTTTATTCCTAGTAAGGTTTTAACGAGACATATAACCTATGGACATCCAAGGGGGAGTGTTATAAATTCATTAAACTAAGTGGATGATCCATTTATTCATGAACTTATCCTTTTCCAGGATGATTATGTATTCCCAAGATTTATCCTTATCTTGGATATGTATATTTCCAAGGTAACATGAATCTTTATGGGATCATGATGTATCTATTAATTTGGCATTCATCAAAGTGACTTTTGAGATGATTTGTCTACTTGTAAATAGAGATATTCAATGTATGATACACTAGAATAGGAAGAAAATCCTCTTTTTCTATCGACTTCTCTTGCCTTTTTCTCTTTATGATTATATTCTTACGATCTTGATTTTATAACAAATATCACTTATATATTATTTTTCAAATATTTTTTTTTAATTTTCACGTGTTATTTTTAATATATTAAAAAAAGATAATAATATGTTTCCATTATTTTTCCTCACTATCAAATACTTATTTTTAGATCATTTTTCAAAACATCATTTGATATTGGAAGTTTGATAAAATATTTATATCATTAATTATTTTTTTAATAGGTGTGTGAGGTCAAATTGAATCAAGTAAAAGTGAATGTAAAGAATAATTAATTATCTATATTTTCAAGAGTTTTTTATATTATAATTTCTATTATTTTCTTTTTGTCCCCCGGATATATCTAACTCTTTGTATATAAATATGGAATATAACTGCAACGAGAATTAGGAGCACATCACGGTTTCTCAAAAACATTTAGAAACATGAATGTTTTCTTTCCCCCATTTTTCTAACATCGTAAATCTTTTTTTAATATATATATATATATATATATATATATATATATATATATATATATATATATATATATATATATATATATATATATATATATATATATATATAATTTTTAGGAAAAATTACGAGGTGAAGTAAACTGATATTATTTAATTACTGATCATAGTTCTCACTTTTTATAATTATCTCTCGCGACTAACACTAACTATTAATTACATTGGCCGATTCAAATTGTATAATTAGTCACATTTGTATAAGTCGCTACATTTGTATAATTCGCAACTAACAATTGTTCTTTTGATTTATATTTGTATACACTGGTTTATATTTGTATATGACGGTATTGATTTCCTTTATTTTTTCAGTTTTTTTCACCATATACATTCAATCTTTTTGTGTATAACCTTTTAAAGTTTGTATTAACGTGTAGTTTTTGGATTTTGTATAATGTAATTTGTGTAATATATGTTGTATAGTTGTTTTAAGTTCATATGTTTATGTTTGTGTTAATTTTTATTTCAAGTTTTATCATATTTGTAAAAATTCAAACTTTAGATTACTCAATTATACAAAAACAAGAGAATTATACAAACGTAGCCGCGAATTATAGAAATGAGATGTGAATTATACAAATTATTGCCTTCTCTCGCTCGTCTCTCTCTCTTCCCTCTCCCAATCTCGCTTTTCATATATACAAATGCATATGTATAATATACAATTGTCTAACCGATATAAATATACAATTCACTTCTCTTCCACTCTCTGCCCCCTCTAGCTCACCTCTCTCATCTCTTTCCCAATCTCACTCACCTCTCTCCTCTCTCTTCCAATCTCTCTCAACTCTCTCCCCCCTCTCACAGTCTTGCTTGCCATAAATACAAATACATATGTATAATATACAATTATCTAACCGACATACAAGCACAATTCATCTCTTTCCTACTCTCTTCCTCTCTCAATCTCCTCTGTCCTCCCTATAACATATAGCTACAAATTGCAATTATCAAACTATAATTATGGAGGATAATTAGACAACTTTTAAGTGGTTATATGTGAAAGTTCCTTCCATTTTGATTTTATATATACACTTTATAAGATACATAAACTTTTAATTATATATTTATAATTTTTATCAAATACATATTTTAAGTATCATCTCTTCCTCTCCCCTTTCGAGACTGTCATTACCGACAAAAACTCCTTCTAACGAGCAATAATTATAAGTGAAGTTATTTCTCATCTACCAAATATTGTTGATATTAAAGTTTTCCCTTTCTAAATCTAGGACTACTTGAAGTGTGAACAGAAGAGGAAAAAAGTAATAAAAAAATTTAATTTTTTTTATTATTATATTGTAATTTAAAAATTAATTTTTATGCCTATATTGTAATTTTGTTTTGGTATTTATAAAAAAATGGTCCATCTACAGACTACAATATATTTTAGAAGAAAATCAATAAAAAAAATAATTTAATCATCAAAATAATAAATCTGAATTTGTTGTTGAACAAAAAAAAGTCAAAAAAATAATAACATGTGTGAAAAGGATCAAATATACACCTACATGAATTCTTTTACTAATAAGAAATTTGTAAAATAAAAAGTTGTCGCAGGTATGTTAGGTCTCTTTTATCGCTATGAGGTAGTAGTCTACATACACTTTATTTCTCCCTAAACCCCACTAATTAAGTATGTTGTTGTTGAAAATTTCAAATAAATACTAAATCAATCTATTATTATGTCAGTAAAATATTTTATATTTTGATAGATGTTGGTAATAATTAATGATGATGATTGTTTGTGTCGATTTAGGTTGGTATTAGCCGATGGTGATGGTTGTGGCTAGTTTTTATTGTATAGTGTTTGGCAGTAGTGTTAACCTCGGTTGTTAATGGTGACAACTGATAATTATGGTTATAGTGATAATGATATTTAATGAATGTGATGAATGAAGTTGACAATTAGTGATATATAATGCCGACTAATCGTATACTTATCAATAGTGATTATGGATATAATAGTGACTGGTTGTTACTGATGACGATGATTGATTTTTGTGATTGGTGGTAAGGAGGATTGTTGTTGATGGTGGCCAGTTGTGGCTAGATTGGTGGTTGTAAGTGGCTAAGTTTATATTAATTTTCTTGTTTGTTGCTTTTTACTTATAGAATATTAGTCGCTATAGATTATTCCCTCATAATTTTGGTATAAATATGAAACCACATTTCACCAATTCATTCACAAAATGAAATATACCTTTTACTTCTACTGGTTTTGTTCCCCTTAAGGTGGTCATAGCCAATGAGTTATCTCATCCCTTTCAACTCCCAATCTTTGGCCTTGAAGAATCAACCAGCAACCAAGTACAATGTGGAAACACAACATTATATTGTGCTCCTGTACAATGTCAAAATCAATTTGGTGCGCACGAACAGCTAATGGTAGATCATATTCTACCGGAGAGTGTTGTGGTTTAGATGGTTGGTGTCGGACCACACCAAAATATTGTGCTCCTAGAAACTCATAAACCCAATGTTAAACACCATCTTCATTATTGGTGGGTCTATACATATTTTTAATTCTTGTTTCTATGGTTTTGCTAAATCTCCCATGTTTTCTAGTTAAAGTTGGATTAAATTTTGTTTATAGCATTGTGCTACTGTGTGTTAATTTCATCTTCAATGTTGTATTTTATCTTTGTTTTATCTGAAATCGGAAAAATATTTATTTTTCTTTTGTAAGTTTTCGACTTTAGAGAGTCGCCACTTAATTTTTAAGAGAAATTATGAAAACTATTATTTTCAAAAAACTTAACAGAGAAAATCATTTTGAAAACATTTACAGGGGTTCGGGGATTCATATTATATTTTACGAAGATGTTTAAAGCACCTAAAATACCCGTTAAATACTGTTTTCCAGCAACTAACAAAGTTTGCTAAAAACTAGATTTGACTTGAAAAATATTTGGAATAGTAAAGAGTTAAATTACTAACTTATTATCTAAGTGAATTATTAGCAAAATTTATTGGTTTTAAGTTGATAAAACATTTAAGATATTTGCGGGGAATAGGAGTTTTTTTAACTTCAAACTAACAACAAATAAAACTGATAAACGCATAAAGTAAAAGAAGGAAAAAGGGAGGAGAGAGAGAGAGAGAGAGAGAGATTTGAGTCCAAATCCGGGTTCTGTTCGCCTTGACCGGAATTTTGGACCCACCTATTTCGGGATTTTGACCCATTCGACTTTCTTTCGTACCTGTCCTAGTCTAAACAAATAATACTATAAAACGATAAGTCCTTAGGCCTGTTACATAATGAAAAATAGATAACATGAAAAATAAAAGGGGTGGGGGCTTCTAATCCAACTTCTTCGACTTTCTTCAATTCTTTAAACTTCTGGACCTGTACACCATTCTCCTATTGATAATAAGGCTAACTTGATGCGGCTCAAGGATATGCGAGAGTGGAGTCCTTGCAAGTCGTTCAAAGGCGTTTATGCAAGAAAAATAAAACAATAAAGTTTAGAATGACTAATCAATGAACCCGATAAAGTAACCGAATACCCTTTAAACACAAAAGGTGAAAATAGATTTAGAGAAAGTTGTGGAGATAATATTGTAAGATGTCACATGATGGTGATACATAAAAAAGGAGACAAACAAACTACCGCTCATATTTGTAAAAATAAAATTATTGCCGGAAGACAAACTTTAGCATACTTCAAAGAGTAAACTATATGAGAATGCATTTTTATTAAATGTACCCAAATGCCTCTTAACAAAAAAAACTTCTTGACACAAAAACATGCAAAGGACACATATGTTTAAAGGAGAGAATCACCATAAACACAAAACTAATTAGATCAAGCCATTCCACAACTTCAGACAAATAAAGACTAACTATTATATCAATTATTTAAAGTCAAAGTTCTGTTAACTTAAGTCAAGAATGGGATATTAAAGAATTATTTAGCATGATACGGGAACGAGAGAGAACGTCAACTTAAACTGATATTTTATCCTATTAATATCATAAATAGTGAATGTCTCTAGTTAAGAAAGATAATAAACAAAGAAAAGAGAAGGAACAAAGCTTAGATTAGCCATTTATTAATCTAATTCATACTTGGAACTTCAATAATCTAGACGAAACTTCAAATACAAAGTTGGGTACATGATGACAACGGTATAGTAAGGGACACAATGAAGACATTCGACACATGATGCAACAGTCAATCCAAACTAGAGGTGGTTCATTCCCTAAAACACTATAAAATATTATTAATCCTCATTATGGACAAATATCATGTTAAACCCATTTTCCAATAGTGCAGAAAAGGACAAATTCAAATAGCTAAATTAATAACATACTTTTATAAACTATAATCCTAAAAGAGAGAAGCGAAATTGGTCGAAGCTTATACATCAAGCTAATTTAAATCAAGATTCCCTATAGTCTAACAATAAACAAACAGGAAAACTATTTTTAATCTTAAGAAAAAAAACATAAACAGACTCGATCAAACTAAACCCAGAAATATCCAATACGGAAAGCAAGATCACATATTCAAAGCAAATATGTGCCAAACCATACCCCAAGAATGCCATGATGATCTCTTGGATACCCTTAAGATATATAATATCTAATGAAAGTTACTCAAAAATGAATATTAAATAGTAATGTGAAGACTAACGAATAAGTAATAAGATCTTTCTTGGCAAGTATGACAACCAAGAATTTAAGAAGGATACAAACAGCCATACAAACCCAAATGAACGTTAAAAATCCATGAAAATAAACAAAGAAAGAGGAACTCACATGGATTTTTAGACAGATTCCATCACTCATTAACAACTAACAGTGAGTCAAAGATATTCCGAATGCAAACATATGAAATATTCACATAGATAAGGTTCAAATGAATACGCACTCAGACTAACAGGTATTCA
Source organism: Solanum lycopersicum (assembly GCF_036512215.1). Taxonomy (NCBI): domain Eukaryota; kingdom Viridiplantae; phylum Streptophyta; class Magnoliopsida; order Solanales; family Solanaceae; genus Solanum; species Solanum lycopersicum. The sequence continues at coordinate 20,789,528 of NC_090803.1, read as the reverse complement.
AAATGAAATGAGTAATACCTTTCGAGGTGAAGCAAAACAGGGACGAAAACGATCATGAAAGAGCACTGACTTCCGCACTCGAAGAACGACATCGAAGACTTTGGAGGAACAGAACAAATTTAAAGGAGAGCCATGGAGGAATCAAATGTCCTAAAAAACGAAAATCGTTTTACGCGTATTTCTTCTATGTTTTTCTTTTGACTTTCCTCACTAATGATTTGTGTTGAAATTTGGGAAATAGGGAGTAGGCTGGACATTTTAGGGGATTAGGTTAAAGAAAATGGAATTTGGGTTAGGCAGGTATATTAACGGGCTGGGAATATTGATGGTGTGAGCTGCAGAGAATAATAAAAGGGCCGAATTGATTTTGTCCAAATGAATTAAAGTATTAAGGAAATTAGACAAAAGAGATTAATATCAATTATCTAAACAAAATTCTTAATTTTAGCGAAATAAAATAATTGACGTAATCATAAAAATTAAAAAAAATAAACTATTACGTAACTAATTAGTAAAATATTTTAAATTTTTTTGAGACGATTTCCACATATTCGGAAAAAAGTGAGTTTGTATGTATATGTATACATGTAAATATTTGAATTTTTGTGAAATATTGGTTTTTTTAAATCACTTGGAATTTAAGAAGCTCGTGAATTAATTGCTATCGGGGGAGTGTCAAAATTAGGTGTCAACAATTGTCCCTCATTTTACTTGGATTGATGCAAGAAATTTGAGAAAAATTAAAATTGACCTAACCAATTTTGTCCAACCACACATTCATTTTTTAAGAAAAGGACTCGGCAAGTACTTTAGAAATTATGGCCGAACCCCAAAAATGGAATTCCTACATATCTTAGGCTATATGAGAATTCAGGCCATTTGTAGTTCGATATGCTTGATTTAACGCACGATTTTTAAGTAAATCAACAGCCAAATCGATATCGAATTATGAATGGACCGAAATGCTCGGGAATAGGATTTAAGAGAGAATATTGTAATACAGCCGAGTTATCAACGTTGAGCCTTCCTACATGTCCTTAAACTAGGAATCAACATGATGTAGTTCGACTCGATCGTAGAAAAGAAAATGTATTATGCTAGATAACCTTTGGCTTCGGACAAGTGACAAATCAAAAGAGTATGAAAAGGAGGCTTGTAACCTCTTAGCCATGAATGTGGTGCACTTCACACCCATAATTAAGAACTTACACGGACATAATTTCCAAAACCCTTGACACATTGTTACTTAGATTGGAATGCTGCTCCCGGTGTATAGAAATTTCGGATTTAAAATCGAAACTGACAAAATCCAAAAGAAAAACCCGCATGCCTTCTGATAAGGGTGTGGTTTGATTTTGGTGGTAGTCACTCCTCTGCTCGCGTCCAAAGAGTTTGGCACTCCTCTTTGGACTACGTCCCACTTTGCTTCTAAGAAAATTTCCATGTTGTGCTGCGTCCCTTTGACGTCGTCCGCACCTGTGGTTTTGGAGAATTCATCCTTTTGGATTCTCTCGACAAAGACTGAGATAAGAAATCATCAGGTTAAAAATGCAATTAAGATAGAAGACAATATCTTTTACCATGTCGACACTTAATTTTTCTCCTCGACCTTCGACGTCAACTCGATTGGTTTGACGTAAAGTAAATAAAGCTTATGTACTGTATTTGCATTGTAATCTTCAATGCACTCTTCATTTAGTGTCAAAACAAATAAAACTGATGCAATGCTGATATTTTCTTCATTACTTTCGATGATTCTCTTGGCATTCGCTCTTGCAAAATAAAGATACAGTTGATGTTGAGGGGTAAATATTTCCCTTGAGATGCATGATTCCTCCTCTGGCAGTGCATGATTTCTAGCAGGGCATTAATATCTTCCCGCGATGCGTGATTTCTTGTGGTTTATGAATATCTTTCCGCGAGGCATGAATATCTTCTCACGATGAATAATTTCTGTGAGGTATGAAATCTTCTCACGATGCATAACTTTCTAGGAGGCATGAAATATTCTCGCGATTCATAAATTTCTGCGAGGCATAAATATCTTCTCGTAATGCATGAATATTGAATCGCGATGCATGATCTTCTGTGATGCACGAATATTGACTCACGATGCATAATTTATTCCGCGATACACAAATATTCACTCGCGATGCATGATCTTCCGCGATGCATGAATATTGACTCGCGATGCATGATCTTCCGCGATGCATGAATATTGACTCCCTCTGCATGATCTTCCGCGATGCATGAATATGGACTCGCGATGCATGATCTTCTGCGATTTATGAATATTGACGCGCAATGCATGATGTTTCGCGATGCATGGATATTGAATCGCTATGCATGATCTTTCGCGATGCATGAATATTGACTCGCAATGCATGATCTTCCGCGATGCATGGATATAGACTCACGATGCATGATCTTCTACAATGCATGAATATTGAGTCGCGATGCATGAATATTGACTCTTGATGTCATCCTTGGAACTAAATGATAATAGTGCTTCAATCGAGCAACATAGTGATCATCTGGGTGCTTTCTGAATAATCATATTGTCTCCAATGATGATAACGGTAAAATGACTTCCAAATAGTATATTGTCTTGATCGACAAAAAAATAACTGACCCCTCCGGGTAATACATAATATCATATCTGACATTTTGATGCAAATGACGTCCTTTACGAAAACCGTAAACTCTTCCTTAAGATTTTCGCTTGATTACTTCAAATCTTGGTGGATCTTCTTTATAAATTTCATGTTGTTGAAAATTGATTGAAATAAGCAGATCATATTTCCAAGTCTCTGACATAAGCAATATAAAATGATTCCTGCTTCTAGGAAAACAATTGATTTTGGGATAGTCTTCTCCTCCTTTGATTTCTCCATATTCATCCTTCGAAAGAATTTGCTGATTTCAGAGCAAAGCTATAAACCTGCGTCCATAGAAAAATTGTTTAGTTTTAAAGACGAATTAATCTGTGTCGATTTCTTCAGTTGTCTGTTCCTTGTCCTACCATCTCTGATTGATTTCCCAATCTCCCGATTCATGATAGATAAGACAATATTTTATGCCAAAAAAAGGAAAAATTTACGAGAAATAAATTTTGAAAAATAGTATCTGAAAAAGATCACTGTCAAGTCATGTTACATCAGGCTTAATAAACTTCTTTGAGTCTGATGCTTGAAGGTCTGTCTCATTATTCACTGAGAATCATTCAGAGTCACTCCAGACTTGTAGATAAACCGATGCTGAAATTTTGTGGCCATCCTCAAAATTTCTGTCCCAGTTAACTGTCTTGCTTATCTTTCCACTGTACTGAGTAGATTGCGAAATTTTTGAGATCTTCTCAAAAATTCTGTCCTAGTTGCAAATCTCGAAAAATCTTCAGTCTTGACTTGCTGAGGATGAATATTCTTCTTGAGAATTTTTTAATCTCTCAAAAATTCTATCCCAGTTTCTATTGTGAAGAGAAATAGAAATCTTATTGGAGATATGACCGAACCCTTGTGGCGCCCCATTGAGGCAGGAATCAATTCGAACATAGTCCCCCCTCAAAGATTAACAAAATAAAAAAATTTATAAAGAAAACTGACCGAGGCCGAGGCCGACACAGGACACCTACATATCTCATTCCTGAGAATTAGGCCGAACGTAGTTCAAATACAAAGAAATAATTAAAGGGCATAAATAGGGTGACCAAGTCCAAAATAGACCGCCTACGTATCTCATTGTTTAGAATTCAAGTCAGACGTAGTTCATTACAAGAGGGGTAAAAATTTAAGCAAAACAAATACAAGCAAAGAGAATATTACAAGTAAACAACAGAAATGCAAATCAAAGCTTCACACGTAGTATCTCTTGACAGCATCTGAGTTGATTGGTTTCTGCCATGCCGTGTCATCCATGTTGTAACGACCTGTTTAGTCGGTTCGAGTAGTAGAACTTTTTTTAATAAAAATTGACTGGGTCGACGGATCACACGACGGACTGTGATGGACTCCGTCGTCCCATACTTGTGTAAATTCTTCTGCTGCTCTCCTCATTACCATCGACGACAGGTAGGACGAGCCATCATAGGCACGACGGTCCGTCAAGGGTCTTCGCTCCAAAACAATTCAACTCTGAAATCTGGGTACTGGGATCGACTCTCTGAACTTTGTGACGGACCGTCGTAGATACGACGGACCGTCACAAGCTTCACTACTGAATTTAACTCTCTGAACTTTGTGACGGACCTGCAGGACGGACCGTCGTAGACACAACGGACTGTCACAAGCTGCGTAACCCCGACTGGGTCGGATTTCTGCTAAAAGTTTTAAGGGACTTTTTGGACTATTCATGATTATAATAATGGAATTAGTGGAGTAAGTTTAATAATTTATTTACTTGGGGGTTAAAGAAGTTAATAAGGGAATAAATAGTGGGTTACTTTTATCATCTTTTATAATTGATTATATGATAATTAGGGTAAAAGAAAAACAATCTGGAGAAGAAAAATAAAAAGAACAGAGAGGGAGAACGAGCGACAAAGAGAGAACGAAGAGGAAAGCAAAGGCATTGGGAAGGTAGCTTGCTTGATCACGATTCTTCGGTGGAGGTAGGTTATGGTTTATTTCTATGTGATAGATAAACTCTAAATAGCGATTGATATGTATTGGGTGGTATTGTAAAGTCTTCTATATGCTTGATGGTGTGTTTGTATGTTGTGATGGTGTAATTGTGGTGATCAGAATGATGAGACTGTTGAATCTTCAATCTTAAATCCTCTCTATTAAGATGGCGCCTTGACATAAATAAGGCTTGATGGACTAAAATAATGAGATAAATGGATCGGGGTGTCACGTTCCGACACGGTAGTATTAGGGGATCGGGTGTCACGTTCCGACACGGTAGTATTAGGGGATCGAGTGTCACATTCCGAAATGGTAGTATTAGGGGATCCGGTGTCACGTTCTGACACGGTAGTATTAAAGGATCAGAGTGTCACGTTCCGACACGGTAGTATTAGGGGATCGGAGTGTCACGTTCCGACACGATAAGGATAAAGAGAATGAACCTTGAATTAAGTTAATGTACTCAAATTTAAAGAACTTATTTCCCAAATGAGTATGGTGTGGAGGATTTAGTCCTCATATGTGTGCTTGGTGTTGTTGTCAAGGGTTCTTATACTTGTTGATTTTCACCTGTTGAGTATTATGGTTGATTTTATATTATTTATTCAGTATATATTGCTTTCTATTTCGAGTTGGCCGATGATACCTACTCAGTACGTGTTCCTTGTACTGATCCCTACTTGTAATTTTCTTCTTTGTTATTTGTGTAGTGCAGCAAGCGTGCCATCGACTTCGACTCGTCCTCAACTCTAGCCAGTCTTCATCATATCAGATTTCAGGGTGAGCTATTATTCCTAGCTCGTGCTAAATTCTCTCTTTCACGTCGTGATGTCTTGAAGTTCGGACATGGACCATCTTTTTACTATTTTTAGCTTCTTAAATACTCTTAGATTTAGAATTCGAGGATAGATGTTCTTGGTGTGATGACTTCCAGATTTTGGGAATAATAAGTATTTAACTTTAGAAGTTGATTTAATTGGTTTCGTTAATGAATTTTTGGAGCTTCCGCATTATTTATATTATTTATAGTTGAACTGTTGGTAAATGTTGGGGTTTAAATTCGTTGGTTTAATCACCTAGGAGAGTAAGTGTGGGTGCCACTCGCGGCTCGTTTTTGGTCGTGACAAACTTGGTATCAGAGCGTTAGGTTCGTTGGTCTATTCACACAAGAACGAGTCTAGTAGAGTCTGGAGGAACTGTAAGGGGACGCCCTTACTTTTCTTTGAGAGGCTATAGGACTTTAGGAAAATTCAATTCTTTCATTCTTTAGTGCTATTACTTGGATCCAATTGGTATCTAGTTGATACAAATTGGTAGCTGACAACCTCACTCTATTTTGCAGATGGTCAGAACTAGAGCAACAACTATGCCAATACCAACACTGGCAAGACAGGGTGCGTCTGAGCCAAACATTGGGGCTGTAGCTCGAGGAGGATTAGTGGCAAGAGGTCGTGATAAGGTGGAGGGGGTGAATCCAGACAACTTCACCATGGTGTCGACCTCTAAGAAGTTCCGTACGGGAGGTGAGTTTAGTGGTTCTTACTCCAGAGGGCAGAGTTCAGGAGGTTACCCAGCCCGACCTATTCAGACTTCACTACAGGCTGTAGCTGGGGGTCCATCGCAGACCAGTAAACATTTCTCTGAGTTTGGAGGTTATCCCCAGACTTCGTCATTCTCACAGAGACCTATGCTAGACTCCAGAGATTGTTATGGATGTGGAGAGACTGGACATATTAGGATGTATTGTCCAAAACAGAGTTACAGACCCCCAATAATTAGAGGAAGAGGTGGTCATGGGAGAGGCCGCCATTCTGGAGGACGTGGTGGACAAGGTAATGTTGGTCACCAAATCAGCCGGGGTGGCGGGCAAGTTGGAACTACTACAGCACAACATGGTAGGGGCAATGGGCAGACAGGTGATAGGGCACATTGTTATGCTTTCCCTGGGAGGTCTGAAGTAGAGACATTTGATGCTGTTATCACAGGTAATCTTTTGGTTTGTGATTGCATGGCTTCTGTATTATTTGATCCTGGATCCACATTTTCATATGTATCTTCCTCATTTGCTTCTGGTCTTGATTTACATTGTGATTTGCTTGACATGTCTATTCATGTCTCTACTCCGGTGGGTGAGTCTGTAATAGTTGATAAGGTGTATAGGTCTTGTTTTGTGTCTTTTGTGGGGAGCAATACTCATGTAGATTTGATTATTCTAGAGATGGTTGATTTCGATGTAATTTTGGGTATGACTTGGCTTTCTCCAAATTTTGCAATCTTAGATTGCAATGCTAAAACTGTCACATTGGCCAAGCATGGGACAGATCCGCTAGTGTGGGAGGGTGACTATATTTCCACCCCAGTTCGTATTATCTCTTTTCTTCGTGCTAAGAGGATGATTAGTAAGGGTTGTTTAGATTTCTTGGCCCATCTCAAGGATGATACTTCCAAAGCACCTTCGATTGAGTCTGTTTCGATAGCCCGTGAGTTTCTGGATGTGTTTCCTGTAGACCTTCCTGGTATGCCACCAGATAGGGATATTGATTTTTGTATTGATCTGGAGCCAGGTACTCGCCCCATTTCCATACCCCCTTATAGAATGGCCCCAGCCGAGTTAAGGGAGTTAAAGGCCCAACATCAGGAGTTGCTAGGTAAAGGCTTTATTAGACCAAGTGCATCCCCTTGGGGTGCTCCTGTTTTATTTGTGAAGAAGAAGGATGGAAGTTTTTGGATATGCATAGACTACAGGCAACTTAATAAGGTAACTATTAAGAACAAGTATCCTCTTCCTCGCATTGATGATTTGTTCGATCAGTTACGAGGTGCTTGTACCTTTTCAAAAATCGATTTGAGATCTGGTTATCATCAATTGAAAATACGGGCAGCAGATGTGCCAAAGACTGCGTTTCGAACCAGGTATGGGCATTATGAATTCTAAATAATGTCTTTTGGGCTTACGAATGCCCCTGCTGCGTTCATGAGCCTGATGAACGGGATTTTTAAGCCGTATCTGGATCTCTTTGTTATTGTATTTATTGATGATATACTGATATACTCAAAGAGCAGGAAAGAACATGAGGAGCATTTGAAAATTGTATCGGAATTGTTGAGAGAGAAAAGGCTTTATGCCAAATTCTCCAAGTGTGAGTTTTGCCTAGATTCGGTGTCCTTCTTGGGGCACGTGGTTTCCAGGGATGGAGTAATGGTGGATCCATCTAAGATTGAAGTAGTGAAGAATTGGGTAAGACCTACTTATATTACAGAGGTAAGGAGCTTTGTTGGTTTAGCTAGCTACTACCGTCGATTTGTCAAGGGATTTTCTTTTGTTGCTTCCTAATTGACAAATTTGACTAAGCAGAATGTTCCATGTGTATGGTCGGACGAATGTGAAGAAAGCTTCCAGAGCCTCAAGACCTTGTTGACTACTGCACCAATTCTTACCTTGCCAAAGGAAGGTAAGAATTTCATTGTTTACTGTGATGCATCTTATTCTGGTTTGGGTGCGGTGCTAATGCAAGAGAGAAATGTAATTGCTTATGCTTCGAGGAAATTGAAAGTACATGAACGTAACTATCCGACCCATGATTTGGAGTTGGCTGCAGCCGTGTTTGCATTAATGCAATGGAGACATTATCTATATGGGGTTAAGTGTGAAGTCTATACAGATGATCGTAGTTTACAGTATGTTTTTACTCCGAAAGATTTGAATTTGAGGCAGAGGAGGTGGATGGAACTACTGAAGGACTATGATAATACTATTTTGTATCACCCAGGAAAAGCTAATGTTGTGGCAGACGCTTTCAGTAGAAAAACAGGGAGCATGGAAAGCCTAGCCAACTTACAGGTTTTGAGGCGCCCATTTGCTAGAGAGGTTCAGACTCTGGCTAATGACTTTATGAGGCTGGAAGTACTAGAGAAGGGAGGATTTTTGGCCTGTGTGGAGGCAAGATCTTCTTTTCTTGACAAGATTAAGGGAAAACAGTTTACTGACGAGAAGCTGAGCCGAATTCGAGATATGGTATTACGAGGAGAGGCTAAAGAGGCAATAATTGATAAGGAAGGTGTTTTGAGAATTAAGGGAAGGGTATGTGTGCCCCGTGCGGATAATTTGGTTCACACTTTTCTTACAAAGGCTCATAGTTCAAGGTATTCTATACATCGTGGTGCAACCAAGATGTATCGTGACCTAAAACAACATTTCTGGTGGAGTAGAATGAAGAGTGACATTGTTGATTTTGTTGCCCAATGCCCGAATTGTCAGTAGGTAAAGTATGAACACTAGAGGCCCGGAGGAACACTTCAAAAGATGCCCATTCCTGAATGGAAATGGGAAAGAATTGCAATAGATTTTGTGGTTGGTCTTCCAAAGACATTGGGTAAATTTGATTCTATTTGGGTAATTGTTGACAGATTAACTAAGTCTGCTCACTTCATTCCGGTCAAGGTAACTTACATTGCAAAAAAGTTAGCCAAACTCTATATCTCAGAAATTGTTCGATTGCATGGGGTTCATCTTTCCATCATATCAGATAGGGGTACACAATTTACTTCTAAATTTTGGGGAACATTGCATGCTGAATTAGGTACTAGGTTGGATGTTAGTACTGCATTTCACCCTCAGACCGATGGTCAGTCTGAGCGAACGATTCAGGTGTTGGAGGATATGCTTCGTGCATGTGTGATAGAATTTGGTGGTCATTGGGATAACTTCTTACCCTTAGCAGAGTTTACATACGATAATAGCTATTACTCAAGTATTGATATGGCCCCATTTGAGGCACTGTATGGGAGGAGATGTAGGTCTCCCATTGGATGGTTTGATGCATTTGAGGTGAGACCATGGGGTACATATTTTTTGAGGGAATTGTTAGATAAAGTAAAATTCATCCAGGAGAAGCTTCTAGCAGCTCAGAACAGGAAGAAAGAATATGCAGATCGAAAGGTTAGGGACTTGGATTTTATGGAGGGTGAACAAGTCTTACTGAAGGTTTCACCCATGAAAGGGGTGATGCGATTTGGGAAGCGAGGTAAGCTTAGTCCAAGGTATATTGGTCCATTTGAAGTTCTGAAGCGCGTGGGGGAGGTTGCTTATGAATTGGCATTGCCTCCAGGACTCTCAGGAGTGCACCCGATATTTTATGTGTCTATGCTGAAAAAATACCATGGGGATGGAAACTACATTATTCGTTTGGATTCAGTCCTCCTTGAAGAGAATTTGTCTTATGAGGAGGAGCCTATTGCTATTTTAGGTAGAGAGGTCCGTAAGTTGATATCAAAGGAGATTGCATCTATCAAGGTTCAGTGGAAGTATCGGCCAATTGAAGAGTCTACTTAAGAGAATGAGGTTGATATGCAAGAAAGATATCCACATCTTTTCACAGATTCAGGTACTCTTTTTCGCCCTTGCTTATCTTCTTGTGATCGTTTGGGGACGAACGATGGGTAAATTGGTATGTATTGTAATGACCTGTTTAGTCGGTTCGAGCAGTAGAACTATTTTTGATAAAAACTGACTGGGTCGACGGATTACACGACGGATCGTCATGGACACGACAGACCGTGATGGACTCCGTCGTCCCATACTTGTGTAAATTCTTCTGCTGCTCTCCTCATTACCCTCGACGACAGGTAGGACGAGCCGTCATAGGCACGACGGTCCGTCAAATGTCTTCGTTCCAAAACACTTCAACTCTGAAATTTGGGTACTGGGATCGACTCTCTGAACTTTGTGACGGACCTGCAGGACGGACCATCATAGATAAGACGGACTGTCACAAGCTTCACTACTGAATTTAACTCTCTGAACTTTGTGACGGAACTGCAGGACAGACCATCGTAGACACAACGGACCATCACAAGCTGCGTAACCCCGACTGGGTCGGATTTCTGCTAAAAGTTTTAAAGGGGCGTTTTAGACTATTCATGATTATAATTATGGAATTAGTGGAGTAAGTTTAATAATTTATTTACTTGAGCGTTAAAGAAGTTAATAAGGGAATAAATAGTGGGTTACTTTTATCATCTTTTATAATTGATTATATGATAATTAGGGTAAAAGAAAAACAATCTGGAGAAGAAAAATAAAAAGAACAGAGAGGGAGAACGAGCGACAAAGAGAGAACGAAGAGGAAAGCAAAGGCATTGGGAAGGTAGGTTGCTTGATCATGATTCTTCAGTGGAGGTAGGTTATGGTTTATTTCTAAGTGATAGATAAACTCTAAATAGCGATTGATATGTATTGGGTGGTATTGTAAAGTCTTCAATATGCTTGATGGTGTGTTTGTATGTTGTGATGGTGTAATTGTGGTGGTCAGAATGATAAGACTGTTGAATCTTCAATCTTAAATCCTCTCTATTAAGATGGACCTTGACATAAAGAAGGCTTGATGAACTAAAATAATGAGATAAATGGATTGAGATGTCACGTTCCGACACGGTAGTATTAGGGGATCGGGTGTCACGTTCCGACACGGTAGTATTAGGGGATCGAGTGTCACGTTCCGACACGGTAGTATTAGGGGATCGGGTGTCATGTTCTGACACGGTAGTATTAGGGGATCGGAGTGTCACGTTCCGACACGGTAGTATTAGGGGATCGAAGTGTCATGTTCCGACACGATAAGGATAAAAAGAATGAACCTTGAATTAAGTTAATGTACTCAAATTCAAAGAACCTATTTCCCAAATGAGTATGGTGTGGAGGATTGAGTCCTCATAGGTGTGCTTGGTGTTGTTGTCCAGGGTTCTTATTCTTGTTGATTTTTACCTGTTGAGTATTATGGTTGATTTTATATTATTTATTCAGTATATATTGCTTTCTATTTCGAGTTGGCCGATGATACCTACTCAGTACGTGTTCCTTGTACTGACCCCTACTTGTAATTTTCTTCTTTGTTATTTGTGGAGTGCAGCAAGCGTGCCATCGACTTCGACTCGTCCTCAACTCTATCCAGTCTTTAGCATATCAGATTTCAGGGTGAGCTATTATTCCTAGCTCGTGCTGAATTCTCTCTTTCACATCGTGATGTCTTGAAGTTCGGACATGGACCATCTTTTTACTATTTTTAGCTTCTTAAATACTCTTAGATTTAGAAATTCAAGGATAGATGTTCTTGGTGTGATGACTTCCAGATTTTTGGAATAATAAGTATTTAACTTTAGAAGTTGATTTAATTGGTTTTGATAATGAGTTTTTGGAGCTTCCGTATTATTTATATTATTTATAGTTGAACTGTTGGTAAATGTTGGGGTTTAAATTTGTTGGTTCGCTCACCTAGGAGAGTAAGTGTGGGTGCCACTCGCGGCTCGTTTTGGGTCGTTACACATCTCAGACAAGACCAAAGCACCTCCAGATAATACCTTGCGAACCATGTAAGGTCTTTGCCGATTTGGTGCAAATTTTTCTTTGTATTCGTATTGATGTGGAAAAATGCACTTAACTACTAACTGACCGATTTCAAAAGTTCTAGCTCATACTCTCTTGTGGAAAGCGCGAATCATTCTCTATCGATACAACTGACTATGAAAAAGGACAAACATTCTCTTCTCATCAATCAAAGTTAACTGATCAATGTGCTTGCTGACCCACTCAGCATTACTCAACTCTACTTCTTAGATGATCCTTAGGGATGGTATCTCAACTTCAGCAGGTATGACTACTTCTGTTCCATATACTAGTAAATATGTAGTAGCTCCAATTGATGTTCTGACAGTCGTTCGATAACCCAACAAAGTATATGGCAGCATCTCATGCCAACCTCGGTGATTGTCAATTATCCTCCTTAGAATCTTCTTGATATTCTTATTGGCAGCCTCTACAGCTCCATTCATTTGGGGACGATAAGCAGTTGAATTCGGATGAGTGACCTTAAATTGTTCACAAATATCTCCCATAAAGTGACTGTTAAGATTTGAACCATTATCAGTAATGATGAATTCTGAAACTCCAAATCTTCATATCAGATTGTTGTGAACAAAATCTGCCACCTATTTCTTGGTTACCGACTTGTAAGAAGCTGCTTCCACCCACTTGGTGAAGTAATCAATGGCAACCAAAATGAATGTGTTCCATTAGAAGCGTCTGGTTCTATCGGACCGATGACATCCATACCCCAAGCTACAAATGGACAAGGTGAACTCATAGTATTAAGTTCGTGAGGTGGCACTCGGATCAAATCATCGTGCACTTAACATTTATGGCATATTTGGACTAACTTGCAACAATCACTTTCCATAGTCATCCAGAAATACCTGGCTCAAAGGACCTTTCTTGACAAAGTGATTCCATTCATATACGTGCCACAAACTCCGGCATGTATCTGTTCAATAAGCTTCGTAGCTTCGACGGCATCGACACATCTGAGAAGATTCAAATCTGGATTCCTCCTATACATGATTTCTCCACTTAAAAAGAAATTAAAAGCCATACTGCGTATCGACTTCTTTTGGTTAGACGTAGAATCTTCAGGATAAGTTCCAGACTCCAAATACTTCGTTATATCAAGATACCAAGGCAGACCGTCCGGTTCTGCTTCAACATGAGAACAATGGACTGGGTGTTCTTTCAACTCTATCTCCTGAGAATCAATATAATCTGTATCCAGATGTTTAATCATAAAAGCGATGGTGGAAAAAGCATCGGCCAATTCATTCTGTATTTTGGGAGCATATCTAAAATCCATCTTACGAAATCTTTTACACAACTTCTGCACATACTGTACGTAAAGTATAATCTTTGGGTTCTTCACAGCCCATTCTCCTTGAACTTGGTGAATTAAAAAAATTGAATCTCCAATAACCAACAATTCATGGACATTCATGTCGATGTCTATTTACAAACCAGGAATACAAGCTTCGTATTCGGCCATGTTGTTTGTACAATTAAATTGAAGCTTAGCTGCCATGGGATAGTGCTGACAAGATTGTGACACCAAGACTGCTCCAATACCTTTACCTTGATGATTTGCAGCTTCATCAAAGAATAATCTACAACCTAGATATGCTTCAGAAATATACTCACCCATAAATGACACTTCTTCATCGTGAAAATAAATCTTAGGTCGTTCATACTCTTCATCAACGGGATTTTCCGCAAGATGGTCAGCCAAAGCCTATGCCTTTATCACTTTCTAAGTCACATACACAATGTCAAATTCACTCAACAACATTTTCCACTTAGCTAACTTTCCGGTTCGCTTCAGTGGATCCATTCTGGAAATGAGGTATGTAGTATAAAAAGATAAATAATGTCTCAGCTTCTGGGCAAGCCACGTCAAAGCACAATACGTTCTCTCCAGCAAAGTGTAAAAGACTCGTATGGAGTAAACTTTTTAATAATATAATATATAGCCTTTTCTTTTTTTTCTTGTCTCATCGTGTTGACCCAGTACGCATCCGAATGCACTATCTGAGACAGAAAAGTACATCAACAAATGACTCCTTTCTCGCGGAGGAACCAATACTGGTGGATTGGACAAATAGTTCTTAATAGCATCAAAAGCAGTCTGACACTCTTCAGTCCAGTTTCTCGGAGCTTCTTTCTTCAACATATTGAAATAGGCTCACACACCACGGTTGATTTAGCTATAAATCGACTGATGTAGTTTAACCTCTCTAAGAAACTCATCACCTCTTTTCTCCTCTTCGGCGGAGATAACTCTTGAATTGCTTTGATATTAGAGGGGTTGAACTCAATACCCTTTCTGCAGTCTATAAATCCCAACAACTTTTCGACTGGAAGTCCAAAAGTGCATTTGGCGGGATTTAACTTCAAGTTGTAACGATGCAGACGATCAAAGAATTTCCTTAGATGTGTCAAGTGGTCCGAATTCTCACGGGACTTGATTATGACGTCATCCACATATATTTCAATCTCCTTATGAATCATTTCATAAAATATGGTTGTCATAGCTCTTAGATAGGTAGCACCATCATTCTTAAGGCCAAATGGCATCACTCTATAATGATATACACCCCAAGGTGTATTGAAATCTGTCTTTTCTACATCTTCCTTATCCATCAGAATTTGGTGATAGCCTGTGTAACAACCCACAAATGACTGCATTATCCTTTAGGCTAGATTTATTGAGATCTCTGTAGTCGACACAAATTCTGATTTTTCTGTCTTTCTTGGCAACCGGAACAACACTGGCTACTTAAGTTGGGTATTGTGTCACTTCTACCAATTGATATTCTATTTGCTTGGTGATCTCTTCTTTTTTCTTTAAACTTAGTTTTGGTTCAAAATTCCGAGACTTTTGCTTCATCGAATCGAACCCCGGGTTAATCGGCAGTTTATGGGATACGACATTGGTACTCAGCCCTTGAATGTCACTGACTTCCCAAATGAACACATCAATATATTCAGTAAGCAAATGATTCAGGCCTTCTCTCCGAGCTTCATTTAGGTGGGTGTTGATCTTAACTTCTCTAACACATTCTGGATTCCCCAAATTTACCATTTCCGTTTCCTTTAGATTTGGTTTGTGCTGATTTTTGAATTGCCGAAATTCCTCGGAGACATACTCTGGTTCCTAACTTTTTTCTTCGTAATCATAAACCTTGTCATTACCAACCTCATTTTGTTCATTCTGCTCGTAACATGACATGACATTGGCAGGTCTAAAACTTACATTACTGAAACCATTAACAGACAAAGTTAGGAATGTAAAATATAATAAATGACTAAATAAATAGATTTTAAACAAAGAGGCTTTCATTCAAATTTAAAAACAATGCAAACTTTTGCCATGGGATAGGGACATGTTGCCTTTTTTGAACATCACAATGAAAATTCGAGAATTTGAAAATGCAAAATGGTGGGTCTTGAGCATCTTCCAGACTATTACTGATTTTAATGTGCATAAAACGATGCCTTTCTACCGAGGAGTTTGGGGGATCAGGATGGGCGTGGAGGTCCAGTTCTGCAGCATCTCTCCTGGTTCAGCATCATAGATACCAGCTACCTCGACCTCTTCCTCAATAAAGCATCGATCTCCTCGAAGAGGTCATATATTTGTTCCCTAAGGTCTTCATGCTCGGCATACTCCTAGATTGGAAAGGATTGATACAGCTATGGGATTGGCTTAGCCAATGCTTGATCATTTTTCTTCTTTGTCTTCATGTCATCATCTGTGGGGATGTACCCCAAACCATATCTGGCTCCCTTGACGAGGACCAGAACAGGCTGAACAATTCCTTGGGAATCTCTTCCCAATTCGAAACCTGGTTCAAAACCATTCTGTAGCATCACAATGGCTATCATCTTGTACACGACAAACATGGGAGTCTGTGGGGACAAGTCTTTACCGGTGGCATTCACCATCTCCACTATATAGAAATTTGTACCTCACGATATCTCATCAATGATCGGCACCTGTATGCAAGAGTGACTCCCTTCACCATGAATAACCAGCTCTTAATTCTTCCGCACGAGCTTCATCTTCTGATGTAGAGTAGAAAGGACAACTCCAGCCATATGGATGAAAGGCCTTCACGAAAGAAGGTTATAGCTCGTATCGATATCCAATACTTGATATTGTGATCTAAATTTTGCTAGGCCCATCTAAATGATCAAATTCACCGCTCCCAACCTATCTATATCAACTCCATCAAAGGCTCTTACTTTAACTTGGTTTGTTCCAGCTTCCCAAGGTCAAACCTTAGTTGCCTCAACGTCGACAACGGGCAGATATTCAGACCAGATCCATTATCTACTAAGACGCAGTTGACAACCTTTTCGCTGCATACCACAGTGATGTGCAACGCCTTGTTGTGTTACCTTCTTTCAAAAGGCAACTCATCGTCACAAAGGTTGATTCAGTGCCCTCAAATAACCTGGTGAATAATAGCAGCCACGTTATCGCTGTTTGTGCTTGTAGGTACATATGTATCATCAAGATTCTTTATTGAAGCCTGCCTGTGGAATTGAGAACTCATTAGCAGGGCCCATACGGAGATCTGGGCTAGAGTCTTCTCCAAATTCTTTACGATAGAATAATCTTTCGTCTGCATTCTTCTCGAGAATTCCTCTGCTTCTCCTTTGCTTATTGGACTTTTAGACTGATCCTTCTTTTGGCCTCTAAGAGAAAGCTCGTCAGGAGTGTAACATCTTCCAGATCTAATCATGCCTTGAGCAGCAGCAGTTTCAATAACGAACAGAGGCTTGACGAGAGTTTTGATGGCACAAAGCAACAACCTTTGCAGGTGTCAAAATAACAAACTCTTTCTTATCTTTGATGCTTAAAGAAGCTACATCATTTTCCAAATCATCGTGAACAATGGAGTAATCATTTTTGTTCCACACCAGTCATCGTCTATCGCGATTATACTGACATTGTCACCTCCATGATTCGACAATGGGTTAGTGTTGACATTTGCTGCCGCTGGTCAGAGATAGACTACCTCTTGGTCAATCAAATCTTGAATTTTGTTCTTGAGGTTGATACAATCCTCAGTATCATGCCTAACACTATTATAATGATAAGCACATCTTTGATCGGGTTTGTAGAATTTTGAATTGACATCCACGGGTTTGGGCCCCACAGGGTGGATATATCCTGCTGCAGCCAGTCGCTCGTACAACTTTATTCGACTTTCAATGAGCGCAGTGAAGTTCCTTGAAGGCTTATTCTTTGATCTGGGTCGAGGAGGTCATAAGTGCCTTGTTGAGGAGGAGGTACCTGTTGATAACGTCTGGTATTTGGACGAGGAGCTTGGCTTCTGGGATATGGATTTGTTTGGTAGTTTAAGGATGGAGCTTGGTAATTCGGATGGGAATTTTGGTATAGTGGTGCTCAGACTTGATAAAGAGGATGGGGTGCTCGGTAGCTTGATTGCACGTATCACTGTTGCTAGAAACACCCTGGTAGGGAGATGGAATTTTGTAGGGTGGAGGATGATTTGGGTAAATGGGAGATAGATTTTGGTAATTTGGGGGTGGACTTTGGTATAGTGGAGATTGGACGTTGGATAAGTGGCGGAAGCATTCTGATAAATTGAAGGATTATTGGGATTACTAGCTTGCGTCTAGCAAGCTTGGTAGGACTTTTAGGAAGGTCGTGAACGACATTGGAAATATGACGAGCTTCTGGGGGTTTTCCTTTCGCCATATGAAACAACAACAATTTCTTCTCTTTTCTTTTTCAACAACCCTGAAGATCCAGACAATGCGGCTACACAGGCTATCTTTCTCGATTATAAACTATCCTCCATAATCTTACCAATCTTGACTATCTCGGCAAATTTTGCTCCAACGAGAAACATAATTCTATCATAATATTCTGGCTCTTGCATGCATACGAATACTTCGACGATTTCTTTCTCAGACATGTTTGGTCTCACCCTTGCCGCTTCTTTTCTCCACCTATAGGCGAACTCCCTACAGCTCTTGGTTGATTTTTTCTTTATCTTTTCCAAAGAGTATCGGTCTGGAACAATTTCTATGTTATAAGCAAATCGAATCGATAAAATCTTTGGCCAATGCATTCTAGTTGGGCCATTGCCTGGTTTCATGTGATGTGAACCATTCAAGAGCTTCTCCGCACAGGCTTCGGCTGAAGAGCCGCATCAGTAAAGCTTCAACCCTACAATCTCCCACGAGCTGGTCACAGTAGGATCTCAAATGATCCATAGGGTTGCCCACTCCTCCGAAAGTGTCAAACTTTGGGGTTTTGAATCCTTCCAGAAGGTTCAAGTTTTGATGAATACATAAGTCTTCATAACTTAGCCCGATGATATCAGGGATGCATTGAATTTCTTTCATGGCTTTCTTGATCTCTTCCTTTATGTCAACCTTTACCTCTTCAGCAGCGTTAGTTGCAAAACCCGGCGGAGGCAGATCCTGTCTCCTTTGCATTTCCACCCTCATCTCTACAATTTGCTGTATCAACTATGGTGGGTTGAACAACCACAACATTAATAAGACTTACTTCTTCATTATTATCCCCCATAACGATCTTTTCTTTATTTGGGCTTTGTTTAGGGAAGGAAAATGTCCCGACCTTTTGATCTGGTGAAATAGGGATGATCTGCTAGCTTTTGATCGACACAAATCAATTTCAAAGTGACTGAGAAGGAAAACAACTCAAAGGTAGATTTGTCAGTGCAGATTCAGAGTACAAAATGCATAATATCACATAGATAGCTGATAAACACACAAATTGCTTTGTTTGAGGATATCTTCAACCCACGAGTGAGGATGGGAACACATTTTTTAACAAGAAGGAGTTTGCTTGTTTTAGTTTAGGACACTGTCTCAGAAAGTCTAAATCATGTTGAGCTACGGTCTTCTTGTAGCTTCTTTTTCGTCTATTGATCTGGTCTTCGTATCTTCTCGTAACATGGAGGGGGGAATGATATTTTTTTAAAGATAGGGTCCGGTCCTAGAGAAGCTGCCTATGTATCTCACAAGGAGAATTCAGGCCCAACGTAGTTTGCGTACAAGATAAAATATTTTCATTCATTCGTTCATTACGATTACAAGGAAATTGAAAGGCAACAATAGAGCTTTTTAAAGATAAAATGACGATGACACGTTAATCATTTCTCTTCTTATTTCAGCATTAGTCTCCTCCTTTCAGACGGCTCCAGAATGGAGGTTTGTAGACGATTTCTTCATCGTCGTCTTCCTCAATTGCTTCAGGGTGAGCATTTTTGGGACCACTACCGGCTCCTTGCTCAAAGATAGGGTATTTTTCGCCCATTTTCTGATGATTTTAAATCATGTTGCTATGGAAGGCTTTGTTTTTCTTCCTCTGTGCAGCCATCCTTTCTCTCATGGAGGCGAATTCTTCCATTTCCACTATCACCTCCTCATCAAGTGACATGTTTTTAGCTAACAGAGCGGTTGTCTTCGATTCTATCCTTGCCTCTCTCGCTTCTCTTTCTTGCACTTTCAACCAAAGCATGTCCAACTTCTCTCGCAAGTCCTCTTTCTCCATTTCAACATGTTTCTTTCTCTTCATTTGCGATGACAGATCCTCATCCAGCGTCACAGCTGCAGCTTTGTAGATTGCGGTATCCATGTCGACTCTGAGCCCTTACTCTTTGGCTTCTTGAATTTCCCGAGTGATATGTTCTATCTTACTTTGTAGTTCTTCTTTATTGAGTTCCATCTGGATGTTCTTACCTTGGTCCATAGAAGTGATTTTTGCCTTTTCTGAGATGGTAGAATGAATGTTTTAGGATTTGTGGTATAGTAGGTGTCTTTTGACTGAGAAACTTAAGACTTGGAAATTATGGTCAGACATTTTTTAATAGTGACTTTGTATATTCTTTTGAAATTTCAGGATAGGAGTGGATTTACGGTATCCTCATTCATAGCAACATAACACATAAGCAGTTAAACACACATATCGCATCCTAACACATATAGAAGGACCATTTTATGCCAAGGGTAAGACGAGTGTATTTGAATGATGTACATGTGAATTTAAACCAAATAAACAATCCCCCACAAAATGAATTTTACTAGTGAATAAAAATGCTCACAAAGAGGATAAAATATTAAAGACGAACCCACGCAGGGGCCATTTGAAATTGCAACAAAGGCAGACCCGTGCAGGGGTTAAAAACAATGTAAATACATATAAAACCCCACGCAGGGGCAAAGTCCACTATGCCACTCCAGATGATCATGCTCCGCCGCCGTCCCCCTGAGTCTTGTATTGCTGAAACATATATCTAAACATCAGCAAGAATCCTTCACCCAGGCGTCCTTTGTCTTCCAAGATTTTGTATCGCATCCTCTCGATTTTCTCCTTGATTCAGGTATCGAAATCATCATAACCACGCCTCAGTCTTTCCACCTCTTGAGTCACCATCCAAGAGTATCTTGGTTCTCGACAAAATTTACGTACACCTCTTGGGCCTTTTTATTTATTTCTTGTATCTCGATCACTGCTTTGGCTTCTCTATCTGTTACGCTGTGAAAGCTGCACGAGATTTAGGAGGAGACATTTTGTATGTCTTTCTTCAGCCATTGTCTGTAACACGTGTCATATCCAGCATTGAATCGGTCAAGAGCGATGGTGTATTTATCCATACGCTTGGCACCTTTTTATTCTCTGAACATTTTAGTTGCGTCGTGCACTCTATCATCTTTAATATCGTAACATAAGCGCCATAGTACGCTTCTTTAGGTACGGTTTGTCTCCTCCCAAACTGTCGCAAGACTCAAAATGGTGCATAAAGGTGAATTCCCTAAATACTAGAGAGAGGAAGTACAATCTATATGTGGCTCTCCATGATGAATTCTTTGGAGATAAAACGGTCAAGCATCCATTGGAGATCCTTTTCTCTTAATTCGGAAAAAATCTGAGCCCATCTCCCCCTTGTTCTCCGATTGTCCATATTCGCCCAGTACAACATGTCATTCAAATCTTTAAGGGTGTCCTTGTTGTCAAGAGTATGTAGCTCCCGAGTCCTAGCGCCCTTCGCTAAATGGCAGAGGATCGACCACTGAAGGAGCAAGTTGCATCCTTGGAAGTATCGATGTCCCTCTTTGCTTTTTCCTAGGGCCCGATACATATCGGATAGGATGACCGGAACTATAGAATAATACTTTGTTGTCCCTTGGTTCTCATACCCTTTAAACAAAGTATGCGCGAGTGTTATAACTCGGGTATTGATACTCAGACTTGGACCATTTGGGAACACCACTATTCCCAATAATGCTACAGCAAATGCTAGAGGACGAATTTAATTCCACTCTCTGTAGGAGATCTTGAACTCTCGATTGTAAGTGGCTTAGAAGCTTGCATGTCCAAATCGGGTATATAAATCCCTGAACGCTACATGGGATTCTAGGCACCAATAGGCAAAGTGTTTTCCCAACCCGAACCAGTCCACAATATTTTCTACCGAGGGCCTATTAGGGATAAAGATGTCTTCTTATTTTCTCGCTCTCCTTTATATCCCAGTGCCTACTGTGTCTATATAGTCTCTTATCTCCTCCAAAGTCAGGGTAATTTTGGCAGTTCCGAATCGAAACACCATTCTTTTGCTATCCCAATATCCCATAAGGACCTCAACCCGTTCCGGCCAACTGTTCATGTTGATTAATTCCGTATGAGCACCCACGTATTTGTTGAGGGTTCTTCTATGATCCTCGTCCATTTTATCATACCACATAGTGAGTTGCGGCGGCGCTAATACGACCATGTCAAACTTTTGGAAACGATCCATATCAACAAAACATAAGTTGGTTAGTTTTACCCACCCCAAGTTTGTTTTCACACGTACATCATTCAAATGTCACATAAAAAACGTGTCGTGAGGTCGAAGACCTTAGACACGGTTTTGACGTTTTTTTACTAAATGGACTTAATACACCTTGAGTATTAAGTCGTCTTAGGCTAACGCTTAATTTTTGGTTTTGTTTTC
The DNA here is from genome assembly GCF_036512215.1 of Solanum lycopersicum. Taxonomy (NCBI): domain Eukaryota; kingdom Viridiplantae; phylum Streptophyta; class Magnoliopsida; order Solanales; family Solanaceae; genus Solanum; species Solanum lycopersicum. Next base: position 20,767,527 of record NC_090803.1, on the reverse strand, counting down.
GCTCTAACATAGGCTTAATAGAATAGTTTTAAAATTGACGGTTACCCAAGCCGGACAAACATCGGGGTGAAGCTACCAAACAACGTCGGATGACCACATTCCAACTATTTGTTTGATATCTCCAAATGAATTTTTGTGTATTTCTGAAGAAATTCGTGGAAAGCTACATAACTTTCGTTTTCCTAATGCATGCTACTTACCGTTTGCGTAAGAATACCATGGAAATGCAACAAATTTACTAAGGTAAACTAAACAAGTAAATAATTTATCACAAATAGCCAAATAACGTTAGTTTTACGTTTGGACTCCTCCTTTATCCCTAATAGAGTCGCTTTTTCTATTTTATCTGAAATTGGAAAAATATTTTTTTTTTGGAAGTTTTTGACTTTTAGTCGCCACTTAATTTTTTAGAGATTTAAAGAAAAATATTGTTTTCAAATAACTTAACAGAGAAAATCATTTTGAAAACATTTACAGGGGTTCGGGGATTCATATTATATTTTACAGAGGTGTTTAAGGCACCTAAAATACCTGTTAAATATGGTTTTCCAGCAACTATCATAGTTGGCTAAAAACTAGATTTGACTTGAAAAAGATTTGGAATAATACAGAGTTAAATTTCTTATTATATAAGTGAATTATTTGCAAATTTATTGGTTTTAAGTCGATATAGCATTTACGGCGTTTGCGGGGAATTGGAGTTTTTCTAACTTCAAACTAACAACAAATAAAACTGATAAACGTATAAAGTAAAAGAGGGAAAGAGGGAGAAGGGAGAAAGAGAGAGAGAGAGAGAGAGAGAGATTTGGGTCCAAATTTGGGTTATGTTCGTCTTGACCAGAATTTTGGACCCATCTGTTTCGGGGTTTTGACCCATTCGAGTTTCATTCATACTTGTCCTAGTCTAAAAAAGTAATAGTACAAAGCGATAAGGGCTTAGGCCTGTTACATATTGAAAAATAGATAATATGAAAAATAAAGAGGGGGGGGGAAGGGGATTTTAATCCAACTTCATCGACTTTCTTCAATTCTTTAAAATTCAGGACCTGTACGCCATTCTCCCTATTGATAGAAAGGCTAACTCTATGCGGCTCAAGGATATGCGAGAGTGGAGTCCTTGCGACTCGTTCAAAGGAGTTTATGCAAGAAAAATAAAATAATAAAGTTTAGAATGACTAATTAATGAACCCGATAAAATAATCGAATACCATTTAAACACAAAAGGTGAAAATAAATGTAGAGCAAGTCGTGGCGACAATATCGTAAGATGTCACATGATAGCGATACATAAACAAGCAGACAAACAAACTATCGTTCGAATTTGTAAAAATAAAATTATTGTCGGAAGACGAACTTTAGAATACTTGGAAGAGTAAACTATACAAGAATGCGTTTTTATTAAATGTTCCCATACGCATCTTAACAAAAAAGACTTCTCGACACAAAAACATGCAAAGGACACATATGATTAAAGGAGAGAAATCACCATAAACACAAAACTAATTAGATCAAGCCATTCCATAACTTTAGACAAATAAAGACTAACTATTGTATCAATTATTTATAGTCAAAGTTCTGTTAACTTAAGGAAAGAATGGGATATTAAAGCATTATTTAGTATGATACGGGAACGAGAGAGAACTTCAACTTAAACTGTTATTTTATCCTATTAGTATCATAAATAGTGAATGTCTCAAGTTAAGAAAGATAATAGACAAAGAAAAGAGAAGGAAAAATCTTAGATTAACCATTTATTAATCCATTTCATACTTGGAACTTCCATAATATAGACGAAACTTCAAATACAAAGTTAGGTACATCATGACAACGGTATAGTAAGGGACACGATGAAGACATTCGATACATGATGCAACAGTCAATCCAAACTAGAGGTGGTTCATTCCCCAAAACACTATAAAATATTATTAATCCTCATTATGGGCAAATATCATGTTAAACCCATTCTCCAACAGTGCCGAAAAGGACAAATTCAAATAACTAAGCTTATAACAAAAACTTATATAAACTATAATCATAAAGAGAGGAGCAAAATTGGCCAAAACTTATTACATCAAGCTAATTTAAATCAAGATTCCCTATCTCTAACAGTAAACAAACATGAAAACAATTTTTAATATTAAGAAAAAAAGCAGAAACAGACTTGATCAAACTAAACCCAGAAATATCCAATACGGAAAGCAAGATCACATATTCAAAGCAAATATGAGCCAAACCATACCCCAATAATGCCATGACGATTTCTTGGATACCTTTAAGATATATAATTATTAAAGAAGGCATAACATAAGAGAAAGAGTAGGATCATTGTGTAGGATCACTGTGTAAATAATTATAATTAAAAGGACTACGCATCAAGGAAGTTTTTAGAGTAGTTAGAACGTAGTTAGATTAGTTAGAACAATTTCATTTCATTCTTGTATATATATATATATATATATACTTGTATGTACAGATTAAAGGATGCAAGAGAATACAATTGAATAACTACTTCTCTTCCTCCATTCTTCTTGTTCTTCTTCTTCTCTGTTCCTTCTCTTCTTCTTCTCTGCATCTCTCCCACATTTGCATGCTTGATATGCATCAAATAACCAGCTACAAGATAGCTAACATGGTATCAGAGCCATCATCGTAGAGCTTCATGATCTTGGTCAAACCATGGCAACTATTGACAATGAGTTGCCTGAGAAGATTAGCCATAATCATCCTTTGTTTTTACATTCAATTGATAACTCAGGTATATTACTTAGTTCGATTCAACTAACTGGAGCTGATAACTTTTCAGTATGGATTCGGGCTATGAAAATTTTCATTATAGGTCGCAATAAACTTGGATTCATTGACGGATCATGCACAAAGGAGTTCTATGGTCCTAACTTGACAAATCTATGGGAACGATGCAATGCCATATTACTTTCATGGATAATGAATTGTGTTTCAAAGGAATTGCTTGGAGGCATTGTTTATTCCACCAATGCAGCTGCTGTGTGGAAGGATTTGTGTGAAAGATATGACAAGATTGATGGATCACGTATCTTTCAATTACACAAAGAAATTGCTACTATGAGTCAAGATACAAATTCAATCTCAAGCTATTTTTCTAAGTTGCGTTAGTTGTGGGTAGAATATGATAGTTTGGCACCTGTTCCTAGCTGTGAATGTGTGAATTCAAGAGAGTTTGTAGTGTTCATGCACAATCAGAAATTACTACAGTTTCTCATAGGATTAAATGATTCATATGAGCAAGCTTGAAGTCAAATCCTAATGATGGTACCTTTGCCTACTCTGGATAAGGCATACTCACTACTAGTTGAAAGAGAAAGCCAGCGTATCATGTCACAAACCTCTCACAGTTCAAGTTCATCTGAACTTAATGCCTTGTTTACTGCTCAATCATTAGTTCCCAAACCAAGGTTTCATACTAATTCAAGATATGATCCAAATATATTTTGTGACTACTGTAAAAGAACCGAACACATGCAGGCTGTATGTTATAAACTTCATGGGTATCCACCTTGTTATGAAAGGAAGAAGAAAGGTCCTGCTTACAATGTTCAAGGGAGAGGAAGATCAAATAGTGATAGAAGATCTTATCCATCTGCTCATAATGCAATTAGTGACACTGATCATTCTGATTTTAATAGAGTTGAGAGTCAAAGAAATCAAGGTTATGGCAGAGGTGATAGACAATATGATCCTGTTGATTATCACAAAGGATTGAATGTACTGCATGAACAATACAATCTGATCTTGCATATGCTTCGTCAATCCAATATGCAAAGCACCACTGAAAGAGATTCAAATCCTTCATTCCAGTGCAAATCTAGCTCAAGAAAACTATCCCTCATCAGGTAATGTTACTGCCCTTTATACTAGTATAGCACATACAAGATGTATTATAGACTCTGGTGCAACAAATCATATGACTCCTCACTCAAAGTTATTGATTAATAAACATCCTTTGCCTACTGATGCACCTAGAAGTGTACAACTACCAAATAGAGATAGTACATTGATCACACATACAGGCTCTAGTAATATGACCTCACAAGACATTATCACTAATGTTCATCTTATTCCTGGCTTTAAGTTCAGTCTATTGTCAGTTTCAAAAATTACTAAAGATCTACAGTGTGCAGTATGTTTATATCTTAACTTTGTGACTATTCAGGATCTCTCCAGTGGGCAGGTGAAGGAGATTGGTAGAGAACAGGCTGGACTTTATCTCATTCCTCATCCCTCATCTTCTACAGATAGTACTACCTCTCAAGCACACTCTCATTTAGTTCATGATGGTTCATCAGATTCACAAACTGTCCTATGGCACCAAAGACTTGATCATACTTCTTCTAATGTTCTAGCTAGAACTCTCAATCTTCCAGTTACACAGTGTTCAAAAGAAGTTCACAACTTCACTATATGTCCTCTTGCTAAACAACCAAGACTTCCTTTTACAAATAGCTCTACAATATCTTCTAGTCTATTTCAATTGATACATATAGATGTTTAGGGTCCATTTCATACTCCTACATATGCTGGAAATAGATTTTTTGTCACTATAGTTGATGATTGCACTAGAATGTTGTGGCTATTTCTAATAAAGATGAAGAGTGATGTTTGTGTTGTATTGAAAAATTTCTTTACTCTAGTCAAACCTCAGTTCAATTTGTTACTTAAAACCATTCATACTGATAATGGTTCTGAGTTTGTTAACACTGAGTGTACACATTTGGATAGAAGCATGGGTAGTATTTATCAACGAACTTGCATTCACACTCCTCAGCAGAATGGCATAGTTGAACGAAAACAGAGGCACATACTTGAGGTGGCCAAAGCCATTAGATTCCAAGGTCATATTACTATCATATTTTGGGGGCATTGCATTCTTAATACTGCATATAACATAAACAGGTTTGTCTACACCTGTTCTGCATGGCAAATCTCCATATGAAATGTTTCACAAATGCAAACCTTCCCTACAGCATATGAGGGTGATAGGTTGGTTATGTTTTGCTAAGAACATGCATATTAAGGATAAACTTCATCCTAGGAGTGTCATTGTTGTACCCATGGGATATAGTGCTCATACAAAGGGATATATGTTATACAACATTAAGGACAGAACATTCTTCATTAGCAGAGATGTACTATTTAGAGAAGCTTTATTTCCATTTGCTTCTTCTTCATCTACTGCATCACAAGTGTTTCCTAATGTTGAAGAACCTTCAAAGATTACATCTTTGTTTCAGTCTAATCCTCCTACCACAGTTGTACATTCTGAGCCTACTGAGATAGTTCCAGCTCAAGATACTTGTTCTATAAGAAGATCACAAAGAAGTACCAAAGCTCCTTTATGGCTACAAGATTATGTTGCATCTGCTCATCTTCAATCCAATAAGCCTCTGTATTCTATTGACAAGTACATTGGTTATGACAACTTGTCTTCTTCTTATCGAGCATTTTTTTCTTCCTTTGGTACTGAAGTTGAACCTACCTCTTTTGAGGAAGCTTGTAAGGATCCTAGGTGGGTTGAAGCAATGCAAGCTGAAATATCAGCTTTGGAGTCCAATCAAACATGGCAGGTGGTTCCTTTACCTCCTCACAAGAAAGCTATTGGTTGCAAGTGAATTTTTAAAATTAAGTATCATGCCTCTGGTGAGATTGACAGATTTAAGGCACGTTTTGTAGCAAAAGGATTCAATCAGAGAGAAGGTTTGGACTATTACTTTCTCTCCAGTTGTTAAAATGGTGATTGTTAGGAGTGTTCTGTCACTAGCTGCTAAAGAACATTGGCATGTTCATCAAATGGATGTGTCTAATGCATTTCTTCAGGGTGATTTACTTGATGAAGTTTACATGATCCTTCCTTTTGGATTTAAGCCTCCAAAGGGTTTTAGTGTGCAGGGGGAGAAACCAGTGTGCAGGCTCACTTAATCCCTTTATGGATTAAAACAAGAACCTAGGCAATGGAATGTAAAACTCACTGAAGTTCTTATCAAATTGGGTTTTGTACAAAGTCATCTTGATTACTCCTTATTCATCAAGAAAACTAGTACATCTCTGCTAATACTTTTAGTATATGTAGATGATTTGATGATCACTGGAAATGATATCAGTCTTATTCAACAGAGTAAAAGCACCTTGCAAGAAAATTTCAAAATGAAAGATATAGGGAACCTCAGGTATTTCCTTGGGATTGAGTTTGCTAGATCACAAGATGGAATTGTAATGCATCAGAAGAAATATACATTGGAGATTATATCTGAGGCAGGTCTTAGTGCTGCAAAACCAGCTGCTACTCCACTGGATCCTTATGTGCATTTAACAACTAGAGAATATGATGAACTAAATGGAACAAGCAAATATGATAAATTGTTGACAGATCCAGCAGTGTACAGAAGGTTAGTTGGAAAATTACTATATCTAAATGTCACTAGACCAGACATTTCATTTACTACACAGACTCTAAGTCAATTTCTACATCAGCCTAAGCAATCTCATCTAAATGCTGCTCTCAAAGTAGTGATATATATCAGAAGTCAAGCTGGACTGGGTGTTTTATTATCCAGTACAAATAGCAAAGAACAGCAAGTCTACTGTGACTCAGACTAGGGTAGTTGCTTACATACAAGGAGGTCAGTTACAGGTTTCATGGTGAAGTTGGGAGGCTCACTAATATCATGGAAGTCCATGAAGCAAGCAACCACTCCAGAAGTATGGCAAGTGCAGTAGCTGAAGTTGTATGGTTAGTGAAACTGTTCAAGGAACTTGGGGTTGAAGTATCCACTCCAGTAACTATATATAGTGACAGTAAATCAGCTATTCAAATAGCTTTTAATCATGTGCCATATGAAAGAACAAAGCACATAGAGTTGGATTGTCATTTTATAAGGGGGAAGATTCAGAATGGACTAGTGCAAACGAAATACTTGAGTACCAAAGAACAAGAAGAAGACATGTTAGCTAAAGGATTGGGAAAAACTCAACATGACTATCTACTATCCAAGTTTGGTGTATTGAATCTATTCATACCTACAAACTTGAGGGGGAGTATTAAAGAATGCATTACATAAGAGAAAGAGTAGGATCATTGTGTAACTAATTATAATTAAAAGGACTACACATCAAGGAAGTTGTTAGAGTAGTTAGAAGGTAGTTAGATTAGTTAGAACAATTTCATTTTCATTCTGGTATATATATATATATATATATACTTGTATGTACAGATTAAAGGATGCAAGAGAATACAATTGAATAACTACTTTTCTTCCTCCATTCTTCTTCTTCTTCTTCTTCTCTGTTCCTTCTCTTCTTCTTCTCTGCATCTCTTCCCACATTTGCATGCTTGATATGCATCAAATAACCAGCTATAAGATAGCTAACAATAATATCGAATGAAAGTTACTCAAAAATGAATATAAAATAGTACTGTGAAGACTAACGAATAAGTGATAATATCTTTCTAGGCAAGTATGACAACCAAGAATTTAAGAAGGATACAAATAATCGTACAAACTCATTTAACGCTAAAAATCCATGAAAACAAACAAAGAAAGACGAACACACATGGATTTTCAGACAGATTCCATCACTTATTAACAACTAACAGTGAGTCAAAGACATTCCGAATGCAAACATATGAACCATTCGCATAGATAAGGTTCAAACGACTACGCACTGAGACTAACATGTATTCAAAATGAAATGAGTAATACCTTTCGAGGTGCAGTAAAACAGGGACGACAGCGAGCCTGAAAGAGCACCGACTTTCGCACCCGAAGAATGACTTCGAAGACTTTGGAGGAACAGGACAAAGCTAAAGGAGAGCCATGGAGGAATCGAATGTCCTAAAAGATGAAAATCGTTTTACGCGTATTTCTTCTATATTTTTATTTTGACTTTCCTCAGTAATGAAATTTTCCTTTTAAGACTTTCCCTCTCACAGAATAATCTCTCTGTTTTCTTTTTGTTAACAAAAACATTTCCCGAACTAAATTTAACTCCCAAAAATCCCTCTCCAACAAAAATCCCCCAAATTGATGGATGAAGAGAATATATATTGTGGAAATTTGGGGTTTTAAATTTGTGGGGAGGAAAAGGGAAAAGCGGGAATTCCCAGCTATTCCCAAAATTTGAAATTGAAGAAACTCCTCCAAGGACAATGACAGTTGCCCTTAGTACAATCCTAGCTCTGTTTTTCCAATGGCATAGAGCTGGGAGTAGTTCGATTTTGCCCAAGAACGAGAGGGGCACGGAGATAGTGCCACATCGCTCTGCTCTCTCGTACAAATACTTTGCTTTCCTCTGAAATTCATATAAACGGGCAGCCGAATCGACAGAGAGATGGAGACGCGTGACACGCGATGGCTTCTGAGGCCAGGCTGTTGCTGTCGCGTGAAGAGTTTCGTTTGGATTCTTGCATTGCGCGTGAGAGGAAGGGAAAAAATGCGTTGAAGGGATGATGTTCTGGGTTTTCCTTTTCTCCCTTTTGCTGAAAGGGATAGGGAGGGTGAAAAGGGTTGGGTTCGGGTCAGGTTTGGTCATGGGGATTGATTTGTGTTGAAATTTGGGAAATAGGGAGTAGGCTGGACATTTTAGGCGGATTAGGTTAAAGAAAACGGAATATGGGCTAGGCAGGTATATAAATGGGCTGGGAGTATTGATGGTGTGACCTCTAGGGAATAATAAAAGGGCCGAATCGATTTTTTCCAAATGAATTAAAGTATTCAGGCAAGACAAAAGAAATTAATATAAATTATCTAAACAAACTTCTTAATTTTAGCGAAATAAAATAATCGATGTAATCATAGAAATAATTAAAAAAGTAAACTATTACCTAACTAATTAGTAAAATATTTAAAAAAAATTAGACGATTTACACATATTCGGAAAAAATGTGTTTGTATATGTATGTATGTGTATGTGTGTGTGTGTGTGTGTGTGTATATATATATATATATATATTATTTGAATTTTTGTGAAATATTGATTATTTTAAATCGCTTGAAATTTAAGAAGCTCGTGAATTAATTGATATCGGGGAGGGTAAAAATTAGGTGTCAACAATCGCGGTTTGTTTTATTTAGTCACTTTGTTGCTCTAATTTATTTAGATTGATTATAAGCACTTTTCTAGAAATTTGAACTAGTTATGTTGTTACTTTGTCATATTTGTTGTAAATTGAGAGCGAAATACAATAAGAAAGTAAGATAAATGATAATAGAAAGTATAGTGTGTATTTCACAAGGGATAAGGAGACTCTTTATAGGATTTAGAAACACCCTTTTATATCCTTTAACCAAGCACATTAGTATAACTTTAATAAATACAATATATATATATATATATATATATATATATATATATATATATATATATATATTATGTTAGGTATAAACTAAGAGAAACATCCACAATTAAATGAATTTGTAACACTACCTCTTTGGTGTTCATAAACAATGTGTCTCGCTAAAATTTTTACTAGGAAAATTTAGTGGGAAAAAGAGTACACACGTCGTGTTATACTCATTGAGTGATGCCTCATCAAAAACCTTATTAGGAAAACTCAATGCAACAAAACTTTGATTAAGAGAAAAAGAGTACAACGTTTATTTTACTCTCCTAATGAGAAATTTATTTGATATATTGAAGACGACGCATTCCAACTTATATCTTACTTTCTCAAATGTTAACGTTGACAATACCTTAGTGAATAAATTTGCAAGATTATCTCTTGAACGAATCTGTTCAACATTTATCTCACCATTTTGTTGAAGATCATGCATGAAAAAGAACTTAGGTGAAATATGTTTTGTTCGGTTTTCTTGATTATCCTCCATTTAATTAACTCATGCGGGTATCATTATCTTAATACAATAATGTTGGAATCTTTGTTTACACAGAAGAACTATAATTGCAAAATGTGTTGAGTCATTGCTCTCAACCATGCACACTCTCGACTGTCTTTATGAATGACCATTATTTCTACGTGATTCGAAGAAATTGCAACTAATGTTTGCTTCATCGAATATCATGATATAGTTGTACCTCCACATGTAAATAAATAGTCTATCTGAGATGGGGTTTTATATGGGCCAGACAAATATCCCACATCTGCATAACCAATCAATTCTAACTTGGATGCATTAGAATACAATAATCTCATATCAATTGTTCCTTGAAGATATCTAAATATATATATTTAACACCTTTTTAATGTCTTCTTGCTGGACATGAGCTGAATCTCGCCAATTAATTGCGAAACAAACATATGGTCTAGTATTGTTGACAAGGTACATAAGTGTCCCAATATCACTAAGTTATGGTATTTCATCACCAAGAAGTTTTTCATCTTTTCTTTTGAGGTTGAAATGAATCTTTCTTTGTGTCAAGAGATCTCACAATTATTGGAGTACTTAATGGATGTGATTTATCCATGTAAAATCACTTCAAAACCTTTTCAGTATATGTTGACTAATAGATAAATATTTCGTTTGTCAAATTCTCAATCTAAAGGTCAAGACAAAATTTTGTCTTATTAAGATCTTTCATTTCAAATTCTTTCTTCAAACACTCAACAACTTTCGAAATCTCTTTAGGAGTTCTAATGATGTTCAAGTTATCAACATAAACAAATATTATTACAAATTTCCTATAAAACACAAGGACAAATAGGGTCATTCATATACCCTTTATTTGGCAAATATTCGCTAAGACGATTATACCACATTCGCCACGATTGTTTTAGTCCATATAAGAATTTTTGAAGCTTTACAATTTTCTTTAAATGTTATAAGCTTCGAAACTTTGACTGCTTCACGGATTTTCAAAAAATATTATGGTCTTGTGAGCCATACAAATAGGTTGTGACAACGTCCATTAAATGCATTTCAAGCTTTCCATGAACTGTCATATTTATCAAATTCCTGAAGGTAATTGCATCTACCAAAGGAGAATGTCTCCTAATCAACATCGAGCCTCTGCAAAAATTCTTCTGCCACAAATTATGCTTTATATCTTACGACTTTACCATTTTCATTGTATTTTTGCATAAAAATCCATTTGTGCCCCCACTGCCTTGACAGTCAGGTGTTTCAGACTATTAATATAAAAACTTCACGATTTTCAAGTGAAGCATTGCTTCCTTTCATTTTGGCAAATCATTTTCCTGTCTACATACATGTATCCAAAGAACGAGATATGATACATAAAGTAATATTCAAAATTATCGTGAATCTTAGTAATTATGACCTAAATTAGTGAAATTTATGTAATTTGTTCTAAATTTTATTAATTAAAATAAGGATTACTTATCCCTCACAGCTCTCCCAACAAAAAAAATTAAATTTAAATGGTTAACTTGAAAATTTTCTTTTCTAATTTTTCAATTATCCTGTAGGACACTCTAGATTTGAAGCTTTATATTGATTTATTGAATTGATTTAAGCATAAGTAAATCAAATAACCTCAGATAAATGTAAAGTTGTAGAAATTTTTAATTTTAAGGACTAATTAATTAACAAGGAGTAATTTATGTGTAACTTATGTCTATAAGAAATAATTAAGTTCCAACGGATTTTAATTATATCGATATACAAAATTTTGTATTTTTTTTATCAATTCGACCAGGGATGTCAAGCAAGGGTTTTTTTTGTCCTCTGTTGATATCTTTAACTTATGTCATAAGATATAATGAATTTGTAGAGAACTTTTACCTTTTAGAAGTGAACGTTGTTTAATTTATGTCAAATAAGATAAAAGTTCTCTAAACCTGTGTGAAGGAATATTAATTGTATTTAAGTGTTAATCTAATAAGGGAATACATGGGAGATATATATAGGAGATATAGGAAGGAGTACTAATCCTAATAGGACTAGGATTAAGGAGTACTAATCCTAATAGGACTAGGATTAGTACACAGTAAATACTAATATTATTTAATACTATTTATTTAATACTATTTGTTATTATCCCCCCTCAAGATGAGCTGAGCGGAAGCAAACGGAAGCTTGGAACTGAGGTAATCGTGTTGTCGGCTCGGGAGAGACTTGGTGAGAATATCAGCCGGTTGTTCTTCAGTAGGTACATACTGCACAGTCATGGTGCCGGCCTGAACTTCATCGCGAACAAAGAGAAAATCGGTATCAACATGGTTCATTCTGGTGTGTAGGAAGGAATTCTTGGCCACACAGATGGTTGATTTATTGTCACAATAGAGAGCAGAAACAGTGTGAGTGGCGCGGAGTTTGCGAAGAATATATGTGACCCACATGGTCTCAGCAGCAAGAAGAGCAAGGGCGCAGTATTCAGCTTCAGTCGAGGACCGAGAGACCTTGGGTTGTTTTTTTGTACACCAGGAGATCGGGTTCGGCCCCAAAAAAATGAGAAACTGGCCAAAGATGTGATTTACATATTCCTTTCCATTGTCACTTCGAAAAAGTTTAACATGAGAATTGAATTGTGTTTTGACCATTTTTTCAAAAGTGACAAAGGTGGTGTATGCCTGTGATTTGTTTTAGTGGGTACAACCAAGTGTATTTTGTAAAATCATCCACAAAACAAACTTGTGCCATACCTAATTGAGACATTAAAAAATTTATTATTTGAGTAGACGGGTGACCCAGACGACTGTGCCACAACAGACTGTGACCATCAGCAGAGCCACAAAAACGCTTTCTAAAACTGGGTAGGCAGACGAACTTGTGCCAGGAAGAACGTACAGACCATGCTCACAGGGGCCCTGAAAAATCACCCTCTTGGTAGTATTGTCTAGGATCTGAAAATCATTAGAGGTGAACAAGAGTGAGCAATTATTGTCTTTTGTGAATTGGTGAACTGAAAGGAGATTGGTTTTAATAGAAGGGACGTGGGTAAAGTTACCTAGGTGAAAGATAGTGGTGGGGGTTTTAATGGTACCCGTGCCAGTGTGAGAAATATTAAGGGACTCACCGTTGCCAATAGTAATACCATTGGAGCCATGATATGGATTTGGAGCGTTAAGCTTTGATAGATCAGAAGTAACGTGCATGTTGGCCCCAGTATCCAACAGCCATTCAGAGGAAGGGCCGGCTTGAGATGCATAATTGGAAGGTTATCACTATTTTGGCTCTCCTCATATCGAAACCAGCAACGAACAGCGGTGTGTCCTGTTTTCTGACAGATTTGACAAGTTGGACGATCCCGCTAGTAAGTGCCCTGCTCGCCGCTGGAAGATGACTGCCCGCCGCTGCCGAAGGAGTGCAGGCTGTTGTTGCTGCCGTGCTGCTAACCGTCGTACGGCGGACGACTGTCCTGCCGACCGCCGCGCCCGCGGCCTTCGCTATTTCTGCCGTAGCCGCCGCGACTCCCCTGCCAGCCGCCACCATGCCCCTCGCGATAGTTCTGGCTTGCGGTGAGGGCGGTGGACGGCTCCGTAACAGCGGCTTCTCGGAGAAGAAGTTTGCTCTCCAGATCCACGTTGATTTCTTCACTTTTTAGCCACGAGGAGAGAGTAGCCAGGTCAACGGGCGTTGGACTGATGCGAACCGCCTGTTTAATGGAGGAATAAGCTGATGGAAGCCCCCGAACGACGAACATGACGAGATCTTTTTGGGAATGATTTCGTTCATGGTGTCGAGGGCTGTGATGATGGTGGAGACCTCGTCTAAATACTCCGCCATAGTTTTCATGCCTTTAGTAATTGTGTGGAGACGATCACGCAATTGAAAAATATGAGAGTGAGAAATTGATGCTTAGCGTGTTGCGAGGGCCGTCCACACGGCTGAAGTAGTTGTGTAGGATCGGACGTGTTTCTGAACCGTGGGAGAGATGACCGCAATCAAACATGATCGGATCTGGCCATCCACGGCTTTCTAGGCGGCATGGGCCGGATTGGTTTTTTCTGATTTGTCCATGGCGGTGATGACTACCGGCGGCGGTTCTGTGCTTCCATCGATGTATTTGAGAAGGTAATTGGCCTCAAGGGTTGTAAGAACGGTGATTTTCCATGTAGGGTAATTTATGTCTGATAATTTTTTGGGAATCAGGGCATGAAGATGCCTGAGAAGGAGTTTAACGCCAGAAGGAAGTGAATCGAGAGGATCCACCTCGGTTGTCATGGCTGCCGCCGCCCAAGAGAAGAGAGGGAACAATCGGTGCCCTAAAGAGAGAAAAAAAAACCTAGAGAAAAGAAGATCTAGGTTTTCTGACTCTTGATACCATGAAGGAATATTGATTGTATTGAAGTGTTAACCTAATAAGGGAATACATGGGAGATATATATATAGGAGATATAGGAAGGAGTACTAATCCTAATAGGACTAGGATTAAGGAGTACGAATCCTAATAGGACTAGGATTAGTACACAGTAAATACTAATATTATTTAATACTATTTATTTAATACTATCTGTTATTATTGTGTCAAAGTCAAAAGTCAAAAGTACTTTAGCCCAATTATTTTTAATTAAATTATGAGTAACAAGAAAAAAATTAAGGATCACATTTAATGGATTAAAACTAAAGAATGCAAAAACTTGTTTTTTTTTCAGCGTTTTGGGCAAAAATCATCCCTGAAGTAGTATAACCAAAACTTAAGATACATACTTGGGTATCTCCATTCCAAACACAGAATTTGGTGTCATCGCTACTTTAGTGTAATCAACTCCAATCCACTACACCAAATTTTACACCAAAAGAAATATTTTTTTCTTTGTTCATTATTATATTTTTATTTCTTATTTCATTTATATTTTCATATTTCATAAAACAAATTCATTCTAAAACATTCACCATTTATAATTCATAGTAGAATTAATTTTTGTGAATGTGAATTGTTGTTATATTCAATTATAATTTATAGTCGAATTAACATAAATTAATTTTTATAAAAAAAAAGTCATAGATAGAAAAATTAATTTATAAAAAAACTAAATTTTATTTCTGAAATTAATATTATAAAAATATTATATAAAAAATAATTAAATATACAAGAGATTTAATTTGAAAAAATACAATTTATATAATGTTTAATTAAAAGTTTGTATATTAAATAATATTAAAAAAATTTACAAAGTGATTTGGTATGATGAATAGAGTTACACCAAATCAGAAGTAAAAATTAGTGTGAGTTGGAGCTCAAAACACCAAATTTTACAGGAGCTCAAAACACCAAATTTTACACCAAATTTAAAATTTGGAGTAAAATTTGATTTTGGATCGGAGATGATCTTATGATATAAATATGAACAAGTACTATCCTTTAACTATCCTAAACTTAGCAATAACCATCCAATGTCAACTTGCGTTTAAAAACTAACAGCTGAAATAATAACGTGTCAAGAAGGTGACTTCCCCCAAAATCTCCATATTCTATCGTCTTCATCCTTATAGCTGGACTTTCTTTTATGCTTTCAAACAGAAAAGTAATCTGCTCCAATTGAAAGAGATGGACTTTATGAAAGGTTAGGATACTGGACTTTTTTCCGTTTATTTTTATTGTCTAAAAAAAACTATTATATTTCGTAAGCACAAGTAGCAATGCTAAATGCACTTACTTATTTGATAAAATGTCTGAAAGGAATTGAAGGCACATTGCATATGAATTTTCAGGTGCCATGGCATTCTAAAGTAAATTTAAGTACTTCAAAGTTGAGAGGAGTTATTTTCAATACACTATAGGCTGCAACTGTCAAATGCTTCCGCTAACACAAGAAATAAAAACAAATGCATTCATCTTCTGTTATATTGATAATTTTTGCGTTTCTCCGTTATTTTTGTAATAATAAATACTTTTTTAGCCAAAAAGTTTTGAGCAATATCTTCACTTATATTGATTCTGTATGTATGTAAATAAGGATGATTGTATATTTAAGTGTAATAACTTAGGTTGGTTGAATTTTAATAGTTAAATTAATTGACTATATGAATTTATACTTTGTTAGTCTAAGTGCGGTTTATCTATAAGTGTCACTATCATTAATTTCTTTGATTCATCAAAAAAAATTGAATTTAAATTTTACATATTTTAATTTATTTTTCGCCATTTATTTCTAAATCTAAAATTTCTCAATGAACTAGAAATAAAATTAAGTTAAAAGAGTTAAAGAAGTTGAAAAAAAACTCTGTGATGAGAAATAAAAGTAAGAGAAAAGATTATCCGTTTGGCCATAAATTTTGCAAGTAAAACTTGGGAAAAAACTTGACAAATTTTGTTTGTCCATACACTTTTTTATTATTTGGCAAATTTTTGTGGCAAATTTTCCAAATTCCCAAATACTAGAAAAAACTAGTATTTGGGCCAAATTTCATTATTTGGAAAGTTTTAGAAATTCAATTTTTACCCTTAACTTTTTATTTTACAAAAATAATATATTTATTGACACCAACCAATTCAATTAGCTCCCTTCTACATGCATTCTTTTGATTATATACATTCCTTTATTACAGTTAGTCTTAATGAACTAGCTACTAAATAAAACATGAATTGCATTTATTTTATTTTGGTAGATAAATATTACGTTGTTGATGCTGATCTACGGAACACAAGAGGATTTTTAGCTCCATTCATTGGAATGCGCTATCATTTGCAGGACTACCGAGGAAGTGAAAGAGAGCCTAAGAATGGAAAAGAGTTATTTAACTATAAACATACTTCTCTGTGCAATGTAATTGAAAGAACTTTTGGTGCATGGAAAAATAGATTAAGAATACTAAGACAAGGCATGAACAACTATGAATGTGACATGCAAGTGAAAATAGTAATTGCTTGCGTTGTATTGCATAATTTTTTATGTGAACACCAAAGTAGTGATGGAATATTCAATGAAAATGAAAATGATGATATGGTTGTTGATGAAAGTGACGAACTACTGGCTTAGGGTAACAACATCGCTTCATCTTCTCGATCGTCTGATTCGAAAATATAAGCTCATCGAGAAGAGATTGTTCATAAAATGTGAGAAGATTATATTAAAGAATAGGTTGAACTCTTTCAGATGAGAAAGCATATGTTCTTCAGTGATTGCAATATTTATTTCCTTTTGTTTTCTTCTCTTTTTTTCCCCGAATTTATATTAGTTGTATTTTCATTATCATGATTTGTATCAAGACCTTTTCACTATACGAATATTTACTGTAATGATTCTTGTTGATTTGTTGCGGAAGTCATAAATCTGGTTACGTGAGATTTTTATTGTGCTATGTAATACAAATTTATGGTTAGTTGGATAGTTTTAAAAACTTATGGATATAAATCATATTTCTTAAAAAAATGAAATATGTTTCTCAAATTCTATGGCCAAACACATGGTAAAATTTCACCCAAATTTTCATCCAAATAATATTTGCCAAAAATATTTGAATATCTATGGCCAAACGCTAGCTGAAATTGAAGGAGACAAAAAGAAATAAATTGAAATGAATAAATAGTAATCAGTGGGTCCCAAAATAAACAAGAGGTTTAACCATTGTTGAAGGGGCTGATTTATTTTAATGAATATTGACCGTCAAATTTTAAAATGGAAAAATGTCACAAAATTATATATGCACTAGATCAACTCGTATCGGAGAGGAGTCTCTTCCGAAGAAAATCTAGTTGAAAATCAACATTTATTTTTTCCCCACTTTTTCTTGTTACTTACCAATTTGAAGCTTAAGAATATTGCACATAGTATAATTAAACATTTGAAAAAAACTGGAAATTGTGGTTGGTAAAAGAAAAGGTAACTTAATATATATTAAAAGGGACAAAATGTTTAGTAGATGCTGAGGTAAAATCTTTACATTGAGAATGACTTCGCTCATACATAATCATGGATAAGTACCCGATCAAGTATAATTAGGTCAAGTAATATTCAATGGCCTTATAAATTTATGTCATGTGTATTATATAATTATTTATGGTTGAGATTCATTTAAATTATACTCATCTTAATAATAGAAACAACAAAGTTGTTACCTATTTTTATTTTTGAAAACTATCGAAAAAATAATTAAGTGTATACCCAAGCTAATATTTTCAAAATAAAAAATATTAAAAAAGAAAATTTAATATACCTGAAAGAAAGTATTTGCATTATCAAATTGAGCCTTATCATCAACTACCCTCCGATCTTAATTTTTCTTTTCTTGAAAATATTAGCTTGGGTACACTTAATTGCTTTATTTGATAGTTTTATAAAAATAAAAATAGTTGACAACTTTGTTGTTTGTATTATTAAGATGAGTATATAATTTAAATTTATTATTAAGATAAGTATACAATTTAAATGAATATCAACCATAAACTATGATATAGTACACATGACATGAATCTATAAGGCCATTTGAAAATTACTTGACCTAATTATACTTGACCGGTTCTTTATCTCCAATTATGGAGTGCTTTAATTTATTGACTTTTAACTATAACACAAAAAGATGCTAATTGCTTCACTCTTTTCTTGTTACTTCTTTCTCTTTTGCTTTGAGGATTTTAATGTTGGTTTTCCATCTTTAATTTTAGTAATTACTGTGCAAATGATATTTCAAGAAATTACTCTCTACCTTTCGAGGTAGAAAGAACATTTGCGTACGGTACACTCTACCCTCCTCAAACTCCACCACATCAAAAGAAATATTTAGTGATAGAACATTTTTCTTTTATTGCCACAAAAATAATTAGCGGGTTGTATGTTGAGTTGCGCGGTATTTAATATAAAGTGTTCATTATAAATCCTCATAGAATTTATGTCACGACCCAAAATGAGTCGTGAGTGGCACCCACACTTACCTCCCTAAGTGGGCGAACCAACACATCTAAACCCCAACATATACCAATAATTCAACTATAAATAATATAAATATTGTGGAAGCTCCAAAACTTATTAAGCAACCAATTTAAATATGTTTCTAAAGTATAATACTTATCATCCCAAAATTTTGATAGTCATCACGTCAAGGACATCTATTTTCAAATTACCAAGTCTAAGAGTGTTTAAGAAAATCAAAACAAGCAAAAAGATGGTCCATGTACGAAATTCAAAGACATCTAGACGTGAATGAGAGAATCCAGCACGAGCTATAATTAATAGCTCACCCTAAACTCTGATTTGCTGGAGACTGGCTAGAGCTGAGGGCAAGTCGAAGTAGATGGTACACTTGGTGCACTCCACAAAAGGACAGAGAAGAAAATACAAGTAGGGGTCAGTACAAGGAACACGTACTGAGTAGGTATCATCGACCAACTCAAAATAGAAATAAATATATATTGAATAATAATATAAAATCAACTACAATACTTAACTGGTGGCAAGCAACAAACAAATGAACCATTGATAACAACACCATAATAGGTACACCATCAATCATAACATCAATCACACCTATGAGGATTCATGCCTCCACACCATCCTCATTTGGAAAAATAGGTTCTTTGAGATTGAGTATATTAAGTTACTTCAAGATTCCTTTCCTTTAATGTTATTGTGTCGGAACGTGACACTCAGATTCCATATATCGTGTCGGAATGTGACACTCCGATACCATAATACCATGCCAGGACGTGACACTCCGATTCAATAATATCGTGTCAGAATGTGACATTCCGATCATATTATCTCATTATTTTATTTCACCAAGCTTTCAATAATCAAGGTGTAATTTTAATAGAGAGGGTTCAAGATTAGAAATTCAATAGTCTCATAATTTTAGGCTAACCACAAATCAGACAATCAAAACATACAACCACACAATCAAGTACATATGGGACTTTTCAATATCACTCAATACATATCAATCGCTATTTAGAGTTTATCTATTAAATAGAAATAAACCATAACCTACCTCCACTGAAGAGCAGAAGTCAAGCAAGCTGCTTCTCCATTATTTTCCTTTGCTCAATGCCTCTGAACCTTTTCAATCTATTAAGTATAGATATCCATAATTTGTAAGTTAACGAGTCTATAAACACTCATGTTATTCTATTTCTAGCCTAGACTCAAAAATTCACCAAATTCTATAATCAATTTCCTAAAGTTTAAACCTAAAGACAAGTCTTAATTCCTCCGATTAGCATAACTTTAATGAAACTTAAATTAGATGCACTTAATATTTAATTACCTATCTCAATAAATTAAAAATATAATATATAAGGTGAGAACAAAATATTGATATAATAAAAAAATGACCAGTCAAAAAAACCAGTGGCAGACAGACTACGGAACTTGCAACAACCCATACAAAATCCCTATACAATAGTTGTTGTCCAAATACACATACATATATAATATATATAATTAACCCTCACAAATTTCCCAATCATGATCAATTAAAATTTGTTCCCCTCAAAATCCTAGCCTAAATGTTATGAACAGTGAAAAGAAAAACAATTCAAAGTTTTTGCAATCCCTTATTCCCTCAATCCCACCATATAATATAATAAATAACATACTATCCTTTCTTCAGGTAAAAATTACAAGAGTTAAAGGCTATGGTTATACCTTGACTTTGATTTCCTTTGAGTTCTTATGAAGTTGTTGCGACTTCTTTTATTTTCCTTACTTATATAAATTATTTAATACCCTAATCATTATATACACTTAATTATAAAGTGGTGAAAGTGACCCACTATTAATTTTAATATTACTTTCTTTAATCACTATCTAAATAAATTATTAAAAGTACCCCATGAATTCTATAATTGTAGTCATGAATAGTCCAAACCCAATTAGAACATCGAAAAATATTTTATGAAACCCAAGGCTTTAGCACTCGAAACGACCAAACGGGTCTTTTCAATAGATATCAATTTAACTATCGTTCGTCCTCGAATGATTAAAAGAAAGGTGAGGGCGAGCTAGAGTACCTGAATCGGTAAAAAGATGTGGATATCTTTCATGCATATCAGCCACACTCTCTCAAGTGGACTCTTCAACTGGACGATTCTTCCACTGAACCTTGTAGAAGCAATCTCTTTTGATCTCAATTTGTAGACCCCTCCCTATCTAGAATAGCAGCAGGTTCCTCCTCATAAGACAGATTCTCATCAAGAACAGCTGAATCCCAACGAATAATATAATTTTCATCACCATGGTATTTTTTCAGCATAGACACATGAAATACCGGGTTCACCCCTGACGACCCTGGAGGCAATGTCGATTCATAGGTCACCTCCCCCACGCGCTTTAGAACTTTAAATGTACCAATATACCTCGGACTAAGCTTACCTCGCTTACCAACCGCATCACACCTTTCATGGGTGAAACCTTCAGCAAGACTTGTTCACCCTCCATAAAATCCAAGTCCTTAACCTTTCGATCTGCATATTCCTTCTGCCTACTCTGAGCTGCTAAAAGCTTTTTTTGAATAAATTTCACTTTCTCTAATGATTCCCTCAGAAGATCAGTACCCCAAGGTCTAACCTTAAATGCATCAAACCAACCAATAGGGGACCTATATCTCCTACCATATAATTCCTCAAATGGCACCATATCAATACTCGAGTGATACCAATTGTTGTATGAAAACTCTGCTAAAGGTAAAAATTTATTCCAATGACCACTAAATTCTATCACACATGCACGAAGCATATCCTCCAACACCTGAATCGTTCACTCAGACTGACCATCGGTCTGAGGGTGAAATGCAGTACTAAGATCCAGTATAGTACCTAATTCAACATGTAATGTCCTCTAAAACTTAGAAGTAAATTGCGTACCTCTATCTAATATGATGGAAAGTGGTACACCATGCAATCAAACAATCTCAGAGAGATAGAGTTTGGCTAACTTCTCGGCACTGTAAGTCATCTTAACCGGAATGAAGTGAGCAGACATAGTTAACATGTCAACAATTACCCAAATAGAATCAAACTTACCCAATGTCTTTGGAAGACCAACCACAAACCATTGCAATTCTTTCCCACTTCCATTCACGAATGGGCATTTTCTGAAGTGTCCCTCCAGGTCTCTGGTGTTCATACTTTACCCGCTGACAATTCGGGCAACGGGCAACAAATTCAACAATGTCACACTTTATTCTACTCCACCAATAATGTTTCCTTAGATCATGATACATCTTGGTTGCAGCAGGATGTATAGAATGCCTCGAACTATGAGCCTCTATAAGAATAGTATGAGTAAAATCATCAACACGGGGCACACATACCACTACCTTAATTCTCAAGACGCCTTCCTCATCAATTACTGCCTCTTTACCCTCTCCTCACACTACCATATCTCGAATTTAGCTCAGCTTCTCATCAGCAAACTACTTTCCCTTAATCCTGTTAAGAAAAGAAAATTTTGCCTCCACACAGGCCAAAAATCCTCTTTTCTCTAGTACTTTTAGCCTCATAAAGTCATTAACGAGTGTCTGAACCTCTGTCGCCAATGAGCGTCTAGAAACCTGTAAGTGGGATAAACTACCCATGCTCCCTGCTTTTCTACTTAAAGCATCTTCCACGACATTAGCTTTTCCTAGGTGATATAAAATAGTAATATCATAGTCTTTCAATAGTTACATCCACCTCCTCTGCCTCAAATTCAAATCATTCTGAGTAAAGAGATATTGTAAACTACGATGATCTGTATAAACTTCACATTTGACCCCATATAGATAATGTCTCCATTGCTTTAATGCAAATACAACTGCGGCCAACTTCAAATCATGGGTCATATTGTTACGTTCATGCACTTCCAATTGCCTCAAAGCATAATCAATTACATTCCTCTCCTGCATTAGCACTGCACCCAAACAAGAATAAGATGCATCACAATAAACAATAAAATTCTTACCTTCCACTGGCAAGGAAAGAATTTGTGCAGTAGTCAACAAGGTCTTGAGTTTCTTGAAGATTTCTTCACATTCTGCTTAGTCAAATTTGTCAGCTGGGAAGCAATAGAATAAAATCCCTTGACGAATCCACGATAGTAGCTAGGTAAACCAACAAAGCTCCTTACCTCTGAAACATTAGTAGGTCTTACCCAATTCTTCACTACTTCTATCTTAGAAGGATCCACCTTCACTCCATCCTTAGAAACCACGTGCCCCAAGAAGGACACTGAATCGAGCCAAAACTCACACTTGGAGAATTTCGCGTAAAGACTTTTCTCTCTTAACAACTCTAATACAATTCTCAAATGCTCCTCATGTTCTTTCCTTCTCTTTAAGTATATCAGTATATCATCAATGAATACAATAACAAAGATGTCCAGATATGGCTTAAAATCCCGTTCATCAGGCTCATGAAGGCAGTAGGGGCATTTTTAAGCCCAAAAGACATTACTAAGAAAACATAATTCCCATACCTCGTTTGAAAATCATTCTTTGGCATATTTGTTGCCCATATTTTCAATTGATGATAACCGGATCTCAAATCAATTTTAGAGAAGAAACAAGCACATTGTAACTGATTGAACAAATCATCAATGCGAGGAATGGGATACTTTTTCTTAATAGTTACCTTATTCAGCTGTCTGTAGTCTATGCACATCCAAAAACTTCCATCTTTCTTCTTCACAAATAAAACAGGGGCACCCCAAGGGGATGCACTCAGTCTAATAAAACCTTTACCTAACAACTCTTGAAGTTGGGGCTTTAACTCACTTAAATCACTTGGAGCCATTCTATAAGGAGAAAAGGAAATGGGGCGAGTACCTAACTCCAAGTCAATACAAAAATCAATATCCCTATCCGGTGGCTAACAGGAAGGTCTGCAGGAAACACATCCAGAAACTCACAGACTATCGTAACATACTCAAATGAAGGCACTTTGGAAGTCTCATCCCTGAGATGTTCCAAGAAAGCTAAACAACCCTTACTCACCATCCTCTTAGCACTAAGAAAAGAGATAATACGAACTGGAGTGGAAATATAGTCACCCTCCCACACTAGAGGATCTGTCCTAGGCTTGGCCAATGTCACAGTTTTGACATTACAATCTAAGATTGCAAAATTTGGAGAAAGCCAAGTCATACCCAGAATTACATCAAAATCAATCATCTATTGAATAATCAAATCTACATAAGTATGGCTCCCCACAAAAGTCACAAGGCAAGACCTATGCACCTTCTCAACTATCACAGACTCACCCACAGGAGTAAATACACGAATAGGCATGTCAAGCAAATCAGAATATAAATCAAGACAAGTAGCAAATGAGGAAGATACATATGAAAATGTGGATCCAGGATCAAACAATACAGAAGCCATGCAATCACAGACCAAAAGAGTACCTGTGATAACAATATCAAATGTCTCCGCCTCAGACCTCCCAGGGAAAGCATATCAATGAGCCCTATCACTTGTCTGTCTGTTGCCCCTACCAAGCTGCGCTACAGTAGTTCCAACTTGCCTGCCATCTCGAATGAATTGGTGACCACCATTACCTTGGCCACCAAATCCTCCAGAATGGCGGCCTCTACCATGACCACCTCTACCTCTAACTACTGGGAATTTGTAACTCTGTTTTGGACAATATTTCCTAATATGTCTAGCCTCTCCACATCCATAAAAATTCCTGGAGTGAAGTATATGTCTGTGAAAATGACGAAGTCTGGAGATAACTTCCAAACTCAAAAAAAGGCTGACTGGTCTGCGATAGATCCCCAGCTGAAGCATGCAATGAAGACTGAATAGGAAGGGCTGGGTAACCTCCTGAACTCTACACTCTGGAGTAAGAACCACTAAACTCACCTCCCTTATGGAATTTCTTAAATGTCGACGCCGTGGTGAAGTCATCTGGCTTCACCCCTCTACCTCTATCACAAAATCAACCACTTCCTGAAAGGATTTTTCTAAAGCAGCTACCTGTAAAGCTAGAATCTGCAAATCTGACCTGAATCCTTTCACAAAGCGGCAAAACCGCTCTTGTGAAATGAAACAAACCTGAGTGGCATACATGGATAGTGCACGAAATCGGCCTCATAAGCATCAACAAACATCCTTCTTTACTCTAGGCTCAGAAACTCATCTCTCCTCCTATTCTTCAAAGTCAAGAGTACATACTTCTCCATAAATAAGTTAGAAAATGATGCCTAACTCATAGGTGGTGCCTTTGCTGGTTGACAATCAACATATGACCGCCACCACATTTTGGAATCCCCTTGAAACTGGTAGGTCACAAACTCAACACAGAATCGTTCTACTATGTCCATCTTATGTAGAATCTCATGACAAACAACCAAAAAATCATAGGCATCTTCACATTCAGCACCCTTGAAGACTGGAGGTTTCAACTTTAAGAACCTAATGAAAAGGTCATGATGATCACCACCTGTCATTATAGGTCATGCAGTCAATCGAATAAACGTACCTACTTCCAATGATCCATCCATGCGGGGAGCCACAACAGCTGCATGTTGTACTCCCTGAACCTAAAGTGCTGATGATGAAAACACTGGAGGTGCCTGGTTTTGATCAGATAACCCTCTAAGATAAGTAAGAACCTGATTAATCATCTCTGGGGTAGGCTGGGGTGGTACTTCCTTATCATGAATCTTCTAATTTTCCCTTCTTCACCCTCTCTCACTACCTCATCAGTCGGTGGAATAGTGATTGCTCTATTCCTAGCCGGACTATATGTTTGTCCTCTGCCTCTAGTGGGATTCCTCCCGCAACCTCTACCATGGCCTCTTGCCACTGATCCTCCTCGGGTTACAGCCCCAATGGTTGGCTCATACGCACCCTGTCTTGCCGGTGTTGGTGTTGGTACAGTTGTTGCTCTAGTTCTAACCATCTGCGAAATAGAGTGAGAAGGTCAAATACCAATTTGTATCACCTAGAAACCAAACTGATCCAAGTAATAGAACGAAAAAGAAAAGGAATGAAGTTTTCCTAAAGTCTTATAGCCTCTCGAAGAAAAGTAAAGGTGTCCCCATACCGTTCTGCAAGACTCTACTAGACTTGTCCTTGTGTGATGAGATCGCCGAACCTAACGCTCTGATACCAAATTTGTCACGATCCAGAATGAGTCGTGAGTAGCACCCAAACTTACCTCCCAAGGTGGGAGAAACAACATATCTAAACCCCAACATATACTAATAGTTCAACTATAAATAATATGAATAATGCGGAAGCTCCAAAACTTATTAAGCAACCAATTTAAAAAATTTTCTAAAGTTTAATATTTATCATCCCAAAATCTGATAGTCATCAAGTCAAGGACATCTATTTTCAAATTACCAAGTCTAAAAGTGTTTAAGAAAATCAAAACAAGCAAAAATATGGTCCATGTCCGAAATCAAAGATATCAAGACGTGAATGAGAGAATCCAGCACGAGCAATAATTAATCGCTCACCCTGAACTCTGATGTGCTGGAGACTGGCTAGAGCTGAGGGCGAGTCGAAGTAGATGGTACACTTGCTGCACTCCTCCAAAAAATAGAGAAGAAAATACAAGTAGGGGTCAGTACAAGGAACACGTACTGAGTAGGTATGATCGGCAAACTCAAAATAGAAATCAATATATATTTAATAATAATATAAAATCAACTACAATGCTTAACAAGTGGCAAGAAACAAACACATAAACCATTGACAACAACACCATAATAGGTACACCATCAATCACAACATTAATCACACCTATGAGTACTCATGCCTCCACACCATACTCATTTGAAAAATAGGTTCTTTGAGATTAAATATATTAAGTTACTTCAAGATTTCTTTTCTTTAATGTTATTGTGTCGGAACGTGAAAATCCGATTCCATATATCGTATCGGAACGTGACACTCCAATCCCATAATACCGTGTCGGAACGTGACACTCTGATCCGATAATACCGTGTCAGAACGTGACACTCCGATCCAAATATCTCATTATTTTATTTCATCAAGCCTTCTTTATTCAAGGCGTCATTTTAATAGAGAGGGTTCAAGATTAGAAATTCAAAAGTCTCATAATTTAAGGCCAACCACAAATCAGACAATCAAAACATACAACCACACAATCAAGTACATATGAGACTTTACAATATCACTCAATACATATCAATCGTTATTTAGAGTTTATCTATCAAATAGAAATAAACCATATCCTACCTCCACTTAAGAGCAGAAGCCAAGCAAGCTAGTTCTCCAATATTTTCCTTTCCCCAATGCCTCTGAACCTTTTAAATCTATTAAGTATAGATATCCATAATTTGTAAGTTAACGAGTCTATCAACACTCATATTATTCTATTTCTAGCCTAGACTCAAAAATTCACCAAATTCTATAATCAATTTCCTAAAGCTTTAGCCTAAAGACAAGTCTTAATTCCTCCGATTAGCATAACTTTAATGGAACTTAAATAATTAGATACACTTAATATCTAATTACCTATATCAATATATTAAAAATATAATTTATAAGGTGAGAACAATATATTGATTTAATAAAAATAAAAATAAAAAAAAGAAACGACTGGTCATGAAACCAGTGGTAGACAGACTATGGAACTTGCACAACCCACACAAAATACCTATACAATAGTTGTTGTCCAATTACACACACACACACACACACATACATATATATATATATATATATATATATATATATATATATATATAATTAACCCTCACAAATTGTTGGGTTTTATTTGCCCTGATTTCTTACCATAAATAGGTTTTCATTTTAGGAAAAGGTTTTGAATTGACTATTCTTTTTTGGTAGGAAAAGGTTTAGGACTCTATAAATAGAGGCATGTTCCTTCTAACTTAATTAGCATTCACAATGTAGTTTTAAGGGCTTTGAGAGTTTTGGTTAGAGGGAGAATTTGTGAACCTCTCATGTATTCCGAGTGAATTGGTTGAGGTTGTTTCCCTCTGTATTTTGTACTCTCATGTTTATAGTGGATTGCTAATCTCCTTTATGGACGTAGGTCGATTGACCGAACCACGTTAAATCTTTGTGTCTTTTGGTATATTTCTCGTTGTCTTCTTACTCGTGGTCTTTCGAGGTTTGCTTTGCTAGCTTCCGCGTTTACACCTGCTTATTTACGGTCCTAACAAGTGGTATCAGAGCCAGATTCAATGATGGAGTCAGGTGTAGTGGTTCGATAATCGATGATTGAACCAAGTTAGAAAGAGGTGTTCGTCTTGACGGGTGTAGTTCTAGCCGCAACCTTTTTGACAGTAATGAAGATTTCGTTGAAGAAATTGTTTCAGAGAGGTTCTCTGTGTTGAGACATAAATTTTGTAAAGGAGATTATGGAGAGGAGAAGCAAGTTGTTGAAGATTAAGTAAAGAAGGTGGACAAATTTATTTTGTCAGAAATTCAGGCCAAGGGAGAATATTTGTTGGGTTTTATTTGCCCTGATTTCTTTCCATAAATAGGTTTTCCTTTTAGGAAAAGGTTTTGAATTGACTATTCTTTTTTTGGTAGGAAAAGGTTTAGGACTCTATAAATAGAGGCATGTTCCTTCTAACTTAATTAGCATTCACAATGTAGTTTTAAGGGCTTTGAGAGTTTTGGTTAGAGGGAGAATTTGTGAACCTCTCATGTATTCCGAGTGAATTGGTTGAGGTTGTTTCCCTCTATATTTTGTACTCTCATGTTTATAGTGGATTGCTCATATCCTTTGTGGACGTAGGTCGATTGACCGAACCACGTTAAATCTTTGTGTCTTTTGGTATATTTCTCGTTGTCTTCTTACTCGTGGTCTTTCGAGGTTTGCTTTGCTAGCTTCCGCGTTTACACCTGCTTATTTACGGTCCTAACACAAATTTCCCAATCATGATCAATCAAAATTTGTTCCCCTCAAACTCCTAGCCTAAAAAGTTATGAACAATGAAAAGAAAAACAATTCAAAGTTTTTGCAATCCCTTATTTCCTCAATCCCACCATATAATATAATAAATAACATACTATCCTTTGTTCAGGTAAAAATTACAAGAGTTAAAGGCTATGGTTATACCTTGACTTTGATTTCTTTTGAGTTTTTATGAAGTTGTTGAGACTTCTTTTGTTTTTTCTTTCTTTTACAAATTATTTAATACCCTAATCATTATATATACTTAATTATAAAGTGGTGAAAGTGACCCACTATTAATTTTAATATTACTTTATTTAATCACTATCTAAATAAATTATTAAAAGTACCCCCTAAATTCTATAATTGTAGTCATGAATAGTCCAAACCAAATTAGAACCCATCAAAAAATATTTTATGAAACCCAAGGCTATAGCACTCGAAACGACCAAAAAGGTCGTTACAATTTATTACTATTGTCCCTAAATATAATATAGTAACCATTATAATATTGCTACAAAATCATGTTATTGTTGTTAATTTGTAAATCATCCATTGGATGTTCTGAGATAAATGAAATTTTTCTCGTAGAATGTCACGACCCAAATTGAGTCGTGAGTAGCAACCACATTTAACCTCCTAAGGGGCGAACCAAGGAATCCAAACTCCATCATTTACCAATACTTCAACTAATAACAAAATAATGCGGAAGCTCTAACACTTATAAGAGTAACTAATCAGATAAACTTCTAGAGTTTATTACATATTATCCCTAAAGTCTAAAAACCATCACATCAAGAACATCTAATCTCCAAAAACTAAGTATAGGAGTATCAAATGCACCAAAATACAAGAATAAAATGGTATGTGTCAGAAAATAAAGGACATCATATTATGACTGAGAAAATCCAATACGAGCTTGAATGAATAACTCACATTGGGACCTCATATGCAGGAGATTGACTAGAGCTGAGGGTCATTCAAAGTCGTTGGTACACTCGCTGCACTCCATAAAATGAAAACAAAGAAAAACATAAGTAGGGCTTAGTACAGGGCAACATCAACTGGGTAGGTATCATTGGCCAAACCAAAATAGAATCTAATATACAACGAATAATAGCATGAAGTTAACTATAGCACTTAACAGGTGATAAACAACATGAACCAGTGTCAACAACACTAAAGTAAGTATGTAATAAAAGTCAAGAATACCAAAATCATTCATGAGGACTCATGCCTCCAACTAAACCATTTGGGAAGTTGAGTTCTTTGAGATTGAGTACGTTCCGTTAATTCAATATATTTTTCCTTTAATACTATCGTGTCGGAACGTGATATTCCGATCCAATTATAAAATATTGGAATGTGACACTACGATCCAATTATACCGTGTTGGAATGTGACACTCCGATCCAATTATATCGTGTCGGAACGTGAGACTCCGATCAAATTATACCGTGTCAGAACATGACACTCCGATCCAATAATATCATCAATTTTTCATTTATTATCACCACTTTAAATTCATTTATAATATTTCATCAAGCCTTCTTTATTCAAGACATCACTTCGATAAAGAGGTTCAAGATTATAAGTTTCGCAGTTTCATGATATCATACCAATCACAAAACACACAACCAAGCCACACAACCACACAATTAAGTACATAGAAAAATTCATAATATCACTCAATGCATATCAATCACTAATAAGAGTTCACTATCAAATAGCATAAACCATAACCTACCTCGATCGAAGAGTTAAAGTGCGGCAAACTACTTCTCCAGTGTTTTTCCTTTCCTCAATGCCTAGAATGTTTACAATTTATCAAGTGTGCAATATTCGTAAACAAACTAGTCCGTAAAAGCCATATCTGTATAAACTAAACTCGATAACTCCTCCAAATCTATAGTCAATTTTCTAAAGTTCAAACCTAATGGTAAGTCTCAATTCCTCTCATTATCATAACCTTATTGGTATTCAAGTAATAAAATACACCTTATATTTAATTATCTATCTGAATTTATCAAAATCTTATTCATAATATGATAATAAAATAACAATATGTTAAGATGGAAGCCACTAATTACAAAATCAGTGGCAACCCAATACCCAATTCAACTATGACGTCCAGAACTCATTAACAATCATAGTAAACCTTAGTTGTTCCTCATTAATGGCAGTCCACCTTCCAATAAAACTGAACCTTTAATTATCCAATTCACACCCTTATATAGCCATATTATTTTACTATATAATAACCATATAACAATACAATAGGATAAGCACCATAAATTATAACCACTAACTTGATCCTGAGAAAAAAATAAATAAGTCAAAACAACCATATACTCTTATCCCTAAAATCTATCACATACGGCTTATGATCATTTTATAATGTTCATCATCACGTATTAATTATCCACCCAAGAACTTATTCCAAGAATCATAAAATTTTATAACGTAACCTAAAAAATATAATTTGTTATTTAGCCTTTAAGAATGAAAACTTTCAGCAGTTCTCGATCATTCTCCATATATCAAACAATATATATATAATAAAACGTTTTAATATATCTAGCAAATCTACATATGAACGTAGAGTTTGTTAAAACTACCTGACGTAATGGCCACTTTACTTTGTTCTCGTCTTTCTCCCCCTCTTTTTTTTTCTATAGATTATTTACTACCCTAATTATTAAAAGACAATTATAAAATTAGTAAAAGTGACCTACTATTAAGTTTAATATTATCTTCTTGAACCATCAACTACGAATAGTTCAAAACACCGATTTATAATCTATCGAAAAGTATTTTATCAAATAAAGCTCTAGCACTCAAAACGACTAAATGGGTTGTTACATTAGATATCAATTTACCTATCGTTCATTCTCGAACGATAAAAGTTGCGAGGGTAAGAAAGGGTAGAATAATTAACAAAATGTGTGAATATCTTTTGTGCATATCATGCTCAGCGTCCCAAGGTTTTACCTCAAATGCATCGAACCAACCAATGAGAGAGCTACATCTCCTCTCATATTATGTCTCAAATAGGGTCATATCACTACTCAAGTGATAGTTATTGTTGTCTCTAAAATCAACTAACTGCAAAATATATCATCAATAGTCATCAAAACTAATTGTACACACATATGCAACATGTTCTCAAACAATTGTAACTCTTCATAATAGCTTTTCTAAAAGTTCTAAATAAGGTAGTACATGTAAATAGTGTACTTCACTGTCCCAAACAATATCATTTTTTTCATAACTAAAATGAAAAGTCTATTCAAGGAAACTGCCCTACCAAGAGGACAATCACATAATCGATGCATAACCTAGGTTGAATAACATTAGATACTCTTTCCATAGTGTCTATATCGAACATTTTCATTCATTTGATGTTATCTCCTTGAGTTTTATTCACCAAGAATCAACTAGTCTAGTGTTTATTACATCATACTTGCATTCAATTTATCAGAACATCACATAATTATCACAGCACTGGATTAAAGTCAACACTCTTAATACTAACAAACATCATAACTACAATCTTCATTTACCTTACTCTCAAACTGTCACTCATATAAAAGTATTCTTATCAAATATATGTTCAAACTATGGCTATCTCTCTTTCTATTTAAGAATTTATTGACAGATACGAGTATTAAATCGGGCTAATAACTCTAATTTCAAAACTTTGAGGGAAACTCTTCCTTAGATTCTGTAACAATCAAAAGTAACCAAATTTCTGACTTAAATTATGCACAAGTCCTTCCCAAATACTCAATGCGATCAATCATTCTTTACCTTACAAATTCATATCTTGATAATTTTAAGAAATCCATCTATACTAAATTATTGTTGATCGTCTCTTCATAGATCATACTATATCTTTTGCTAAAATTCAATAGTACTCATTACTGAACTCAAACATCACAAAAGAACTTATTGTCACACTCGTGTTGAACGTAAGTACAGTTTCTAAAGTCTTTTCAATAATTTTTAACCAATATGATAAACATGTGACGCTATTATCATGACCAAAGAAAAACCAATGAAATTATGTGTCTCAGAATCAAATTCTCAACTCTTATGATAATACCTCTTTAGTATTTGCAATCAAAGGAAAATTTTCATGCTCTCACCTATTTGTGAAAGCTGAACATTCCTAAAATTCTATATTATTTTAATTACGACTACAACTCCTTTAGATTCTATTTGAGACCACAACATCTTCTCAAACTTTCCATACAATCACATTATTCATTAAATAATTAAAAAGCACAACATTAGATGCTCACAATTAGTTAGTACCATATAAAACTCGTTTAACCAACAATCCTTATTGTTGACACCCAGTTTCGGACCTCCACAATATACATTAATCGTCGAGCTTATTAAATTTTAAATGATTTGAAATAATTAGTTTTTATAAAGTTCAAAGTAGTTTTCAAGTTTTTACCCTTTTTATAATATATATTTTAGTGATTACTTTGTTAAATTAACTTGTTTAAATTATGATTATAATTTTGAATTTTGATTTGATTATTTCATTTCGTTAAGTTTAAGAAGCTCATTAATTAATTAATATTAATTTGTCTTATTTAAATGCCAGCCGAATTTTCTAAATTAATTCTTTTGGGTCACCCTTTTAATCTTGATGGTAATTGTTTATAAATTTCTAGCTAAATCTCACCCTTTGCTTAACTCCCAGCAACCTGTAGCTTTTTCGTGTTAAGTTTGAATCCTAGTCTGGGGGTATATATTTCATGTTAGTCATGAGGGAGAAAACAGAAGGAAATTTAGAGAGGGAAGTCATAAACATAAAAAAGAGGAGACAGAGGGTTCTGATTTCTTTTTTTCTATAGTTCTCTCTTGCTGTGATACTGCTTAAGGCCTGATAGATTGTTTGTCGAGTGGGAAGAAAGTGAAATTTCTTCCAGCGAAAGTTTGGGTTTGAATTTTTGATCTGCCCAATGACATCGAAGGTCGATTTTGGTGTTGAAGTTGTCATCACTCCGCTGCTCGTCTTATCCCAGTCCAGCTGCCCGAAAGAAGGTAATATACCCCTCCCTTTCATCTCGTTTTCTAGCTTCTTCTCCATCCCTTCATGAACTTTATTTTATGTTGGAAAGTTTGGTTCTATGACTATTCGCCGTTAGTTACTATGAGTATATGGATATCTCTATATCGGGTTGAAGATTTAGGGGTCATGACTAAATGTTATGGCCCTTAAGTTGTTTGGGTTTGAGTTTTTTTTTTCCGTATCGTTCTTTCTGGTATGGGAATTCTTGTTGAATGAAGTACTGATTTTCCCCATCATTTTGGTGTCTCCGTCTAGTTTGTATGTTCGTTTAGTCTGGATATGGGGGTCTCCTTCCGTTTTACTTCAAATTTTGTAATGGGTTAGTTTACTGTCTTATATCTCCTTTTTGTTTCGACTAAAACGTTTTCTGATAGAGGCTGGTTTCGTTTGAGCAGGAGCTCCCATCTCACTTTTTTCTCATCGCGCAAGATTTATAATCGATTATTATTCCTTGTCCCCTTGTCTTGGTTAATGAAGGAAGTTGCATCTGTAGTGATCCTTATTTTGTTCCGGGCTTTATGTTTGGCTCATCGAGATCATGGTCACCGCTCATTACTTGCTTAATGTGATTTTTTTATACAGCCTGAATATTGTCTTTGGTCCGACTTTCTCTTTGTAGATTTGTCACTGAATTACTTTTCTCTTTTCTTAAGCTAAAACTCGTCTCTCTTCTTATTAAACTCAACTTCGTACAGCCAATTCACTGTGAAATTTGGTTATGAGCAAAAATACAAAAATTAAAATTTGTTTAGGCCATTTGACTTTGGTCTTACAACCTGATTGTCTGAGAAGTTTTAACTTATGTCGGCTCCTTCAATTCTATTTTGATTAGCTTTAAGTGTTCATCTCCGTAATGATATGTTTAATTCCTTCCAACTAATGTTTTTCTCTAGTCACATGGCAAGCTCACTGTTTTGCAGAAATGACAAACATACACCTTCCCCACTCTTTATTGAAGTTGTTAGTAGCTTAATTTTGGTATGAAGCTTATGCTTATTTCACTGTGATCTTGTTTATTTGTTTTATCCGTGTTTTGGAAGATTAGTTTTACTCTGTTGGTGTATAGGTTTGTTTGCCTTAACAGTACAAAGCTTTGGTTTATTATTTCTTTGTGATATGTTAATATGTTATTTGTAATGTGTATTGAGGAAGATGGGTCAAATATTTTTTGTTAGATTTAAATTAGTCATCTGCATCTCATCCCACATTTGTTTTAATGTCATCCCTCCCGTGTGTTGAAATATTTCCACCCTTAGATTGTTGACTATTGTTTGACTCCTTTTGTAAGAGTATTCGCCTAAAATCATACAGTTATTATTTGATGTTGATTTTATTTATTGAGGTTTTGAAACTATACAGGATTGTTGTCTTATTGATGGTGAAAGTCTGGAATCTGCCGGATCCCAATTACGTTTTTTAGTGGCCTGGTATTACTGGAATTGTTTGTGTCGGTTAAAATCCCTTCGCGATTTGCTTACTTTTATCACAATATGCCAGCCTAAAGTATGGTAGTCTGTAGCTTTATTTCACTTGTCATTTTCTGATGTTTGATTACGTCTGTTACTCATCGTTTTTTTATTTTGTTTTAATTGCACAAGCAAAATTCGTTTGGGCCCTCTTGGACTCCTTTTGGTCCCTGCATCTCAATAAAGAGTCACAAAGACTGAAAATTTCTTCATTGACTCAGCCAACCGGAAAAGGCGTACAGGTCCCTAAAATCAAGAAACACAGAGTCATTGAAGAATTGAAGTATTGTAGCCAAAAGCTTATATTTTGTATTTATTTTATGTCGTATTTTGTTGGTTTTAGGCTTAAGGCCCATTTAAGTTTCATTTATTTTTATTTTGTTAGTTTAGGATCGGTACAATTGAAGTGGGTCAAAAATCCACAACAAAATGGGTCCAAATAACGGTCCAGGCGGACAGATAACCCGGATTTGGACCCAAACTCTCTCTCTCTTATTTTTACTACTTATCTACTTTTATTTATCACTAGTTTTAAGTTAGAAAACTTCAAATCCCCATCGAATACCATAATGTTTTTGTGACTTAAAGTTAATACTTAAGTTTAAATAATTTAAAAAATAATTCTTCAATTTACAAGTTCTACTAGATAAAAACTAATAATCCATGTCAAACAATTTCTAATGAATTCTCCAAACTCAAAAGTCAAGTTGGACAAAAGTTTAGCCAAATATGTTAGCTGCCGGAAAACTTTATTTTAGCGTATGTTTTAGGTGCCTAATACCTTCCTAAAATATAAATAGGAATCCACGAACCCTTTTAAAGTTTTCAAATGATTTTTCTGTTTAAGTCTTTTGGAAACAATAGTTTTTTCTTGATTTTTTTTTCTTAAAAAATAAAGTGGCCACTCTAAAAGTTAAAAATTCTTTAAAACGAATATTTTAACTTTTCTGTACAAAACACTTATTATATAATTTCATCTCAGTCACAATCTATCACCAACCCCTTATCGTCATTATGAACTCTAATCACCTCCATTGTATTAAATTGTTATTCCTCTTGTCAAATATTATATTAAAACACATCATAATACACACTATAAATACAATGCCTCTACAATTTTAATGCAAGCACCACACAAACGCAGATATTGTTCGGAACCAAAAACAATGATCTTGAGGACATCTGAATCCAATCTCCACCGTTCAAATCAAGAACCAAAATGTCGGGAACATATAGTTAAAATTTTAGCCTGATCCAACGAGTAGTTAATTGAGAAACACGATTTGAAGATTGCTAGTCGAAGGATAGGTATGCATCAAACTAAATCTTTTTTTTTCTCTCTCTCTTCTCTCTTCTCTCTTCTCTCTTGTTGAAAGATCTCTCAAAATCTCTCTTATGTCATAATGTCTTTCAAAGATAATACTAATGAGTAGTTCAACTTTTCTCATAAGACCATCGTCTATTTATACAATTGTGCTTTTCCTTACAAAGTCAAAATTAACTACAAATAGGATTACAATTACAATTCTTTTCCTAATAGAATTGAAAACCAAATAAAGAAAATAATTTCAATCCCTTTTCAAGTAGGATTAGTCCTAGTATCCAACTCTTAAGCAAATACTAAACTCGATATCAGAACCGGTGAAACACGTTCAAGACTTTGTTGCCACTAAAACTGATTCTGAATGAGAATTTTCGATACTAGTACAACAAACATAAATCATACAGGTCATATATTACTTTCTCTTTTTACAATCATGCTTATCTAGAACTTTTCATCATCAAGAAGTGAACCTTTTCCTCGACATGACACCTTAAACTCAGGTATACCAATCAAATTTAACGGACTTACCCAATTTTATAATCATTTTCTTAATAAAATCTTCATTTTAGTTCACCCGAGTATACTCAATAGGACTTTATTTCCCTATAAGTTTGTCATCCTAGTTTCAATCTACATTTTGAAGCTTAAGATAAAATCGGCAGTCCTCATTCAGAACTCTCAAGATACATATCCCAATCTAAATGCACTAGTACCATACCAAAGATCCACCACTAGAATACATCATACCTACCGAGAAGATCATATCCAAACAGGTCACGTATTTCTATCATGAAATAAATCTAAAATATTATTAAATTCATTTTCAGATCAGGTTGATGATAAAAATAACACACATCATAACTTTAAACAAGCAAACATCGATATTATTGTTGTAGTCGTATCATGACCCTTTTTTTTGTGTATACACTTAATCTATAAAATCGTGGTAGTGATTCTGCCCTCAATTGACTCAACAAAATTTCATTATTCACTAAGCAATCCATATATCTTATGAGAACTATACTTTTCAAAGTAATGATATTCATTACCTAGCCGTTCCTTACGAACTTTTTAAATGTTCTCACCTTGGCAAAGTCATCTTGCTTCACCTCATCTACTTCATATCCATTAAGGTCCGGAGAATATACTTCTCCATTAAGAAGACAGAAAATGCTACCCATGAAAATTAGGGTTTCAACTTTGAGAACTTAATAAAAATACCATACTAGTTACTAGTAATTACATGTCAATAGCGAATCGTGGAAACCTGTTTATTTTTAAGGACGTATACTCACTTGTTGGTGATGGTGTTTTCAATTTTACTACTCTAATACTAATCATATGTGAAATAGAGTGAAGAAGGTCAGATACCAATTTGTATCACCTAGATATCAATTGGACTCAAGTAGTAGCACGAAAGAACAAAGGAATAAAGTTTCCTTAAAGTCTTATAGTCTCTCGAAGAAAAGCAAAGGCATCCCCATACTGTTCTACCAAACTCTACTAGACTTTTCGTTGTGTGATGAGATCGCCGAACCGAACGCTCTGATACCAAGTTTGTAACGGCCCAAAATGAGTCGTGAGTGGCATCCACACTTAATCTTCTAGGCGGGCGAAGCAAGGAACCCAAACCCCAACATTTACCAATAATTCAACTTCGAATAACAAAATAATGTGGAAGCTCCAACACTTATCAAAGTAACCATTCAGATAAATTTCTAGAGTCTATTACATATTATCCCCAAAATCTGAAAGTCATCACATCAAGGATATCTAATCTCCAAATACTAAGTCTAAGAGTATCAAATGCACCAAAATACAATAATAAAATGGTACGTGTCTGAAAACAAAAGACATCATGTCATGGCCGAGAGAATCCAATACGAGCTTGAATGAATAACTCACCCTGGGACCTGATATGCTGGAAATTTACTAGAGCTGAGGGTTAGTCAAAGTCGTTGGTACGCTCACTACACTCCATAAAAGTAAAACAAAGAAAAATACAAGTAGGACTCTGTACAGCGCAATATACACTGAGTAGGTATCATCGGCCAACCCAAAGTAGAAACTAATTTACAATGAATAATAGTATTAACTCAACTATAGCACTTAACAGGTGATAAGCAACTAAAAACATGAACTAGTGTCAACAACACTAAAGTATGTATGTAACAAAAGTAAACAATACCAAGATCATCCATGAGCACTTATGCCCTTAACTTAACCATTTGGAAAAGTTGAGTTCTTTGAGATTGAGTACATTCCGTAAATTCAATATGTTTTTCCTTTAATACTATCGTGTCAGAACATGTCACTCTGGTTCAATTATACGGTGTTAAAACATGACACTAAGATACAATTATACCGTGTCGAAACGTGACACTTTAATCCAATTATACTGTTTCATAACGTGACACTCTGATTCAATTATATAGTGTCGGAACGTGACACTCCGATCTAATAATATCATTACTTTATCATTTATTATCACCATTTTCATTTCATTGATAATATTTCATCAAGCCTTCTTTAATCAAGGCATCATTTTGATAAGGAGGTTCAAGATTATAAGTTTCTCGGTCTCATGATATCATACCAATCACAAAACACACAACCAAGCAACATAGCCACACAATCAAGTACATAGAAAAATTCTTAATATCACTCAATACATATCAATCACTATTAAGAGTTCACTATCAAATAGCATAAATCATAACCTACCTCCACCGAAGAGTTGAAGTGTGCAATCTATTTCTCCAATGTTTTTCCTTTTCTCAATGCCTAGAATGTTTACAATATATCAAGTGTGCAATATTCGTAAAACAAACGAGTCCGTAGAAGCCCATATATGTATAACCTAAACTCGATAACTTATTCAAATCTATAGTCAATTTTCTAAAGTTCAAACCTAATGGTAAGTCTCAATTCCTCTCATTATCATAACCTTAATGGTATTCAAGTAATAAAGAACACCTAATATTTAATTACCTATCTGAATTTATCAAAATCTTAATAACCTTAATAGTATTCAAGTAATAAAGAACACCTAATATTTAATTACCTATCTGAATTTATCAAAATCTTAATTATAATATGATAATAAAATAATAATATGTAAAGATGGAAGCCACTAATTACGAAATCAGTGGCAACCCAATACCCAATTCAACTATGACGTCCATAACTCATCAACAATCATAGTAAACCTTAGTTGTTCCTCATTAATGATAGATGTCCACCTTCCAATAAAAATGAACCTTTAATTATCCAATTCACACCCCTATATAGCCATAATATTTTACTATATAATAACCATATAACAATACAATAGGATAAGCACCATAAATTATAACCACTAACTTGATTCGGAGAAAAAAAATAAATAAGCCAAAAACAACCATATACTCTTATTCCTAAAATCTATCACATGCGGCTAATGATCATTTTCTAATGGTCATCATTACTTATTAATTATCCACCCAAGAATTTATTCGAAGAATCATAAAATTTTACAACGTAACCTAAAAAATATAATTTGTTATTTAGCCTTTAAGAATGAAAACTTTCAGCAATTCTCGATCATTCTCCATATATCAAACAATATATATATATATATATATATATATATATATATAAAATAAAGCGTCTTAATATATCTAGCAAATCTACATATGAACACAGAGTTTGTGAAAACTACCTGACGTAATCGCCCCTTTACTTTGTTCTCGTCTTTCTCCTCCCTCACCCTTTTTTTTTCTTCTACAGATTATTTACTAACCTAATTATTAAAAGACTAATTATAAAATTATTAAAAGTTATCTACTATTAATTTTAGTATTATCTTCTTTAACACCAACTACGAATAGTCCAAAACAACCATTTATAATCTACTGAAAAGTATTTTATCAAATAAAGATCTAGTACTCAAAATGACTAAATGGGTTGTTACATTAGATACCAATTTACCCATCATTCGTTCTCGAACAATCAAAGTTGGCGAGGGTAAGAAAGGGTAGAAGAATCAACAAAATGTGTGAATATCTTTTGTGCATATCGTGCTCAGTCTCCCAAGGTCTTACCTCAAATGCATTGAACCAACCAATGAGAGAGTTACATCTCCTCTCATATTATGTCTCAAATAGGGTCATATCACTACTCAAGTGGTAGTTATTGTTGTATGTGAACTCAACTAACAACAAAATATATTATCAATAGCCATCAAAACTAATTGTACACACATATGCAACATGTTCTCAGACAATTGTAACTATCTAAAAGTTCTAAATAAGGTTGTACATGTAGAGTTACTAGTATACTTCAATATTCCAAACAATATATCATTTTTTTTCATCACTAAAATGAACAAGTCTATTCAAGGATACTACCCTTCCAAGAGGACAATCACATAATCGATACATAACCCAGGTCAAATAACATTAGATACTCCTTCCATAGTGTCTATATCGAACATTTTCATTCATCTGTTGTTAACTCCTTGTTTTTTATTCACCAACAATCAGCTAGTCTAGTGTTTTTTTACATCATACATAAATTCGATTTATTAGAACTCAACATAATTATCACAATGCTCAATTGACGCCAACACTATTAATACTAACGAACATCATAACTACAATCTTCATTTACCTTACTCTCAAACTGTCACTCGTATAAAAAGGTTTCTTATCAAATATATATTCAAACTATGGCTATCTCTCTTTCTATTTAAGAATTTCATGACAGATACGAGTATCAAATCAGGCTAATAACTCTAATTTCAAAACTTTGAAGGAAACACTTCCTTAGATTCTTTAACGATCAA
Source organism: Solanum lycopersicum (assembly GCF_036512215.1). Classification (NCBI taxonomy): domain Eukaryota; kingdom Viridiplantae; phylum Streptophyta; class Magnoliopsida; order Solanales; family Solanaceae; genus Solanum; species Solanum lycopersicum. The sequence continues at coordinate 20,726,113 of NC_090803.1, read as the reverse complement.
AAGTAACCAAATTTCTGACTTAAATTATGCACAAGTCCTTCCCAAATACTCAATGCGATAAATCATTTCTTACCTTACGAATTCATATCTTGATAATTTTTAGAAATCCATCTATTTTAAATTATTATTGATCACCTCTTCATAAATCTTACTATATTCTTCGCTAAATTCAATAGTACTCATTACTGAACTCAAAAATCACAAAAGAACTTATTGTCACACTCGAGTTGAACGTAAGTACACTTTTCTAATATTTTTTCAATAGTTTTTAACCAATACGATAGATATGTGACACTACTATCATGACCAAAGAAAACCCAATGAAATTGTGTGTCTCTGAATCCAATTCTCAACTCTTATGAAGATACCTCTTTAGTCTTTGCAATCAGAGGAAAAATGTTCATGCTCTCACCTATTTGTGAAAGCTACACGTCCCGAAAATTCTATATTATTTTAATTACGACTACAACTCCTTTAAATTCTATTTGAGACCACAACATCTTCTGAAACTTTCCATACAATCACATTATTCATCAAATAATTAAAATGCACAACATTAGATGCTCGCAATTAGTTGTTACCATACAAAACTCGTTTAACCAACAATCCTTATTATATAATTTTATCTCAATCACAATCCATCACCAACCCCTTATCATCATTACCAACTCTAGTCACCTACATTATCTTAAATTAATATTCCTCTTATTAAATATTATATTAAAACACCTCATAATACACACTATAAATATAGTGCCTCTACAATTTTAATGCAAGCACCACCCAAACGCAGTTGTTGTTCGGAACCAAAATCATTGTTTTTGTGGATGTCTGAATCCAATCTCCACTGTTCAAATCAAGAACAAAAATGTCAGGAACACGTTGTTCAAATTTTAGCCCGATACAACGGTTAGTTAATTGAGAAACACGATCTGAAGGTTGTTGATCGGAGAAAAGGTTTTTAGCAAAATAAATCTTTTTCTTCTCTTCCGTCTTGTTGAAAGCTCTCCAAAAACCTCCCTTATGTCCTAATGTATTTCAAGGATAATACTAATGAGTAGTTCAATTTTTCTCATAAGACCATTCTCTATTTATACAATTGTGCTTTTCCTTACAATGTCAAAATCAACTACAAATAGGACTAAAATTCCAATTCTTTTCCTAATAATGGAAACCAAATAACGAGAATAATTTCAGTCCCTTTTCAAGTAGTATTAGGCCTAGTGTCCAACTCTTAACTAAATACTAATTCGATATCAGAACCGGTGAAACACTTTCAAGACTTTGTTTCCACTAAAACTGATTCTAAATTAGGATTTTTGATACTAGTACAACAACATAAATCTTATAGGTCATTTATTACTTTCTTTTTTTACCGTCATGCTTAGCTAGATCTTTTCATTATAAAGAAGTGAACCTTTTCCTCGACATGACACCTTAAACTCAGGTATACTAATCAAATTTAAGGGACTAACCCAATTTTATAAGCATTTTCTTATTAAAATCTTCAATTTAGTTCACCCAAGTATACTCAATAGGACTTTATTTCCCTATAAGTTTGTCATCCCAGTTTCAACTTACCTTTTGAAGCTTAAGATAAAATCGTCAGTCCTCATTCAGAACCCTCAAGATACACTTCCCAGTATAAATGTACTAGTACCATACCAAAGATCTATCACTAAAATACATCATACCTACCGAGAAGATCATATCCAAATAGGTCACACATTTCTACCATTAAATAAATCCACAATATTATTAAATACATTTTAAGATCAGTTCGATGATAAAAATAACACATATCATAAGTTTAACCAAACAAACATCGATATCATTGTTTTAGTCATATCATGACCCTTTTTTTGTATATACACTTAATCTATAAAATTGTAGTAGAGATTTGACCCTCAATTGACTCAACAAAATTTCATTATTCACTAAGCAATTCATATATCTTATGAGAACTTTACTAACTATATTTTTCAAAGTAATAATATTCATTACCTAGATGTTCCTTACGAACTTTTTAAATGTTGTCACCTTGACAAAGTCATCTTGCTTCACCTTATCTACTTCATATCCATTAAGATCCGGAGAATATACTTCTCCATGAAGAAGACAGAAAATGCTACCCATGAAAACTAGGGTTTCAACTTTAAGAACTTAATAAAAAGACCATACTAGTCACTAGTAATTATATGTCAATAGTGAATCGTGGAAATATATCTATTTTTAAGGACACATACTCTCTTGCTGGTGATGGTGTTTTCAATTTTACTACTCTAATACTAATCATATGCAAAGTAGAGTGAAAAAGGTAAGATACCAATTTGTATCACCTAGATACAAATTGGACTTAAGTAGTAGCACGAAAGAACGATGTAATAAAGTTTTCTTAAAGTCTTATAGCCTCTCGAAGAAAAGTAAAGCGTCCCCATACCGTTTCGCAAGACTCTACTAGACTTGTCGTTGTGTAATGAGATCAACGAACCTAACACTCTCATACCAAATTTGTAACGACCCAAAATGAGTCGTGAGTGGCACCCACACTTAAACTCCTAGGTGGGTGAACCCCAACATTTACCAATAATTCAACTTCAAATAACAAAATAATGCGAAAGCTCCAACACTTGTCAAAGTAATCAATCAGATAAACTTCTAGAGTATTTTACATATTATCCCCAAAATCTGAAATTCATCATATCAAGGACATCTAATCTCCAAATACTAAGTCTAAGAGTATCAAATGCACCAAAATACAAGAATAAAATGGTATGTGTCTGAAAACAAAGGACATCATGTCATGACCGAGAGAATCCAATACTAGCTTGAATGAATAGCTCACCCTGGACCTGATATGCTGGAGATTGACTAGAGTTGAGGGTCAGTCAAAGTCGTTGGTAGGCTCGTTGTACTCCATAAAAGGAAAACAAAACACAAGTAGGACTCAGTATAGGGCAACATGTACTGAGCATGTATCATCGGTCAACCCAAAATAAAAACTAATATACAATGAATAATAGTATGAACTCATCTATAGCACTTAACAGCTGATAAGCAACAAACAACATGAACCAGTGTCAACAACACTAAAATAAATATGTAACAAAAGTCAACAATACCAAGTTCATCGATGAGGACTAATGCCTCCAACTAAACTATTTGGGAAGTTGAGCTCTTTGAGATTGAGTACATTTCATTAAGTGACACTTCCATCCAATTATACCACGTCGGAACATGACACTCCGATCCAATTATACCGTGTCGGAACGTGACATTCCGATCCAATTATACAGTGTCAAAATGTGACACTCCAATCCAATTATATCGTGTTGGAACGTGACACTCCGATCCAATAATATCATTAATTTATCATTTATTATCACCACTTTTGATTTTTTATAATATTTCATCAAACCTTCTTTATTCAAGACATCACTTCAAAAAAGGAGGTTCAAGATTATATGTTTCACGATCTCAGGATTTAAGACCAACCACAAAACACATAACCAAGCCACACAACCACACAATCAAGTACATAGAAAAATTCACAATATCATTTAATGCATATCGATCACTATTAAGAGTTTACTATCAAATAGCATAAACCATAATCTACCTCCACCGAAGAGTTGAAGTCCGGCAAGCTACTTGTTTAATATTTTTCATTTCCTCAATGCCCAGAATGTTTACAATCTATCAAGTATGCAATATTCGTAAACAAACAATTCCGTAGAAGCCCATATATGTATAACCTAAACTCGATAACTCATTCAAATCTATAGTCAATTTTCTAAAGTTCAAACCTAATGGTAAATCTGAATTCCTCTCATTATCATAACCTTAATGTTGTTCAAGTAATAAAATACACCTAATATTTATTTACCTATCTGAATATATCAAAATCGTATTTATAATATGATAATACAATAATATGTAAAGATGAAAGCCACTAATTGTGAAATCAGTGGCAACCCAATACCTAATTCAACTATGACATCCAAAACTCATTAACAATCATAGTAAACTTAGTTGTTCCTCATTAATGGCAGATGTCCACCTTCCAATCAAAATGAACCTTTAATTAACCAATTCACACCCTTATGTAGCCATAATATTTTACAATATAATAACCATATAACAATACAATACGGTAAGCACCATAAATTATAACCACTAACTTGATTCGGAGAAAAAAATAAATAAGCCAAAAACAACCATATACTCTTATCCCTAAAATCTATCACATGCGGCTAATGATCATTTTCCAATAGTCATCATCACGTATTAATTATCTACCAAAGAACTTATTGCAAGAATCATAAAATTTTACAATGTAACATAAAAATTATGATTTGTTATTTAGCCTTTAAGAATCAAAACTTTCAGGAATTCTCGATCATTCTCCATATATCAAACAACAAATATATAAATAATATATATATATATATATATATATATATATATATATATATATAAAATAAGGCATAAATCTACATATCAACGCAGAGTTTGTGAAAACTACCTGATGCAATCGCCGCTTTACTTTGTTCTCGTCTTTCTCCCTTTTTTTTTCTCTACAAATTATTTACTACCCTAATTATTAAAAGACTAATTATAAAAGTAGTAAAAGTGTGACCTACTATTAATTTTAATGTTATCTTCTTTTACCACCAACTAAATTAATTATTAAAACTACCCTTACTAATTTCATTTTATATTTATGAATAGTCCAAAACACCCATTTATAATCTATCAAAATGTCTTTTATAAAATAAAACTCTAATACTCAAAACGACTAAATGAGTTGTTACATAGAACCATATATCGATACGAGACTCTTATTTGGTAAATGATATAAAGAAAATACCTAAATAATATTTTGCATGAACTAACAATAAGAATCGACCCTTGTGGTCCGATGCTTTCTCAAACACCATACATAACAAAAGCTTAGTGCACCAGGTTGTCGGTCTTTTAATCAACCATAAAGGAAGGGGGTACTGATATATATATCCTCTCATTAAAGTAATTAAGGATACTAGTTCTGTTTTATATGTTTATTATTTAATAACTATCTTATCTAAAGTTTCAAAGTTGAATGAAAAAAAAAAAGGACCACAGGGAGGGGTATAAACAAGTAGTCTACTAAATGAAAGTTAATCTCAAGTTGTAACCTGAAACTGAGCTGACAATAGTTATAAGCTTACTAACCAACACTCTTTTAACTCTTCAACATAAATGTTTCAACATCTCATTGAGATAATTTCATCGTACAAAAACATGCATGGTACTACATTACATTTGTTTTAGAGTAAATGTGTTAAAGTTGTAGACCTCACTCAGTGCCGGCTCTTGCATATAAAATTTAAGCCATTGACCTTAGGCCCAATTTTTAGGGCCTCAAATTTCAACAAATAATAAATTGTGTATCTTAATTAACCCCATTAAAATAAAAGAAAGCAAAGAAATATTATTTTGTATTTTTACATTTTCTTCATAACACTCACATTATTTATTCTTTTAAACTCTTTTACATTTCATATCTTTCAATCTTTGATAGTTAGAGTAATACATCCTCAAAAATTTGAATCAATAATCAAAAAGTGTTGAACAAAGTGAATGATAATTTTTTTTAAATTTCTTTGTTAATTTTCATATTAATGTAGGAATAACAAGTTATTAACCTTTATAATCAGATTTTATATTTTAACTCTTATCTTTGAAGTTTATCAACATATTACGAAGTTAATAATTCATAAAATAATTTCTCAATAAAAGAAAATTTTCAATGTTGAATTGATAAAGATTTACTTAAGAATAATTAAAAGAAATATTTGAAAAAAATAGTTATATAAAAGTAATTGTTAGTAATTTATGTCTAAAAATTTAGATAAATAAATAAATATAAATAAAGTGTATTTAGATTTTAGGCTTTTATTAAAAAAACTCACTTTAGGTCTCAAATTATATTGAGCCGCTCCTGAGCCTTCACTAAGACTATGATTTCAAAAGCTAATCAATCTTTGCCTCCTGTTTTGTTTCTGCTGACTCTGCTACATTCATTACATTGGTAGCCAAAAACTTGAGCAAACTACAGTTTCTTCAGCTAGAAGGATCTCATTGTGATAGCATTGCACATCTAAAAATCCTAACTTGGCGACATATGTAGTCACGGAAAAAGATTTAAGCATGATGTTGGACTTCTCTCCCCTTCCGATTAGCATCCAATCATTCAAAGTTTCACAAGCATCCATCAATCTTAATAGTTCCTGGCTTGTTCTAGAATTCATTTTGCTCTCCTTAACTAGTGGATCCACCGTATAGCTAGGGATGTCTAGTTTCACCTTAGGCAAGTGAAACACTTCTTTCCGGTGTGGGGTGGAACACCGGATTCCATGTAGGTGCTAATATTTCTATGTTTTTAAGAATACGAATTAAGATATGAAGATGACCTATGATTAAGAATATTAACTCTAACTAGGACTTTACCTATACATTGCACAATTGAGTCCTAAGAGGTGTTATTGTGTGAGTCCTCTATGTATGACAACTTATGAATGATGTTACAGTTGATTTCACCTATTATGATGTTTATTATGTATGTGACGACATTTATGACTTCTTGATGGCTTTACTTACTATATGTGGGGGTATGGGACTTCATATGTACATTGCACAAGTGAACTTGAAAGAGGTCACGAGTGGTGTCTTAATGATATGATGTTAATTGACTAGAACATGTCATTATGAAATATGGCTTTGTATAATGTTACTTGTGATCATGAATGTCTCTGTATCTTATAGTATGGATTGATTATGCATTCTGAATGTGCATTTTAGTTTTTTAACTTGAAATAGCATGTTTTCAACTAAAAGTCCCTTTTTACCTGTTTTAAATGGTTTTAGGTGCATGGCCTCTATACTTAGTACAAATTGATTGTACTAATTCATATTATTTTTATTTTTCTACTAAGTGTAGGTTCAAGCTAGTAGGTTTTCATTGTGAAGGAAAGAAGGCTTGGATTGCATTCTCCAAGACTTTGGTTTGTCCTCAAGTTCCGAGGAAGAACATGATACCACTTATGTTTCTTTCTATTATAATAGACTAATAGACTTCTTATGTACTTCCTATTATGAGAAAATTTTATTATAAAGGGCTATGGTCCCTATTTGAGACTTCTATGTTGTACTAAGATGGTTGATGAGACGACATCTAGACATTCTGTTTCTCTATCATGAAAGAGTTTGATATTGATTGTTAAATTTTTTTAAATTTCGCTTTATTTAACGTCTTATGTAATGATAATTATGCTAAGGGCTTGTATCACACCTCTTTGGTTCAAGTATGTCGTGTCACGTCTAGGGAGTGCTCTTGAGGCGTGATAGTCATCAAATTTATTACAAATAGTTTTTGAAACCGCGCTGAACCTGTCTTCAACTACGTTCCACTAGATTATTAAACAATATTCTCTAATACTACTTTTTGGGTTATGAAAAGTGATTAAGGCGTCATGCAGAATCTTGCAATTGCATATCATATGGTTGATGAATCATATGGAAAAAACTTATACTAAAAATCAAAATTTTGTTATATGGAATTTGCCCAATTGACCTACTTATTAAAACTAATAAGAACCTTAAAACTGTAGTGAGAAAATCTCCCCATAAGCAAAACTCTCTAAATGTCTACACTGTGGATTCTATTGTGATCTGCTATGACAGTAGGGATCTTCAATTTATAGATCTCTAAAATTATTCAAACGAAAGAATGAATCAAATATGGAAGAAAATTATATTTTTGTCTCTGAAAGAGTTCATATAGTTATTGTATACTTTTTCTTTAAGAAATAAAATAAATTTCAAATAAGAAAAAAAAAATCAAGGCTAAACCAGAACAAGAATTAAGATTGAAAATATAAGACAAGTTTATATATCAGTTCAACTTCTATTGACTGCTAGTGCAATAATTATTATATCTTATCTGCTAAAAGATAACTAAAGTTTCATTTATATGCATGGAGTATATAATTATTGTTTTGAAAGTGAATTTTTTTTATATATTATGAGAGTATGCATTAAATTTATTACCCTTCTCTTATGAGTTCCATCAAAATGTGGGATTTGATCATACCTGGAGTGAATCAAGATTGGAAGTATCTTCATGGAGCTTGGAATCTAAATAAGTCATTAAAAGATAAAAGTGATTAAAATAAATCACTATTGTAATAGCTAACTAAAATAAGTTTAGTGAAAGAAAAAATTATCATCTTTTATGCAATATTTCAGACATTTTTCGTTAGTCTAATAACGTGTATATCTTAATATATCACATAATTATCTTTTATATTTTGTAAAGTGTAAGCTTTCTTATACTTTGTAAAGTGAAAGTTTTTCCTACACTTTAGAAAGTGGAAGAAAAAAATATATTTTACAAAGAGGAATATTTTTCAAGTATTGTTATAGAAGAACATTGTTGACTAGTTTTAGGCTTCCTAACATAGATTTCAAGTATTGTTAACTTGATTTTATTTATGTAACCGTTTTGGACCCTCAAAAATTCGGTCAACGATTCGTCACTATAGATAATTCACTCTCCAAAATTTACTTGTCGTTGTGATAAGAATGAAATGGGTTATTTTTTACTATAACTAGTACTATTTATACTCATTCTTTTATAAATTGATGAAAAAATTAATGATATCGGGTATTAATTTAATATTTTGCATTGTATTTGGGAGGACACTTATAAAAATTGCATTTCTGTCATGTATAATTTCGACATCCCAATAAATCAGAACTCTAACTTTTGGTTTAGAAGACAATTTTTATGATTGAAATGGAGAAATACAGAAGACTAAAGATGTGGAAGGACAATGTTTAAACGTCCTTAAATAGAGTTTGGAGGAGTTTTCAAAATGAAAAAATAAAAATACATAATGCAATAATTTTTTTGTTTTTATGATATATCAAATTAATATAATTGTATGACAGACAGTGCAAAAATTCATAAAGAGATACAATTTAATACAAAACGTGAAAAATATTCTTCTTTGTAAATTAGAATTTTTTACTTCCACTTACAAAATATAAGAAAAACTTTCACTTTAAAAAATGTAAAAGTAATTATGTTATATATTAAAATATACACATTATGAGACTAAAAACAACGTTTGAAATGTTACATAAAACTAAAAAAAATTTCTTCCACTAAACTTATTTTAATCACTTACTAAAATAGTAACTTATTTTGTTCATTTTATGTTTTCGTGTGTTATTTAAATTCCAAACTCTATCTTCATGTTATTAATGTAAGGTGTCCTGAGAAGTCGTACAAGTGCTTCAAACGTGTCATGTTGCCTCTCCTCTTTATGAATTATAACTCTTTATATAAATACTACAGTTTTAAATTTGTTTTACATAATTTATAATAAACATGTAAGAGCATAAAGAAACTTTTGTATCTTGTAGTCCTAAATTAAAGTTAAGTTAAATGTATAAAATTGTCCTTTGTGACTTTAAACGTGTCATTGGAAAGCTGAAACTAAAATGTTACCAAAAAAATTATTCTTTTTTAAACAAACTAAAAAAAATGAATATAATTCTTTTTGAAACACAGAAAGTAATGTATTTAAGTAATTGAAATAAGGTGCTCCTATGAAGCAAACATCTTTGTCCTTTCATAGTAAAAAGTAAATTAGACAAAGCACTAATTCTTCTCATTGTTATAATTAAGATTTGGGATCTCATTTTCACGTGATGCATGTTTGTATGCTTGAGTTTAAGTTTTGAATCAAGATTTATTTTTTTCCATTTTTTCTGGTTACTTCAAAGGGATGACCAATTTGAAGCTTAAGAATATTGCATAGTTAATTAACCATTTCAAAAAGCAAGCTGGAAATTGTGCTTGATAATAGAAAAGGTAACTGAATATATATAAAAAAAAAACATAGGACAAAATGTTTAGTAGAAGCTGAGGTAAAATCTTTACATTGAGAATGACTTCGCTCATACACCAATCATGCAGTGCTTTAATTTATTGACTTTTTAGTATAATGCAAAGATTCTATTTGCTTCACTCTTTTCTTGTTATTTCTTTCTCTTTTGCTTTTTGAGGATTTTAATGTTGGTTTTCATCTTTAATCTTAGTAATTACTGTGCAAATGATCTTTTAAGAAATAATCTCTCTTCCTCCGCGAGGTAGAAATAAGATTTGCGTACAATACATTCTACCCTCCTCAGGCTCCACTACGTCAAAAGAAATATTTAGTAACATAGATTTTTCTTTTATTACCACAAAAACATTTAGCGGGTTACATGTTGAGTCGCACGTATTTAATATAAAGTATTCATTATAAATGTACGTATTATTTATTACTATTGTCCCTAAATATAATAGCAACAATTATATTATTGCTACAATCAAGTTATTGTTAATTTGTGCAGCAAACTAGAAAAGAAATTAAAATGCTCCACTGGATGTTTTGAGATAAAGTGAAATTTTCTTCTTAGAAGCATAGATGTGAGACTCTTATTTGGTAAATGGTATAAAGAAAATACCTAAATAGTATTTTGCATGAATTAACAATAAGAGTCCTGAATAAATTCTTGTGGTCCGATCCTTCCTTCAACCTCACACGCAATGAAAGGTTAGTGCACCAGACTGTTTGTCCTTTAATCAATCATAAAGGAAGGTGATTATATATATATATATATATATATATATATATATATCCTCTCATTATTGTAATAAGGATACTAATCCTGTTTTATATGTTTATTATTTAATAAATATTAACTTATCTAAAGTTTCAAAGTTGAATAAAAAAAATGAACCATAGGGAAATAAACAAGTATAGATAGTCTACTAAATGTAAGTTAGTTTTAAGTTATAACCTGAAATTGAGCAGACAATAGTTATAAGCTTACTAACTAACACTCTTTTAACTCTTCAACATAGATGTTTCAACATCTCATTGAGATAATTTCATCATACAAAAACATGCATGGTACTACATTACATTTGTTTTAGAGTAAATGTCTTAAAGTTGTAGATCTCACTAAGACTATGATTTCAAAAGTTAATCAATCTTTCACTCCTGTTCTGTTTCTGCTGCCTCTGTTACATCCATTACATTGATAGACAACAAACTTGAGCAAACTACAGTTTCTTCAGCTGGAAGGATCTCATTGTGATAGCACTGCACATCTAAAAATCCTAACTTGGCGACATATTCAGCCAGTTCCGGAACAAGATTGAAGCATGATCTTGGACTTCTCTCCCCTTTCCGATTAGTATCCAATCATTGGAAGTTTCACAAGCATCCATCAATCTCAACAGTTCCTGGCTTGTTCTACTCTAGAAATGAATTCTTTATGCTCTTCCTTAAGATTTAGGGTTTCTCATTTTCACGTAAAGATGAGAAACAAAATGACAAGGAGAATTAATCCTATGTCTAAATTACTTTTTACTGTGAAAGGACAAAGATGTTTGCTTCATAGGAGCCATTCACATGACCTCTTTCATAACTTTACAGCAAATTAGAAGCAAAGAACTTGATTCACCACCACCTTTAGACCATTCTAATTACCTATATAAACCCCTTCTCAATAGCTTTACAACACACAACAATATTTAACTACACTTGCCTCTCCAAAATCTCTTTATTTTTTTTCCTCCCTCGAAATGACAAGTGTTAATCCATTGAATGAAAAGGTATCCATGACTACAAACTCAACAAATAATACGTCAAGTGGATCTTCTGATGTTGCTGCCAATAGGATGCACCCAATGAGTAATCATATCAACCCTTTGAATGTCCAAATCAATCCTCATTCTGTTGTCAAACCAGCGAGTCATGACACGGTATGCCATTTGAATTGTGCAATCATATCATTTAAATACTTATCACGTTATTTGAATCACTTAATTATATTATGTCTCAACAGATACCAGCTACCGCAGTACCTGCTGCTCATCATACAACTCCAATCAATCCACAAACATCAAATCTCGCAGCTAGGCTTCCACACAGGAGAGGTGATCATCGTATGTTCTTGGCATCTGATGACAATACAATGATGAAGCACATTGAAGAAACTCATATTCCAGATGGTCGTGACTTTGATGTCAAGCCTCTTGTTCATATTATTGAGGACATTGTGCATCGCGCTACTCCCATTGCTGGACATGTTCATGTACATATCATCATCCACCTCATTTTTCTTTACAGTTTAATTAATTTCTATATGCTGACGAAATCAAAAACTATTAAACTGTTACGTACTTTATAATTGTATCAGAATAACATTATTTTTATGATTCTTTAAAAAAAAAATTGGGAATTTTAGGAAGCTAAAGTTCAGGCACATCTGCAAGCATTGGACGAGAAGGCGCCCCACAGTGGACTTACTGAAATACTCTACTATTTGGCATATCCTATACAAAGGATTAAAGTGGAGGTAGTGCATTACATTTTCTTCTTTTTTCTTTTTTAAGATGCAGAGAATTGAACCATAACTAGAAGGTGGAAGTTTAGGTAGCCAACCAACTGAGCTATTAAGATTCCCGTAATATTTATTTTAAGTAAATGAACATCTTTCTAATCGGACTACAACAATTCTTCTTTTACACTATCAATACAATTTAATCGATTATTATGAGTCATTATTTGATGGTTCTTATAAATGTAAATGCGACAGTTGATCAGCAAATGTGCTAAAAAAGAAGACGCTCATTCAACAACAATGTCACTGCTTCACTCACTCACAACCTATGCCTGGGACACGAAAGTAGCAATAACCTTCGCAGCTTTTGCCCAGCTATATGGTGAATTCGGTCTGCTTGTTCATCAGTACACCACAAATCCACTGGCTAAGTCTGTTGCAATCATCATGGAACTTCCAGAAATTATGACGCATCAGGATGTTCTCAAGCAGAAATTCGATGCAATCCATGATCTGATTGACAAAATGTTGGATGTCACAAAGTGCATTATCGAGTTTAGAGACGTTCAATCGTCTCACAGTCAACATGTTATCACACAAGAATTGGAAATGTTGATCAATACTGCCCATATTTCCACTGCTGCTTATTGGACTATGAGGGCTGCTGTTATGTGTGCAGCTATGATTTTGAATCTCATTGCCATCGGCCACGAGTATGTTTTCTTCACTCTTTCAACACTCAACGTATTCTTAGGAGTACGTTGAATTTAACTTATATATACAGAAAATAAGCATAACCATAACAAGTGAGATTATCATGATTAATTTGATATGAATTATCAGGCAAATTTCTTCAACATCGGAGGCTTGGGAGATATCTAATTTGGCTCACAAGCTTGCAAACATATTGGATCACCTGAGAAAGGTTCTTAACCTTTGTCACCAAAAGATTGGTAAGTTATGTTTACTATGTTCATTCTTATAAGTTATGTTGTAAAAGGAAGTGTCATTTTTGTTATAATAATACAGAGGAGAAGAGGCAATATGATGCATTTGAAGCAATTCTACGACTTCTAAGGACACCTCAACTTGATAACATGAAGATACTCTCAATGTTGATTCACTCCAGGGATGATCAGCTCCCACTTTTTGACGGAACTCATAAGAGAAGGGTAATAATGCGTACTTAATACTAAATAACTTTATTACATACACTCACAATATAAAGATTTTTTTCACTTTCAAGACAATAATCATATGTTAACACTGTCAGTGTATAGAAGTTGAACTCGTATATGTTTGTGTAACGACAGGTTAGTCTTGATGTGCTAAGAAGGAAGCATGTTTTACTTTTGATCTCCGACTTAGACATTGCATCTGAAGAGCTGTTTGTTCTCCACCACATGTACGATGAATCTAAGACACAACCAAACAGGCCAGAGAGCAACTATGATGTTGTCTGGATGCCTGTGGTGGACAAGAGACTAACACCATGGACTGAAGCAAAACAAATGAAATTTGAAGAAGTACAAGCTTCAATGCCATGGTACTCAGTGGCACATCCTTCAATGATGGATCCAGCAGTGCTAAGGTGCATTAAAGAAGTGTGGGGATTCAAGAAAAAGCCTCAGCTTGTTGTTCTTGATCCTCAAGGCAAAGAATCAAACAATAATGCTTACCATATCTTGTGGATTTGGGGAAGTTTGGCCTTTCCTTTTACCAAAGCTAGGGAAACAGCTCTGTGGAAGGAACAAACTTGGAATATTGAACTCTTAGCTGATTCCATTGATCAAAACGTTTTCACTTGGGTACGTAACACATCTACTTAGATCAGCAATTTATAATAAATAATGGTAGACCATGGTTAAAAATATACAATATGTGTGTCTCCTTGTGTAGATTAGTGAAGGGAAATGCATATGCTTGTACGGAGGAGAAGATATTGAGTGGATCAGATCATTCACCTCAGCAACGCGGGCTGTTGCAAATGCAGCCCGCGTTCCACTAGAGATGCTCTACGTGGGGAAAAAAAACCCAAAAGAAAGAATCCGGAAGAACAACTCAATAATCCAAATTGAAAACTTGAGCCACGTGGTGCAAGACCAAACTCTAATTTGGTTCTTTTGGGAAAGGCTAGAAAGCATGTGGCATTCCAGGACTCAACAAGACATCCCAGGTGAAACTGACCCGATCCTTCAGGAAATTGTGACGATTCTGAGCTATGATGGAAGTGATCTTGGATGGGCTGTTTTCAGCCGTGGATTGGTTGAAATGACTAGAGGTAAAGGTGATTTGATAGTGCAAGTTATGAAGGGATTTGATCGTTGGAGAAATGAAGTGAGTGACATTACTACATTTGTTCCTGCATTGGACCGTCAACTTCGTGATCTTCATAGTCCTCATCATTGTACTCGACTAATTCTACCGAGTACCACTGGACATGTTCCTGAGAGAGTAATTTGTGCTGAATGTAGCCGTCCAATGGAGAAGTTTATCATGTACCGATGCTGCACTGATTGAGGATTTATTATGGTACGTCTGGCATGAAGTTGTGTTTTTCTAGAGGACTATATACTTAATTTGAATAAATTGACCACTACTAGTCCTCTGTTTGTGCTTACTTTAATTTATCTTTATGTTTGTAATAAAAATACCATGTACTAGCTTTTTGATATTCATGATCTTGTTTTTGAAATTTGAGTATGTGATGTATTAATGCTAATGAAAATTAATAAACAACATTTCCAATTATGCAAAGTATTTTTCTGTTTTAAGTTCACCCAGAGTGGTTGTGCATGTTACATTCTGAATGAACTCAAAATTATGGTCAATTGAAGTCACATATTTTATTGGATATATCTGCAAGACCAGATTTAATATTTTTAATTATTAAAACTGTATTTACCGCTCAGCAGCACTAGCCCCTATAGCTCAGTGGTAGAGCGCCAGTCTTGTAAACTGGAGGTCTGTAGTTCGATCCTGCATGGGGGCAGTATCTTTTATTTTATAATCATTTGACATTTTTTTCCGACATTGCCCTCAAATATTGATCGCATAAATTATTTTTCTCCACCAAATCTAAACAATGGCTCATTTAACCATGAATTTGTGAGTTTAGCCGAACAAATTACTTTTAGGTTGAATTTTGTATAGGTATGAAAAGTAAGTAGATAAAGTTAAATGAAATTAGAAAAAACATTATATATATAACACATATATATTATATATAAATACGTCATTTATGTACGAACGCACATTATAAGAAATAAAAATTACTTAACTACACATCAAAAGACATCTATTTTCTCATTTTCCCTACCATTTCAAAAATATCAAAAATCTTCTTTTTTGGCTCCCATAATTATTTTTTCGGATACATTAATTTGAAATCTCCTATCTATGATTTTTTTTACTTTTTCACTCCACAAATCTCACCATGGTTACTTTCATTCTATTTTTGAATTTTATATCTTTTCTCTTTCAAATTAATGATTTCAAGATATTCAAGAAGCAGATTTATTTCAATCACTTTAGTTTTCAATTTCTTTTTTTTTAAATGGTTACAATCTTAAAATTACTGAATTCTTTTACTCTCGGTCTCTTTATGAAAGAGAGGTGAAAAAATCTTGCTAATTCACAAAGTTCATCTTGGAGTGCATTTGGAATTACTCCGTAAATTTCTAATGGAGGTCGTGATACACTTCATTTTGTTGGCTCCAACTTTCTATTCACCGCATTTCCTTTTTTTTTTTTTTTTAAAAAAAACACTTTCTATTTTTTGGGCTTACCCAATTGGTCCGAGAAGGATACATCTTGGATTTATAAAATAAATGTGGTAAAACGATTAAAGAGGAAAAATGTCGAGATAGTGGTGGCTATGGTAAGGGCTTTGGATTGAGATCCATAAATGACATCATTTGTTGACAATGGAAAATAGATACAAGAGTTGATCTAGGGCAATGGAGAATTTCTTCGTCGGTGTCTTTTATTTGATTTTTGTTGATAACATTATTGATTTTTTTAAAGGGAAAATGGTCAAAAATGCTCTTGTACTATGTGAAAAGATCAAATATGCCCTTTGTTTATACTTCGGTTCATTTACCCCCTTATTATTAGAGAAATGGGCCAAAAATGCCCTTAATGAAATAGAAGTAACGACAACTTCTTAAACACTTAAATTAGTCTTAACTAATATTTTCACTTTTCATATTAATTATTTTGGCCTTGACCCATTTACCATTTTACCCGACCCACCCTCCTATTTACTATTCTTTCATTCATCTCTAGATCAAACTGTCTCGCTTGTAGTTCAAATGAAGAAAAACTATGCTTCTTATTAGGGTTTCTTATAATGAGGTTTTTACCTATCTTTAAAGTAAGACAATTAAGTTTCTCATAAAATATAAAGCTATAGATATAAGGTGAGTTACTAATATTCATCATATATTAATGTTATATTAGGATGTTTTCGTCAAAATCAAAATGGGTCTATGTGTTTTTATTAAAATAAAAATTTATTGGGTTATGTGTAATATAATGTTGTTGTCAGTTAATATTCACATAAAAGAACTTAGTTTTAGAGAAAGATCAACTTTTTATGATTTTGTTGTGGTTTTGTGGTCCCGAAATTTTTATTATGCTATATGAGATTTTTTATGATTTTTTGAACTAAAATTGTCTTTGTGTAGTTACTGACATGGGCCCTTCTTTGTTTCTTTTTGTTGGGTTCTAGTTGAAGATGATTGATAAAGTCGATTTGATTTTTCACTACAGGGGTACATGGGTAATTTATCCAGAACTATGATATAATTGGAATTTGGTGCATGTTTTGTTTGGGTATGAAGCCAATGATGTTAGATTTGCTGATGTTTGTGAACAGTTCACAAAGAATTTAGGGTTCACTAAAGTAGATCAACTTGTAGTAACTGGACCTTCGGAAAGGTATTATTTGGTTACAGACGATGATGGCATGAGAACTTTGCAATACTTATTCAGTAAGAAGTTTAGGGTGATAAATTTCTTTGCTATTAATTCTTCTAATTTGAGTATTTTTTCTCAAAACATCACATATCATACTGAGACATATACTGTGGATGTTGATGTAGCTTCTGACCAAGAAAATAGTTCTAGTAAATTCGACGAATTAGATTCTAATGATTATAATGAGGAAGAACTTGAGGTCTTTATCCAAGAAAAAAGAAGGGGTGTAACTGAGACTTTGGAGAATTATAAATTTTTGGAAAAGGGCAAACATTTAAGGATATCTCGGAAGCTAGAAGGGTTATAAGCTTCTATGCAATGGCCAATTGTTATGGACTATGAGTGAAGAAAATTGATACAACTAGGGTCGGGTATAAATGTGTTGAAAGTTGTCCCTTCACATTTTTAGTATCAAAGGATAAGAAAAGTAGTACTTGTTCTATCAAAACATTAAATTCAGTATATATATATATATGTGATACTACTTATAAAAATCCGAGGGCTAATGCTAATACATTAGCACATTTATTCAAGAGAAAAGTTCAGTATAATCCTCAATTAAAGGTAAAAGACATGTGTGAAGAGATAGAGAATGTTTTTAATATGAATGAGTCTACATCTAAGGTCAAAGGGGCTAGGAGGTTGGCTCTTGAAAAGCTTGAAGGGTGTTTTCTTGATGACTATAACAAACTTGAAGCATATGGAGAACTTAGAATTTCTAATCCAGGAAGTGATGTTGTTATCAATACATCAAAATAAGCTCTTTTACAAGGAAAGAGGAAGTTCTTAAGAATGTACATTTGTTTCAAAGCATTGAAGGATGAATGGAAAAGTGGTTTGAGACCACTTATTGGGCTGCTTGGTACTTTTTTGAAGGGAAGATATAAGGGGCAACTATTAATTGCTATGGGTCGAGATTGTATGAATCATTTTTATCCTATTGCATGGGCATTGGTAGATAAGGAGACAAGCAGGACATGGGAATGATTTTTGGAGCTTTTGAAGTGTTCGTTGAATCTTATTAATGGACATGGAGTAACATTCATCTCATATATGCAAAAGGTAAAACTTAATGTTATTTGCAGTTTTTATGATTTGACAAACTCAGGGACCTTGTAAAGGTACCAGGTTTCTTACTTGAGTTTTGAAGATGAAACAAACTCAGGGACCTTGTAAAGGTACCAGGCTCCCAATGTGACGAGCCGGTTGACTGCCAGCTGGAGAAGGTACATAAAGTAGGTGCACTCTTCCCAACGATGTCAGAAAGTCAGACTTCTCCAACCAATGACAAAGAGTTTAAGGAAAGTGACTTGTCCATATAAAAGTCACTTTCCTAAACATTATATATAGTTTTTGCAACTTGACAAAGAATATTTCAAGAACACTTGCAAAGGCTATCTGCAAACAAAAGACAGAATTATTCAAACAACAGCAGAAGTCTCTGGAGCATTTAAGTGTAGTTGTTTAAGAATATATTCTCTTGGTCTTACATTGTAAACTATTCCTGAAACTATAAAGGAATAGTGGGTAGTATTGAAATTCTAAGTTGTCTAGGTGGGTGTAACGACCTGTTTAGTCGTTTTGAGAAGTGGAGTTTATTTCTGGTAATAACTGTCTGAGTCGACGGATCCCACGACGGACCATCGAGGGGGTCTCGTTCCAAAACACTTAGATTCTGAAAATTTGGGTATTGAGAACAATTCTCTGAACTTCACGACGACATGGCAGGACGGACCGTTGTGGGCACAACGGACCGTCACAGACCTGCTAGTGAAATTTAGTCTCTGAACTTTGTGACGGAAGCAGCAGGACGGACCGTCGCAGGCACGACGGTCTGTCACAGGCTGCGTAAACCCTGACTGGGTCGGATTTCTGTTAAATTTTTTAAGGGGCGTTTTGGACTATTCCTGCTTATAATTATAAAGTTAGTGGGTTAATGTTAATAATTCAATTACTTGGGGGGGATAAAAGAGACAACCTTGGAATAAATAGTGGGTTACTTTACCATCTTTTATACTAAATTATATGGTAATTAGGGTAAAAGAAAAAGAGTTGAATAAGGAAAAATCAGAAAAAAAGAGAAGGGGGGGGGGGGGAGAACGAACGAACGAGAGAGGGAGAAACGAAGAGGAAAGCAAAGCATTGGAAAAGTAGATTTCTTGATCACGATTCTTCGGTGGAGGTAGGTTATGGTTTATGCTATTTCATAGTAAACTCTTAATAGCGAATGATATGTATGGGTAGTATTGTAAACTCTTCTATATGCTTAATTGTGTGCTTGCATGATGTGATTATATAATTGTGATAAAATAAGCATGATGAGGCTATTGAATCTTAAACCTTGGAACCTCTTTGTTAATAATGATACCTTGGTATAAAAGAAGGCTTGATGAACTAAAAAGATGAGGTTAGTGGATCGGGTGTCATGTTCTGGCACCAGGATAGTATTAATGGATCGAGTGTCATGTTCCAGCACCAGGATAGTATTCATGGATCGGGTGTCACGTTCCGGCACCAGGATAGTATTAATGGATCGGGTGTCACGTTTCGACACCAGGATAGTAGTAGTGGATCGGAGTGTCACGTTCCGACACCAGGATAGTAGTAGTGGATCGGGTGTACATTCCGACACCAGGATAGCATGAAGAGGATCGGAGTGTCACGTTCCGACACCAGGATAGTAAAGAGAATGAATCTTGAATTATGCTAATATACTCAGATTTAATGAACCTATTTCCCAAATGAGTATGGTATGGAGGCTTGAGTCCTTATGGGTGTACTTGGCATTATTTATCAATGATGCTTGTACTTGTTGTTGCTACCTGTTGAGTATTGTAGTTGATTTATGATATTATCTGATATATATTGCTTTCTATTTTGAGTTGGCCGATGATACCTACTCAGTACTCGTGTTTTGTACTGACCCCTACTTGTATGTTTTCTTTTTGTTAATTTTAGAGTGCAGCAAACGTACCGTAGTCTTCAACTCAACCGCAACTCTAAACAACCTTCGTCACACCAGAATTCAGGGTGAGCTATTGTTTCTAGCTTGGACTGGATCTTCTTCTTCACGTCTTGATGCCTTGAAGTTCTAGCATGGACTAGCTGTTTAGTTATTTTAGCTTCTTAAATACTCTTAGATTTAGTAAGTTGAGGATAGATGTTCTTGTGGTGATGACTTCCAGATTTTGGGAATAATGATAAGTTATTTATTGGTTATATTATTGAGTTTTAAGTCTTCCGCATTATTTTCTGTTTATTATGATTGAAACGTTGGGGTTTGGATTGGTTGGCTCGCTCACATAGGAGGGTAAGTGTGGGTGCCACTCACAACACGTTTTGGGTCATGACAAACTTGGTATCAGATGTCTCCGCTTCAGACCTCCCAGGGAAAGCATAGCAATGAGACCTATCACCTGTCTGACCGTTGCCCCTACCATGTTGCGCTGCAGTAGTTCCAGTTTGCCCATCACCCCGGCCGTTTTGGTGACCACCATTACCTCGGCCACCACGTCCTCCAGAATAGCGGCCTCTTCCATGACCACCTCTACCTCTGACTATTGGGGGTCTGTAACTCTGTTTTGTACAATACCTCTTAATATGTCCAGTATCCCCACATCCATAACACTCTCTAGGTTCAAGCATAGGTCTCTGTGAGAACGACGGAGTCTGGGGATAACCCCCAAACTTAGAGAAATGCTGACCGGTCTGTGGTGGACCCCCAGCTACAGCCTGTAGTGAAGACTGAATTGGTCGGGCTGGGTAACCTCCTGAACCCTGTCCTCTGGAGTAAGAACCATTAAACTCACCTCCCTTACGAAGGTTCTTAGAGGTCGATGCCATGGTGAAGTCGTCTGGCTTCACTCCCTCCACTTCTATCACAAATCTACCACCTCCCGAAAGGATTTTGCTGCAGCAGCTACCTGTAAGGCTGAAATCTGCAAATCTAACCTCAACCCCTTCACAAAACGGCGAATCCGCTCTTGTGGACTGAAGCAAAGCTGGGTGGCATACCTGGATAATGCATGAAACTTAGCCTCATACGCAGTAACCGAGATCCTGCCTTGATCTAGGCTCAGGAACTCATCTCTCTTCCTATCCCTTAAAGTCCGGGGTATATACTTCTCCATAAACAAGCTAGAAAATGATGCCAAGTCATAGGTGGTGCCTGTGGTGGTTGACACTCAACATACGATCGCCACCATATTTTGGCATTTCCCTGAAACTGATAGGTTACGAATCAACACCGAATCGTTCCACTATGCCCATCTTATGTAGCAACTCATGACAATCAACCAGAAAGTCATAGGCATCCTCAGATTCAGCACCCTTGAAGACTGGAGGTTTCAATTTCAAGAACTTACTGAAAAGTTTGTGCTGATCACTCGTCATTATAGGCCCTGTAGTCAATCGAGAAAACGTGCCTATTTCCAATGAGGCATCCATGCGGGGAGCCACAACAGCTGCATGTTGTACTCCCGGAATCTGAGGTGTTGGTGCAGAAAACACTAGAGGTGTCTGTCCTTGATCAGATAACCCGCTAAGATAAGCAAGAACCTGATTAATCATCTCTGGGGTAGGTTGGGGTGGTAATTCCTCGTTCTACACTTGTTCATTTCCCCCTTCCTCACCCTCTCTTAACACATCCTTAGTACAATTCTCAAGTGCTCTTCATGTTCTTTCCTGCTCTTTGAGTATACCAATATATCATCAATGAATAAAATGACAAAGAGATCCAGATAGGGCTTAAAAATCCCGTTCATCAAGCTCATGAACGCAGCAGGGGCATTTGTATGCCCAAAAGACATTACTAAGAACTCATAATGCCCATGTCAGGTCCGAAAAGCAGTCTTGGGCACATCCATTGCCCGTATTTTCAATTGATGATAACCAGATCTCAAATCGATTTTTGAAAAGGTACAAGCACCTTGTAACTGATCGAACAAATCATCGATGCGAGGAAGAGGAGACTTGTTCTTAATAGTTACCTTATTCAGTTGTCTGTAGTCTATGCACATCCGAAAGCTTCCATCCTTCTTCTTCACAAACAAAATAGGAGCACCCCAAGGGGATGCACTTGGTCTAATAAAGCCTTTCCCTAACAACTCTTGAAGTTGGGCCTTTAACTCTCTTAACTCAGCGGGAGCCACTCTATAAGGGGGTATGGAAAGTCTAGCTCACTTGCAGGTTTTCAGACGCCCATTGGCTAGAGAGGTTCAGACTCTGGCTAATGACTTTATGAGGCTAGAAGTAAATGAGAAGGGAGGATTTTTGGCCTGTGTGGAGGCAAGATCTTCCTTTCTTGACAAGATTAAGGGAAAGCAGTTTACTGATGAGAAACTGAACCAGATTTGAGATAAGGTATTGCGAGGAGAGGCTAAAGAAGAAAAAATCGATGAGGAAGGTGTTTTGAGAATTAAGGGAAGGGTATGTGTGCCCCGCGTAGATGATTTGATTCACACTATTCTCACAGAGGCTCATAGCTCAAGGTATTCTATACATCCTGGCGCAACCAAGATGTATCGTGACCTAAAGCAACATTTTTGGTGGAGTAGGATGAAGCGTGACATTGTTGATTTTGTTGCTCAATGCCTGAATTGTCAGCAGGTAAAGTATGAACACCAGAGGCCTGGAGGGACACTTCAGAGAATGCCCATTCCCGAATGGAAGTGGGAGAGAATTGCAATGGACTTCGTAGTTGGTCTTCCAAAGACAATGGGTAAGTATGACCCCATTTGGATAATCGTTGACAGATTAACTAAGTCTGCTCATTTCATTCCGGTCCAGGTGACTTACAATGCAGAGAAGTTAGCCAAACTTTACATCTCAGAAATTGTTCGATTGCATGGAGTTCCACTTTCCATCATATCAGATAGAGGCACGCAGTTTACTTCTAAGTTTTGGAAAATATTGCATGCGGAATTAGGTACTAGGTTGGATCTTAGTACCGCATTTCACCCTCAGACCGATGGTCAGTCTAAGCGGACGATTCAGGTTTTGGAGGATATGCTTCGGGCATGTGTGATAGAGTTTGGTGGTCATTGGGATAACTTCTTACCCTTAGCAGAGTTCTCATACAACAATAGCTATCACTCAAGTATTGATATGGTCCCATTTAAGGCACTGTATGGGAGAAGATGTAGGCCTTCCATTGGGTGGTTTGATGGATTTGAGGTTATACCTTGGGGTACTGACCTTCTGAGGAAATCGTTAGATAAAGTGAAATGCATTTAAGAAAAGCTTTTAGCGGCTCAAAGTAGACAGAAAGAATATGCAGATCGAAAGGTTAGAGACTTGGAGTTTATGGAGGGTGAGCAAGTCTTGCTGAAGGTGTCGCCTGATATACCGTGGTTTCACGGTATAATTAATACTTTTCCCTTAAGTTTAGTGTGTCCGAAAGCCCTTTTTGTGCTAATTTTGATATAAGTTTCTCTTTGTTTTGCAGGAAATCTGTCCAAAGCTGAATGCGGAGATTTTGAGCGAAAAATGCAGAAGAGACCACCTACGGAGCTTATAACGGTCCGTCATGCCTGTGACGGTCCGTAGGTGGCAGCGTAGAGAAGCTGCTGAAGGAAGATGGGGAAGTCTGACCAAGTGTGGGATTATGAAGCTTGTGACGGTCCGTCATGGCTATGACGGTCCGTCCTGCAGGTTCGTCGTGAAGATCAGAGAAGTGATCCCAGTACCCAGATTCCAAGAGTTGAAGTATTTTGAAACGAGACCCTCGACGGACCGTTGTGCTTATGACGGTCCGTCACACTTGCCGTCGAGGGAATGAAGAAAGCAGCAGAAGAATTGCACCAAGTATGGGACGACGGAGTCCACGACGGTCCGTCATGACCACGACGGTCCGTCATGACCACGACGGTCCGTCGCGTGGTCCGTCGACCCAGCCGCGTTTTGGAAGATTTCCAGTAATTAGAATCCTTGTCTAATTAGGTTTTTATTTTTTTATAAATAGTTCGAAAAACCTCGTTTTTGAGGTTAGACTCTGTGATATTAAACATTATATTGTTAGACTTTGTGTATGGAGTGTTTGATTGTGAGAGATTCTTACAAGTGATTTTTGGTGATTAATCAAGCAAATTTTCGGACTTTATTCTTTCTCATTGAAGTAAGTACATGAATTCTTGTTTACCATATTTGAATATTGTGTTTATGGCTATGAGGAACTAAAATCCATAACTAGGGTTGTGGGAATCATAGGCAAATAATGAGATAAACCCTAGCTAAAAAAACAATTCTAGAATCGTGACTTGCATGTATTAATAATTCTTTCACTTAGAAGTCTTTTTAACGGATTATGAACGTTAGAACTCGCCTTAATGCTACTTGCCGGACCAAGGAGGTAGATAATAGGAAAAGAATTATTAACATAGATTTAGTGTATACTATCTAATAGGCTAGTATTGATTGGTACGAGGTAATAACTTAGTCAAATATCGAATACGATGCTTAATATGAGGTAAGGATAAGGGTTGGGAAAGCAACACACGTAGCCGGACCAAGGTGCGGAGTGAGATTTTCTAGATGTCGGACCATGGATTAGAAATACATTACTTATCATTTTGAATGCAAGATACTAGGAAAGAATTGTTATAGTTAGAATTATCAAGTTATGAACCTGTGGGGAACACGTAAACCCTAGTTACTTTGATTACTTGATTAAAACTCAACATTAAAAGTTGTTAAGTGTCTCTTACAAGTTCGTTAGTTATTTTGGCTCATTAGGAAATACAAACCCCCCCTTTTATGCTTTTACTTTCTAAGGAAGTCATCAACCGAACAATAGTAATAACAAGTTGAAGTTAAGTCTAGACTATTTTCCTCGTGGGAACGATCCCAACCTCACTAGTTGGGTTATTTACTTGACGCGACCGCTTTACTTCTCATTTGAGAAGTAAGTTTGAGCGTATCAAATTTTGGCGCCGCTGCCGGGGAATTTAGCTTTTAGATTAACTTAAACTTCTTACTATAGTTTAGTTGATATTTTCTTGATTTTACTTTGTTTTATTGTTTTTGATTTCTTTTCAGAACTATCCTCCTTGTATGCCAAATACACGGAGAGGAAGAGAACCGTTGTTCCCCTACGATCACGAGCTAGAGCGTACACTGTGAAACATGAATCGTAATTTGGGAATCAATGATGAGGATCCAAACCAGAACATCCCAGCTCCGGCTGATGTTCATGGTCAGATGTTACCCGATGCTCGGGGTGAACATCAACAGAGGGGACAGAATCCCCTCCACGGCCCCAAGCATACTACAGAGGCTATGATAACATAGCAGATTCGGATGGGCCACTGGTTTTGCCTCCTCTACCCACAGGCCACACTTTTGTGGTAACTAGTAGTCTGATGATGCAAATGCTCACTGCTAGAGGTTTGTTTTCAGGGCTACCTTCTGAGGATCCAAATGCCCATATAGCTAAGGTAAGGGCAGTGTGTAAAAGTTGTGTGGGGAGGCCTGATTTGGATCTAGATGTAATAGGTCTCAGAGTGTTTCCTCTCTCACTGACGGGAGAGGCTGCTATGTGGTTTACTGCGCTCCCATACAACTCCATTTTCACTTGGAACCAACTACGGGATGTCTTCTTAGCACGCTACTATCCGGTCTCCAAGAAATTAAACCACAAAGACAGGGTGAATAACTTTGTGGCACTACCAGGAGAGTCAGTTAGTAGTTCTTGGGATAGATTCACCTCATTCTTGAGAAGTGTCCCAAATCACCGTATTGATGATGAGTCACTAAAGGAATACTTCTATAGGGGACAGGATGATAACAATAAAGCGGTGTTGGACACTATAGCAGGTGGATCTTATGGAGAATGCCCTTATGCTGAGATTGCTGAGAAATTAGAGAAAATCTCCCGTAACAACAAAGCTTGGAGTACTAGGAAGTCCGATACAGGGAGAAACACCTTCGCAGTGCAGTCCACTCACAACCCAGCCACAGTTGATATTCGGGAAGAAATGGCTCAGATGAGAACTGAGCTTGGGTTGGTACTAAAACATGTCACTAGGGGTGCAGAAAAGGTTAATGCAGTCAACTACTTGGCTAAACCACCACCTCCAATCGATGAGTGTTATTATGAGGAGGATTCCTATGCAGTAAATGAACAGATGGGGGGTTTCCGACTAAGTGCCCAAGGCTCTAATCAGGAAAATTGGCACCAAGGTCGGAACTATGGTAACTACAATCGTAAGGGTCATTATGTCCGAGATGGAAACTACAATCGCGACAACAAATTCAACAGGAGTAGCTATGGTAACAGAAACGACAGAAATGAACCTTATGTTCCTCCTCAAAATCATGAAGTTACTCCTAGGGATGGTGGAGGTAGTATGTCGCGAGTTGAGGATATGTTGCATAAAATGATGAGGAGGTTCGATGCTAGTGATGAGCAAAATAAAGAGTTGAGGAATGATCTAGAGGGTATTGGGCAAAAAGTTGATACACATGAAATATCGATTAAGCAACTTGAGTTACAATTGGCCCAATTATCTGCAACTGTGAACACATGGCAACCGAGAACTCTTCCTAGCAACACTGTCCAAAATCTGAAAAATGATGAACATTGTATGGCAATCACTACTCGCGGTGGCAAGCAAACCATTGACCCACCTATGCCATCTAATGAGAATGACGTGACAAAAGACTCTGATACAGTGGTAAATGTTGATGCTAATTTAGAAGATAACAGTGCAGAAGATGCTGAGGTGCCTAAAAAGGTAACTCCCATGCCTAGGCCACCACCCCCATTTCCTCAAAGATTAGTGAAAAAGACTGAGGATGGCAAATATCGGCGTTTTATAACAATGTTGAAGCAACTTTCTATCAATGTCCCTTTGGTAGAAGCTTTAGAAAAAATGCCCGGTTACGCCAAGTTTATGAAAGATTTGGTCACAAAGAAAAGATTGGTTACTTTTGAGGATGATGATAGAATACAGCATTGTAGTGCTATTGCTACAAGATCTCTGGTCCAAAAGAAAGAAGATCCGGGTGCGTTCACTATTCCTTGTACAATCGGGCTATTACATTTTGCGAAAGCATTATGTGATCTGGGGGCAAGCATAAATCTCATGCCCCTCTCGATTTACAAGAAGTTGGGTTTGGGTGACCCAAAGCCCACTGCGATGCGGCTACTGATGGCTGATCGAATAGTAAAACAGCCCATAGGGATACTTCATGATGTGCTAGTAAAAGTGTAGTCATTCATCTTTCCAGCCGATTTTGTTATTCTTGATTGTGAGGTTGATTTTGAAGTGCCTATTATCCTTGGGAGGCCATTCCTAGCTACGGGAAGAGCCTTAGTAGACATGGAAAAGGGGCAGATGAAATTTTGGTTGAACAGTGAGGAAGTGACTTTTAATATTTGTAGGTCCATAAGGCAGAGTGGTGAGCTCCAATCGGCATCTGCTATATCCTACAACATGGGTGAGACCTTTGAGACACAAATAGAAGAACGTCTAGGTGTCAAAGCATTAGCGGCAGTGATAATGAACTTTGATAGCGATTGCATTGAAGAGTATGAGTCATTAGTCGCGGCTCTTGACCGAGGTGATGTTCGGTTTAAACTGAAGAAATTTGAGCTTGATATGAAGAATCGCGAGTCTCCACCCGCTAAACCATCTATAGAGGAAGCTCCAAAAGTTGAATTAAAAGCTCTCCCACCTCATCTTAGGTATGAATTCTTAGGAAATGGTGACACTTTACCGGTAATCATTGCATCAGACCTAGATGAACAACAGGTTCAGAGTTTGGTGAAGGTACTAAAAAGGTTCAAAAGAGCTATTGGGTGGACCATTGCGGACATTATTGGGATCCCTCCTGGTATTTGCTCTCATAAAATCCAACTCATGCCTGATCATAAGCCGAGTATTGAGCACCAGAGACGCTTGAATCCTCCTATGCAAGAGGTTGTGAAGAACGAAATTATCAAGTGGTTGGATGCTGGAGTAATCTATCCAATCGCCGATAGTAGTTGGGTATGCCCAGTTCAGTGTGTACCTAAGAAAGGGGGAATGACTGTGGTCCCCAACGAAAAGAATGAACTTGTTCCAATGAGACCGGTTACTGGATGGAGGGTGTGTATGGATTACCGTAAACTGAACTCATGGACTGAAAAAGACCATTTTCCTATGCCCTTCATGGATCAGATGTTGGATAGACTTGCCGGAAAAGGGTGGTATTGTTTTCTTGATGGGTATTTGGGGTATAATCAGATTTCTATCGCACCAGAAGATCAAGAGAAAACCACTTTCACTTGTCCATATGTGACTTTTGCGTTCAGAAGAATGTCGTTTGGGTTGTGCAATGCACCCGCAACCTTTCAGAGATGTATGATGTCAATATTTTTTGACATGGTGGAGGATACTATAGAGGTTTTTATGGATGATTTTTCTGTGGTTGGTGATTCATTTGAGCGATGCTTGACCAATTTATCTGAGGTTCTTAAGAGATGTGAAGACTGCAATCTGGTACTAAACTGGGAAAAGTATCATTTCATGGTGAAAGAGGGTATTGTGTTGGGTCATCGCATTTCAGAAAAAGGCATAGAGGTTGATCGAGCTAAAGTTGAGGTAATAGAGAGACTTCCCCCGCTGATCTCTGTGAAAGGTGTGAGAAGCTTTCTTGGGCATGCAGGTTTTTATCGGAGGTTCATCAAAGACTTTTCAAAGATTGCACACCCATTGTGCAAATTACTGGAGAAAGAATGTAAATTTTTTTTAATGAATCCTGTCTTAAAGCATTCCGTGAGCTAAAAGAGAAGTTAGTGTCTGCACCTATCATTATTTCTCCGAATTGGAACAGTCCATTTGAGGTAATGTGCGATGCTAGTGGGGTGGCTCTTGGTGTAGTATTGGGACAGTGAAGAAACAAAATCCTTCACCCAATTTACTATGATAGTAAAGACCTAAATGAAGCCCAGAAGAACTATACAGTGACTGAGCAAGAACTCCTCGCAGTAGTCTTTGCTTTTGAGAAATTTCGCTCCTATTTGCTAGGTACTAGAGTCATAGTGCATACTGACCATTCAACACTGAGATATTTGATGGCGAAAAAGGATGCGAAAGCAAGGCTGATTCGTTGGGTATTACTGCTGCAAGAATTTGACTTTGAAGTGCTAGATAGAAAAGGGACTGAAAATCAAGTTGCTGATCATTTGTCCCGTCTAGAGGATAAAGCTATGAGAGTGTTAGGGGATAAGACTGACATTGATGATACTTTCCCCGATGAACATGTATTGGCTGCTTCACAAGACTTGATTCCATGGTTCACAGATTTTGCCAACTATCTGGCTAGTGATATTGTTCCATCAGACTTGTCCTTTCATCAAAGGAAAAAGTTCATGTACGATGTGAAGAAGTTCTTTTGGGATGAACCATACTTGTATAGGAGTTGTGCCAATGGGCTTATTCGGCGTTGTGTGCCAGAATGTGAAATGTTGAGTGTGTTGGAGGCATGCCATTCTTCACCTGTTGGCGGACATCATAGTGGTATCCGAACCGCTCACAAGATATTGCAATGTGGTTACTATTGGCCAACTCTTCATCAAGATGCTCATGGGTTTGCTAAATCATGTGACAAATGTCAACGAGATGGTGGTATTTCAAGAAAGCAAGAGCTCCCTCTAAACCCCATTCTTGTGATTGAGTTATTTGATGTGTGGGGTATTGACTTTATGGGCCCTTTCGTGAGTTCTCATGGGATGAAGTACATTCTTGTAGCAGTTGATTATGTATCTAAATGGGTCGAAGCCATAGCTCTCGCAAACAATGAAGGGAAGAGTGTCACTGCATTCTTGAAAAAGAATATATTCTCCCGTTTTGGCACTCCAAGGGCCATTATTAGTGATGGGGGTTCCCACTTCTGCAACAGATTGTTCAAAGGGTTATTGGAGAAATATGGTGTTCGCCATAATGTGGCCACTCCTTACCACCCTCAAACTATTGGGCAAGTTGAGGTATCGAATCGGGAGATCAAACAGATATTGTCCAAAACAGTGAATGCTAGTAGAACAGATTGGTCAAGGAGGCTTGATGATGCTCTTTGGCCTACCGGACAGCTTATAAGACTCCCATAGGTATGTCTCCATACCAACTTGTATATGGGAAAGCTTGTCATCTTCTGGTTGAGTTAGAGCATAAAGCCATGTGGGCTATGAAGAAGTTAAAATTGGATTGGAGCGAAGCTGCAGAGCAACGGTTAAATGGGTTGAATGAACTTGATGAATTTCGCTTGAAAGCATATGAAAGCTCAGCCCTATATAAAGAAAAGATGAAGAAGTATCATGACAACAAAATTGAAAAACGAGAGTTTAGGGTCGGGGATTTAGTGCTTCTATTCAATTCCAGATTGCGCTTGTTTCCAGGCAAACTCAAGTCCAAATGGACTGGTCCTTACACGGTTACCCAACTATTCCCTCATGGAACAGTTGAGTTGGAAACTAAGGAGGGTGTGCGGTTCAAGGTGAATGGACAGCACATAAAAATCTATCTAGGGCATGCTGAATCGGCGAATGAAGTGATCGAGGCATACCATCTTGATGAAGTCTGAGTAATCAAGTGGCCCCAGTTGTGCCGCGACATTAAATCTGGCGCTTGTTGGGAGGCAGCCCAATACTTATCGTCTTTTTAATAATGGTAGCATTTTTTCTATAAATGGATTTTAAATTTGCAGGCACATCACCAGGAAATTCTGTAGAAAACTACTCCGCAGTAGACACTGACGGATACAACGACGGACCGTTGCGAAAGAAACGGACCGTCGTATGAATCCGTCACACCAGGTACATATTTCTGTCATTTTTGAAATTAAGGCACACACGACGGAACCTATGACGGGGCGTCGCAAGTGCGATGGATCGTCGTCGGGGAACCGTCGCGCGATTAATGAAATTAACCCGACCCGACCCGGCTGGACCCCTTTTCAAAATTTGACCGTTTATACTCCCCACCCCTCCATATTCCACCCCATTACTTCCAACTTCCTCTCCTCTCCCCTCTCTTTTCCACTTCCACACTTCCCCCACTGATCATTACTCCCACAATCTCCCCAAACCTTATCATTATTATCTACTTGTCGGTGCTGCTGCTTTTGGTATCTTACCACCTGAATCATTCCCCACTTGTGTTTTTATCCATTTCCAAGGTATGTGTCTCTAAATTTATACTCATTTCTCTTGTATTTTTGTTTATTATTAGTATTAGATTCGTTCTTAGTCGTATCTTGTTTCCTTTATATGATTATGTCTAGACCTAGGCTCTAAATGTTTGAATTTGCCATGTTAATAACCCTAGACATAGGTGATTTCACATTAATAGTTTCCTAGGTTGTTGGGATAGACACATATAGGTCCACAACACTACAAGACCATGTGGGTTCATTGGGGTTGCTTAGGGTACCTACAGTTCTGTCTCTGATATTCAGAACGAGACCCCGATGACGGTCTGTCGTATACACGACGGACCGTCGTAGGGTCCATCGCATAAGCCCTAGCACCCTCCTCAATGACGCCTGTGACGGACCGTTGTCTTCACGACGGTCCATCCTGCACGACCGTCATGATGGTCAGAGACCCCTCTGAAAAGGGTCTCCAAAAATTTTCCAAGTGTCCAACGACGGACACTTACGACGGACCGTCACACCCACGACGGTCCGTCCTGCACGACCGTCATGATGGTCAGAGACCCCTATTCTAAGGGTCTCCCATCATTTTCTAAGTTCCCTACGACGGACTCTTACGACGGACCGTCATACCCACGACGGTCTGTCCTGCACGACCGTCATGATGATCAGAGACCCCTCTGGTAAGGGTCTCCAAAATTTTTCCAAGTGTCCAACAACGGACACTTACGACGGACCGTCACACCCACGACGGTCCGTCCTGCACGACCGTCATGATAGTCAGAGACCTCTCTTCTAAGGGTCTCCGATCATTTTCTAAGTGTCCTACGACGGACTCTTATGATGGACCGTCATACCCACGACGGTCCGTCCTGCTTGACCGTCATGATGGTCAGAGAACCCTCCTTCAGGGTTCCTTATATATACATATACCAAGTATAACACGACGGACCTCATGACGGTCCGTCATAATCACGACGAGCCGTCATAGGTCCCGTCGTGTGATAAAGTTTCAATATTACTAACACACTATTTTCAAAGTTTAATGTCATATGAGCTTGCCTGTTTTGATTGCCACTACTCATACTAATATTGACCCTTTACAGGTACTATCGACTATGGCACCCAAGCAAGACCGCACTTATGCACGCGGGCGATCTAAGTCTGTCGCCCCATCTGCCCGCATGGTCATCGGCTCTGATGATGAGCGGGACCCTGAATACATGCCCCCAGGCACCTCCGCCCCTTCCCATGCTACACGTGCCCCCAGAGCCACACCCAAGACGGTGGCGTCCGACGTAGTCACTGCCTTCCAGTCTGATGAGGAGCACACACTAATCGGCACACCCTCTGGGTCGGCCACAAACGAGGAAGGAGCGTCTGGCTCCTTAGGAGTATCCTGGTCCGAGGAAGCTTCAGGATCTGCTGAGGTTCCCGCACCCGCCACTGCTGCAGCTTCGACCTCGTCTGATGAGGCTGACAGTTCAGACTCTACATCCGGCGCACCAGCCCAGGTCCCCACCCTAGCCTCTGACCAGCCAAATCGGTGGTGCGTTGAAGGCCAGTTTCAAGTTTACTCCGACGCGAAGTTCTTGACCAATAAAGGATAAATGACTCGAACACTCACCCTGGAGTAGCGAGTACTTACAGGGAGTCTCCCCTCGATGCCGGAGATCCACAACATATTCACCAAGCATCGCTTAGAGTGGAAAGCCCGTCCGTTGGGACGATACAGCGAGGAGATGGTCCGAGAGTTCTACGCGTCCTAACTAGCGACTCTCCGATCACAAATCGACAGGCGGGCTGCTCCTGCAAAACAGGCCCCATTGGAGCAGGTTCTAGTCCGGGGCGTGCAGGTTTACATTTCTCTGCCCGTCATCCGCCGGTTCCTATACGGCGAGAGTGCAGATGCTACTTGGACCCCCATCACTGCCGAGTTTGACTACCGCTAGCAGATAGTGAAGGATGGACAGTTCCTGCGAGAGCCAGCACTAAGGGAGACCACCACTCGGTGGATGGCCCTGCACTTATCAGTCGACAAAGAGGGTGCCGATTGGGTCACTGAGCCGAAGGGGGCCATCAAGAAGGCCAACCGCATGTTCGTTGCAAGTTCTTGTGGCTGCTCGTTCATCACTGCCTTTCCCCCACAGCTGCTGATAACATAGTCACCTGGGATCGAGCAGTGCTGATGGCGGCGATGATAGCCGGCTTCGAGGTGGACTATGCATGTCTTCTCCAGGCAGTCATGCACGAGAGGGCATTCAAGGTCACTACCACCTACCCCTTTCCGTGCATGATCTTTGCCCTTTGCCGGTCTGCAGGTGTGCCCATATGGCACATAGATCAGTTGAGGACCCCGCCGGGTACCGTTGACGTCGGCCTAATTAGAGACGAGGCCAATGAGTTGGCCCCACGTCGAGGGCCCCATTTAGAGTTGCCACCACTATCTGATGATCTTGCGGATACGGTGGCCCAGGCCCGCACAGCTACATAGGCATCCACGGACACTTCCCCAGTCGAGTCTATCCCGGGTAGTAGCACAGCCCCTCTACCGACACCGGCCCCGCTTGCTCGAGTCCAAAAAGCGGAGGCACAAATGGCCACTCTTCTGCATCATATCCAGCCGTGGATGCAGAATTCTATTGCTGAGTCTGAGGCGCGTATGGATAGGCAGATGCAGCGGAAGATTGCTGAGGTTAACCAGTGCCTAGATGCCTTTGAATTGAGAGTATTAGCTCGACCAGCCCCTCCGGTAGATGTGTCGACTCTTCAGGCTGCAGTCGACAGTCTTCGTGCATACATCGACACGATCCTAGGGACAAGATTGCCGGAGTCTGTCGAGCCTGCTGAGGATACTGTATTGGCGGCCCTGTTTCCTACTCCAGACATTCCCCATCTTCCCCTCGAGAGAGTGCCAAGAGGCGTAGGGGTCGGTCAGAGGATGAGGTGCGAGCAAGGAAGAAAGAGCGTCGAGAGATGGAGGCCGCGAAGAGAGCCTCACTTGCTAAGGCGGAGGCACACCAGACTAGGGCATCGCAGATAGCGGCTGGGGCGTCTAGCTCCCGCACTGTAGAGACAGCAGGAGGCACTACTGAGGGTGCGGTTGTTGCTGAGGACATCACTGAGGGTGTCCAGATTGCAGAGGATGTGGGTTCTGGGAAACCAGACCCACCAGCTTGTTGATCGACGGCGCTATGCGCCACAGGTTTGCTTCACGTACCCCTCTAATCTTTAGATTTTTTTTATGCATTGACGACAATTGCATGCTTTTTTGTTGGGGGTGGGGTAAATGGAAAGTGAGTGTTAGGGTGAAGTCTGAGTAGCCCAACTCACTATCTTCTTTTGGGGTTTTCTTGCCTGTGTTCTTTTTCCCCAAAAGACTAATTACTTTTTCTGTTGAACCAGCACGTTATATCTTTTGTACATAGTTTAACTCTGAAGCATGATGGCTAAAATGATATCCCGATAAAACTGGCAAAGGTTGCATGAAAAGGTGTAGTAACTGATAATTGTGTGGATCTAAATATGAAATAGAGTTACACCATTGCACTACCCTAAATCTTCAAGCCGAACTAGGTGTCTGATAATCTGGTATAGTGATGAGATGTCAAGTGAGTGTGAGGAAAGTTGAATAGTCCACTACTGATACTGAGCTAGAAGTTGCCTGGTTAGCCCTGCTAAAAGTAAGCTGTAACGGACAATTAGGAAAGGATCATAGGCCCTTATTCAATATAGCCCATTTCTAGCCTAAATAAAAGAAACCAAATGAAAGTTATCCTTCTTTGATCCAAATAATTTGAGCTTAAAATTAGACCTTTCTTTTTTATCCCAACTGATCTTTTCTGGGAACAATATGTTGGCCTTGGTCCTTCCTTGGACATGTGCACCTCAACTTATGCCAAAAGCATAAGTTGAGGGTGGCTAATGTATAAAAAACCTTTGTTATGGCCCTGACCCGACTTTGGGTATTGTGTACCTTGACTCATGGCAAAGCCATGAGTTGAGGGTGGCTGTTTTGAGGAATGCTCTGGAAAGTGGAGTTGAAAGAACAAAGAGAGAGAAAGAACAAAAGTAAAGTGACTCAAGAACTCTTTTTTTAAAAAAAAAGAGAAATATTCAAGAATTACAAACGAGAAAAGAGAACTATTCAAGAATTACAAACGAGAAAAGAAAAGAGTTACTTACACAAATGAAGAAAGAAGGAAAACAGCAAGGTGAAAGAATAGGAGAAACTGGGCGAGATAAAGTGATAGAAAGGGGAAGGTTTAGCCGATATGTCAAGGAGGGCAAAAAGTCACTAAAGTATACCTAAATATACCCTACCTGACTCTAAGCCTACGTTACAAGCTAAAAAAGTCCTATCATGATCCTAAGGGTTGTATAACAAACTTAAGGTAGTGAAAATAAGGGCAAGCTTATGGCAATAGTTATAAATGAGTGTGACTTTGTTCTGAGAGCGAGTGTTGAAATGTAATCCTTATACTCAAACTGAAATCATTGTGTGAAAAATGAGGATTTTGTTCTAAAGTGAGGACACTAGTTGCTATACCGGAATTGTTAGCCTCTCGGTGAGAAATTGAAGAGGATAGGTGTTAGTGCGTGGTGAGTCTGTGTCATGTTCGAATCCCACAAAATTCAAGCCTAATAGTGATAGCATGCATAGATTTGATGAGATTAATCGGGATTGATAGCCAAATGATTGCAAAGGATAAAAACATGAATACTATTGTACAAAGATTGTGTAGTGAGTCATAGTGCGTCGCTTGAGGACAAACAACGAATTTAAGTTGAGGGTGTTGATATACCGTGGTTTCACGGTATAATTAATACTTTTTCCTTAAGTTTAGTGTGTCCGAAAGCCTCTTTTGTGCTAATTTTGATATAAGTTCTCTTTGTTTTGCAGGAAATCTGTCCAAGGCTGAATGTGGAGATTTTGAGCGAAAAATGCAGAAGAGACCACCTACGGAGCTTATGACGGTCCGTCGTGCCTGTGACGGTCCGTAGGTGGCAGCGTAGAGAAGCTGCTGAAGGAAGATGGGGAAGTCTAACCAAGTGTGGGATTACGAAGCTTGTGACGGTCCGTCATGGCTATGACGGTCCGTCCTGCAGGTTCGTCGTGAAGATCAGAGAAGTGATCCCAGTACCCAGATTCCAAGAGTTGAAGTATTTTGAAACGAGACCCTCGACGGACCGTTGTGCTTATGACGGTCCGTCACACTTTTCGTCGAGGGGAATGAAGAAAGCAGCAGAAGAATTGCACCAAGTATGGGACGACGGAGTCCACAACGGTCCGTCATGACCACGACGGTCCGTCGCGTGGTCCGTCGACCCAGCCGCGTTTTGGCAGATTTCCAGTAATTAGAATCCTTGTTTAATTAGGTTTTTATTTTTTTATAAATAGTTCAAAAAACCTCGTTTTTGAGGTTAGACTCTGTGATATTAAACATTATATTGTTAGACTTTGTGTATGGAGTGTTTGATTGTGAGAGATTCTTACAAGTGATTTTTGGTGATTAATCAAGCAAATTTTCGGACTTTATTCTTTCTCATTGAAGTAAGTACATGAATTCTTGTTTACCATATTTGAATATTGTGTTTATGGCTATGAGGAACTAAAATCCATAACTAGGGTTGTGGGAACCATAGGCAAATAATGAGATAAACCCTAGCTAAAATAACAATTCTAGAATCGTGTCTTGCATGTGTTAATAATTCTTTCGCTTAGAAGTCTTTTTAACGGATGATCAGCGTTAGAACTCACCTTAATGCTACTTGCCGGACCAAGGAGGTAGATAATAGGGAAAGAATTATTAACATAGATTTAGTGTATACTATCTAATAGGCTAGTATTGATTGGTATGAGGTAATAACTTAGTCAAATATCGAATACGATGCTTAATATGAGGTAAGGATAAGGGTTAGGAAAGCAACACACGTAGTCGGACCAAGGTGCGGAGTGAGATTTTCTAGATGCCGGACCAAGGATTTAGAAATACATAACTTATCACTTTGCATGCAAGATACTAGGAAAGAATTGTTATAGTTAGAATTATCAAGTTATGAACCTGTGGGGAACACGTAAACCCTAGTTACTTTGATTACTTGATTAAAACTCAACATTAAAAGCTGTTAAGTGTCTCTTTAAAGTTTGTTAGTTATTTTTGCTCATTAGGAAATACAAACCCCCCCTTTTATGCTTTTACTTTCTAAGGAAGTCATCAACCGAACAATAGTAATAAAGGTTGAAGTTAAGTCTGGACTATTTTCCTCGTGGGAACGATCCCAACCTCACTAGTTGGGTTATTTACTTGACGCGACTACTTTACTTCTCATTTGAGAAGTAAGTTTGAGCGTATCATCGCCCATGAAAAGGGTGATGCGGTTCGGTAAGCGAGGTAAGCTTAGTCCGAGGTCCATTGGTCCATTTGAAGTTCTGAAGCGTGTGGGGGAGGTAGCTTATGAATTAGCCTTACCCCCAGGACTGTCAGGAGTGCACCCGGTATTTCATGTGTCTATGTTGAAAAGATACCATGGGGATGGAAACTACATCATTCGTTGGGATTCAGTTCTTCTTGATGAGAATTTGTCTTATGAGGAGGAGCCTGTTGCCATTTTAGATAGAGAAGTCCACAAGTTGAGATCAAGGGAGATTGCATCCATCAAAGTTCAATGGAAGAATCGACCAGTTGAAGAGTCCACTTGGGAGAAGGAGGCCGATATGCAAGAAAGATACCCACACCTATTTACAGATTCAGGTACCCCTTTTCCTCCTTATTTTTCTTCTTGTGATCGTTCGGGGACGAACGATAGGTAAATTGGTATCTATTGTAATGACGTGTTTAGTCGTTTTGAGCAGTGAAGTTTATTTCTGGTAATAACTGTCTGAGTCGACGGATCCCACGACGGACCATCATGGGCACGACGGTTCGTCGAGGGGGTCTCGTTCCAAAACACTTAGATTCTGAAAATTTGGGTACTGAGAACAACTCTCTGAACTTCGCGACGACATGGAAGGACGGACCATCGTGGGCATGACTGACTGTCACAGACCCTTTAGTGAAATTTAGTCTCTGAACTTTGTGACGGAAGCAGCAGAACGGACCGTCGCAGGCACGATGGGCTGTCACAGGCTGCGTAAACCCTGACTGGGTCATATTTCTGTTAAATGTTTTAAGGGGCGTTTTGGACTATTCCTGCTTATAATTATAAAGTTAGTGTGTTAATGTTAATAATTCAATTACTTGGGGGATAAAGGAGACAACCTTGGAATAAATAGTGGGTTACTTTTACCATCTTTTATACTAAATTATATGGTAATTAGGGTAAAAGAAAAAGAGTTGAATGAGGAAAAATCAGAAAAAAAGAGAAGGGGGGAGAACGAACGAACGAGAGAGGGAGAAACGAAGAGGAAAGCAAAGCATTGGAAAAGTAGATTTATTGATCACGATTCTTCGGTGGAGGTAGGTTATGGTTTATGATATTTCATAGTAAACTCTTAATAGCGAATGATATGTATGGGTAGTATTGTAAACCCTTCTATATGCTTAATTGTGTGCTTGCATGATGTGATTATATAATTGTGATAAAATAAGCATGATGAGGCTATTGAATCTTAAACCTTGGA
Organism: Solanum lycopersicum; assembly: GCF_036512215.1. Taxonomy (NCBI): domain Eukaryota; kingdom Viridiplantae; phylum Streptophyta; class Magnoliopsida; order Solanales; family Solanaceae; genus Solanum; species Solanum lycopersicum. Next base: position 20,686,932 of record NC_090803.1, on the reverse strand, counting down.
ACCTCTTTGTTAATAATGATGCCTTGGTATAAAAGAAGGCTTGATGAACTAAAAAGATGAGGTTAGTGGATCGGGTGTCACGTTCCGGCACCAGGATAATATTAATGGATCGGGTGACATGTTCCGGCACAAGGATAGTATTCATAGATCAGGTGTCAGGTTCCGGCACCAGGATAGTATTAATGGATCGGGTGTCACGTTTCGACACCAGGATAGTAGTAGTGGATCAGAGTGTCACGTTCCGACACCAGGATAGTAGTAGTGGATCGGGTGCCACGTTCCGACACCAGGATAGCATGAGGAGGATCGAAGTGTCACATTCCGACACCAGGATAGTAAAGAGAATGAATCTTGAATTATGCCAATATACTCAGATTTAATGAACCTATTTCCCAAATGAGTATGGTATGGAGGCTTGAGTCCTCATGGGTGTACTTGGCGTTATTTATCAATGATGCTTGTACTTGTTGTTGCTACCTGTTGAGTATTGTAGTTGATTTATGATATTATCTGATATATATTGGTTTCTATTTTGAGTTGGCCGATGATACCTACTCAGTACTCATGTTTTTTATTGACCCCTACTTGTATGTTTTCTTTTTGTCAATTTTGGAGTGCAGCAAACGTACCGTCGTCTTCAAATCAACCGCAACTCTAAACAGTCTTCGTCATACCAGAATTCAGGGTGAGCTATTGTTTCTAGCTTGGACTGGATCTTCTTCTTCACGTCTTGATGCCTTGAAGTTCTGGCATGGACTAGCTGTTTAGTTATTTTAGCTTCTTAAATACTCTTAGATTTAGTAAGTTGAGGATAGATGTTCTTGTGGTGATGATTTCAAGATTTTGGGAATAATGATAAGTTATATATTGGTTATATTATTGAGTTTTAAGTCTTCCGCATTATTTTCTATTTATTATGATTGAAACGTTGGAGTTTGGATTGGTTGGTTCGCTCACATAGGAGGGTAAGTGTGGGTGCCACGGACGACACGTTTTGGGTCGTGACAAACTTGGATAGCTTAGTGGGTAGATTTATTTCTACTTAGGCTTGTTAAGCAATAGAAATTATTGCTTGAACGTGAGATTAAAAACTTCTTCTCACATTTGTTGTAATTGTGTTTCACTTTTGCTTGTGAAGATTAGTGAAAACGATTGAAAACCTATGAGACAGGTCGTGGTTTTAGTCCCTTAAGCAAGGAGGTTTCCACGTAAAATAGTTGTATTGTTTAAACTGCATTTACTTTCTGTTTATATTTATTAGTGTGTCAAGGGACGTGGTCTATTGACTGATAACTGGAGGCACATATTCTATCAAGTGGTATCAGAGCACGCACTCTCTATTTGGTTAACCCCAAGGAAGTGATATCTGTTCTAGAATGGCTGCTCCACTTAATCTAGAAGAAGGTCAGTCTTCAACAAGACCTCTGTCACGCCCCATTTTCGCAAAAAATGGGTTTTGTGCACGACCTAATAACTCTTTTTGATTTTGAGTTTAAAAAGTCACCACCTAACGAATTAAGGCGTGTTAGGGCACCTATCTAACCTAACTAAGTCTAGCTAAGGTCAATGAGCCAGAGATCAGGGTAAGGGTTCAAATTACCTCGAGGGGAGGTGTTAGGTGTTCCTCGAGGTAATTTGAAGCGTTACCTTGATCACTGGCTCGTTGACCTTAGCTAGACTTAGTTAGGTTAGATAGGTGCCCTAACGCTCCTTAATTCGTTAGGTGGCGACTCCTTAAACTCAAAATCCAAAAGAGTTGTTAGGTCGTGCACAAAACCCATTTTTTTGCGAAAATGAGGCGCGACAGAATGGCGACTCTGCTGGGGCTACTGGCTGGCATTGCTGTCATTCGCCAAGCACCGCTGCCAGCGATGGGAAAAGGAGACGGAGAAGAATGGAGGAGGAGAAGAGAGAAGATAAGGAGGGAGAAGGGAAGAGAGAGCAAAGGGGGAGACACAAAGAAGCGCAAGGGAGAGAGATTCCACCGGCGATTGGTGGCTTTTGCCGGAAAGAATGGGGAGAAAGAGAGAGGATGGCTGGTGGCTACCAAGGAGAGGGGAGGGAGAAGAAAATGACATTTTTTTAGGGATTAGGCTCTTTTAGGGTATTAGAAATTAAGAAGAATAAGAGATTATATCTTGACCGTAGAATTAGTTTAGACGATTGGTTAGGATTTAACTTAAAGGATGGATGTATAAAATTAAAAGATGAAAAATTGGTTGGAGGATTGGAATGGCAAAAATTGTAATTAAAATGGCTAGAATTGAAATGAAAGAGAGGCTATGATTGTAATAAAAATTTAATTGGAGTAGCTAGAATTGAAAGAAATTATAATAAACTAGACTAGAAATTAAATAATTTTAAGGGAAGTGTAGGAATTACTATTTAATTAAACTACTACATATATTAAAATATTTTTGTATAATTGAAAATCATTTAAATTTTAAAACATTTGAGATTCATTAATAATTTTAAAATATAATAATATGTACAATAATTTTTATAAAGTAAACGATACTAAAATATATAATTTTGAGAAAAATCGACTAAAACTTTAAAACTTTAAGTAAATTTTAAAATACGTATTTAATCGAATATAATCTTAAAAATGGTTCAAGGTCGGTCAAAATTGGGTATCAACAGCTTCCCCTTGGTTGATTGAGAATGAAGAATGAATTGTCAGGCAACCAACGTTGACTTAGTAGCCGATTTTGTCCGACCGACGGGAGATGTCAGTTGGATCAATTGAAACGATATAGAGTTGAAAAAGGGTACGACCGAGACTTTGTTATTAAGTCGCCTACATATCTCTGGTTATACGAGAATCAGGTCGTGTGTAGTTCTAGATTCAAGAGCAAATAAATATCTTAAAAATTGAAAGAGCGCTAAGGTATTTGAAAGGCACAATATCGGCTTGAATGGATAAGAATAGAGTAGCGAAAAAAAAAGATTGAGAGGCTAGAAGAGGGTGACAGAGAAGCAGGAACAACATGATAGAGTGAGGTTATCAACCTTTGAGCAAGGTTCGGAGTATGATTAGCAAAGAATTGATAGGGTCTTTGTTATAATAGATGACAACATGATAATTGTAATCAAGAGGTGATCGATCATATCTGCAAATTCTAGATAAAATGTTAGCTTATAAATAGATAAAGTATGACCAATAATGATAAAATATGATTTCTAAATAAATGACAAAAGGTGATAAGAAGAGTATCTGTTTTGAGATGCCCTTGTAGACTTTGACTTAACTTGTTGAAGAAATGCAACCCATCTCCGAAGGTTAAAGTTAACCTCCAAAAGATCTCTTAGTATAAAGATATAATAATATAGGAAAAAAGTTTGTTTGTAAGGTGGATGTATGTAAGCATCCTGTTGTAAGGCAGAAGAGTCTAAATGTCATATTGTAAGGCAGACGAGCATAAACATCATATTTTAAGGCGGAAAAGCCTAAACATCCTATTGTAAGGCGGAAGAGCCTAAATATCCTATTATAAGGCGGAAGAGCCTAAATATTGTATTGTAAGGCAGACAAGCCTAAATGTCGTATTATAAGGCAGACGAGCCTAAATGTCGTATTGTAAGACAGACAAGCCTAATATCCTATTGTAAGGCGGAAGAGCCTAAACATCCTATTGTAAGGCGGAAGAACCTAAATGTCGTATTGTAAGGCAGACGAACCTAAACATCATATTTTAAGGCGGAAAAGCCTAAGCATCCTATTGTAAGGCGGGAAGTCCTAAATATCGTATTATAATAAGGCGAGAGAGCTTGAATATATATTTAGTCAGTCGTAGAAGAAATTTGATAATAGCCTCTTCAAATAATCTGAGGATAGTATGACTTACATAGTAGCTCCTAAATATGACAGTACGCTCAGATATAATTTAGTCCTGCATCCAGAGAAAAATATTAAATTCAAAAGGCGAGAGATGGTCATACCTGTGCTTGTTTTGCCTTTAGAGTTGCATTTCGTTGTGATGAAATTTTTGAGAATTTCTCAAAAATTTCTGCCACAGTTTAGAGTATAAGATATAAACTCATTTTTTAAATAACTCTATAAAAATTTTTAAGGTTTCCTCAAAAATTTTGCCCCAGTTTATTAGTAGGGAATTTTTTTATCCTGCTTCACTCAAAGAAAAATTGTAAGTTCCAAAGAAAGTGATTGTCTTGTATTTGGACATTAAGGCTCGACTTCGAATTCAAGTGTCAATTATGTTCATGGATTGTCAATTAGCCTAGATTTGAATTTGTAAAGGAGTGTTTTGAATGACCATGGGAAAGAAAGAAAATTTATTTGATAGAGACCGGACCCATCAAGGGTTGCCTACGTATCCAAAAAGGAAATCAGGTCAAACGTAGTTCAGAATTACAAGGAAAAATGAAAGGAATGAGGAAGGATTTGGGCATAAGGTCTGAGATTAATAAAGCCAACTTTCTTCATAAGAGTCTTATCCTTATCAATTTCTCTGATGTGATTTAAGCTTCCTTGTCAAGTGTCTAACGTACATCTTTGTAGGATCTCCTTGAACGATGAATGTATTCGCCATAGAAGGATTGCAATTGTTGTTTTGTGGTCCTTGTTGCACTATAATTTTTCCTTTTTTCAATCATATTCTGAATCTTATTTCTCAATGATGCACATTCTTTGGTGTCATGACCTTGAATGTTTGAATGATAGGCACAATTTTTGGATAGATCAAAGTTTGAAGTAGAGTGCTTGGGAATCCATCCATTTATTGGTCTTAGCAGTCCTTTAGCCCATAATCTCTGGAAAATGTCGATCAAAGTTTCCTTTAAAAGAGTGAAGACACGAGGTTTCCTCACCTTATATTGAGAAACCTGAGGGTTGGAAGGCTCAAGAATAGCATGAATTTGCTCAATATTCTGATTTCTTTGTTTCGGAGGTATATAGGTTGATGCATATTCGTTCCTTTCATCTAATGAGTCTTTCAGGACTTGAAAGGAATTTATGTATCAGCAATTCTTCCAGACTAAATGCCATATTCTAACTCTTTTCTAATTCGATGAGAGTTTGTACCAAACTCCTCTTCATGCGGTAAGTGACGTATCTTGGAGGCTTCCATTCTCCATCGTATAACATATTCCTCAAAAGATTCATGACTTAATTTCTTTAACTTGAGAAAATTTAACATTGTAGGGTCAACCTTCTTATTAAACTTGTATTGTTCCACAAAGTCTCGAGCCATGTCTTCCATTGTGAGCCATTTGTCAAAGTCTTTTTTTGATGTACCAAGTGAAGGCTATTCCTGATAAGCTTTGAATAAATAACCTCATTAGGAGAGGTTCATTGTTTTCTAAGCCAACTAGTCTGCTGCAAAAAATCTTTAAGATGTGCCATTGGATCCCCATGTCCGTCGAACATGTTGAATTTTGGAATTTTAAATCCTGACGACAATTCAACTCCTGGGTGTAGACATAAATTTTATACCTTAGGTCATGAGTAGGTATTGAGTTTAATCCTCCATTCACCTTTTTCTCCAAGTCATGCATTTTTTGCTGCAGTGCGTCTAGCTTAGACTTCTCTATTTTGTCACCTATTCCCTCATATTGTGAAGCATCAAAGTTGAGGCGTGTTGGAGACCTTTGTTGAGAGAGGGTGTGAGTAGGAATGGGATTAGGAGAGATAGTCCAAAAGGTACTTTGTTGTGGACGAGAAGAGGGGTGATTTTTTCGAAGGTTGAACATATTTGTCATATTGCAGGTTTTTAGTCAGGCCTAAAATTCAAATACTAGACAACCTTTACTCAAAGAAGTAAATCAAACACAAAACCGAGTTATTATATAGTGAGCCAAAATTATTATTTTAAATGAATGACATAATAACTCAAAGTGGTACAATTATAATAGTTAATAGAATAAGGTCACATAATTGGTTCAAGTCATATTTGCCAATTTAAAGTTTAGAGTCAAAGAAAGATTTTAACTCCATTTTGACATAATGACTTGATTTAAAATGATGATCAAAATGACACATAAGTATGCAATTTTTCTTAAGGGTGTTGGGACCCTTTAGACGATAGCATGACTACTAATTATGTGGATTGATGCCAAGGGTCAAACCACCTAGGGTTTATGCAGCATGTTTGACCTAACAAGGAATTCTAAAAGTTGTCTTGACGCGGACTTGAAAGGGATTCTATGCGAGAGGATCGTGGTTTCGCGATAGTAAAACTATCTGTTACGTCCACGCATCTGCCGACTCTCTATAATGGGTATTTGAATAGAATTGGAGTAGTTGTGAGAGGTACAAAGGCACAACATCACGAGAACAAAATAAAAAAAGGAAGAGAGTCCCAATTGGGGGAAGTATGAGCGGAATGCCAGCTATCAAAGCAATAAACACTTACCATTTAAATTGGAAAACAATAACATATAGGCAGTATAAAACGATAAGTAAATAAATAAGCATAAATAAATAAAGGGAAATAAACATATAAATATGCTAAAAGAATCACACAAATAAGGAAAAAGGGTATGGGATTAAACATGTAAGTAACAAATAAGGGAAAAGGGAAATCGTGAAACATGGTAATAAACAATTGAGGGAGAGGGAAGGGGTGAGACATGGAAAGAAGACAGTAAATAAGGCAACAAAATAAACTAAACATGGTAAGCATATAACAAATAATGAAATGACCAAAATGAAGTAAACCCCATATAAACAAGCACGAAACACGTAATGGTAAGAACCTAATATCCTCAGCGGAGTCGCCATTCTATTGCGCTCCATTTTTGCAAAAAATGGGTTTTGTGCACGACCTAACATCTCTTTTTGATTTTGAGTTTAAGGAGTCGCCACATAACGAATTAAGGTGCGTTAGGGCACCTATCTAACCTAAATAAGTCTAGCTAAGGTCAACGAGCCAGAGATCAGGGTAAGAGTTCAAATTACCTCGAGGGGAAGGTGTTAGGCATCCCTCGAGGTCCACAAATGTGTGTCCCGGCCGTATCTCATGCAATCTGTGTAGGAGTTACAAGTAGCAATCAAGGTCACTTCATTATTATTTAATTAATTAGTATGCTAGCTAAGTGACAACATAATATTAAACAATAAAAATTAATTTATTATTAATTAATTTAATTATGCGAGTCTAAGCGATAACAATAAAATAGATACACTAAACAATTAATACAGAGATAGGCGAGAGGATAGAAAAGAGACAAATAAATAAGCAAACAATTTTATGTTTTTTAAACTACCCCAAACAAACATAATTATTAAACAAGTAAAAGGGTAAAATGAGAAAATAAATGAATTGCTAGTCGTAGAATATTCTTCTCGTCAGACTTAAACCTCAGACTTAAACCAAGGGTTCGCAAAAGTTTCTTCGGGAGACTCAAAAAAGACTTTTGGATCAGCACTCGACTTTTCTTTTGTTTTTCGATAGGCTGTCGTATAGGGACAGACAAAACCAAAGTTTGTCTTTAAAGCCTGAGTCGATGTCATCATCCCCGTAGGGCCAACTACCCCTGCCCAACAACCGCATGCATTTCGTACCTAAAAGGTACCTAATCGTTCCAAATTTAATGTCCAAGAGGCATTGAAATCTTAAAGGGTGGGTTAAGACAAAATAGAATATAAGGCCTTCCTAGACACCAAGTCAAACAGACAAGACAAACAACACGATCATTTTAACACGGTAGGTTTCAATTTGGCCTCTAATTTTAAATAGACATGCTTGCAAATAACACATAATTGTGAAAAGGTTTCATGCTAAGTATGTGAGCATACAAAGTTACGATGACAAAACAATATTAATTATAAGGGCAAAATATGACATGGATATTGATATCAGGAAATACATGCAGAGAAGGATTGGTTCAAAGTGACAAAAGTTTTTGAGAAATTATTTGATAGTGAGCATAAAATATGCAACAAAATTATTTGAATTATTTAACATGCTGAAAGCTGATTTTAACGGGCTAATTGACATTTCTCTTGTTACATTAAATCCTAGGGACATGATTTTTGTATGAGCATGTTGAAAAAATTATTAGTATTAAACGTTATAAAAATCTAATCGATTTAACCTACCAAGATTATTAGAATCTAATTTTAACATGCAAAAATTATTAGAATCTATTTATTTTAAAGCTCTTTAACAAACTTAAAGTTAAAAAAAAACAAGCATGCTGGAGATTAATATTATTCAAAGCTCACAAAATAATGACTAGCTTATTATTAATCAATTGATAAAATTAAGAAAGAAAACAAGATTTAACCCATATTCATGACAAGTTAATTAGCACGATCAAGTTATAACAAAGGTTTCTCAACAATTTGGCATGGTAATTTTATTAGCAATTTGAGATTTAGGTAAAATTGATTAATGAACTACCAAGCTAAAGTTGTTGAAACATGCAAGAATAATTAAAAATTAATTAACCCTGATTTTGTTAGTTGAATCCTATAAGCATGAATTTAACCTTATTATTTAAATCCTAAATAATGATTTCTAAATGAGTTGTAAATAAACAACAAATTAGCATATAATCCCCTCCTTTAGGTGATCCCCTCCCCCCCCCCCCCCAAAATATTTTATCTTTATATAGAGAGAGTTAAAGAGTTGTACAAATATTACAAGTAAAAATAAAGAGAGAATAAACATATATATAACAATAGAAAGAAAGAGGCTTCGTCCACAATTTCTTCTAGGCAAATCTTCAACATCTTGAACTTTAAGTTCAAAACCTGGAAGAAGAGATACTGTAACACAAATACGATGAGGAAATAATTGTAATATACAATGCTCATAGTAGCAAATTACTCTCATATATATGTAAATAACACACAAAAGGAGATAAAGAATAACCATAGTTATATTTCAAACGTAAAACGATAATGAAACTAACTTGGATGCTTCCTTGTTATTTCGTTAAACACACGAATATAATAAATATGCAAAAATCATATTGAAATTAATGAAGAGGACTAACCAATTTGCAGCAAAAATTATCAACTTGAATGATGAGTTGAGAGAATGAATATGTGTATCAGCAATGAGAGAATGAGAAAAATTGTAGAAAGAGTAGTGTGAGTTGGAGAATGTGTTCTTCTCAAGATGTGAATGTGTGAATGAGGTTGATGAAATAATGAAGGGAGGGGGTCTTATTTATATAGCAAAGAGGGGAAAACATAATAAGGAAAACAATATATTTAATTGATTTCTTTAAATATTTCTTTCCCTTATTTGTTTTCCCCTCTTTTCTATATAAATAAGACCCCCTCCTTTCATTATTTCATCAATCTCATTCACACATTCACATCTTGAGAAGAACACATTCTCTAACTCACACTACTCTTGCTACAATTTTTCTCATTCTCTCATTGCTCATACACATATTCATTCTCTCAACTCATCATTCAAGTTGATAATTTTTGCTGCAAATTGGTTAGTCCTCTTCATTAATTTTAATTTGATTTTTTCATATTTATAATATTCGTGTGTTGAACGAAACAACAAGGAAGCATCCAAGTTAGTTTCATTATCCCTTTACGTTTGAAATATAACTATGGTTATTATTTATCTCTTTTTGTGTGTTATAAACATATATATGAGAGTAATTTGCTACTATGAGCATTCTATATTACAATTATTTCCTCATCGTATTTGTGCTACAGTATCTCTTCTTCCAAGTTTTGAATTTAAAGTTCAAGATGTTGAAGATTTGCCTAGAAGAAATTGTGGGCGAAGCCTCGTTCATTCTATTGTTATATATATGTTTATTCTCTCTTTATTTTTACTTGTAATATTTGTACAAGTCTTTAACTCTCTCTACATAAAAATAAAATATATTGGGGGGGATCACCTAAGGGAGGGGATTATATGCTAATTTTTTGTTTATTTAAAACTCATTTAGAAATCCTGCCTATAGGATTTAAATAAAAAGGTTAAATATCATGCTTATAGGATTCAACTAACAAAATCAAGGTTAATTAATTTTTAATTATTCTCGCATGTTTCAATAACAAAAACTTGGTAGTTCATTAATCAATTTTACCTAAATCTCAAATTGCTAATAAAATTACCATGCCAAATTGTTGAGAAACCTTTGTTATAACTTGATCCTATTAATTAACTTGTCATGAATATGGGTTAAATCTTGTTTTCTTTCTTAATTTTATCAATTGATTAATAATAAGCTAGTCATTATTTTGTGAGCTTTGAATAATATTGATCACCAGCATGCTTGTTTATTTTAAAAAACTTTAAGTTTGTTAAAGAGCTTTAAAATAAATAGATTCTAATAATTTTTGCATGTTAAAATTAGATTCTAATAATCTTGGTAGGTTAAATCGATTTGATTATTATAACGTTTAATACTAATAATTTTTTAAACATGCTCATTCAAAAATCATGTCCCTAGGATTTAAAGTAAGAATAGAATTGTCAATTAGCCCGTTAAAATCAATTTTCAGCATGTTAAATAATTCAAATAATTTTATTGCATATTTTAGCTCACTATCAAGTAATTTCTCAAAAACATTTTGTCACTTTGAACCAATCCTTCTCTGCATGTATTTCCTGAAATCTATATCCATGTCATATTTTGCCCTTACAATTAATCTTTGTTTTGTCATCGTAACTTTGTATGCTCACACACTTAGCATGAAATCTTTTCACAATTATGTGTTATTTGCAAGCATGTCTATTTAAAATTTAGAGGCCAAATTGAAACCTACCGTGCTAAAATTATCGTGTTGTTTGTCTTGTCTGTTTGACTTGGTGTCTAGGAGGGCCTTATATTCTATTTTGTCTAAACCCACCCTTTAAGAGTCCAATGCCTCTTGGACAATAAAGTTGGGACGATTAGGCACCTTTTAGGTACGAAATGCATGCGGTGGTTCGGTAGGGGTAGTTGGCCCTACGGAGATGATGACATCGACTCAAGCTTGAAAGACAAACTTTGGTTTTGTCTGTCCCTATACGACAATCGATCGAAAAATAAAAGAAAAGTCGAGTGCTAATCCAAAAGTCTCTTATGAGTCTCCCTTCTCATTTTACTCTTTTACTTGTTTAATAATTATGTTTGTTTGGGGTAGTTTAAAAAACATAAAATTGTTTGCTTATTTATTTGTCTCTTTTCTATCCTCTCGCTTATCTCTGTATTAATTGTTTAGTATATCTATTTTATTGTTATCGCTTAGACTCGCATAATTAAATTAATTAATAATAAATTAATTTTTATTGTTTAATATTATGTTGTCACTTAGCTAGCATACTAATTAATTAAATAATAATGAAGTGACCTTGATTGCTACTTGTAACCCCTACACAGATTGCATGAGATACGACCGGGATCCACATTTGTGGACCTCGAGGGATGCTTAACACCTTCCCCTCGAGGTAATTTGAACCCTTACCCTGATCTGTGACTCGTTGACCTTAACTAGACTTAGTTAGGTTAGATAGGTGCCTTAACACGCCTTAATTCGTTAGGTGGCTTATCCTTAAACTCTAAATCCAAATGAGTTGTTAGGTCGTGCACAAAACCCGTTTTTTGCAAAAATGCAGCGTGACAGACATCCCTCGAGGTAATTTGAACCCTTACCCTAATTTCTGGCTCGTTGACCTTAGCTAGACATAGTTAGGTTAGATAGGTGTCGTAACGCGCCTTAATTCGTTAGGTGGCGACTCCCTAAACTCAACATCCAAAAGAGTTGTTAGGTCATGCACAAAACTCGTTTTTTGGGAAAATGGGGCGCGACAGAATGGCTACTCCGCTGGGGCTGTGGCTGGCGTTGCTGTACTTCGCCAAGAACCGCTGCCAGCGATGGGAAAAGGAGACGGAGAAGAAGGGAGGAGGAGAAGAGAGAAGAGAAGGAGGGAGAAGAGAAGAGAGAGCAAAGGGGGAGACACGAGAGAAGAAGCGCGAGCGAGAGAGAATCCACGGCGATTGGTGGCTTTCGCCGGAAAGAATAGGGAGAAAGAGAGAGGATGGCTGGTGGCTTCCAAGGAGAGGGGAGGGAGAAGAAAATGACATTTTTTAAGGATTAGGCCCTTTTAGGGTATTAGAAAATAAGATGAATAAGATATTAATCTTGATCGTAGAATTAGTTTAGACGAGTGGTTAGGATTTCACTTAAAGGATGAATGTATAAGATTAAAAGATGAAAAATTGGTTGGAGGATTGGAATGGCTAAAATTGAAATTAAAATGACTATTTAAATGAAAGAGAGGCTATGATTGTTATAAAAATTTAATTGGAGTAGCTAGAATTGAAAGAAATTATAATAGACTAGGCTAGAAATTAAATAATAATAAGGAAAGTGTAGGAATTACTATTTAATTAAACTACTACATATATTAAAATATTTTTATATAATTGAAAATCATTTAAATTTTAAAACATTTGAAATTCATTAATAATTTTAAAATATAATAATATTTACAATAATTTTTATAAAGTAAACGATACTAAAATATATAATTTTGAGAAAAATCGACAAAAACTTTAAAACTTTAAGTAAATGTTAAAATACGCATTTAATCGAATATAATGTTAAAAATGGTTAAAGGTCGGTCAAAATTGGGTGTCAACAACCTCCTCGTTTCAATGGACATTTTTACATTTGGTGGAAAGTTAGAATGCATGATTTCCTAATGGCTGAAGATAGTGAGCTATGAGATATCGTACTTGATGGACAATTTATTCCGATGATAGAAGAAAAGGATGGAGAGAAAACCAGGCATATTGCAAAGCCTAGACAAAAATATGATGAAGCTGATAGAAAGAAGATAGAAAAAAGATATAAGGAAAAAACTCTTCTTGTCTGTGGGATAGGACCTGATGAGTTCAATCGTGTCTCAGCTTGTGAGTCTGCTAAAGGAATCTGGGATTGTTTAAAAACATCTCATGAAGGAACTAAAAAAGTCAAAGAATCAAAGATTGATATGCTCACATCTTTGAATGAATACTTCAAGATGAAGGAAGGAGAAACCATTAATGAGATGTTCACAAAATTGTCCTGTATTACAAATGAGCTGCGAAATCTTGGAGAACCTATCAGTATGAGCAAGCAAGTCAGGAAAGTGCTTCGAATTCTTCCAAAGTCCTAGGAAAGCAAGGTTGATGCCATTTCTGAAGCTAAAGATCTAAAGGTGCTGACAATGGATGCTCTCATTGGAAATTTGAAAACTCATGAGATGAATCGAAATCATGATTTGTCAAAGAAGAAAGTCAAAAAGGATAAGTCCTTGATGTTGAAATACAAATCTGATGAAGACTCTAGTGATGAGATATGGCTTATCTGATCAATAGATTTCAAAAAATTGTGAAAAAGAACAAAGGTTTTAGAAGAGGAACGAATGGTCCTCGAAATGCTACTCAAAATGATACCTTCTACAAGTGCGGAAAAGTTGGGTACTTCATTAGAGAGTGTCCTCTACTCAAAACTGAAAACAGGGAATATCAAAAACCAAGAAGTGAAAAAGAGAAGAGAAGGGACCTTGTACTCGGTAAAAATGATCGCAAAGTTGCTGCTGATTATGTGGTGAAAAAGGCTCTTGCTGCATGGGGAGACTCTTCAAGTGACTCAGAAGATCCTGATGAACCAAATGATATGTCTATGGTGGAGGTTCATGAAGAGGAAATCATATTCAATGAAATGTTTGCTTTCATGGCTCATACAGAAAATGAAGAAGAGGATGACAAGGTAACTCTTCTCGATATGAAACATGTTCTGAATAATTATTCTCTTAAAAATTGAGAACATTAGCAAAAGTTATGATTGATTCAGTAATTGAGTTAACCTCTGAAAGTGACATTATGAATGCTGAACTTGACAGTTTTACTGAAAACAAGGTTAAACTGGAGGAGAAAATGTCAAAAATGGTGTCTCTAGAGTCTGACAACACTGAACTTAAAAAACAGTTGAATCAGATAACTGAAGAAGCTGAAAAGCTAAATGGAAGGTCAAATGGTTTACATGTTGAAACTAAAGAAAAACTGAAAACCACTGAGAAAAATCTGGGATTGTCTTTGGAGAAGATCAACAAATTAGAAAAGGATATTGTCAAACTTAATGAAGAACTTGAAAAATCTCTTAAGTGGAAAAAATCCTCTAAGTTGTTGTCAAATGCAACAAATCACAGTAATTTCAATTAGAAAGACCTAGGAAGTTTGAATATCACTCCTCCTTTTAACACTTACAGCAAGTATGTATTTGTGTCTGAAAATCTGCTCTGTCTTCACTGTGACAAAAATGGGCATTTAAAGGGAGAGTGTGCTTGCTGGAGAAATTCTCATGAAAGACTCTCTAATTATGCTGAAAGGAAAAAAATATCAAAAGAGAGACCTAGTCCTCCAAAACCTGTTTCAACTGATAGATTTTTAAAGGAAAAATTTGTCTCTGCTCCAATGTCCTTTGTTAGAAAGTTATAAAAACTACCCTATTGGACTAGATACAATCTAATCACTCTGTTGTCTGCCTTCTGGGAACTCATATTGAAATTGGTTCCCAAGCTAAACAAGTGATTCTTGGTGCAGGTGAGTGAGAGGAGCAGCAGTCAATGTTGGTATATGGATAGTGGATGCTCTAAACATATGACTGATGACATCAAAAATTTCCTCTCACTCAAGACACTTCAGGGAGGAGGTTTCTCTTTTGGTGATGGAAAGAAGGGGTACATTTTGGGAGTTGGTAAAGTAGGAAGGTCTCTTGAAGAATCAATTGACAATGTGTATCATGTTGATGGGTTGAAGTACAGTCTTTTGTGTGTGTCTCAAATTTTTGACAAGGGAAATGAATTCAAGTTTACTTCTAAAAAGTTCACTGTGGTTAGTCTAACTACAAAGAAAGTGATTCTCACTGCTTTCAGAAGAAAAAACATGTATGTGGCAAATTTAGAAACTTCTCATGAAGATGATCTGACATGTCTTAGTGCTCAAAATGAAAATGCTGATCTTTGGCATCGCAGGCTAGGGCATGTGAGATCATCTTTGTTGAATAAACTGATTTCTAAACACCTGGTACGAGGTTTGTCAAAGTTGAAGTTTGCTGAAAATAAAATATGTGAAGCCTGTGTCAAAGGAAAACAAATCAGATCATCCTTTAAGTCAAAGAAGCAAGTAACCTCATCAAGAATACTGGAGCTGTTGCACATGGACTTATGTGGACCTTTGAAGGTTCAAAGCAGAAATGGCAAGAAATACATTCTGGTGATAGTTGATGACTACTCAAGATATACATGGACAAGATTCCTAAAATCAAAAGCAGAAACACCTGAAGAATTGGTGGTATTCTTCAAAATGATTCAAACAAAATTGAATCAAGTGATTTGTGGGATTAGATCTGATCATGGAACTGAGTTTGAGAACTCAAAATTGGACAATTTTGCTTGGAGAATGGTACTAGTCATAACTTTTCTGCTCCAAGAACTCCTCAACAAAATGGAGTGGTGGAAAGAAAAAACAAAACCTTTGTGAACATTGCCAGAACCATGATTATTGAGTCAAATCTTCCTCAAAGTTTCTGGGCTGAAGCTGTCAACACAGCTTGTCATGTTACCAACAGGTGTCTGATAAGAGCTGTTTTGAATAAGATCCCCTATGAGCTGCTCAACAATAGAAAGCCTATGCTGAGCTATCTTAGGGCATTTGGGTGTAGATGTTTTGTCCTGAACAATTGAAAGGATGATCTGGGAAAATTTGATCCTAGAAGTGATGAAGGAGTGTATGTTGGATATTCTTCATCGAGTAAAGCATACATAATATTCAACAAAAGAACTCAGTGCATTGAAGAAAGCATTCATATTGTTTTTTATGAAGATGGAAACTTGAAAAACAATGGATCAAATGATGAAGATGATGTGATCAAGCTGTTTAATTCACAGAAATTGAAGGAAGTGAAGCTGATGCAGAACAACAGTTGAAAATTGACTATGATAATCAAAATCATAGTCTACCTGAAAAGGCTGATGAAGTGGAAAAGTGTGATTAGGTACCTGGTACTACTCTGAATTCCAGCCAGAGTACATCAAACTCCCCAGAAAATGATGACACCCTTGATGAAGAAGAACATGCTGATCAGCTCAACCAGTCTGCTCAAAGACCAGGATGGAAACAGAGTTCATCACATCGTCTTGATAATCTTATCTCTCCTTTGAACTTTGGAATTCATACTAGATCAAAAACAAGAAATCTAGTTGCATTTTCAGCATTCATATGATCTATTGAGCCCAAGAATGTGAAAGAGGCATTAAGTGATGCAGATTGGATCAACTCAATGCAAGATGAACTTCATCAGTTTGAAAGAAGCAAGGTGTGGTACCTGGTTCCTCGACCTGCCGGCAGAACAGTAATAGGAACCAGATGGGTGCTTAGAAACAAGCTCGATGAAAATGGAGTGATCACTAGAAACCAATCAAGGCTGGTGGTACAAGGATACAATCAAGAAGAAGGAATAGACTATGATGAGACTTTTGCACCTGTTACTGGGATGGAGGCCATTAGAATTCTAATAGTTTTTGCTGCATTCATGGGATTCAAGTTGTATCAAATGGATGTCAAAAGTGCATTTCTGAATGGAGATTTGAAAGAGGAGGTATTTGTCAAACAACCTCCCGGGTTTGAAGATTCTGAGCTAGCAGATTATGTGTTCAGATTGAATAAGGCTATGTATGGCTTGAAACAGGCTCCTAGAGCATGGTATGAAAGGCTGTCAAAGTTCCTGCTGAAGAATGGTTTCAAAAGAGGAAAAATAGACAATACTCTGTTCTTATTAAAAAGAGAAAAATAATTGCTTCTTACTCAAGTTTATGTGGATGACATAATTTTTGGAGCCACTTCAGAACATTTGTGTGAAGAATTCTCATCATTAATGGGAAAGGAATTAAAAATGAGCATGATGGGCGAACTGACATTTTTTCTTGGTCTACAAATCAAGCAATCATCAAATGGGATTTTAATCTATCAGGAGAAGTACATTAAGGAGCTACTGAAGAAATTCAATATGTTTGACTACAAACCTATTGATACTCCTATGGGAACAAATTCCAAGCTTGTAGTAGAGGAATCTGATCCTCTTGTGAATCAAACCATGTATAGGGAAATCATTGGATCCTTACTATATCTGACTGCTAGCAGACCTGATATTGTTTATAGTGTTGGAATGTGTGCCAGGTTTCAAGCATGTCCTCGTGATACACACTTGAAGGCTCCAAAACGTATTCTAAGATACTTGAAGAAAACAGTGGACCTGGTTCTCTTCTATCCAGCAGGTGACACTTTTGATCTAGTTGGTTTTGCAGATGCTGATTTTGCTGGTTATCAAGTTTACAGGAAGAGTACTTTTGGAATGGCTCATTTCCTTGGATCTTCACTTATTTCTTGGGGAACTAAGAAACAGAATTCTGTGTCCCTTTCAACAGCTGAACCTGAGTATGTAGAAGCAGCGGCATGCTGTTCACAGTTGTTATGGATCAAGCAACACTTGGAGGATATAAACATCAAAGCTATTCCTCTTATGTGAGACAATACTAGTGCTGTTAGTATGGGGAAAAATCCAGTTTACCATAAGTGAACAAAGCATATTGATGTTAGACATCACTTTCTGAGAGACAATGTTGAAAAGGGGAATATTGTGGTTACATATTGTCCAACGGAGGAGCAAATTGCAGACATCTTCACCAAGGCTCTCAGTAAAGATCAATTTGAGAGAAATAGGCTGAAGTTGGGTATGATGATCTCTAAGTGATGTCCGTAGCTTTCAACATTTGAATTTCCTTGATGGATAAATTTGCAGTACAGGTATCCTTTGTGTGAATAATTTAATATCTGGATTAGATCATTTTTGTACCATTGTAGGTATACTTTCTGGAAGGACTAGCTTAGCAAAGACATGGCTAGAACAACTGGGAATGAGGATAAAACTGTGTTATGGTACATGGTGCCTGTCCAGGTTAGCATTTGTACATTAATTTTAAACTGAAAATTATGATCGTTGATAATGCCACATGTCAGTCATCCGTCATTTTGACCATTAGTCCCATCGCTTATCCCCCAAGCGACACGTCAAATCACAGACCTGACACCTTTTCAAGTCTTTTTAATCTCTTTTTACTTCTTTTTGAATTTCTCATTCGTCCCTTAACATTCCTTCCTTTTAAAAAGAAAAAAAGGGAATCAGGGAAAAGTTAAAAGACAAAATTTGTTGTTCCTTCTTCCTTTTTCTCTTTAATAAGCCAATTTTTGTTCTTATTCAAGTCATATATGTCTGATCCTTCTTCCACCTCCAAACAAATTCTCATTGCTCTTAGTGAAATAGAACCCATCACTTTTTACACTCCTTCAACATTAGAGTTCAGATCTAGTGCCCCTTCAAGTTCTCAGAATGATACTCCTGACAATCCCTTCTATTCCATAGATTTGAATAGCACTAGTTTACCTTGTGGACCTGATCCTTGCCATGAAATGTTGCCCGATAATCTTTTTGAAGGAGACTTGCCAAGAAATAAATCTTCCGAGTCAAACATCTTGGCAGCAAGTGAGGAACCGGTTATTGAAAGTCTTGCTATGATGAGAGAAGAAGCTCGGGCTGAGCAAACTGAGGCGTTACAAAGGTAAGAGGTAAGAGACACTCAACCCATCTTAGATAAAACTCCAGATGTTGGAAGGTATCCTTCTTCAAACTCCTCAAATTCTGATAGTGATGAGGAACCCATTAAATGAAAGGTTGAAAGAAGGGAGGTTGAAGTGTCTAGGAAGGGAAAAGAAAAGGTTGTGGAAGAAACTCCTAGAAGAAGACCTACCACTAGGTCTGATGCTTAAAAATTGATGGCTGATGCCTTAAAGGCTAGGGCTAGATCTACGGCTGAAATTAGGAGTGCCAGAACCTTTAAAGTTTCAAACTTTAAAATGCCTGAATTTGATGTTGTTGAGTTGTCTGCTGAAGAAGTTGAAAATAAAAGCAATAAGAAAAGGTCAGGAAACACAAAGTCAAAGGAGTCGAAGAAGATTGAGAAAATAAAACCCAAAAAGAAAAGTTCTGCAGTAAAACGGAAGAGATCACAGGGACCTGGTGCCCAAAACAAGAGTTAAGAGGAGGTCAACATGCAGGAAGTTGTTGACAACCTGAGAAAGTAAGTTGTATTGGCTGGGAGAGTTTTTGATATGGGAATAATCAATTTTCACAGTATTGACTCTTCATAATATGGTGGAAATTCAATCATGGATGCATCTATTCAACAGGAAATCTCCTATTCTCTATGAAGAAGAAGTGCGCGAATTCTATTATAACATTCAATTCAAAGAATATGGGAGTATCCTCACAAGAGTAAATGACATTGGTGTGCATCTGGATGAGTGTCTGCTGGGCAAAATTCTCAGGGTACCTAGAGAGGGGACCGAATCTGTAACTGGAAGAACTTCTTTGATTGAGTTTGTGTCCTTGGTTTCTAAGATTCCCACAACAAAGGTTGCTGGGATTTTTAAGAAGGTCATGAAGAGCGAGTACCAGTTGGTGTTCGAATTTGTTAACAAAGTTCTCCTTCCTCGAACTGAAAAGAAGACTTCAGCAACTTCTGCTGACTTATTTGTGATGGAGATGTTGTGCAGATTCGAAACTCTGAATCTCCCAGGTCTTATGCTTGAGAAAATCTACAAAACTGTCATAGAGAGGAAAGGGATTCATGGAATGGGATACAAATACTTTCTCACAGAAGTATTCAAGCATTTTAAAATTCCTCTCAATGTTGGCAGGGTTGGGACGGTGAAACAAACTGTTTTAGAGAGTATCCTGGTCGAATGTGAGTGTATTGAAGGAAGAGTCAATCCCAAGAGCAAGATGGCTCAACTCATAGAAGATCAGGATCAACTCATGCATGAGGTTGAGGAGCTAACTGTGCTTTTGAGTGGTAAAGATGCCGAAATTGCTATACTCAAAGCTGAACTACTTGCTGCACAGACTGAGGGACCTGGTAATTCCGTGGTTCAACCCCTGGAGAGAGAAAATGCAGAGTTGAAGGCTAAGATTACTTCCTTACAAGAGAAGGCAATTAAAGATAAAGATACTGTCAGTGCTCGACTCACTCTCATTATCAAGTCCCTGTCTCATCAACCTCCTCCTTGCTAGCCTGTTAAAATCCCTCCCTGTGTCTTCTTTTTGTGGCTTATCTTTGTGTCGTTGGGTTATCAGTTTGATTTTAATGTACTAAATGTTATTGTGGAATGCTATTTAACTTATTCCTCTGGTGTTCTAGTTATAATCTACTGTGAATGCTTTTCCATTTCTGTGTGATTGCTATCTAGCTTTGATCTTATCTGGTATTACTGTTGACATAATTGGTTAACTGTATATCTTTTTTATGATGTCAAAAGGGGGAAGTAAAACTGGTAAATAGCTGAATGGCTGAGTTATATGTGTGAGGGGGAACAAAGCTGGAGTGGTGCCTGAGAGTATTGTTTGTCATCATCAAAAAGGGGGAAAATGTTATTTGCAGTTTTGATGATTTGACAAACTCAGGGACCTTGTAAAGGTACCAGATTTCTTACTTGAGTTTTAAAGATGAAATAAACTCAGGGACCTTTTAAAGGTACCAGACTCCAAATGTGACGAGCCGGTTGACTGCCAGCTGGAGAAGGTACATAAAGTAGGTGCACTCTTCCCAACGACATCAGAAAGTCAGACTTCTCCAACCAATGACAAAGAGTTTAAGAAAAGTGAATTGTCCATATAAAAGTTAGTTTCCTAAACATCATATGGAATTTTTGCAACTTGACAAAGAATTTTTCAAGAACACTTGCAAAGGCTATGAGCAAACAAAAGGCAAAACTATTCAAACAACAGCAAAAATCTCTGGAGCATTTAAGTGTAGTTGTTTAAGAATAAATTCTCTTGGTCTTACATTGTAAACTATTCCTGAAACTATAAAGGAATCAGTGGGTAGTATTGAAATTCTAAGTTATCTAGGAGGGATAGCTTAGTGGGTAGATTTTTTTGTACTTAGGCTTGTTAAGCAATAGAGATTATTGCTTGAACGTGAGATTAAAAACTTCTTCTCACATTTGTTGTAATCGTGTTTCACTTTTGCTTGTGAAGATTAGTGAAAACAATTGAAAATCCCATGAGAAAGATCGTGATTTTACTCCCTTAAGCAAGGAGGCTTTCACGTAAAATCCTTGTGTTGTTTAAATTGCATTTACTTTCTGTTTATACTTATTAGTGTGTCAAAGGACCTGGTCCATTGAGTGATAAGTGAAGACACATATTCTATCACTTACGTCTTTTCCTTATGGTTTTCCCTTCGTTTCTTTGAAGTGAATTATTTATAACATTTGATTTATACATGATAAAGTTAAAAGTTAAACTGTTTTAAGTGATTGATAACTGAAAATACATAAGAGGACATTTCCTTTTAAGTTTTAATTCTTTTTTTAGTTTTCCAGTTAGTAAGGTTTTCTTTTTGTAGTTATGTATATGAATTGATAATGAAAATTGTCATCCTTGAGCTAAACATATATATTGTTGTTTGTTTTCAATTTTAAAACTAATAATAATGTTGACTGTTTTTTTTAATTTCATAGGGGCTAATTGATGCTAAGAAGAGTGTATTTCGCGAAGCTAAGTACATATACTATATAACACATATTGAGGCCAATTGGTGCAATATGTGGAGGAGTGGACAAGCCAAGAAACTTATGTGGTGGTGTGTGTGGGCCACGTATGTTGAAGACTTTGAAGATCAATTGAGAAAATTAGGAGACATAGATGAAGAAGCTCCTAAAGACCTGGTAAAATATACACCTCAAACTTGGTGTTCGACGTACTTTGATACTCTATGTAAAAGTATAATGGTCGACAATAATTTCATCGAGTCATTTAATGCATGGATTTTCGAAGATTGAAATATTCCTGTCATTAAAATGTTGGAAGAAATAAGGCTGAAGATTATGAAAAGGTTTTTTTTAATGAAGCAAAGAATTGGAAGGGAGATTTCAGCACACCGTGCATGAAACTATACAATGCTTATCGGGCAGTTGCTCATGGATACGAGGTTTACTTTAATAGTGACATTGGTTACGAATTCACAGAAGATGATGATAGACATACAATTAATATGAAGAATAAAAGATGCACATGTAGGGATTGGGACTTATCAGGAATACCACGCCCCCATGCTATCAAGGCCATGTTGTATGATAAGGTACTTTTTACTCCATTTTAGCCTTTTCAACTTGTTGTCTTCATTTACTTATTTTACTGTTTAATTAATTTTTGGATGGTTGGTTTCTAAGTTGAACCAGTAATACAAATACACTGATATTATGGTAAAACTGTAAGGAGACTTATTTTCTAACTTACAAGAAAAAAATACAACTTGTTAGAGGAATTAAATTTTGGAAAGTCGATCAGGACCAAGCCATGGAACCACCAGAAGCTTTGAAGACTATAGGTAGGCACAAACTTAAAGGAGATTGAGTACCAGATGAAGCAGGGAAAAGGAAGGGAGAGTGGAGTCAATCTAGGAAAGGATCAACCATGCATTGTAAAAATGTGGTGAACCTAACCATAATGTAAGGGGCTGTTATAATGTAAGCATCTAATTTGTAACTCAACTATATTGTAATGGTCTGAACTAAAGTAGTATGCCTTTCCTTTGGTGATAGGAAAATACTCAAGGAGCTAGTTCTATTTCAAATATCATAAAAAGAAGGCATAATACATAAATATGCCCTTTAACTTGGTTTCGAATCACATTTATGCCCTTCAACTTTGGGTATGCATAAGTAAACGGTTAAACTTGTATAAAATTGAACAAATAGACACACATGTCCTACATGACATTTTTCGTTCTACGTGATGTCCTACGTGTATTTTTCCATGTGGGACTCATGTGTTTATTTATTTAAAAGTTGGGTAATTAAAGTGTCTGTTTGTGCATTATGAAAGTTGAAGTCAAAATTAATATTTGAAGTAAGTTTAGGGTCCAATATATGTATTATGCCTAAAAATAAATGCAATAATACAAGCTCAACTCCAATGGTACATCATTCAGGTGGCACAAATGATGAAGCATAAATAGAGTTTCAAACTGAAGTGGGGGCACAATAATCAGGTTATTCAACCACACAACCTTATGGTCGTGAAGTCGGTAACGAAGAAGACCCATCAATTAGGCCAATGGTTGTTTTTGAAGTCACAAGGCTGAAACAGAGAGAAAAAAAACCTAAGCCATCAATTGATCAAGGAGAATTGGATTTACTGGAGATGCTAGTGGAGTGTCAATACCGATAAATTTGCCTAATTCACCAACTAAAACTATTTGGAAAGGTAAGGTAGCAACTACACTTCAGCAACTAAGGAAAAAGGAAGCGATTGAAGATGATGGCTAGAAAGGGATACGGAATTCCAGATATAGATGACAATGATATTGACTTTTAAATGATAGAAATGGTACTTAATGTTTTGTTTGAATGCACTTGGTATATTACCTTAGAAAATGTTTTGGTGGTTCTTTATAAAATTCACATTTGTCTTGGTGATAGTTGACCACTAAAATTTTGATGTGAATTTGGTTGGATGGTGCAATTTGTCTTGTTGATAGTTGACACTAGAACTTGTTTTGTGATTGCTAGTTTTTGGTGTTGGTGTGCAGTGAATATGCATATTTTTGGTGCAATGGTTTTAAGTGAATACTTGTTCCTCTATTTAGATTAATGTTTCACATTTGGTCTTGTTATTATTTGCTTCTTTTTGGTATTGTGATGTGCAGTGAGTTTTTCTTTTTTGTGCAATGATTTATTGTTAAAACTTATAATTCCTTCATTTCGTTGGATTTTGGGCACTGAATTTTCGTTTTTGAGTGTCATTATTGACCTCTACGCATAATATAAGGGCATGTTTGATTCGAATACTCATGGATATGTGGAGTTCTTCATTGTAGGAGGGCATTTATGCACCATTTGCATACTAGAAGAGTATATCAGCACATTCAAAACCATTTTGAAATTTTGTAATTTTTTAATTGGAACTTGTGTTCTTAAAAGCTAATATAAATATAATTAAAGAATTTGCAGCTCTGAAATTTGTATCATGATAATCCGTTACCTACTTTATTGCACTAATCAACAACAATTCCATTTGTTTTCCAGCATCCAAACAAATAAGAAATCAACTTCTAAGTAGTACTAATATTTATTAATGAAAACTCATGAGACAATGGTAATTTAATATTGGATAGTTCATGTTTTAGAGAGTAAGTGATGTGTTTGTGAGAATTAAGGTAAATACACTGAAAAGAGTTGTGTAAAGAAAAATTACAACAAAAATATGATTTTGTAGGTGAATTCGTGGTGGTTAACTATTTATCTTATTCCATCTTTAACAATATGGTAACAAAAGATAAAATCATTCATCAACAAAAGATAAAATTAAGTTCATTGTTCATCTGCCATCAATTCATTAAGTACGACTTAACATACTCTAACTTCATGGTACAATTGAAAACAAATTTAAAAGAAATCCACAGATTTCACAAGATCTTTTTTTTCTACATCAGCTTGGCAACCTGAAAAGACGTCTTCCTGAATTGTAAGGAATCCACGATATGATATTGAGTACTACTACAATTCCACACAAGCATATGCTCTTATATCTATATGAAAAATTAAAATATAGAGTCAAACAATGAAATGTCGGGAGCAAACTAGATATCATCATAAACTAAGATAAAGTTACACCCAAATAAGAATATTTGAAAAATCTAGAAGAGGGGCTAAGGGTTTTGAAAGAAAAGAAAAAAATCTTATGAGAATGGAGTTGTTAGCGGGAGAGTTTGATTTAGAGTTGATTGGAAGAGGAGTAATAAAAGGGCGGGTCGGATTAAATGGTAAATAGGTCAGGGTAAAAATAATTAAAGATTTAAAATCTAATAAATAAAAATATTAATTAAGACTAATTAAAGTGTTTAAGAATTTTCCATTACTTCTGTTTCATTAAGGACATTTTTGGCTCATTTCTCTAACAATAAAGGCATAAAAGAACCAAAGTATAAACGAAGACATATTTGATCTTATCAGAGAAGTTCTACATCTACTATTCAAAAATGTCCAAAAAAGAAAGAATTAAGTTGATATGCCATTACACGACCATCACTATCAAAGATACAAATTTTCAATGTATCTCATTTAATTTTGATTCTTAAATTAGTCATTTTTAGTTTTATCAATGTCTGATACATCACTGTCACTATAGCCTTTGTCTTATGCAATGAATCATTTTCATATTTAAGGTATTCATGCATAACTCTAATATTATTAAATCTTTGATTAATGTTTTTCATGTTCAATATAAATGCATTTGATACATAAACTTTTTGTTATGTATTACACACAAAAAATATGTTATTTGTAACAATTACATGTATAATGTTTTTTAAAATAAAATAAAATATAGTATTTCTCAAACATAATAAGATACATAAATAATAACATATCATGCACTAATTTTTTAGGCATGATATGTAAATTCACATTCATACGAAATGTATCCAATACATACCAATCACCAAACAAATAATGTATAAAATCTTATGGACAACACTTTCTGATTTAATGTATCTAGTAGACACTTATCAATTTAATTGAAAGGATCCTCATAATGTATCTTCTCAATTTTTTTGATAATTTTGAATTAGAATTGGAGAGCAATTTTGAAACTCAAAATTTTCAACAATTTTGAATAAAAAATGAAAGGATCTTCAATGAACGGGAAGAAGAATTTTGAATTTCAAATTTTTTGAAATGTTGAATCAAAATTGAAAGAATCTTTTGAAGATTCATTAAATAAATCGTGCGTCCAACAACATTTCAATCACTTTTGTATCCTTCATAACTCACCTACTTACCAAAAAAATTAACAAAAGTTTTTGAATCAAATTTGAAAGGTTTCTTTGTGAAATACGGGGGAAACAAAGCAATTTGAAAATTTAAATTTCTTTGTTCTATTAGAATTTATATCTAAAATAAGAAGAAATGCAAGAAGATCAAAATATTCATTATGTATTGTATGAATTTTTTCGTCTAATGAATGAAATAGAGAGAACGATGAACAATAAGAAGAAATTTATTTTTTGATTCTTTTTATTTTTTTACACTGTATGATTGATTTCTTGAGAATAATTTGTAATGGAATAGAGCAATTTATAGAATCTTAATTTGATTTTCAAATCCCCCCATTAATTAGTGCAACAGATAAATACTTTTAGATCTTAATTTAATTTTTTCAGCTTTTGTTTTTCTTGATAAGTGTAATATATTGTTACATAATATGTCAACAATAATGAATCTGGATCCTTAATTATGTACCCAAAATGCCTAAAAATATGTGAAATCCCAAAGACTATGAGGTTGGAAGATTGAGGAGATACTCTTACTCATTCATCACAAAGTTGGAGAACACGACAAAGTGTGTTGAAAGAGATTAAAGAACATATCTCCATCTCTATTCATCTGCTGGAGACCTAAATGGGTCATTTTTTTTCTTACCTCTACTCGAGACAACAAAGAGGGTTTCCTAACAAGTCTATGGCAAACCCTAAAGATTAACTTTGAGCAATGACTTGCATCCTGTCACAACGTTAACTAAGGCTCTTCTTGGGAGGCAACCCACATTTTTGCTTTCCTTTTGTTTTAGAAATAATCATATGTTGATTTTAAAGGTTGATGTGTAGAGTGTGTTTGAAAGTACAGGTTGGCGAGAAACATGTACAGCCGGCAAAGAGTCGAAGAGGTAAGTGAGCTCGACTTAGACCAATGTTGGACTCAAAATATTCTAATGTCGGAGTCTGTAAAACTCGACGGGCGTAGGAGAGGATCAGCGTGTCGCCGAACAAGTCTGTGATAACAATTTAGTCCATCGTTTGGACCCCCATATTTACTAGAGGTCCTGTAAAACTCGTCAAGGTGAGTTCCCACTCGACATGTCACCAAGTGGATCAACGAGCAAAGTTAATGTCGCCACAAGGGAGAGAGCTTGATGATTTTAAAAGCCATTTAATTTGTCAAATTCTTTCACAATTCCTCACTTTTTAACTTCCCAAAATCACACTCGCATTATATTTCCTGTATTTTCATGTTTTAATACTTCTTATTCATCGATTGTGTGTTCGGAGTTGGAAATCTTTGAAACCTAGCATTTCAAAGTATATATTTGACATAAAAGGCTGGTTTTCCAAACCCCAAAGTTGTATTTAGCGATTTTTACTCATTTTCAGTTGTTTTATCTTAGTGATATGCGTTGGATATCTCTTAATCCATGTTTTTGTGTTGTTTCCCAATTTCAATTTGAATATATTTCCCAAAATGCCTATATTGTTGATGTCCCAATTTTTTGTGCTTTAAAATTGATCTAAAGTGCTGGGTGTAATACCTCTAAAATGAATTAGGTGAAACTAGAGCCTAAAATGTTTGTCATGAGAATCTAAGGTCCTAAAATGGTTTATAATATGGTAATGAGGCACTGTTTAAATATTTAGGTTAATTGGAAGTTAAACGTCAAGGGACAACTAACACGTTTAATGACTAAGTCACCTATGTGGCTTATGTTTTTTTTAATGTGATTATGTGTGTGTAATGAGATTATTATGTCCTTATTTAGTAATAATATTGTTTATAGGCAGTGTGTTAAGTTTCATGAAGCTAGGAGGTCAAACATCCAAGAATGTCCATGACGTTCGAAAGGTTTACCTTGAAACGATCTTGTGTGTCTTAGAATATTTTGTTGAGCTTTACGTGTTCGTTTTGAATGAAATTAGTATGAGAGGTCCTAAAATCATATGGAAACATATTCGAGATGTAAACGTTCGGGCAAACATCCCCAGTGACCAACCAAGAGTCCTTGAGGAAGGACCTTCACAAGAGCCTAAAATTGTTAAACCAGCCCAACCTACGATTGGCAATCGACGACCAGTAGGTCAGTCGACGCCCCGTAGGTGAGAGGCGTAGGTCGAAACTTAGGCGTGGGAGGATCTGCAACCTTTGGACCAGTCTCTTACCCAAATAACGGACCAATAGGATGATTCATTCGTTGGGTGAGAGTTTATAGATGGCCAGTCGTGGTTGATCCTGCAATTTGCCTAATTCACTATTAAGTGAAGGGGTGAATTGGTAAATTCACCTAACATCCAAATAATTAATAGGCGGTTTTCTAAGGGTATTCTAGGTATTTTAAGTGGGTTATAAGTCCTAAACACCTAGATGAATTCAATATTAATAATCAAAACCCAAAACCTCTAGATTACTCTTGCTTGAAGGGAAATTGAAGCTTGAAGGTTGATTAGTCCACAAAATTCTATCAATTTCCGTGGACTAACATCAGTTAAGGTATGATTTTTCATCCTTGAAACTTCTATCATCAAGGATCCAATCTTCAATGTTTTTTTCAAAGACTTCTCAAAAAATGAGTTTTTTAAAATTGAAATCTATCCATGGGTTCTTGCAGTAAATGTTTTGAATCATGGAGTATTGGTTGAATTGTTATCAATTAGATGATTTTAACTTAAAATTTTTATGAACCCATGCTAAACCTAGATTCTTCAAATTGGCTATATTATGGGAGTTATGATCATGTCCAATGCTTATGGATTCTAGTGTAGTTTTACTTGGGTTATTGAATGATGTAATAATTGTATTAGATTGCTGTATGTGCTATCTTAGATTGATAAATCTTTATTTAATTAATTTATATTCATTGAGTATTATGATTTTTGTATTGAATTGGTGATCATGACCATGGGTAAGGGCATTTTGGTATTGTATTGGATGATTTAATTATGGATTGAAATGGTGAGAATGGATTGGTGGTACGGTTCCCTAATTCTCTTTATATTATGTAAATTAGGTCTTGAATTATGTTGTGATTTGTATGGTTCTCTTAAGGTGGCGGTTCTATGTGTTTTACTAGTGATTATTTGACCTCGTCTGCGTTAGTTTATGAATTATGATGATCATAGCCTTGTCGGCAACTAGTTGATATATTATGATGATTTGTGTAGTGATCTATGTGAAGTATGATCATAGCTATATTCTTGTGATTGAGGTGAATGTATGTGTTCTTCTATTGATATTAGGTGATCATGTTAGACTATGATTATCTCCTTATATGTGTAGTCTTAGGGTTGACGTATAATTCGTCCAAATTGGCTATGTGAGTCTTATAATTGTTATAATAATCATATTATAGTAGAGAATAAGGTGACCTAAAGATGATGTTGGTTATGCCTATGTGCTTCTAGAATGATATGATATATGTGAAGTATGTTCTGCCTTGTTTTGGTGGACTTGTGTCCCTTACTAGACATACAATGTGAATATGACTTCTTGACTTAGGATGCTAGAGCTTCTTAGTCATGTATGTATGAATGACATGTGACCTTGAATGTTTCTTAAATGGTTCTTTATTGTGGGGCCTTTAACCTAGTTGTAAGGTTATGATATTCTTGAAGTCGAAAGTCGTAATAGTATGCTTCTTGTGTGAATGGTAGACTTAGCAATTGATTTGCTGGAATAACATGAAATCATCCTTAGGAAAATCATTAAGCTATCCTCTTAACCATTGAAAGGCAACCCTAGGGGCCTCTTTGGTATAGTGAATGTGATTGGGTTATGAACAAGATATGGAATCTCTCCATGTACTCCTTTATTGAAATACGCTATGAGAACAAAGGCTAGCACCGAGTGAGTATATTTGAATCATGAGAACGGTGAACAAGAAAACCCTTCATATTCCTTATCCATGTTCCTACATGGGATGCGTCAAAGTTTACCATTGACAAGTAGAACATCCTTTATCGTAGTAGGTTACAACAAAGGATTCCATTCTTAGATATCATGGTCTATGTCCGTTATTGCCTATTATCATCATATGGAATACCAACTAGTATTGGAGAAATCTATGAAGTTTAGGTGGTGGTATGGGACTCTATCTAGACATTGCACAATAGGCTTTGAAGATGTTAGTGAGTGAGTCCCTAGGTCTTCTCCAAGACCATTATTTGAATGTCCTTATATGATGAATGTCTCTTTAATGAACTAGTAAAGATAATGGCTTAAGTTGGAAAGCACGTAAATAAATAAGTACTTACCTAGAGTAGTTAAGGGTTATCTAGTTAAGGTGTGAAGGGGGCATATGAATGGTCGCTTTATGTCTTACCTACGAAAGTCTTAATAATGACTCTAGTTAGGGAAAATAAATTGAATAAGTAAACATGATCTAAACATAGGTAATATTAAGGATTAATTAGGTAAGCTTAGAAAGGATATATGGGTGTTCTCTTCTTATTTAAGTAAGTATTTTGGATAACCTTTAGAAAGAGAATGTGATGTTATATGTATACTACTATGTGTAGTGAGAACGATTCTATCCTAGGTAATCTAAAGGATCTCGTAGGCATGTGTGAAGGGATTGTGTAGAATGATTTTATCCTAGGTATTCTAAAGGATCTCTTAGGTGTGTGTGAAGGGAATGTATGGGCAGTTGCTTCACAACTCACTCAAGTGAACCATAGAATCACCTTTGGTAGGAGGATCTAATATGTATGTGGTTGGTGTATTGTAAGTGTAATTATCTCATTATAGGTGGTCTTAAGGATCATTTAGGTGTGCCTAGAGAGGGTATATGGGCAGTCTCTCTTTGTCTTACTTAAGTGTGTTTTAGGATAGCCTTTAGTGAGAGGGTTGTATGTTATATGAATTCACTGTAAAGTTGAATTGATTTCACTGAAAGTGACTTAGTTCACTGTAATGTTCCTTAAAAAGTTATAAAATGCTTATGTGATATCTTATGTATGTATTTCTAAGGTGCTAAATGTTTTTCTTTTACTTATGATATGATGTTTTGATCAAAAAGAGCATATTTCCGTAAAATGTCCATTTTCATGATTTTATGCATTGAGTTATACTTAGTACAAATGTTTGTACTAATTCCATATATTTTGTTATATCTAAAGGTGTAGATGGAAGGTGAGAAGGATATTCAAGGAAATCTTGGAAAAAAGTTATCTTTCAAGAAAAGTTGAAGTATGTCCTCACTTGACTCAAGGGCATAATAATCTCTGGATGTCATTTAATTCAAAGTATTGTTATAACTAAGTATTTCTATATTCGTATTGCATGGGCTGTTCCAAAGTATTCTTGAGTCTTAGATTGGCACATGTTGAGACTTAGTGTTTTACTATGATTTAAATATGAAAGATGTTTTAAGATATTACATGTGAAAAGTTGTAATTCCGCACTACTTTTCATACATGTATATGATGAATGATGTCAAGGGCTTATACAAGACCTCCAAGAGGTCAAGTACGCCAATCCATGACCTAAGAATAACTTAATTTCTTAAGGTATACATCGGGGTCGTGACAAATGTGGTATTAGAGGATAGGTTATGAAAGTGGTTTTAGGAATTAAAAGCCTTATAAAGCTACGTCTAGTAGAGTCTTGTCCATTGGTGTAAGTCGTGACACATCTATGGACGAGAGACTATAGGCGATAGAGTTTCACTTTCTTCATCAATCTAGTGTTGTGCCTAACTAGTTGATGTTATAAGTGTATATTCCTAATTTCATCTCTTGTATTTATAGGAGATGAATACTAGAAGGATGACCTCTAAAAGGTTGGAAGAAGGAGGGGTGGATGAGGAATTTCCTCCTCAAGTTTAGCAAGTTAAGCAAGGTGCTCAAGATATTCAAGTTCCTATTGAACGTCAAGGTAATGAGGTTCTGGTTGTTTCCCTGGAAATGACTAATGGAGAGATTAGAGAGGATTTATTTACTTTAGCCCGAGCTTTGACTACCCATGTGAATAGGGGTATTGATCCTTGAGTTAATGTTGTGGAAAGCACTGTGACATCTAAATTGAGAGATTTATTGAGGATGAACCCTTCTATCTTTCTTGGCTCTAAGGTGGGAGATGATCCCCAATAGTTTCTAGATTGTGTGTACATGGTGTGGAATGCCATGGGTGTGACTTCTAGGGAGAAGGCGGAGTTCGCTTTGTACCAATTGAGGGCGGTTTCTCAAGTGTGGTACACTCAATGGAAATATAATAGGTCGGTTGAGTTGGGTCCTATATAGTGGGAAGAGTTTAAGGAGGCTTTCTTAAAAAAGTATTTTTCCCGTGAGAGGAGGGAGGTGAAGGTTGAGGAGTTGATTAATCTCAAGCAAGGTAATATGAGTGTTGAGAAGTATTTCTTGAAGTTCACTAGGTTGTCTAGTTATGCTCCATTCTTAGTGTACAACCCTAGGGATGAGATGAGTAGGTTTGTGACCGATGTTGCCGACCTTGTGAAATGAGTATTTCGTACGGCCATGCTCCCTGATGATATGACTCTATCCAGGCTTATGGTGTATGATAAATCCATAGAGGAGTCCAAACTTGAGAGGATCACAAAAAATATGAAGAGGATTTGACCAAGTGAGCAAAACCAACCTAGGCTCAAGAATAGGGCTCAAACTTAAGATCGACCTAGTGATGCTAAGGTCAAACCTTAGAAGGGTAGTGGTTCTCAAGGTGGTAAGCCTACTTGTGTCACTAGAGGAATAGGCACTATGAGGAATGTCTAATTGGTACCTGGGAATTGCTTTGATTGTGGTAAGGATGAACATAAGGTGACAGATTGTCCTACTATTTCTTCTAGAGAAAAGTAAGCTAACCAAGTTACTCCAAGTGTTCCGAGTAATGATGTTCATAAGAACAATCATTTTTATTCACTCCGGATAAGAGGAGTAAAGTCAGATGATGATGATGATGTTGGTAAGTTATAGTTTCATTCTTTCAGTATTTATGAGTTCCTTCTAAGTGGGGGAGTATGGTGAGTATTGGAGTTTTGATTGATTGTCTCATCTCTTCTATTCAAATCAAGCTTGAAAGTTAGAAAGTCATATTATCATGGTGCATATGTTGCATTATGCTTAGGAATTTTGTTCAAATTGAATTTCATTGATCCCTTGCATTGGGCATTTCATGAAATTATGATTATCTTGTAAAATGAGTTTATATGGTTTTATCTTGCATATTAGCATGTTTCCATTATCAATTGCCTAAATGTTGCATTTTTTGATTGGAAGCATGTTCACTGTCAGGGAATTCAGCTTAGTGTAAACTTTCAAAAATTGATTAAATCATTTTTGGTTGAAAATTTTTGTAATGTATATAGAACTTATGTTTATGAGCATGATAGTGAATATAAAAAGAGTTTTTGCTATTTGAAATGAAGAAGGTGATTCTTATTGGCATGATGAGTTGTAGATTAGTTTCTATCTTCTTGTTGTGTTGTGAGTCTCTTGATTATGTGAAATTAATGTTTTCCTCTAAATTTTATATTGTATAATGTGTTATGTGGTATGTTTATGAGCTGCTAAGTGAGTCTCTACTCTTGGATGTGTTTGGAAAGTGGCAAGTGTCATTCGAGGACGAGTATTGTCGAAGTGGGGGAGAATGTAATACCTCTAAAATGACTTAGATGAAACTATAACCTAACATGTATGTCATGAGGTTCTAAGGTTCTAAAATGTTTTATAATGTTCTAATGAGGAAGTGTCTAAAGATTTAGGTGAATTTGAAGTTAAACGTCAAGTGACGACCAAAACGTTCGATGACTAAGTCACCTATGTGCCTTATGTGTTTTTTATGTTCTTATGTGTGTATCATGAGATTATGAGGTCCTTATTTGATTAATACTAGTGATTATAGATAGTTATTTAAATTTCATGAAGTTTGGAGGTCAAGAATTCATATTCATAGTATAATATGAATATGAATTCTTGACTTAGCATGCTAAATCTTCTCAATCTTGTATGTATGAATGACATATGATCTTGAATGCGGCTAATAAGGTCCTTTATGTGGATCCTTCATCCTACTTGTAAGGTTATGATATCCTTGAAGTCGAAAGTCGTAATGATATCCTTCTTGTGTGAATGGTGGACTTAGGGATTGATTGGTTGTAACAGCATGAAATCATCCTTAGAAAAATTAGTAAGCTATCTTCTTAACCATTCTAAGGCAATCCTAGGGGGCCTCTTTGGTAAGATGAATGTGATTGGTCTATGAACTAGATATGAAACCTCTTCATGTACTCCTTTATTAAATTCTCTATGAGAATAATGGCTAGCACCAAGTGAGAATGGATACGGGAGTTGTTCTACTTGAATCATGAGAATGGAGAACAAGGAAACCCTTCATATTCCTTAATCATGTGTCTACATGGGATGTGTCAAAGCTCTACCTTTGGAAAGTGGAACACCATTTAGCGGAGTAGGTTACAACTCCAGATTTCATGTTTTGCTACCATGGTCTATGTCGGTTATTTCCTATTCTCATCATATGTGATAACTACTAGTATTGGAGAAGTTCTATGAAGTTTAGGTGGTGGTATAAGAGGCTATCTAGACATTGTACAATAGACTGTGAAGATGTTATTGAGTGATTCCCTAGGTCCTCTCCAAGACCATTACTTGAATGTCCTTATTTGATGAATATCTCTTGAATGAACTACTAAAGATAATGACATATGTTGGGAAGCACGTAAATGAATAAGTACTTACCTAGGTAAGTCGTAAGAATGAGTCTAGTTAAGGTGTGAAGGGGGCATAAGAATGGGAACTTCATGTCCTACGTAGGTAAGTCATAAGAATGAGTCTAGTTAGGGCAAAAACCTTCAATAAGTTAACATGATCTAAACTTAGGTAGTCTTAAGGATTAATTAGGTTAGCTTGGAAAGGATGTATGGGTGTTTTCTTCTTGCATTACTTAAGTAAGTCTTTGGAAAGAGAATGTCATGTTATATGCATACTAATATATGTACCGAGTGATTCTATCTTAGGTAATCTAACGGATCACTTAGGTGTGTGTGAAGGGATTGTATGGGCGGTCGCTTCACCACTCACTCAAGTGAACCTTAGAATCACCTTTGGTAGGAGGATATCATTTGTATGTGGTTGGTGTATTAAAAGTGTAATTATCTCATTATAAGAGACCTTAATGATCATTTAGGTGTTCTTAGAGAGGGTGGATGGGCGGTCTCTCTTTGTCTTACTTAAGTTAGTCTTAGGATAACCTTTCGAAAGAGGGTTGCATGTTAAATGAATTCAATGTGAAGTTGGTTTGAATTCACTGTAAAGTGCCTTAGTTCACTTTAACGTTCCTTAAAAAGTTATAAAATGCTTATGTGATATCTTATGTGTTTCTAAGGTGTTAAATGTTTTTATTATGGTTATTATATGATGTTTTAATCAACACGATCATACTTCCATAAAATCTCCATTTTCATGATTTATGCATTAAGTCATACTTAGTACAAGTGTTTGTACTAATTTCATACATTTTGTTATATCTAAAGGTGTAGGTGGAAGGTTAGAATGATCTTGAAGGAAAGCGTGGAATCTAGTTATCGTTCAGCAAAAGTTGAAGCATATCCACACTTGACTCTAGGGAACAATCGTCTTGAGATGTCTTTTAATTCAAAGTATTGTAATATATTAAGTATTTCTATATTCCTATTGTATGGGCCGTATCCCAAGTATTCTTGAGTCTAAGATTGACATATGTTGAGACTTAGCTTTTTTCTATAATTTTAATATGAGATATGTTTTAAGATATTTCATGTGAAAATTTTTAATTTTGCACTACTTTTCATACATGTATGTTATGAAAGATGTCAAAGGTCTTGTACAAGACCTCCGAGAAGTCAAGTAGGTAATGTCATAACCTATGAATATCTTAACTTCTAGCGTATACATGCGGGTCGTGACATTGGGTCTAGTTGGGAAAAGTCTAAATAACACTTAATTGTGCTAAATGGTATATTTTTGCTGATAATAGGGAGTTTGACGTCAATCATTATGGGCTAAATTAGTTAAACGACCAAATTTGACAAACCTAGGAGAAGTTTGAGTATCCCGAGGGCATGGTTCTTAGTTTAACTATTCTTGTGTATAATTTGATTTTGTTTTTGGGGGTTGCGGTGTCATTTTAGGGAGTTGGGGTAGAAAATAGGCATGTTGGGTAGTTTGGCGAGCTGCATTGAGCTCGCCGAACCACTCGGCGGTTTGCCGAACCCCTTGATTGCCTTTATTTCATGCTATTTTGATTTTAGGTTTTGTTACTTTTGACGAGAAGTGTGAGTTCACCGAGTGCATCTGGAGACTCACAGAAAGTCTTCTATGATCGCCCTTTCTGAGCCCCTAACCCTTAAAATACACTGTAACTTTCGTGGGGCTAATTGTGCTCGTCGAGCGTTGTTGGTAATTTTCTAAAAGGTCCCTCCCATCGCCAACATGCCAAATTTTCTTAACTATTTTGGATCCAATCCTTTTAGCGAGCCCGATCTGGCATGCCAAAGTGATTCGTTGACTCACCGATCGATTCGACGAGTCTATTTTTAACTATTTTATGCAATTTTTCTTTAAATGAATCTACCTTGGTTTTATGTTTTTGCATAAATAGCTATATTAAAAGTGGACGGTAGAGATATTTTGTCCCACAAGAGGGCAAAGGAAATAACAATTGATGAGGATTCAAATGCATCCAGGGCTAAGGTTATTGAACTGCCCACAACTAGTAGGTAAGGAAAATAAAAGGGTAAATCTCCTGCTCTTGCATCATCGGAGCCCAATTCCAACAATGACGGAATATATACCACTATGCTGACTCAAGTGGAGCTAATACAACTGATGTAACTGTGGGCATTGATGCCCAATATCAGAGTGTTGCACCAGGCGCTAATGCCCCTAATATACCGTGGTTTCACGATATTTTTAGTGCTTTTTCCTTAAGTTTAATGTGTGTCCAAAAGCCTTTGTGTATTGATTTTTATGTAAGTTTCCCTTTATTTGTAGGAAATCTGTCTAAAGATGAACGCGGAAGTTTTTGAGCAAGAAATGCAGAAAAGTTACCACCTACAGAGCTTGTGACGGCCCGTCGTGCCTTTGACGGTACGTAGGTGGCATCGTAGTGAAGCTGCTGAAGGAAGATGGGTAAATCTAACTAAGTGTGGGGTTACAAAGTTCATGACGGACCGTCATAGCCATACCGGTCCGTCCAGCTGGTTATTCGTGATAATCAGAGAAGCAATCCCAGTACCCAAATTCCAAGAGTTTAAGTGTTATGGAACAGAGACACTCGACGGACCGTCGTGTCTGTGACGGTCCGTCACACCTGTTCGTCAAGGGTAATGAAGAAAGCAGCAGAAGGATCTGTAAAGTATAGGATGACAGAGGCCATAACGACCCATCGTAACCACGACGGCCCGTCACGAGGTCCGTCGACCCAGCCGCGTTTTGATAGTTTTTAAGCAAATAGAGTCCTTCTTTTATTAGGTTTTTTTTAATAAATAGTTCGAAAAAACTCGTTTTGGGGGTTAGACTTTTGGTGGTTAGAACCTTTTATGTTAGATTCTTTGTTACTAGATTATTTTGGATAATTAGACTTTGGATTGCTACACTTTTCTCTGGAGTTGATTGTTGGTATTTTTGTCGATTAATCAAGTAAATTTCTTAATTTTATTATTTCTCATTGAAGTAAGTGCATGAATTCTTATATTATATATATATGAATATTGTTATTATGACTATGGGTAACTAAACTCAATAACTAGGGTTGTGAGAACCATGGGTGAATAATGAGGTAAAATCTAACTAAAATAACAATTTTAGAATAGTGTCTTGCATGTATTGATAATTCTTGCGCTTAGAAGTCTTTTTAACGGATGGACAACACTAGAACTCGCCTTAATGCTACTTGCCGGATCAAGGAGGTAGATAATAGGAAAAGAATTATCAACATAGATTTAGTGTATACTATCTAATAGACTAGTATTGATTGGTACGAGGTAATGACTTAGTCAAATATCGAATACAATGCTTAATATGAGGTAAAGGTAAGGGTTAGTATAACAACACATGTAGCCGGACCAAGGTGCGGAGTGAAATTTTCTAGATGCCGGACCAATATTTAGAAATACATACTTATCGCTTTGCATTCACGATACTAGGAAAGAATTGTTATAGTTAGAATTATCAAGTTAGGAACCTGTGGGGAACACTTAAACCCTTGTACTTTTATTAATTGATTAAACTCCAAAAATTGAATCTGTTAGTTGTCTACTTTAATTTAGCTAATTATTTTTATTCATTTAGAAATAACCCCCCCCCCCCCCTTTTATTGGCTTTGCTTTCTAAGGAAATAATTGACTAAATAATAGTAATAATAAATTGAAGTTAAGTAAGAACTATTTTCCTCGTTGGAACGATTCCAACCTTATTAGTTGGGTTCTTTACTTGATACGACCGCTTTACTTCTTATTTGAGAAGTAAGTTTAAGCGTATCAAATTTTGGCGCCGCTGCGAGGGAAAGTAGATTTTAGATTAACTTAAACATACTACTATAGTTTAGTCGATATTTTCTTAATTTACTTTTTTTATTGTTTTTTATTCTTGCAGAACTATCTTCCTTGTATGCCAAATACAAAGAGAGGAAGACAACCCTTATTTCCTTACGATCACGAATTAGAGTGCACACTAGGCAACATGAATCGAAACGTGGGTATTAATGAGGATGATCCAAACCAGAACATCCCAACTCCGGTTGATGTTCATGGTCAATTATTACCCGATGCTCCGGGTAAAAATCAACAGAGGGGACAAGATCCCGCTCCACGTCCTCTAGAACAGTATAGAGGCTATGACAATATAGCACTCTCCGATGGGCCGCTTATCTTTCCCCCTCTACCACCAGGACACACCTTTGTGGTAACTAGTAGCCTGATGCAAATGCTCACTGCGAGAGGTTTGTTTTCAGGGCTACCTTCTGAGAATCCATATGCCCATACAGCTAAGGTAAGGGCAGTGTGTAAAAGTTGTGTAGGGAGACCTGATTTGAATTTGGATGTAATAGGGCTAAGAGTATTTCCTCTCTCACTGACGGGAGAGGCTGCTATTTGGTTCACTAAGCTCCCTTATAACTCAATTTTCACTTTGAACCAACTAAGGGACATTTTCTTAGCACGTTACTATCCGTTCTCCAAGAAACTAAACCATAAAGACAGAGTGAACAAATTTGTGGCACTACCAGAAGAGTTAGTTAGTAGTTCATGGGATAGATTCACCTCCTTTTTTAGAAGCGTCCCCAATCACCGCATAGATGATGAGTCACTGAAGGAATACTTCTATCGGGGATAGGATGATAATAATAAAGCGGCATTGGATACTATAGCGGGTGGTTCTTATGGGGAGTGTCCTTATGCTGAGATTGCCGAAAAGTTAGAGAAAATCTCCCGAAACATTAAAACTTGGAGTACTAGGAAATCAGATACTTGGAGAAATACCTTCGCAGTGCAATCCACTCACAACCCGACCACAGATAAGATTCGTGAAGAGATGGCTCAGATAAAAACTGAGCTTGGGTTGGTATTCAAACATATCACTCGGGGTGCAAAAAAGATAAATGCAGTTAACTACTTGTCTAAACCACCACCACCAAATGATGAAAGCTATTATGAGGAGAATTCCTATGCGGTAAATGAACAGCCGGTGGGTTTCTGACTGAGGGCCCAAGGCACAAATAAGGATAATTGGCGTCAAGGTTAAGGAAACCAAGGTCAGATCTATGTTAACTATAACCGGGAGGGTCATTATGTCCGAGATGGAAATTACAACCACGAAAACAACTTCAATAGGGGTAACTATGGTAATAGTAACGATAGGAATAGACCATATGTCCCTCCTCAAAATCGTGAAGTTACTCTTAGGGATGGTGGACAGAGTATGACGCGAGTTGAGGATATGTTGCACAAAATGATGATGAGGTTCGATTCCAAAAAAAGAGTAAACTAAAGAGTTAAGGAGTGATTTAGAGGGTATTGGGCAAAAAGTCGATTGAGCAGATTGAGTTGAAAATGGCCCATGTATCTGCGACTGTGAACACACGGCAATCAGGCACTCTTCCTAACAACACTGTCCAAAATCAGAAAAATGACGGACACTGTATGGAAATCACTACTTGGGGTGATAAGCAGACCATTGACCCACGTATGTCGCCTAAGGAGGAAAAGGTGAGAAAAGATAATGATAAGATGGTAGAGGGTAGTGGTGAAGTAGAAGATCACACTGAAAAAAATGCTGAAGTGCCTATAAAGGTAATTACCATGCCAAGACCCCCCCTTTCCTCAAGGCTTAGTGAAAAAGACCGAGGATGGTAAATATCGTCATTTTAGAACAATGTTGAAGAAGCTTTCTATCAATGTCCCTTTGGTAGAAGATCTAGAACAAATGCCCGGTTATGCCAAGTTTATGAAAGATTTGGTTACAAAGAAAAGATTGGTCACTTTCGAGAATGATGATAGAATGCAGCATTGTATTTCTATTCCTACAAGATATCTCGTACAAAAGAAAGAAGATCCGGGTGCGTTCACTATTCCTTGTATAGTCGGATCATTTCAATTTGCGAAAGCGCTATGTGATCTGGGGCAAGCTAAATCTCATGCCACTCTTGATTTACAAGAAGTTGGGTTTGGGTGACCCAAATCCCACTGCGATGCGGCTACTGATGGATGATCTAATAGTGAAAAGGCCTATAGGGATACTCCACGATATGCTAGTAAAAGTAGAGTCGTTCATATTTCCGGCAGATTTTGTTATCTTTGATTGTCGTGCCAGGTACGTCTTTCAGTTATTTTTAGAACTGGGGCACACGTGACAGAACCCATGACGGACCGTCGCATCTGCGATGGACCGTCGTCGGGGACTCGTTGCATCATTAATGAGAGTACCCGACCCAACCCGGTTGGGGGTAATTTGCAAAATTGGTATTATTTAAAAAACCCCACCCCCTCATTTCACCCATTTCCATCCCTCTTTCTCCCATTTCCCTCTCTTTTCAACTTCCAACTTCCTACCTCCCTTCTCTATCAACCGACAGATTCCCCAAATTCCCCCAGTCTGGATATCTCCTTTCT
Organism: Solanum lycopersicum; assembly: GCF_036512215.1. NCBI lineage: Eukaryota > Viridiplantae > Streptophyta > Magnoliopsida > Solanales > Solanaceae > Solanum > Solanum lycopersicum. Next base: position 20,645,960 of record NC_090803.1, on the reverse strand, counting down.
ACTGGTCGAGTCTGTTACTGTGGTTTTGTTCTTGATCACCAAGTATCTCCCTTTCTTATTTTTCTCAAATTCTCAAGTATGTGTCTCTAATTTCTACCCTTTTACATTGCATTTTTGCTTATTAATTAGTATTAGCCTATTTCTTATTGATGGGTCTTCATTCTTTGAACCAAATTTTATCTGACCTGGGTTGAGAATCCTCAAAATTGCCTTATTAAAACTCTAGAAATATGTGCTTTAGAATTGCTAGTTTACTAGGTATTTGGGTAAGAAACATATAGGTTATCAGTAAGTATTCAATGTGAGTCATAGGGGATGATTGTGGCATCCTCACTTCTGTCACTGAATGACTGAACTAGACCCCAATGACGGACCGTCGTACCCACGATGGACCTTCATAAGGTCTGTTCCAAAATCCCACTGTACGTTTTCTCCAAGTGTTCACCAACGGATACATGTGACGGACCATCGTTCCCATGACAAGCCGTACTGCACAACCGTTCTGGTTGTTAGAGACCCTTTTTCTAAGGGTCTCCCACTTTTTCTAAGTGTCCTATGACGGACATCTACGACGGACCGTCATACCCTCGACGGTCCGTCTTGCACAATCGTCGTGATGGTCAGAGACCCTCTCCTGAAGGTCTCCATACTTTTTCTAAGTGTCCTCTGAAGGACCTCTACGACGGACCATCGTTACCGTGATGATCCGTCCTGCACAACCGTCATGGTTGTCAGAGACCCTTGTCCTAAGGGTCTCCCACTTTTTTTAAGTGTCCTCTGACGGACATCCACGACGGACCGTCATACACCTCGACGGTTCGTCCTGCATAACCGTCATGTTGGTCAGAGACCCCTCTCCTAAGGGTCTCCACGACGGACATCGATGATTTACCAACATTGTCATGACGGTCTGTCCTGCTTATCTGTCATACTTGTCAGAGACTTTCCTTCAGGGGTCTCCACATCAACATAGTTGAAGTAAGACACGACAGACCCCATGAAATTCCATCGTACTCACGACGAGGTGTCACCTGGTCCGTCGTGTTTCACTGTTACTACAGAAAAGTCATTACAGCTTAGCTCTTATATTTATTTTGTTTCCTTTTTTCTCATCTTGTTTGCTCCTTCTCCTGCTAATATTGATTCTTTACAGGTACTATCTCTTATGGCACCAAAACAAGATCGAGTTTACGCACGTGGACATTCAAAGTCTGTCACCCCGTCTGCCCGCCTAGTCATAAGTTGTGATGATAAGCATGACCCCGAGTACGTGCCCCCAGGCACTGCCACTCCATCACGAGCTGCACGTGCTACCACAGCTATGCCCAAAAAGGTGGCGTCCGGCGTAGTCACTTCCTCCCAGTCTAATGAGGAGCGCACACTGACAGGCACACCTTTTGGGTCCTTAGGAGTTTCGTGGTCGAAGGAAGCCTCCAGGTCCGCTGAAGTCCCTACAACCGCCACAACTGCACTGTCTGCCTCGTCTGATAAGGCTGACAGTTCTGATTCCACTCCCGGCTCACCAACTCGTGTTCTCACCCCGGTTGTCGACCAGCCCAATCGGTGGTGTGTCGACGGGCAATATCAAGTTTATTATGACGCAAAGTTTCTAAATGATGAAGGAGTCATGACACTGACCCTTACACTGGAGAGACGGTTCCTTACGGGTAGTGTCCCCACCATGATAGAGATCCACAATCTCTTCACCAGACACCGACTGGAGTGGACAGCGCATTCTTTGGGCCGTTATAGTAAGGAGTTGGTCCGAGTGTTCTACGCCTCTTACGTGGCTACTCTGAGATCACAGATAGATAGGGGTCTGCCCACTCCAAAATTGCCCCACTTGAGCATGTCCGAGTACGTGGCATTTAGATCGATATCTCCCTACCTGCCATCCATCGGTATCTATACAGTGGGGATGTTGATGCTAGCCGGACCCCTTTTACAGCCGAGTTCGACTACCGATGGCAAATTATAAAAGATGACCAATTCTTGCGTGAGACATCGCTGAGAGAGACCACCAAGACGTGGATGGACCTGCACTTTTCAGTTGATGTAGAGGGTGCCGACTGGGTAATAGAGTCGAAGAGAGCCATCAAGAAGGCTAACTTGACCTTCACGACTAAGTTCTTATGGTTGAATGTTTGCCACTGCCTTTTCCCCACGACCGCTTATAATATAGTCACATGGGATCATGCAGTTCTGAAGGCGGCGATAATAGCCGGGTTTGAGGTAGACTTCACTTCCCTTCTACAAGCAGTCATGCATGAGAGGGCTTTCAAGGTCACAACTACTTACCTTTTTCTGTGCATGATATTTTCTCTATGTAGGTCCGAAGGTGTGCCCATCTGGCACAATGATCAGCTCAAGACTTCGCTGGGGCAGTGTTGATATCGACTTCATCAGGGATTAGGCCAATGAGTTGGCTCCACGCAGAGGGCCCCGTCTAGAGTTGCCTCCACTTGGTGAAAATCTGATTGTTACGGTAGCACATGCTCGCACGGATGCGCAAGCTGCTTCTGAAAACACTGACACTACCTCGATCGAGTATATCCCAGGTAGTAGCACTGCCCCGAGCTCCTCTCGCTCGGCTCCTTTCCCCGCTTTGGTCCCGCTTGATAGGGTCCAGAAACTACAGGCACAGATGGCTACACTTCTGCATCACATCCAGCCTTGGATGCAGAGGTCTATTGCTGAGGCAGAAGAGCGCTTGGAGTGTAAAAGGTCCAGCACACAGAGTTGAAGATCTCTGGGGTTCATCGGCGCTTGGACACTTTTGAGTTGCAGGTGCTAGCCCTGCCATCCCTTCAGGTGGACGTGTCGACCCTTCAGGTTGCGGTCGAGAATCTTCAAGAGGACATTGATATGATCCTAGAGTCTAGGGTGCCTGAGTCTGAGGCCCTTTCTATAGATCCTGCTGAGGACACAGTGAAGGCGGTCTTATTCGCCACTTCTGAGATTCCACCACCTCCCCCTCGAGAGCATGCCAAGAGGCTTAAGGGTCGATTGGAGGATGAGTCTAGAGTACGGAAGAAGTAGCGTTGTGAGATGGAGGCTGTGAGGAGAGCCTCGCTTGCTGATGAGGAGACGTCGTCGGATCAGGGTTGTAGAGTCAACTGCTGGGGCATCTAGCTCCAGAGATGTGGAGATAGCAGGAGGCACTGCTGATAGTGATGTTGTTGATGAGGACACTACTGAGAGTGTCCAGACTACAGAGGTAATGGCTTTTGGGGAACCGGACCAACTTGCTGATCGTCGGCGCTTTGCACCCTAGGTTTGCTTCACCTACCACTCTCATATTTCAATTTTTTTATGCATTGGGGACAATTGCATGTTTTTTGTTGGGCGTGGGTAAATGGAAAGTGAGTTCTAGGGTGAAGTCTGACTAGCCCAATTCACTATCCTCTTTTGGGGTTTTCTTGCCTGTGTTCTTTTTTCCCAAGAGACTGATTATTTTTATTATTGAACCCGCATGTCTATATCTTGTGTATAAAGTTTAACTCTGAAGCATGATGTCTAAATTGATATCTTGATGAAATGAAAATGATGCATGGCTAGGCATAGTAATTGACAAATGTGTGGCTCTAAGCATGACATAGAGATACACCACTGCATGACCCTAAGTCTAAAATTCGAACTAGGTGTTTGATAATCTAGTAGAGTAATGAGATGTCTTGAGTGTGATAAAGATTTGAACATTCCACTTTTTGTACTGAGCTAGAACTTGCTTGGGTAGTCCTACTAAATGTAAGTTGTAATAGACAATTACGAAAGGATCATAGGCCCTTGTTCAATAGCCTAAATAAAAAAATATAATAAAACTAATCCCTCTTTGATCCAAATAATTTGAGATTAAAATATATCTTTCTTTTTCACTGCAAATGATCTTTTCTGGGAATAATGTGTTGGACCTTGTCCCTCCTTGGACATGTGCACCTCAACTTATGCCAAAAGCATAAGTTGAGGGTGGCTAATGCAGTAAACAATCCTTTCATGGCCCTGAACCAACTTTGGGTATTGTATACTTTGACTCATGGCAAAGCCATGAGTTGAGGGTGGCTATTATGAAAAATGCTCTGGAAAGTGGGGTTGAAAGAACAAAGAGAGAGAAGGAACAAAAGTAAACTGACTCAAGAACCAGTTGAAAGAAAAGTAAAACAAAAATACAATAAATACAAGCAAGAAAAGAAGAGAGTCACTTGCACAAATGAAGAAAGGAGGAAAAATAGCAAGGTGAAAGAATATGAGAAATTGCGCGAAATAAAATGATGAAAAGTGGTATGTTTAGATGATATGTCAAGGAGGGGAAAAAGTCACTAAAGTATACCTAAATATACCCTACCTGACCCTGAGCCTATGTTACAAGCTAAGAAAGTCCTATCGTGATCCTAAGAGTTGTATAGCGAACTTAAAGCAGTGAAAATTAGGGCAAGCTTATGGCAATATGTATGAATGAGTTGTGAATTTGTTCTGAGAGTGAGTGTTGAAAATTAATCTGTATACTCAAACTGAACTCATTGTGTGAAAAATGAGGATGTTATTTTGAAGTGAGGACACTAGTTGCAATATCGGAAATATTAGCACCTCGATGAGAAATTCAAGAGGATAGGTGTCAGTGCGTGGTGAGTCTGTGTCATGGTCTGATTTGACATAATTCAAGCCTAATAGTTTTAACATGCATAAACATGATGAGACTGATCGAGATTTATAGCCAAATGATTGCGAAAGCTAAAACATGAATACTATTGTACAAAGATTTTGCAGTGAGTCATAGTGCGTTGCTTGAGGACATACAACGAATTTAAGTTAAGGGTGTTGATATACCGTGGTTTCACGGTATTTTTAATGCTTTTTCCTTAAGTTTAGTGTGTGTCCAAAAGCCTTTGTGTGTTGATTTTTATGTAAGTTTCCCTTTATTTGCAAGAAATCTGTCTAAAGATGAACACGAAAGTTTTTGAGAAAGAAATGCAGAAAAGTTACCACCTACAGAGCTTGTGACGGCCCGTCGTGCCTGTGACAGTTCATAGGTGGAATCGTAGTGAAGCTGCTGAAGGAAGATGGAAAAGTCTGACCAAGTGGGGTTACGAAGTGCATGATGGACCATCGTAGCCATGACGGTCCGTCCTGCTGGTTCGTCGTGATGATCATAGAAGTAGTCCCAGTACCCAAATTCCAAGATTTTAAGTGTTATGGAACGAATATCCTCGATGGACCGTCGTGCCTGTGATGGTTTGTCATACCTATTAGTCGAGGGTAATAATGAAAGCAGCAGAAGGATCTGTAAAGTATAGGATGACGGAGGCCATGAAGGCCCGTCGTGACCTCGACCGCCCGTCATGAGGTCCGGCGACCCAGCCGCATTTTGACAGATTTTCAGAAAATAGAGTCCTTCTTTTATTACGTTTTTTTTTATAAATAGTTCAAAAAACCTAATTTTTGGGGTTACACTTTCGGTGGTTAGACACTTTTATGTAAGATTCTTATTAGTAGATTATTTTGGATATTAGACTTTGAATTGTTATACTTTTCTCTGGAGTTGATTGTTGGTGATTTTGTCGGTTAATCAAGTAAATTTCTGGATTTTATTATTTCTCATTGAAGTAAGTGCATGAATTCTTATATTATATATATGAATATTGTGATTATGACTATGGGTAACTAAAATCAATAACTAGGGTTGTGGGAACCATGAGTGAATAATGAGGTAAAATCTAACTAAAATAACAATTTTAGAATAGTGTCTTGCATGTATTGACAATTCTTTCGCTTAAAAGTCTTTCAAACGGATGGCCAACCTTAGAACTCGCTGTAATGCTACTTGCGGGACCAAGGAGGTAGATAATAGGAAAAGAATTATAAACATAGATTTAGTGCATACTATGTAATGCGCTAGTATTGATTGGTACGATGTAATGACTTCGTCAAATTTCGAATACAATTCTTAATATGAGGTAAAGGTAAGGGTTAGTATAGCAACACACGTAGCCGGACCAAGGTGCGGAGTGAAATTTTCTAGATACCGGACCAAGAATTTAGAAATACATAACTTATCACTTTGCATGTAAGATACTAAGAAAGAATTGTTATAGTTAGAATTATCAAGTTAGGAACCTGCGGGAGCCCTTAAACCCTAGTACTTTTATTAATTGATTAAACTCCAACATTTGAATCTGTTAGTTGTCTACTTTAATTTAGCTAATTATTTTCATTCATTTAGAAATAAAAATTCCCCTTTTATTGCCTTTTTTTTCTAAGGAAATAATTAACTAAATAATAGTAATAATAAATTGAAGTTAAGTCTGAACTATTTTCCTCGTGGGAACGATCCCAACCTCATTAGTTGGGTTCTTTACTTGATACGACCGCTTTACTTCTTATTTGAGAAGTAAGTTTGAGCGTATCAATTCCCCGACAGATGGATCTTGAATTTAGACAAGACCTTTCTTTACCTTCCTCTCTATAATTTCTATTTGAAGAAAAATTATTTTTTATTTTTGGTGGGTGATATATTTCCATACCATTTTACTGGGATTATAATTTTTTTTCGTATAAATTGGGTATTGTGTTGTAAATTGTGTTTTGACACTTTTTTTTTGGATGTTTGAGCTTGTGGCTCCATATTCTGAACGCAAATGGTGTTTGACCCTTTTGAAAATTTTGAGCTTGTGACTCAGTAGTCTTGTTGACATTGGTGTGAATACCTTATGTGATGAACTTACTGTGAACAATGTGAGTTGACACCTAGAATTTTCTCCCAATAAGTGATGCAAACTCTTGAAATTATCTTAGGCAACAATTTGAAGAGTGTAACAATTTTACATTATACCTTTTTTGTGGCCAACCTTGTGAGTGTGTGAACCTTACTTTAACCCTTTTGAGCCTTGCCTTTTCTTGGAAGAAACTTGAGCCAATGAGATCTCTCTTTACTCATTCACTCATAATCCTCATGAAGTGTGATGTGTTGTATTAACCAACTTTAATCAAAAGCGTAAGTTGGGGATATGGTGAAAAGAGAAAGGAAAATCAAGTAATATAGTGAGTCCCCCTTGATCTATGGACTTGAAAAATATGGAACCACTCCATACCAAAAAAAAAAGAATGAAAAGAAGATAGAAAAGAAAAAGAACAAAAAAAATTGTGAAATAAAGTAGTGAAAGTTGCAAAAGAAAATGGGGTGTCTGTTAGTCCATGAGAATTAAATAATAGGGTAAATTGTAAGCAAGAATGAAGATTCTGAAGAAAAGAATGGAAAGTTGTTCGTACCACATTTCATGAGGACAACAACCACTGAACTGAAATGATCATACCTTTGCACTCAACCCCGTTACAAGCCTTGAAAGACCTTTTTGATCCGGAATAAGTTGAAACAAGCATGGGCTGGAAAATAAGGACAAAACTATGGGTAAAGTATTGCATGTGTTCATCTTTTCATGTGTGAGAGTTCTTTGTGATTCTGGAGCTAGAAATTGTTAAAGTATAGTGTGTTAATATGAAATCATTCTTTGTCTGAGTGTATCTGAATACCTTTGTTAAGCTTGAACTTGCATTTGAAGCAAGTATTATGAACTTGAGAATCTTTGGTAATGGTGAGTCACAAATTTAATCTTTGAGTGCACAATAGATCCTTGCATATGTAAGTTGAAAAATATAGTGTGCATTAATGATTGATTCTTGTGTAGCACTGTTTGAGACATCATTTTTGAACTGCTAAACTTGAGTTTACTTGAGGACAAACAAAAGTTTAAGTTGGGTGTGTTGATGAGTCAAAGATTCAAACTCATTTAAGGTTTTATTTACAATGATTTAGTGTCCTCAAACGCTTATTTTGTGCCAATAACAGATGTAAACCATTGGATTTCAGGTATATGGATCGAGGAACCAAGCAAGGACACTAATTTGCAAAAAGGAACAAAGTGAACTGAAAGTGTGTGCAGACACGTAATTTTTTTACCTAACTTAAGTTTTACACAATTCTTACATCTTAAATATTTTTAGAAGAATCTAATTAAATTGTCTCAATCCAAAATGAGTTCTGAGCGGCACCCACACTTAACCTCCTAAGCGGGAGAACAAAGGAATCCAAACCCAATATATATTAATAATGCTATTACGAACAATAACAAAATACGAAAGTTAAAACTTGTTAAAGTAATCAATTAGATAAATCTCTACACTCTATTACACATTATCCCCAAAACCTGCAAGTCATCACATCAAGGACATCTAATATCCAAATACTAAGTCTAAGAGTATCAAAGACGCAGAAATAAATGAAATAAAGTAATTTGTGTCCGAAAACTAAGGTCATCTGGTCATGACTGAGAGAATCCAACACAAGCTCGAATCCTTGAACCTGATATGCTGAGATTGGCTAAAGATGAGGGTGAGTCAAAGTCATTGGTACACTCGTTGCACTCCATAAAAGGGAAAACAAAAAATACACAAGTAGGGATCAGTGCAGGACAACATGTACTTAATAGGTATCATCGGTCAAGCAAAAATAGAAACTAATATAAAAGGAATAATAGTATAAATCGACTATGACACTTAGCAGGTGACAAGCAACAAACAACATTAACCAGTGACAGCGACACTAAAGTAAGTACACAATTAATCACAATATCAAACACACATGTGGAGACTTAAGCCTTCACACCACGCTCATTTGGGAAATGAGTTCTTTAAGATTGAGTACATTAAGTCAATTTAATATACTTTTTCTTTAGTGTTACTGTGTCGGAAGGTGACGCTCCGATCCAGTTATACCGTGTTGGAACGTGACACTCCGATCCAATAATATCGTGTAGGAACATGACGCTCCAATCCAATTATATCGTGTCTGAACGTGACACTCCAATCCAATTATATTTTGTTAGAGCATGACAGTCTGATCCAATGACATCATTATATTATCATTTATTATCACCACTTTTCAATTCATTAACAATATTTCATCAAACCTTCTTTGTTCAAGAGATTACATTGATAAAGAGAGTTCAAGATTACAAATTCCACGATCTCAAGATTTTAGACCAACCACAAACCACACAATCAAGTTACACAACCACACAAGTACATAGAGAACTTCACAATATCACTCAATTGCATATCAATCACTATTAAGGGTCTAGCTATCAAATATAATAAACAATAACCTACCTCCACTGAAGAACTGAACTCAAGGAAGCTACTTCTCCAATACTTCTCCTTTCCTCCATGCCTTCGAACCCTTCCAAGTTGTCAAGTATATATGCATAATTTTTAAGTTAACGAGTCTATAGACACCTTGTTACTATATCTCTAGTCTAGACCCGAAAATTACCAAGAACAAATATATATTCAAGTTCTTAATCACGAGGTCAATCAATATGCCAAGTCTCATATTTCTTAAATTCAAGCGTGGGGTTAGGTCTTAATTTTGCAAAATAGCATAACCTTAATAGTGTTCAAATACTATAATATATCTAATATTTAATTACTTATCTCAATATATCAAAACTTGTATTGTAATATGATAACCTCAAAAGATTATTGTAACCAAATTTACAGGCCAACTAATTTACTTGCGAAACCGCAATTGCACCCAGTCTTTGTTGTACATCAATTCTATCTTTCTTTGATATATAATTTGAAGTGGTTACCAGAGCCAACCATTGCATTAGTATCGAATGATGCCTATTGTAAATTATTATCTCCCCAACCCCACAAATTAGAATTTACTATAACTCGCATCAACAATTTTCAACTCCGATCAACTCTTGATTCCATTTTTCTTCATTCTTTTTTAATCTATTTCAATAACACAGAGTAGTAGCAATGTATGATTCTAACTAAGTTAGTGAATTCAGAGATCTGGGAGTTGAACCTTGTTACACTGATGATTCTTCTGGTTGTGCCGCACCGTAAGTTTTCTTTCCTGATTTTCTTTTTGATTATTCAACGTAAATAAGTTTCAACTAATAATTCAATAATTACTAATCCATCTAATTTATTCATATCCATTGGTCATTGGTAATTTAATTAAATAAACTATGGGCGTAGTTCATTAACAATCAACTAATAAATACAATTAAAATCATCCCATTAAATTTATTATTTATCATTACCCATTAGTTATATGCTATAGTTAACGAATAGTCCAAGTATCCATTTAAATTTTATGGAATGAATCAAAATATTTATACTACTCAAAATGACCTAATGGGTTGTTACATAAATATTTTGATTTTTATCTTATATTATTGACTTTTTCTTTAAAAAAAACTGAAAATAACGAAAAAAATGTTTTATTCTTACTTTTAGTTTAATAAATATGCTAATATTTCTTATTTATAATTTGTTATTAGCTACTCAATTTTTATTAGTTTATAAGTATTTCAGGATTATAATATATTATATTATTAAAATAAATATAAAAACCTATCTCTCAACCCCACTACCCCACAACACCTTTATACACACACGACACAATACACACACTGCACACCAATTCCCACATATAAAAAAAACAATCAGCAATACAAAGAGTGAGGCACATCTGGAAAAAAAAAAAGGAAGAAGGAGAAAAACCCACAACAATCAACACGTACCCACACGGACAGAAAGATCCCATTGAGGTGAGAATTATGTGCGTAGTTTATTGAGATTGAATTTTTCAAAGTATTATGAAAGTAAACTATTTTGATTTTTTTATTAACTGTACAAAAGAAACTTAAATAATTTATTTATTTATTGTAATTTTTGTGATGTAGTAAAAAAAATTCATTTTATTTTTGAAAAGGGTATAATAACTATAAAAGAAAAATATATAGATTTTTATGTTTTCTCCTCTTTCTTTTTTTTTTGTAAAAATTGAAATTTCATTACACTAATCACACTACAATGAGTCAATTTCTTGGGACTTTCTAAATAAATGCATTTTAATGTGTAGGACTTTTAATGAGTTAGGTCAAGTAAGAGAAGGATACCTATCCTAGGAGAAACTAACTCTCACTAAGTTACATGCAAATAATGCAAATAAGTGGAGTCTTCTAGGGATAACCCTGCTTATATTCTAGTTTTATTAGATTCAAACCTGAATAAGATAGGTATCTAGATTTGCTTACTCGAGTGAACAACTCGAGTCAGGGATGAACAACTTATTGGTAGCAGCGATTTTCCGACTTCATTGCTGATCCAACCGCGTCTAACACATGTGACTAAAAATTCTTCACTGATGTTAAGACCAGCTTTATCTAAATAGAAGTAGGATGCATAATTGCATTCCTGTGAATGTGTGTGAGATTTACTAGAGACTCAGAGTGGTTGAGGAAGCGAAGACAATTTAATACAATTCAACAATATAAAAACGATAAATGAGCTACAAGTAGCACATTAGGCCATTACACACAATATATCCAAAAAACACAACAATAAAATTAAGTAAAAGTCAATATAACAAAGCTTGAATTCTGGTTAATCTCCAGCAAAGAATGTAGAAATGTCACACCCCTTTTCGCACAACATAAGAATTTAAGTGACAGTATTGATTAAGAATTATTTTTTTTATTTTTTTTGAGTCGCCACTTGAAATTAAGTTATGGTGTTCTAAGTAACGTTTTTGTTTAATCCGTAATAAAATGGAAATAACTCTTTATATAGTATACGAACTAGAAATTTGATTAAGGAATTATGTTGACCAATAGGAAGGTATTAGGTATCCACCAAACCTCGCGGTTCTAGCACGGTCGCTTTTATTGACTTATATTTCTTTTAACTATTTCTTGGGATGTATTTTATATGCATCGATTTCACTCTTATTGTTGAACTTTTTTTAGTCTCGACCTAGATACGTAACCACATTCTTGGTCTTGACGTGTAGAGACATAGCTACCTTCTTCGCATCACGCTAAATAATGTTGTCTATGAGTCTCTATTTTAAATTAATGAAATTTATTATATTTTTAGACAAGGTGTGTAACTACATCATTGAGTTTATTTTTAATGTCTCAAAAAAATATGTGTAACCATATTCTCAATCAAAAAAAATTATTTTTAACATGCCTAAATGCTGGCTAACACGAAAAGAAAACATTTATTCCCTCTAAAAAGAAGCAAACAATGTAAAATACTAAACCTCTATAATGAATTTTGGATCATTTTCATATAATTTTTATTCTTATTACTCTTAGAGTTGATGTCAAAATTACTATACTTTTTAATTCAACAAAACAATATCAAATTGTTAAAAATAAATCTCATTTTTTATAAAATAAAATAACAATAATTTTTTTAGCCTAACAATTCCTATATATTTTATTATTATTGACATCTAAATCAAGACAAGAACAACGTCATGACCCATTTATCTTAAGAGGTTACGACTAGCGAATAGAAATAAATAATAAAAAAAAGTAATCACTAATTGAAGTTATCTTCATGCATTAGAAAAAGATATAACAACCGACAAATTATACATTTTAATCAATTATGAATAAAACAAGAACATTGAAAAATTTAACATAAAATTACATCAAACTTCATAAATAAATTAAAAATATAAGGTAAGTATAATACCACAAAATCTTGAACGAACCTGATTTAGAACAGCTTTCAAATTTTGTAGGTTGTTTGTGATGGTAAATGTGTCACGTTTAAATAAAATAGTAATGAAAATGAAAGGAAATATGTGAATATGTTGGTTCAATTTTGAAAGAAGAATAAAAGTTGGATAAATTTTTTTGGTTTCGGAGCGTGATTTGTGATGTTTCCAACTTAGGACATTGGCATTGTGTATCTAATTGATAGTGCGCTTAGAGAGGTGTGACCAAGAAATGGTGCATTTGTGCACTCAAAAGGTAATACTCTAAAATATGGTTATTCAAATAAAAATGTTTCAGACTCAAAATGGGAGTTTTATGAATAACATGTCATTTGGTAGGATTGAAAGACACAATCGACTCGAATAAAGCCTATAACAATTTCACAAGTCAAATGTTGCTCAAAATTTTGCCTCAACCAACATTTAGGCCAAATTCTAGATCAAAAGTAATTCAATTAAATTTTATATCTAAAGTTCACCACACAATGCACAGGAAACAATGAAGTCGCATTTGTTTTGACCTTAACTTTAAGCAAAACAGTTTCTCAAGTATTATATATATATATATATATATATATATATATATATATATATATATATATATATATATATATATATATATATATATATATATATATGTATGTATGTATGTATGTATGTATGTATGTATGTATGTATGTATGTATGTATGTATGTATGTATGTATCTACAAATACCAAAAGAATTCTATAGGTTACAACAAAGTTAGTCAGTTTTGTCAAATATTTTAACACTTAATTTTTTTTCTTATGCACACTTCTAAGTATGTTGGTACCAACCAAGTCAATTTTTTTTAGATTAAAAAAAATCCCAAAATTTTTCCATCCCTCCTTTTTTTTGTTGCCCCATTTTTTTTGTGACGAGGACTTTTAAGATTTGTTTTCTTAGTTGGACTGAGCCACAAAATAAAGTTGTCTACGTATCTTATCAAAGCAAGAATCAAATCAAACATAGTTCAGCTTTATGAGTAATAACATTACTTTTGAATGAAAAACAAATAATTATTTTTTAAAATTTTTAAATAAAGATTTAGTATTTTTTTTGAATTTTGAATAAGGATCACCGAACCCGAGAAAGGTCGCCTATATTAACAATGACCGTTCCAACATTTAGTAGCCCTTTATAAGGCATTTTATGGATATAGACGTAGATCTCCAGTTGATTAGTTTACGGTAGGTGAAACAACTTTCATGGGGCCAGATTCAGTTCATGATGCTATGGAAAAATTTAAGCTCATTAGAGATAGACTTGAGACAACCAAGAGTATGTAAGGAGAAGGGACTTGGAGTTCCAAATTGATGATTAGGTTTTCCTAAAATTGTCACCTATGAAGTGAGTGATGAGATTTGTCAATAAAGGAAATATCAGTCGTAGATATATAGGCCATTACAAGATTTTAAAAAGATTTTGTAGAGTGGCTTATGATTAGAATTGCCAGCAGAACTAGCAGCGGTGCATCCGGTCTTTCAAGTTTCATTGTTGAAAAAGTGTGTGGGTGATCCAACATCCATAGTACCATTGTCAAGTGTTGTTGTAAGGTATAGTCTCACTTACGAGAATGTGCCACTTGAGAGTCTTGATCGTCACGTTTGAAGGTTAAGAAACAAAGAGGTCACTTCAGCTAAAGTTATGTGGAGAAGTCTATCCATAGAGGGATCTACTTGGGAAGTAGAAGCAGCTATGAAGTCCAAGTATCCTCATCTCTTTCCTTTAACTCCATTCCAGCTTGAGGCAATAGTTCCTCTCATGTTTTTCAATTACTCATGCGTAGGTTCAGTTTTAGTATCATTTTCTTTTAGTCATACTTGCATTTTTAGTGCATCTTCATGTTCTTGAAACTCAATTCAGTCAGATTCAAGTTTCCACTACTTAATTGTAGGATTTGCATCTCTTTCCCTCCATATTCAGCTAGTTTAGTTTTTATCTGAGGACTAATGTTCCCAAGGGGGGATATAGTGTAACACTCAGCATGCTAGAAAGACAAGATTGCAGAAATCAAAAGTTTCAGGTGCCACTGACGGGAACCACCCACAGACCGTAGGTTGGTTCTGTGGTCGACCACCTACATCCCTATCCCTACCTATAAACTACGAAAAAAATCATCTAAAGGTTGACCTATGCTGAAACCCATATATTGTAGGTGGGATCAGGGTCCTTGGTCAAGCCGTAGTTCAGATCCCCATGTTCCATATCTCTAAAAGCCAAATGAATATTGATAGGACGGACCGTTGGTAATACCATGGTCCATCGATAAGGGGTCGTTGGGGGCTTCAATACCTTATAAATCAAGTTTGTTTTGGAATTTTCCCTATACATTGGAGCTTTAACTATGTCGGTTGACGTTACATGAAGTACAAGACTCCGAAGAGCCTTATATAAGCCTCATAGCATATCATAACATAAGACATAAGAAATATTACGGACTTTTAAAAACTTTTATCCATATAATCATAGTCTTTTTATTTATAAAATCAACTAAAAGTCTAAGTTGTCTCAAATAGCCATATA